>NC_084702.1:3603805-4281127 GCF_028389875.1 Rhea pennata | reverse complement strand
AAAGAAAAAGAAGGAAAGAAAAAAAAAAAAACCTTTAAAGTTAAAGGAAATATTTGTTGTTTGGCTCAGGCTTCTCTGCAGAGCTGCTCCCAGACCTGCTAGCCCTGGCTGGTATCACAGGTGGGGCTTCACCTTCCCTGGGCAGTATGGAGGGTTCCTCTGTGCTGAACATCATGAGGGTCCTGTTGGCTCCTTCTAGGGTCCTCTGCAGCCCTCCCTGACATGTATTGACTGATTCCCTCACTCCCTCTATTTGGAATCATCAGCAAACTTGGCAAGATGCACTTTGTCTTCTTTTCCAGGTTGCAGATAGAGATGTTAAACAGGACAGACCATGCAGGACCCCACTTGGCACCAGCCTCTAGGCAGATGTTCCCTATTAATCACCACCCTCTGAGCCTGACTACCCAACCAGACTGTAACATATTGCAGGAAAGGGTTCTGAAAGCCGTGCTGAAACTGAGATAAATACCATCTACTGTTCTCTCTTTGTCCATGAATCCAGTCATTTTATCACACAGTGCATCTGGCTTGTGCGGGCATGATTCCCAGCTAACAGCTGTGAGTCACTCCTGGTTGGCTCATATAGTACCTGCATAACAAGAAGTTGTCCCAAGGCCTTCTAGAATCTCCTTGGCGGCTTGCATCCCGCCATGTTGCCCCTGTGAAAGCAAGGCTGGTGGACCTCGATGCTTCCTGAAGTAGTTGAAAGGAAGCTTTGTACACTTCCTCACCCTAACCAGGGGGATCAGTTACACACTCCTGCTGTGGTTTCACCTGTCTCAGGGCCTCTCTTCTGGCCTTGAGCCACCTGCTCTCACCCTACAAGTTGCCCATCTAATAAAAGATTTCCACACATCTGAGCTGCACCTTCACTCAGAGGTCACCTCCTCCTTGTCTTTGCTACCTGCCACCTCTTAAGGGATTGTGCCCACTCATTGCTCACCCCAGTCATGCAAGCTGTCCCACTATGTTTCAGTCATTGCAGCAATGCTGTGCTGCACATGGAGCTCTAGTCTCTGATGCATGTTTCCTCATCCAAGTGCATTTGTATGAATACATTGGGAGTGAGACTCCTTCCACTCTGTGATATCATTTCTGAGGTCTCTTTCACTCCTGTCTCCCAGCATCCTTTGATTTCCATCTCATTCACCACTTTCTCACTGGACCCTATGTCATCATCTCTTTTCCTCATCATTTACAGCTTAAAGCTTTTCTTAGTTTCACTTGCTCTTTCCACAAAAATTATATTTTCCACATTAATAAAACAAAGCTTTAGTTTTTTTGTAGTGTCCTGGAGCTGCTATTCTCCACTTACAGTGTTGTTCCTTGTGACTTCTTAAGTCACAACACCACTTTCTCTTTGAGAAACGACTGTGTACAGCAGCATAGGTTAGTTATTATTTAGAAAAGTCCTCAACTTTATAGAGAATGAGATCTACTGAGTAGCTGTTTACAGCTGATAAAGCCTGACAATTAGTTCTTGATAATCCTTTGATTCTGTCATATTTGTGTAATGATAATCTTGAAATTCTCAACCTGTTTAACTCTCAATTCCTATGTCAAAATTTGTCATAGGTTCTGTCTGGCAGTTTATTTTCATCATTTAAACATTTTTTTTTTTCTTTCCTGAACTGAATGTTTATATTAGAAAATGACATGAATGAGGTTATGGGAAGGTTTTATAGTTCAATTTATCATTGCCATAGCACTCTGATTTTTTCCACATATAAAGTGTGGTGCTTCCCTATACAGAATTAATTCTCAATTTAAAACCAAGCTTGGGACTAAAGTTTTATGGCTAAATCTTTTTAATCCTGGAGCATTTTACAAATATGAGTTTTAAGTGTATAATTTTCAAATGACATCTATGGAAGTACAAATATGTCTCTAAAAGTTCGTAATTTCTTTCGATATCAGACAATTTGTTAGCTAAATCCCCTCCAAGAATGCCAGTAAAAAACATTGTAAAGTCTTTCTATCCCCATGGAACTGGCAAATTTTGTATTCTTTTGTTTTAGATGAGTCATTTCAGAAAATCTTGAACATTTCAGTCAGACAGATACTCTAGATAGATAGATAACAGCTTTGTCAAAATGACTATATCAAAATCTTGGCAGTCTTAGGTGTTTTGGCACTAATGGAGTGTGAAATATCTTTTGAGTTGAGTGGAAGCACTACTTGTTTTACAAACAGCCTGAAGTTTTCATTTTTGTTCAGAATTTGGTGTTTTAAATTACTGTTGGAGAATTGGGAAGAAAGATTTTTAATCTTCCTTTGTTATTTTACCTGAAATTTCTTTAGTGAATTTGGAAAGTTCTTTAATGACGGATCATTGAATCTGCAGATTCTACTCAGATTCTGAAATCAGCTTCACTAATTTCAACTGAAAAAAATGAAGTTGCTTATACTGCATGCTAGGGTTTTTTTCAGTAAAGAATGCACTGTTGTGAATTCATGGTTTTGGATTCTGCCTCCACGCAGAGTCTTACTAGCTAGCAGGAACTTTCACTTATGTTCATGCAGGCTCATAGTCATAGACAATATTTGCTTATTAAAATTCATGACCTGAAAAAGATTATAAAATGTGAGGGTGGTGTTACTTACCCACATGAAGAGGAAAAATCTGATCTGTGAAGACTTTGAATAGACATTGGGACACCAAGATGAAAGTATATGAAGCTTCTTGTGATGTTGTGGGTTTTTTCTGTCTTTTGAACTCAATAAGATCTGCAAATCAGTTCTTAATAACTGAAAAAAGAATATATATTTATAATAGTTCGTTGGTTGCTGTCAATTGACTCCTGAATGCAGTAGTAAAATAATACATAAATTACTATATAGGCATATACTATATAATATATAAATTGTTACGAGGCAATGAAATTGCTCCCACACTTTTTCCTATAAGTATTCCTTTCAGTATTCAGTACTGTAAAGTGCTTTTATAACCCCCAGAAGTCATATGATATATTTCTGTTCTTTGGCTGGGTGAATATAGCATCTCCCTGAGTCATGCTCTCCTTGCGAATTATGAATTGAAAACTTACGTTCTGTAGTATTTGCTGAAAAGGGCAGTCATTCCTGTTGATAATCATTCCTGTGTGCCAGTAGAACATCTGCAGAAAGAGAGTGCAAATCATTGGGGAAAAAAAAGGCCCTTATTTGAAAAGAAGTGTGAATAATAATCAAATAATTTTCCATCTTGGCTCCCTGTGACTCCTGCAGAATGAAGGGTGTTTTTTTTGTTTGTTTGTTTGTTTGTTTGTTTGTTTTTAATATCAGAAGAATGGAGGATTGATTTATCTGATATATGCTAGTGCTGTAACTGCTAATGCTAATATTTGTCATTATTGTGTTAGTTGGATTTTCTTGGGGAAAAAAAAACAGCTCTTAATTTGAACAAGCTATTGTAAATTGTAATATGGTCTTCTTTTCTCCCTCCCCTTTTATCCTCTTGCCCTGAGTATACCCAGGTGCTCTAGTATCCTTGTATATAAAACACACATACCAAACATATAACATGATGATGCAGCTCCATGAAGTGAGATGAAACAATATAATTAACCAGAGTTGTGGAAGGAATCCCTTTTGCAATTTTCTTCCGTAACAGCTACATGCTCTAGATCCTTACCTCGTGCATCTTCCTATTGCTTACTTTTTCTGCCTCTAACAATCATCAGATTCCTGCACAAGATGATATAATTTTGTAACTGAGCAGAAAAATAATCCAGCTGGATTGCTGAGCTGAATTTATTCACCAAAGATTTTAACCATCTTTGCAGCTGGAGCAATGGTCAGTGGCAGGAGCATTCAGTGAGGAGCTTGGAAACCAGGAAAGAGAAAGAAAGAGGAGGAAGACGAATCTTCCTCTTGTGGGTGGTTGTAAGCTGCTTGCCAGCTGCTGCTGCTCAGTTTTGTGACTCATGGCACTGCAGTCAGTGCTGTATGAACAACCTGCATATCAGCACACTAGTTGTTCTGGTTAAGAGATCATAGAAAAACAAACCAAAATTTACATTGCAAAATAAAAATCATTAGTTTATGTTGAGACAGGATATAGTACCAGTGTTTTGACTAATACTTCAGCCAGGCTTGAAAAGCACCATGTTCTCCTATGCCGTTACCAGCTCTGTGCATTTTAAGGCCAAATTTCAGATAAAATTTCCACCCCTTATCTAGCTTCTTCTTGTTTCATCTCTGGTTGAACTGAGATTATACATACTCCTACAAAATAATCAGGCAATAAAGATTGAAGTAAAAAAAAAAAAATAGATTATACTCTAGTTTATGTCTCAATCAACCCAGATATACCAGAGATTTACCAGATTAGCTGGAGACCTTGATCAGAAAAAGCATATTTTTTGGATGCTATAATAAATGCTTAAGGTTGATAGCATGGTACCCTTAGGTAATTCTTTCTGAGGGAAGAAATGAGGTCTGAGTGCATCTCCTTTCTTCTGTTTTGCTGATAGTTCTCTTGTGCATTGTTTCTCCTTTCTCTGTATGACCTTCTTGTCTGTATGGTTTTGAAAAGTGAAGAGACACCATGACTCTTATTTTGTGTACCACAGAGAATATGAAAGAACTGTGTATTTCCGTTTCCCTTCAAACACCTTTTTGTACTAGAAGTGACCACCTGGTGTTCTAATTTTTATAGATAAGGATAAAGCACTTCACAATATACAGAAGGCAAGGTCACTACTCTTCAGAGAGGGCTATTCTATCTGTGGCAAGTTAGAGACAAGAATCTAAGGGAAGAAATTTCAAAAATATTCTGTTAGGAGTCTAAAGCCCTAATCCTACAGGACTGAAATTAGTATAAACTTTTCCATTAATTTAAATGAGTCAAAATCAGTTCTTAAAGACTTCACTAGATAAAACTTAGAGGAAAATAAAGAAACTTTGTTTCTTGTGGTTATCTTAGGAACTGTAAAGCTGGGTTATTTGACAGCTAAAATAATAATGTATTTTGTAATTTTGACAAATTAGCCGGGGACATCACTAACAATATTTGAGCTCTCAGCTTGATCAAAAGTGGTCTCCATGCCTTTGGATTAATTAAATTATGGAGCTATTCCTTTAAAAAGGAACCTGATGCCCAATTTTTGCTAGGTCTTTAGCAGTTTTGTGAATCAGTCCTGAGTGCTGATTTTTTATTCACATTTTACAGTCTTAACCTTACTAAAACACCTTGTAAAATTGGAATAGGTATAGGTGTTTAGTGGAGAGAATTCCTGACAAATAAAGGAGAAATTTAGGAAGATTTCATATAGTATAGCAAATGAGGGGATAGGTGGATAGATGTATGTGGAATCAAAAAATTAAACAATTTTGGGAAGATTTTAAACTTTTGTATCTGTACAGAAGATAACTGGATTAATCTAAGACACAGTGAGGGAGGTATGAGGAGGCCTTAGAGGATTTCAAGACCTCACAGGAGAAAGCCATGAGCAGCCTCATCTGAGGCTGAGCCTGTTTTGGGCGAGGTGTTGAGCTAGAGACTTCCTGAGGTAGCAGGATAGAAGTTTCATAGTGTTTTCCTGTAGAGATGTAGCTGCTAGTCCGACTAATTCCTTTCCTCTCCCCGCATAGTCTTTACTCACAGTCTGAGGTTATTAAATCTGGCTGGCTATTAAGATGTGATTTAGACTGAGCTGACCTGGCAGTGCGAACACCGTCTGTTGCTACTCCTTTCAGTCACTCACAAACTTCTCCCTTGCTACTTTTACCCATGTTTTTTATTTCTCCAGTGCCATATCTAACAGCAGTGGCTCATGCAGGTCTTCATTCCTCAACACTTCTCTCTGCGCTTTTCAGTCTACTGTACTTCACACCGCACCTCACATAGAGAGCTGCTGTAGGTTGCTGCTACAGCACTACTAACAGATTTTTTTTCCATTATACTTCTTGAAATAAATACATAATGTTGAAAACAAAACATGGTCTCTGACCTCATATTGGATGATTAAAGGAGTTTTTCTGATTCTTACACTTGGCAGGAAACCTTAACACGTGTTCACTTCCTTCAGGGTTAATATTCGAATGATAGGAGAGATGGGAGCTTATTGCTAATGCTCAGCTCAGACATAGTTGACTTACTTCTCTGTGTGCAGCTTCACGCTTTTCCCACTTACAGTTTATTACAAATCTCTTTTTAACAGAGATTCCTCACAAAAAAGAATAGCACAAAACAGCCATTTGTCAGTACTGCCTGTTGATCTTCTTTATTTTACTCCCTTTTAGCAGAATTCCTGTCCTTATCTGGGTGAAGAAATAGAGAAAATGGGAAGAAAACTTTTGGCATCTGTAGCTGGTATGAAGCTTGTTTCAGTTTTTTGATTTTATTCTTAAATCTACAGGATTTTATTCCTAAATCGATCTCCCAGACCCCTGGGAGGTAGCACTAGCACTGATTTCTGAAAACAAATTTTGAATAAAACTTGGTCACTCTGAATCTCACTGTCCTATATATACAAAGAAACACCTGATATTCTTGATTGATTTTAACATACACAAGGAAAAACAAAGCACTCCCTAAAAATTCAGCATATCTTGAATACATTTATTTTAATCACTGCAATAAATATTACAACACTAATCCAGAAACAGTTCAGTAAGTAGGACTATTTTATGTGTTTTATAGGGATTGATATTTCAGTTGTTCCATTGTTTAAACTTATGTACAAACAACTTGTTTAAAAATTACAAGAAAAAAATGGAGATTCTGAGTTAACAAGCACACAAAATTTGGGTTGTATTTTTTAAACATTTTTTTTTCTTTCACATTGAAATGTTTTCAGCAGGGTTTCTTTATTTTGGCATATTGTGGGCTTTCAAGCATGACTAGAATTCTGCACAGCATCATAGTTCTAATTTGCATGTCCTGTTAGAGACATTATTCAACTGTGAATTAGTTATGGAAAATAACGGAACATCATAATTAAGATTTGGCAGAAGTCAGTAAGTCTCTGTTCTATAATATTTTTAACTTCTTCTAAATTAAATGAATATGTCTATAATGAGGGGGGTGGGAAGAGAGGAAGGGAAGGGAGAGGAATGTTGTATTTTCATGTACCTAGAAGTCATTCATTCATATCTTGCTAAATAAGCTGCTGAAATATCTAGTTAGTTTGTAGGTCCGAAAAATATAATCTTAACTGAGAAGTTAGTCATGCGTTACCTAAGTATTCTGCTTCATATCACCACAGATACAAATAAGAAATAGAATACTAATAGGATTGCTTGTTGTACTTTGTTAATAAAGGAAAGATACTCTTAACTGCGAAGTTGCGTCCACCAGTGTACCTCTTTTCATTTCTGATTTTACCAGATGATATGATAAAGTAAATCACAATTTATAGCCTTTGTTGTGGAATAAAAATTTACCACAAGAGGGATATCTATGGTTTATTTAAACTAGAATTTGATAAAGCCATATTTATTTGTCATGGGAGAGGCAAGGTATTATAATATCTTGGAAAATTAATACTTAAGTTATTTTTTAAACACAGTAAACATCTGAGGTACACTGACGATAGCAGTAGCTTCTCATACATAACGATACATAAAAAGCAGCAACATACAACTACTTATTTTTATTTACACAAATGTTAGGCAGACAGCTTAGCTTCTGCTCTGCAGCAGATCTGTCCTCACTGTTTTTGCTGTAGCGCAGTAATGAAGAATAATCATAAACATTATTCCACACTACATTCTTATACCCTGTTTAACTTTTAGACCCTAGACAAAAAGGAGACAGCAGTTGATATATTAATAAATATATATTAAATAAATATATATAAAATATTTTTTAAATTTTTAAAAATATATTATAAAATATATATAAAATAAATAAATATTTAATTTCGTAAGTATAACTGCCTTGTAAAAGTACCCTGTATCTTTTTTTTAGGAGAGAAACAGGCAAAAAATACTATTTTTTTAATAAAAAATTACTAAAAGCTACATAGTTAGTTGTATAAGAGAATACTAATTCCCAGTTCTTTACTTAAAACTTTTCTTAAACCAAAAATGATCATTAGAAGTGGCCAGCCTTCCATATAATCTTACATGAGTTCAAATTTTGTCTCTAAAGATTCAGATACGACAAATATGGAGAATACTGGCCCTCTTCCTCCCAAAACAGTTCAAGTGTCCAAGAAAAGCCACTGGCTTTTCTGCAAGAAGAACAGGCAGAAAGTATGATAGTTTTGCAACATTTCTGGGTCAAGAAACAGATTTAACAGATCTAACAGATAATCTTTTCCAGCATTATAATTGCATATTATAGTTTGTTATAAGAATGCAACTATTAAATTTAATTATTTTTAGCCTACACTTCGAGGCTTCGAGGGAATTACTATTTTTCCGTATCCTGACAGTATCCACCAAATACTTCTTTGGACAAGACTCCCCCCCCTTTTTTTTTTTTTTTTTTTTTTTTTTTTTTTTTTTTTTCCCCTTTTTCAACCAGTTCTCATATGGTTGTCAGGTCCAAATATACTACGTCAGTAATTTCTGACTGAAGGTGGAAAGCTTGTTTGTACAGCCAGTTCTGTCTCCAGTTGTTGTTGTTCTGAGGGATGTTTCTTCTTAGCTAGCACTTATTTTAGTTACTCATTTTTATAGGAAAGTAGTCAAATGGCTAAATTCAAAGTGAGTATAACTTGGAATACCATATGTTATCTCTTATGTTAAAATGCCTTCCTCTGAGATTAATTGTACAAACTCTTATTTTAGACTGCTAACTTCATTCTAGGAGAGGAAAAAATAGTGAGGGTTCAAGGCAACGGAAACAAGTTTTTTTATTTTCTGATATTGACAAATCAAGCAAATAACACTACCTGACAGGAGGAGTTCTTAATTTTTGGTTACACAGTAGTCTGTAACTCTTCCTTTAGGACTTTTTGATGTACTGAATTCAGATTGCAGCTGTTGGCAATTTCAGACTTTCATGTAATTACATAATGACATCAAACAATTAATATCTTTTTCTGTTCCTAATTAGTGTTTATTTGGTGAATTGGAATAGTTCTTTATTTCAACTCTACTCCTTTATAATCTGATATTTCCCTTAAAATTGTACTGTAATATATCTGCAGGTATATCTTGAGCTTTTTAGAATTGTGACTAAAGTTACAAAACAAGGAGGTTGAATGCGCTACTACACACATGCTTTGGCAAATAAACATTGACAAAAATGGGTGTGGTATATAGATATCTTGCACCAAAAATATTAACATCAGTAGCTACTGCTATTCTTCAGCAATTGCATTAATGTCATGCCTATTCTTAGTTTCATTATAGAAGTTGAACAACCCTAAGTACCTAATGGTGAACAATTTGGGCTACTCAGAAAAAAGAGGGAGGAAATCAGCAGGAACACATCTTAATGTGCAGCATTTATAGAAACAAGATTTTTTTTTTTTAATTTAGCTGAATCAGATGATATCAGATAAAGAACCACTGTGGTGTAAAAAAAGTTCTATTCTTTTTGTTTTTATTAGAAATGTTGAAATATCAAAGATTCATTGCATTTCCTGATAAAATTTTTGGCACATATGTTCTTAAGAAAGTTTGACACTACGATTCAGAGAAAAAGAAAGTTACTATATAAGAAATTCTTAGTTTTACTCAGATCCAAAAAAGAGTAAAAACCTCAAGCTACTGTACAGTTCGTACAGTTTCTTTTAGTTGCTGAAACATTTAGATAAAACTCTTATCTTCAGCCAAACCCTTTTTCAATGCTCATATTCATTTTCCTGTCTGTCATGTTTTCCAACTCAAAAACAAAAGTTGGAGGAATATGAGGATGTCATCTTCACAGTAAACATACAAACCTTCTGCTATATGAGTCAATGCTATTTAAACTTTACAAATCTGTCACAGATTGTGAGCTCAGTTTCATAGCTTTTAATATGTTCTTCTTTTCAAGGTCAAGGAGGATAGTTTTGGATTTGGCATATTAATTGTTTCCTCTGAACTTGAAAACCATAGCCTTTTCCAAGTCTATTCAGTGAGTTCTTTTCATTTGTAAGTTCAAAGGGAAACAAACTATTATTGCTAAGAACTTGCTGAAAAGAAAGGAAGAAAATCTCAAGTAGACAATCCCTAACAAAAGTACTGTTAGCATTGAAAAAGACTAAGGGAGAGGTTTCAGATTAGCAAGTAACAGAAAATTCATCACCTATTTTAATACCTGAGTTCAGCAGAATAAGTTGTGTGCATATATTATGGAATTAGAGCGAAATGAGATGTGTCCCTAAAATAAATCTGAGAAAAATATAACTTGCTTCATGACCTCAGTTAGTTGTGAAGATCACAGGAACTCTTACAAGATTACTCTAATTGTGTCTTCTCTCTCTCTCTCTTTCTCTCTCTTAAAAAAAAAAAAAAAAAAAAAAAAAATGAAGACGTTAGGTGGTTAAAGTGTCTCCATTCAAGTTGTTATTGATATTATTCCTGGACTCAGATATTTCTGATTGTAACGATGATGTGAAGTATGTTTGATAATGTCTGCTAATACAGAAGCCTACTGTAATATTTTCAAGTTGTCATAATAATTTTGTTATTATTAACGGTGCGTGGTTTTGTCTTACCTTCATTTGCTCTCTTTTCAATATATAGCCATTTGTTTAGTCTGGAGCTTTCTTAGATAATTGCTTTTGTCTTTACTTCATATTGCATTCACCCTTGTATTCCCCCGAAATTCTTCAAGCGCTATTGAAAAAAAACACCATTGGTCTATCTGTGACAATTTATACAATCAAAAGAAGGCCGCTGTCTGATAGTATTTCAGTTTTGTGTGTCTACAGGATCAGTTAAAATATTTTGTATCTAATTTTCAAAGAAGGATGTTTAAAGTTAATTGTCCGTACATTTTGGGGGCTCTTATGCGAACAAAGCTAGTATATCCATGGTACTTCCACATATTCTGGCCCATATTAGTATATGCTGATTTACAACAAATGTGTGTAAGGTCAATGTGAGCAGAATGCACTGCAGAGCTCAGCTAAGTTGACCTGATCCTGTGGCAGTGTCTTGTAGAAATGTCAGAGGTCTAGACACTGTAGTCACTAGAGGATTTGCATGAGCTGTATCAGTGTAAAGGCAGTAGGGGTATGAGCTTGCTCTGTGCCTTCTCCAGATGCACTTTACCTCTCCTAATACAGCAGCTGGGGCAGTGGTAAGCGATAGAGATTAGCCCCAAGCCTGGTTTATCTAGAACGAAGTTAGTCAACTCCATGGGGACTCTGGCAGAAATCAATTCCATCAGTTGTACTTCCCAAGACTTCTTTACCTGGCCAGGCAGTACAGAAACACCTCTGTCTAGACTGGCTTTGCTGGAAATTACTGACTGCAGCAAGAATGCAACTATCTTGTTTCCTAACTGAGTTGACCCCTCTGACAATACTTTGCTGCTCTATTTGCCCAGTGCTGTGCTGCAGACAATAATACATCCGTGGTGCTAAGGTTCATGAAAGGTTTCAAGCTACATGGCTCCACATATTTCATTGTACTAGCTGCAATGAAATACCTTCTTGTGGCAAAAGAATTTAAAAGGTGAAGTCTAACACAAGCTGAAATCAGTGGGAGTTGTTTTCCATGAGCTTCAGTGCCTCCAAAATGTCATAGGATGCACTCAAAACCCCATGAAAACACATCAGGTTTTTTAAAGGTTGAAGTATTTATGTGTAAAAGTCATGGAGGAAGAGTTTATTGTCTACTTGGTATGTATTTATAGTGTGAGCTTTTAATTTGTGTATGAAGATAAGAAAAGGAGTTTGTAAAAGCCACCCAGGGAAATGAGTTCAACATCTTTGGGCAGTTATAGCTCATACTCTGAAATAATATGCTTTAAATAGCCTCAGTGTGTTTTCAGAGTATCTGATATGAAGAACAATAATTGGAAAAATAAATCATAGTCCAGATGTTATTGATGGTGCTGGGTCAAACTTTTTGATATTCTTGGAGCATTTATAATTGAAGGAAAGCATATTGGGAATTCAAACAAAATCTCAGCTCAAAATCTCAGCAATATCTCCAAAACTACCCAGGCAAAACACATTGCTAATTCATAGTATGTTAGCTCTTAAAATCATATAATTCTTCTATTGATAGCCTATGCTCACAAGCTATATTCAATATACTCACAAACACAAAGTGACTAATTTAAGTGCATCTTTTATCTTTCTGCTTCATATGCCCAGATGGTAATCTATTTGCTTTGGGGTGAATTCATGAAATGAAGCATCTGGAGTTTAGAGTGTTTTGATTTGCTTCACTAGCTGCACCAAGTTCTGACTATATAACAGAATATATTTGCTGCTACAGCTTTCACCCTGAAAGTTATCATGTCAGAAAGTAAGGAAAGCATAAATGTGTTTCTAGTCACTCACAGACTATGGTTTTACTAAGATTACTACAAATCTTTGGGGCATGATTCCCCATCTGAAGACAAATACCATATGTTTTACAAACACAACCCTCTTTAATGAATCAGATCTAGACTAGAATCATCTGTTGTCTATCACAAGTGCAAGGTAAAATAACATTCTGCTTTAGTATTAGAATATTTGTATAAAGTTCTGTATTCTGTGTTCTATTGCTAAACAGTATCAATTATGTTACAGGTAGATTACAACTGTATAGTGTATATATGTTTATATATAAATCAGTTATATCTTAGATATGCATGCTGCAGAGCTGTTTTAATTTACAGGTGTATCTTTTTTTAATTCAGCCACGGTTTGTATGTCTGACTATAAATCAGGAGAGAAATCATGAGAATGAGTGGGAAAAAAAAAGAAAGAAATTTCAGAGTCAGCTCAAATTTGGTTGTTTTATGGTATGTCACAGATTTGAATAAATGGCTATGAGAGATACATGTCTGTAGACAAAGCATGAAAACTAATCAATTTTGGCTCTAACTGTGGGTAGAATTTTAGTAGTTTGTTGCAGAGTGAAAGTGATAGTTCTATAGTTTTTGTGGTGGAATCTTGTTAATGACAAAAAATAGAGAAAGGCAAGAGAGAGAGATGATTATGCTTGCACCAACTGATACTTTCCATTTATCCTCAATTCCATTATTTTTTTCTCTCTTTATATCTGTTCACTTTCATTTCTTGGTAATTTCAATGTTGCATTTTCTTTGGCCATTAATGCTACGGCAAAGCTGTAGCTTTTATTGAAAAATGAATGAATTTTCAAAAGCCATACCAAATAATTGTGTAGAAACGACTTTCAAAGTGATTTTGTGAAGGCCATAAGGCTGGCCACACGACTTGTTGTTCATAGTAATTCTGTGAGTGAAATGTTAAACACGCATGCTTTCTATCTGATGATGATGAAAAAGATGAAGTAATGGAGACAACTTAATTCTGTTATTGTAAAATGACTTCATATCCGTTCTTTTTGCCTTCACCAAAATCATCAATGAATGTTTAAATGCCTTTTGTATTTGTGATACAGAAGCCTATGAGGAAACACTGGCTTCTGAAATCTGAACTTTATGAATTTAAAGAATCTCATACAGAATGATTTCCTATTTAAAAAAGAAATTGTAGTTACTGAAGACCATACAACTCTGAAACTCTGAAGACATTTTAAAAAGGATATTTGAACAAATTGTTTCAAATACCATGATACTACTTCGGTTTTGATCATTTGTGATAACTGGGATAAGCTGATGAGAAATACATATTATAGAAGAAATGATAAAATATTAAGTCAAGCCTGTATTCATTTTCTGCTGTTAAAATATTAGAAGTTATTTATAGGATCATAGAAGATGGATCTCACAAGCCTTCAAGGAATTGTGATCATTGTTTCTTAGTAGTGGATCTAGCTATGTATGTTTCATTTCTAAAAAAAAAGTTATCTACATTTTCATGATGACAGAAATATTGGAGATTCCATTATTGCTGTAGTTCTTTTCAGTGCTTAAATTAGATGTTTTCTCTTCTCCAGATGGAGATTAGTCTATTTTTTTCCTGCAATTTAAATTCAATACTTTCTGCTGCATATACTTTAATGTTGTTTTCTTTGTTTTTTTGTCGTCATTTTTTCCCCCCTTATTGTTTTCTTGTACGAGATGTGAAATGACAAAATGCAGTTATACATACACTGAGTGCAACATGTCTGCATAGGCAACAGTGGACATTTTAGTGCTATGCCTCCTCTTGTGAAACTCATTTTCACTGTATCACCGTAAAATTTTCCTTACTTGGGGAGAGTGGAATGAAGTGAGGACAAGAAATAGATGCCTGTTGGTCACAGTGGTCTACTGTGTAGCCACTCTACTAAGTGGTATAGAGTTTTGGAAGCTTTATTACGTAATCTTGAAGCTGACTCTAAAAGTTGATATTTACAGAATTCAGTGCAACCCAGATTTTTTGAATATCAAGATCCTTAAATACCAAGCCAGTAAGGTATACTTTCAGAGAAAATGTGGTGTCTGTGTCCAGAAAGGTTTACTTTTGTATTAGCTCTACGCTAACTTTATATCAGAAGTAATTCATTTTAAATAACAAACTTGGAGCTTAATGTATAATTACAAATAATCTCATTGATCTGCTAAAAAAAAGCATTAGGCTTATATGGAAATGTTTTATTGTTCAATTATTTAAAGTTTGACAAGAAACATACATTTTAATATTATGTTTTGAACTATATCAGATTTATGAAACAAACTACCACTGTTCTCAGTGCATCTCTAAAAAATAGTGATTTAATCTGAGGGGAAAAAAAAGACCACTAACTTTACAAAGTTGTGTGGTCAAAAAAATGCATTATATTTACCTTAAATTGTACCATAATTTATACACAAAACTATTCACTATTTGTAGTGTCCTGAACATCTGGATGAGATTCATCATTATTAAAAGATTTTTAAAACCTTCTTTAAAATTAGAATTACATATGTTCTGAATATTAAGCTGACAAGCAGTCACCTTTTTGGCTGTGTAGTCTTAAATGTTTGACATGTTTTAGAATATACTGGCCACATAACTTACTTTCCTACCACTGGCATTTCTTGTATTCTTTATGACAAAACTTTCTTCAATCATTTCATATATGTATGGTACGCAGGTCAAAAAATTGGACTGAAATATCCCTAAACCTTCAGACTGTCCCTGCACTGTGTGTTTGGTGACTCTGTTTCAAAATTATGACACTCGCAGCCCTTCCTTTTCCTTAAAGCTACAGCTGGATTGAGATTATACTTACGTAGTTGGAATGAACAAGTTTAGCTGAAGTATTCTGGAATTACCAAAGGGTGTTTCCACTGTACAATTTTTCCCTGTAAGTTTTGATGTAGTTGGGACAAAAAGTTTTGTAGTTTCCCCACATAATCTGTGAATTAAAAAAAATATATATTTTTTTGGTTTGGACTTTTGTTCTGCTGACTTCCTTATAATTCCCACTAATTCTTACACTGACCTCTATCTATTCCACTCACAATTTTATAGAAAATTGTTTTTGTCTTTCTCCTCATTTGTCTCAGTAGTTTCCATTTTTTTTCCTCTCTCCCATTCACAGTAATTCTTAAGATTCAGGTCTGCTTTCTTTGCTACAAAGCTGATGCTTTTGCAGAGCTGCCACGTAGGTCTTCCAGATCTTACCTCTGAGGGGTCGGAATCAGATCGCAAGCCACCATTTTTAATGTAATGCTAGGAATTTTTTCTCCATATACATAACTTATATTTAGCAACACTGAATTTCCTCTACTGTTTCAACAGCTGATTACTAAATTCCTGCGGTTCTTCAGCATCAACTCCATACAACCTAAAGAGCAACTCAGCTCTAGGCCAGCCAGACTGTTGTATGACATCTGGCTACTGAGAAAACTGATTTATTCATCTGCTTCCTACCTTTTATCCACTTTGCTACACAAGGACCTCATCTCTTATCCCAGAAAAAATTAGTTTCTGTAATGGCCTTTTATGATGGTCTTTGTGGAACACCCTTTGGAATTTCCTTTCTAGTCCTCCATTACTCCATTGTACTACTGCTTTTTTAGAGAAGTGTGATTGTTCAAATATCTTTTGAAGGCTAGAGGAACTCTAAAGCAGAGTTCAGAGTCAAATTCTCCTTTGCTCAGGCCCATCTTTATTTTAAACCTGCTATGTGTGCAGCCAAAGGTGAAGGAGTCTGCCTAAAGTGTTTAAAATACTTCCTTGTTGTTTCAACAAGAGAGAAATAAAGCAGACTTTTAGAGGAACAGTTGGTTTGCTTGTTTTTATTATTTTTCTTTTTTTAATTATTATTATTATTTTGTACTGAATTCAGTCTAAGAAGAATCCAAACTAATAAAAATCAAGATTCAGCAATACGTGCAGTCTCCCCTAAGAAGTCTCCCCTCGACAAAACCTTTATTGCCATAAGTTCCAAATAAAGCTCCTCCCCTT
The DNA here is from genome assembly GCF_028389875.1 of Rhea pennata. Taxonomy (NCBI): domain Eukaryota; kingdom Metazoa; phylum Chordata; class Aves; order Rheiformes; family Rheidae; genus Rhea; species Rhea pennata. Next base: position 4,264,715 of record NC_084702.1, on the reverse strand, counting down.
CTCAATAGAAATCACCAAGTAAGTTAGCTTTAATCCTGTATCCTTAAACTACACAGTAGCAAAAGCAAAGAGTGTGCCTGATTTAGCTTAGTTTTACTTAACACTTTCAGGAATTCAATATAGTATAGAAATCTTTCCCATTACAATGAAACAGATACAATGCAACACACTCTTCTGGCATGGGAAGGAACTTTTACTTTCTGTGGGAAAGTGCCATGGAGAAAACATTTTTACAGTAGCTCTGTTTTCTTTTAGAGGGAAATATCTTTGCATTGAAGCATATAAAATGGTCCAAGAACAATGAAGTAAGAAATCACAATTGTTAAGGAACTAGTTTACTCTTTGCCCTATAGCGTGAATGACCTGATCAGTATAACAGCAAATGCATTAAATAACCAAAGATGTACTCTTGCAAAAGCACTGTTTTCCAGATGTACTCTTCACCACAGAACATAACCAAAATATTGCTGTTCTTTTGACTTAGAATGCTGTTGTAAACCCAATAGCAGCATATAAGATTAGATACCTCTGTCTATCATCCTTAACAGGAATTGCCAGGAGCGTGTAGAGAAACATAGTCCTTCTTGTTGATTCTGCTTTGAAGTTCTTGGAGAATGCAACTATCTGCACAGTGTGAAAAACAGAGAAATAATATATTTATCCATCTTTATTTTTAATATATATATTTTTAATACTTCTTGTAATTTGCACTAGATAAGGGTTTTTTTTTTTTTTTTAACCTACTTGGGAGAAGGAAGAAAGAACATAGCCTAAATTTTAATCAAACTATCTAGAAATATGTTCTGCCTTTAACAGAGCTTTTTTATTACTAGTAGTTATTTATTCTACTTTCTCGTTCACACAAGTCAATGTCATTTTCTCCTATTTCATTTCTTGCTTTCCTGTATCTCTGGGTATTTCCATTTCTTTGAATAATAATTTGACCTCTTTCTTAATAAAAATATTTAATTTGAAATTATTTTACTCAGTCACTGTCCCTGCTATAGAATATGAAGTAACAGTAGTACAACTGGATTTAGGCAAGAACAGGAGTTTAATTTTCTGAATGTAGGAGGAGATGTTCAGAGTTCAACAAAATGTTGAAGAACTTAAGTTTTTGTTCCATGAAAACTGTTCAAAAAAATAAATGGCAAACTTTCTGCCCACACTTTTTAAGTTCACAGGATTCCTTACCTCAGCAACTTGGTTCTTTTACTTTTTGGGGAAAGAGGAGAGTGGAGAGAAGTGTTACTACAGAGAGCAAAGCACATTGCATAGAGGGGCCTCAGGAACCCAGGCATTGGACTAGTATGTGTATTGAATCACTCTACTTCTTTGAAAAAAGCATTTGTAGAGGATTAGGGGATAATGTTTTCAGCTATATTCCATTGTGATAATTACATTTTTAAAAAAGTAATTCTTTACTAAGTTTTATTTTCACACAATTTGACAAATAGAATGAGCTAACTGAAAATAAGATATCAGAGAGAGAACAGGAATTTGTTGGAAATCTCATGTCAAAATTACCCATTTGCTGAATGAGCTGAGTTCTCTCAGGGAAGCAGCATGGCCAGTTGAAGAAAGTCATGCCCTGGGTGCTTGCAGCTATTTGCTAGCTTCCAAGAGCCCTTTTGCAAAATGCATCACTTTCTCATGCTTCAGTTTCCCTTTTATCTAATTGGGATAATGATGACTGTCTCCTTTGCAAAATTGAGACTTACTGTTGAAAAACAGCAATAGCTAACTATGTGTCTACAGCTAGATGTTATTTTTAACTCTAATAATGACTTCTGTGTTGTTTTCTGAGGCAAATGCTGGATGAATATGTGAAAGTACAATTGTAAAGAAACATACAATAACTTTTTATCATGATCTGTTTTACTTATATTTCTTTACTTTCATGAAGCAGCAAAGACTGAAATATCTGGAAGTGGATACTGAAACAGTAAACCAACTTCATTCCCTGTGCAAATGCTCTAGGGAAAACTGATGGCGTTTTTTTCTAGATGACATTTTGAAAACAGAATTTAGAACAACATTTCAGAGCAACATGTATTTACCAAGAATGAAATAACACATGTTTATATCCAAGGGGAAAGATTATTTGGTACTTAATAAACAGTCACATATAATTTGTGAGAATTACTTATCTGAAGTTTGGTATTAAAACATATCTGAGAACAATATCACTTAGAAATTCTTTTCTTTTAATGACAAATAATTATCAAAATAAAAGTTATCCAAAATTCCACTAGACAAGATTCAGCAGAGGTATTGAAAAAAAGAGTACTCTTCTAACTATTTCTGATTGTTAAATATTAATACTATATGTCTAAAAATTCATCTTTAGGATTGCCCTTTCTGAGACCAATGATCTAGCCTTCTTATAAGAGGAGTGAATATTCTTCATCCTACTATATGCATTCCCCAGAAGAGCTCAGAACTACAGTTCAGCTATTAGTTTGTCTTATCCATGATGAAGCATATGATACAAAACAATTGAAATTACTTATATATTTATAGCATTGTTTTGGATACTACATAGCAAGCTAGTTGAATGAGAATTACATAAAAACATTTGACTGTGAAACTTATACTGACTTAAAATACCTAGTCTTTCAAATAGTTGTAATACTATTCTTGTATAATATCCTAAAAATATTTTCTTCAAATTTTTACAAGGATATTTGAAGCCATATTTGTTTCTTTCTTTTTACATATGCTGTTATGTAGATTTTCGAAATGATCTCTGTCAGATCATAGCCTGTTTATGTGGAGGTGTAGAGCCTTCTTCTTCAGACAGTATGGAAGATCTTAGAACAGTAATTTCTGTATGACAGCTAAAGAATTTTTTTTATCTGGGGCTATCTTTCTGAAAGATTATGGGAGACATGTTGATCAAAAGAGTCTGTGCCATAATTTTTAGATTAATTTTGAAATAACCCAGGCAAATTAACTTTAACTTGGTATCAATATAATTCTTGATTATTGTATAATCTACAAATCTTTTGCTCTATCAGAGTTTATTCTGGTCCATAGAAACATACTAGATAGAAGTTTCCTTTCGCCCTCTGCCATACTTCTTCAGCACATTTTTGTCCTGAGTCTCATTAAAATAAATGGAAAGTTCTGATTTTAATTCCATAAGGCAAGAGGCTAGTGACAGTTCCGAAATGCTCATTGCTTGCTGTAGAATGGAGACACAGGCAGAACACACTCAGCTGTGGAAACTGCACCACCAAATGCTATTGCAAGTTGAGAGAACAAGCTTAACCTCCTGCTGAAACAACTTTTTTTCTTTTTGTCTCCATCTTATGCTCAATGCTTTGTCAGTTTCAGCTTTACAGCCCATAGTAAACTATTTTCTTAGCTACTGTAGGCAACACCTTTCTCTGCCTCCCCAAGAGTGCCAGTGCCTGCACATTATTATTTGGTATTATTTGTAATTTTCACTTCCCTCTTTACATCAGCAGGGATGTTTATAGCTTTGACAATCCTTTTTGCTCTTTGCTTCCTCTCCAGGAAAGAGCTAAATATGATCTTAAACCATTCTAAGGAGTTCAGCGAAAATCATCACCATTTCAAAGATCTTGATACAACTGAGAATTCTAAATGGGTTTTCCTCTTTTTGTTTCTAGCAAGCAAGCAGCAGAGTGGGAAAAATTGGCAGTGAACTCTTTGTCTTTCCTGCTTGTATCCAGGGAGCCTGAATTTTACAAGGTAATTTTTCCATTTTAATTGACTGTAATTTATATTATTTTACAGTCTTAAACGCCTAAAATGAACTTTTAGGCAGATGCCCTACTTGTTGAAGAAATAGTGTTACTTACTCTTTCACCAAAACTTTTAGCACTGTATTCTATTTTATATATATATATATATACATACATATATATATATATATATATATATAGGTATATGTTTGTATATCTTATGTATACTCATATATTCTCATGTATACTCATATACTCAATAACATTGCATTCTATTAAATGTATCTATAGGTATGTATGCACACACCTTATGTATACATATATTTTATGGGATGCTAAAAATGTATGTATACCTTAAAATAAGTGGTATGTTTTGCTTTGAATGCATTAAGAAGCATACCTTCTCTCAGGAAGGAAGGAAAATATTGCCAAAATCTAGAGTATCTGTGAGTTCCTGAGCTATCCTTCTTGTATTTCTATCAGTCTGAGTAGAAGAAGAGTTAAGCTGAACCTTAACATTTTAATTAATGTGAATATTATGAATATGAATATGAATTAATATTAATATGAATGCATTTATTATTTAAGGATCGCTTCTCTGTGTATAGGCATTTTATATTTATTGGGGGATGTGTGCTATTCTTTTTCGAATATGTCCGTCTTATGCTTGACAATCCTTATTGCTGCACTGGTTTTAAAATGAAAGATTTTTATGCCTTCTCTTAGGCAAATCTCTTAATAGTAACATTTGAAAGGTAGTCATGTTAAATATTTGGAATATTTAGTTATCCAGAATTTCAAAATGCATTGGGAAAACTAACTTACTTTGATAATTATTTTTGTTACCGTAGAACACCATAGAAGTGCTGTTTCTGTCAAGAAAATATCTCCCTGAATATCTTCCTTAGCTTTGGATAAACATGTAGACTTAATTTTGCTCTTTCTTTTTACATGTTATTCCACCCTTGAATTTTATCTTTGAAGTTGCTTTAGTTGTATGTGCAGGAGAGAACATTCCTCTCTGAATTTTTATTCTATTGAAGCTAGCCCTTTTACTCATGGTCAAAAAAGATTTTCAAAAGATTTTTATTATATATTAAAAAAGAATAGAACCAGAAGCTATGCAAAAGCTTCTCAGAATTCATGCTTTTGAATATCGTGCTGAGCTGAAGAATTACTCCCTCTTGACAGAAGGGCCACCATGAGCTATATATTCAAGGTGAAAATTGGCCCTTTAAAAACAGAAAATCAGCAGCCTTCGCAGCTCTTAAGATGGAGGAGTGAGTATTCATCTCTTAAGCATTTATTTAACAAGCTGAATCACAAGAAGTGCATTTTAATGTATTGTATTTCTTTAGTAGTGAGAGAAAAAAAGGTGAAGTAGCCTCCACTGTGAGTGAAATCCTGCTACAAGATGTGGGTGGTGACTGTAAAAACAAAAGTAGCAACATTTCCTTTTTGGCACCTTCTAAGGATGGAAGCCATTTGTAAATACTAAAAAAGGCTGTCATTTTTACCAACACTCTTTCACCCTTCAGAACTAGTAGAAAAATTTCTATTGTGAGGGAAAGTCCAGACAGAGTAGTTTTGCATATAGATGGTTAGGCACTGAACAGTAGGGATTCTTAGAAATGTGTGGGTGATGTTATTTTTCAAAGAGCTGCTAGCCTGCTCCTTGGAACTTCACATTGTGTTAAACAAGCCTTCTTCGTCTTGAGAATAAGAATATTAAACCGAAAGAAAATTGAAAAGTATTAGAAATCAACATTCTGGTGGCTAAAGTCATGATTTTACAGAAGCTTTAACATATTATTCATGATTAATTTCATTCTATTTAATGAAGATTTAAACGTACACTTAAACATTTGTGGAATTAGGATATATTTGGCTTAATGACTTAATATTTTTGGCTTAATTGACTAAAGAAATGACAGGAATGACAATGAGTAAAATTTCAAAAGCATCTACATGACATTGCAGCAAGCGAATGCTGCTCTTTCAGCACCCTGTATAAACAGCTAATATGAAAAGCTAATTTAATGACTTTGTAGCCGAAGTAACCATTTCTAGCTTACTGAGCTTCCTTTGGTTGCAGGTGTAGTTAAATCTGAAGACGTCTTTGATTCTAATGAGTTAAGTTTATTTTTTGTCATTAACATTTCAATTGGAAAACCTCATTCAGTTAAGAGTGAGTCTCTGTCAATGAGAGTAGACTAATATGTCTTATGATGATCTTGTGTGGGGTAATGAGATATTTTTAATCAGCTGAAGGGCAGTCTTTAGAGTTATGGTTTAATCAATATTTAAACAGGTCTGAGGAGTTACTGTGAATAAAAATGCCTTTCATTCTGTCTTTTTTGTCTTTCTCTTTTAAAAAAACAATATTATCAACTTTCAGCTTGTTTTCCTAACATTCCTCTTGTGAATGTAGAATGCATAGTATGCTCATTTGCATAAGTAGATATTGAGAAAGTTTTCTCTATACTTTTGATATAGTACTGGAGTACTAACAACAAACACAAAAACCCTCAATAGTTTGTAAGAGTCTCAGGAGTGTGTCTGTCCTTAGTAATCTAGCAAGTGCTAACATAAGACATTGCTGAGAGTGCAATGTTTATTTTTGTTTCAGAAATTAAAATAAATAAACAATTTAATTGATTAAAAATGAGAATTTTGTTATAAAACTTATAAAGTGTTATTTCAGAGTGTCACCACTTATCTATATGTATCTGTTCCTTTTCTAAAGAGAAATGATCCCAGTACTCTGTAAGTTGAAATGTTCCACATTCCACAGCTGAAATTAAATATTTATGCTTGAGATATTCAAAATAAAAAACAAGCAAGTAATAATAAACCGATCTGAGTAAGAAATATGTGTTGATAGAGATGTCCTCTAATCTAGAAGCCCAGTTGTTATTACATGCCATAAACTTGATTTAAGATCATTTTCTCTCCGTGTCCTGGCAATAGTGGGTGGGAATTGCCTTTCTCTGTATTTCATATAGTATTTTACTGTTAAGCAAGTGTTAATTGGACCAGTAACTGAAATCCTGTCTCCTCTCTCTAATAGTGTCTTGAGTCTCTGATTGATGAAGTTCTCCCCTTTTTCTTCAATGAGCAGGCACTTGAATGCAACAATACTGTGATTATGCTGTGTTTTTATTTTGGGTAGCAACAATCAATACCTTGCAGGTTTACTGGTTTAGGTTCTTGTGGGTGTGTGTGTGTGGGGGGGGAAATTAATCAATTTTGTCTTAATACAATATAAAGGTGTACATTGTGACATTAGCTGTTGCTGGTGCTTTCTTCATGTAGCCAGATGAATTCAGTTTCTTCAGTTTCAGTATCATAAGTGATTCTTACTAATTCAGCTACCTCCAATTGCAGCTCAGCAGCATGACAGATGCATTTTTATCATTAGATATAGCCAAACTTCATAACTATGCAATGCATATCCACAAATAACTAACTCTTCTTTCCACTTTCTTCTATGTAAGTCCTTTTTTGTTTATACCTCTGTACTTCTTGAGTAATTCTATTGAACTTGATAGAATAGCACCTGGGTAATTCACTTGCTCTTTTGCTCTTACCAGAGCTTCAAGGACTGCTGATTAAAGTTTCCAGAAGAAAGAAAAATAACGTCTTCCATTCTTTGGGGGGATTTTCTTGAGCTCTTTTGTGAAGTAAATGGTCTATGTACTTTACTCTGAGTTATAACTGAACTTTAAATAAGTGCTAATAAGCATGTAAGAGTTCTCTGATTTCTTGAATATCAGACTTTATTTTCTAGGTGAAGTTCAGAAATATTTCAGAGCAGTGATAGTAGATATTCATACTCCAATATAATGCAGAGCAAACAGAACTTTAATTTAGAGAGATGTTTAGTGCATTCAGTGAAGATACTCCACTTTGTTCCACAGCCTCCCCTAGGGAATAAGTATTGTTTACATTTCAAGGAGACTAGGCTTACTGTTTGAGACTGCTAAAATTTACCTTAGTATTCTTTGATTTTGAATACTATATTTCTTATGAAAGCTAAAAAATAATTTTAGACAAATAACTTCCCCCCCAAAAAAAAGAATTTGTAATTAATAAATTAGGGATTTCTTTTTGTGTGGAAATACTATTTTTTTAAAAAAAAACTACCCTGAAACCATTTCTTACATTTTAAAGAAGATAAATATACCTTACACAAACCACCAGATCTGTTGTCTCCTTCTGTTATCATGCCAGGATATGTCTATTTCCTGTCACAAGCAATGCAATGTTACAGGTAATGCATTTTCCTTTAAATAAGGGATTCAGTCCTTACCTGACTTTTCTTCATGCCCAGCTCATAACCTTAGGTACAGACTACTGTGCATGTATTTTCAGCATTATAGTCTTGTCTTTAGGCTAGAATTTTGCAATGAAGAGTCATCCTTGTAAAATACTATGCTGCATGTCATTAATCAGAAAATATACAAGCCGGAAAAAAAGGAATAGCTTTATATAAAATACAAGGGCAACACTTGAGCTATAGTAATAATAAAAGATAAAAGGAGATTTTATCAAGATAACAATTATACTGTCCCAAAGTGAATAGAGTGGGGTTGTTTACTTTGATGTTGCAAGAATTTACATGATTAAAGGGTTTTCAGTTTCTATCTGGAAAAAGTAGAACATTAGAAATCCATTACATAATAGCAGCCTGCTAATACACAGATTGTTAATGCATACATAACTTTTTTCTAGATTATCACTGTTTAACACTTTGATTAAAAAAAATCTGTATTTTTAATACAGCTGTGATTTCTGTTAAGATATGTCCATATAAATAGAAATTAAAAAGATGCTTTTGGCACAAGCTTCACATCTTATTCTTAAATAACAAATTTCTGAGCTCTAGTCCAAGCTTGTTTACTACCTCACTATGAATTAAATCATAGTTAGACTAGAAGATTCTTTTCAGACTTGGTATAGATTTAAGTTTAATCTTTCAGGACTGCCACATTTTCTTCTTGACAACAGAATGATTTTCTGCCAGCCAGGAGCTGTCAAGGCAAGTTAGACTCCAAGCCTGAAAGACTTGGAAATACAGGATGTTTAAAAGCATGCTGTTCAAGTGCTAATGATAAGCCAATTCCCTCTGGGAGCCCATTAAAAAGCCTTTGAGTGACCAAGCAAGAACAGGTATCCCAGCCACATGAATGAGAAAACCAGAACCAGTCTTTGCTTGGTAATGCTAGGGAAACAGTTTCATGTCATGGTAATACCAGAGTAGTGGTGAAGGCATGCTCATCTCCCTTAGGAATGCAGATTTTTTCTGTGCTGTTATGAAATACCCTCTTTGTGTTTAAAAACTAGTCTCTGCATTGCTCCACTGGCTATTTTTGAAGCCCTAGATTGCCTGAAACTGTGCTGAAAAGCAGTGCTGTTATCTCCGCTTTATTGCACTTGTCATCTGATGAATGTGACTGAGAAGATTGATGCACTTGGCGCTAACTGTTAAAGAAATGTTCTTGGTATTCCTCTGGCATTCTGTGAGAGATCACCAACTACAGGGCAAGGAATGAAACAACTATAGGTCAATAGGACCTTGAAGTAATATAGTTTGACGTAGCTGAAGAAAGCACCAAAGTGAAGAGGCAAACAATAAAGTGTGCGTACTGTCCTGAAAATTTTAAAAGGAGCTATTGGTACCTCAAAAGTAGAGAAAGATATCTTTCTGCTAGTAGTTCTTCTGAAGGGGCTGTTCTCTGTGCAAGTATTATGATCAATGTCACTCAATATCACAAGAGGAAATTCTACTGTCATCACATTCTTAATACTCAAGGCATAAAATATTAGGACTGAATATGGAATAATTAAAAATATTTGTCCTCAGTAAAATATAAATATTTTAATTGTTCATTTAGAAGTAGAGAAGCATCATGCTCCTAAATACCAGACTGAAAAAGCAAAAGTCTTCTAAATTTGCCAGAGACTCATCAAGATGGCTCTAGAATTCTTTATTTACTTGAGGAAAGCCCTTGTGCTAAGTGGGACTTCTTTCTCTGAAGAATACTAATACAGCTTCAAAGGCCATTATTTGAAGTCTCTTAATGAAGTAGAATAAATCTGTGCAAAATTTGTCTTTTCCTTACATGTGACTGTTTTTTCTTGTTTAAGTCTGAGCTTAAATTTGGAATCTTTTTGGAATCAATTGAGAATATGTCCTTCTAACTGGGAACGTGACTTAGAAACAATTACACAAAAGTAAAATAGCAGTTTCTTAAATACTCAAAAGCCTTCAAAAAACAAGTAAATTAAAAAACTTCCAACCACACCTAAGGAAACATCTTCATGCTCAGGAAAAACCTTTATGTAAAATTGGATGCACTAAAGGAAGGTAAGGACCCACTTTCTAAAAGATTTTAAAGTAGAGGTGACATAGATGAGCTGTGGAATTAAGTTGTGGTATAAAAGAAGTGGCAGTTAGGTTTCTGTAAGTATCAGTTTTGAGGAAACTGACTAAAATGATAAATTAGATGATCCAAGGACTACAATACATGGCTGAGAAGAAGGGAGGACTAAAACTTCAAGGGAAGGCAAAAATTTTGAACATTATGTGGAAACCATTCTAATTAATGCATTTGATGCATCTTAATTAAGATGGTGATCTAACTGCTCATAATATCTCTTAGAATTGTTTGGACTGTGCAGCTGCAGTTCTGGATATAAGGTGTGTACATTCTGTAAGCTGTAAATTATATAATATAATAATATGCCAGCTTCATTCAACCACATTATAGAGCTCCTCAGCTCTGCTGAGCATCTTAATTACAGGAATTGGATGTGCAGAAATAAAACAGAGTTATTGTTGCTGCAGTCAGCAAAATGTATGTTTTGTGAGTAGCAGCAGAACTGCTTCCTACAGGGAATGATACATTTTCTGGGTCACAGAATACTTACCTGTCTGTTCGAGTGCAGTAGTAATTGCATGTTAGAAGATTTAAAGTGATAATGGATCTCCAATCCATTGCTAGATACTAGTTTGCCTAATCAAAACAATGAGTTCTTTCCTCTAACTACAGCTTTCAGTGGTCAGGGAAGCATTTTTCTTCTGTTAGGAATTGACCAAAACCTGGGCAATGCAACTGCAAGATTTCACCTGCTCTCTGAATTCCAGCTTTTGACTTGAGTTAATGTTTCCTTCCATGAACAGACTTGGAGAATAGTCAGTGTGTGTGTGTTGGAGGGTAGGGAGAGGCAAAGGGATGGTGGGAGGGCTGTCCTCTTCCATCATCAGCAATTTGGCCGAGAGGATAGCATTGCCTTTCAACTTGTGCTTGTTTTAGACTAACCTCAACATCAGAAATGTATCTGCCAGAATGGTACTGTATCTGTAAGTAAAAAACTGTCATGTAAATGAGAATGCCAATTCCAAAAATAATTCTATCCATATAGATTCTTTTTAGCCTTGTTGTAATACTTATCAGGACTGGAAAGCAAATCAGCCTAGTTAACATGCTAACTCACTAATCAGAGCAAAGATTCTTCCCTTTCATTAATCAGATGAAGTTTTCGTTTTCAAAATGCTTTCTCTGCAGGTTGTTACATTAAGAAATAGGCTGGATACTTTCAAAATGCTTTCTCTGCAGGTTGTTACATTAAGAAATAGGCTGGATACTTCAAAGGAAAAAACATATATGTTCACTTACATTTAAGTTACTGTACAGTTTAGAATACTCTCTGGTATCCTAATTCACGTAGAACAGCATGGTTACCTTACACAATCTTCTTGTAGTATATTTCAGATAAAAAATGATAGTATATTTATCTTCACTTTCAAATTAGCATTGTGATTTCAAAATGGAAATTTTACTTTTTATGAGTAACAAATGGAATCAGAAGGAAATTTATGTGATTTCTTGAGTTTTAGCATTCACAGAAGTTTGACTGAATTCCTGACAAAAAACTAGTACTTAGAAGATAATATTTTTACTGAGCTCTTTTTTAAAATAAACACATTATACTTTTGAACGTATTTTATTTTACATTTATTTTTTCCTGCTTTTGAGATAATTCTCAGATCTTTAGTCTGTGCAGAAACAGTTGTTGAAAACATACACACAAAATTCTAATAGCTTTTGATTAGGAAAGTTCATCTGAATTTATTTTCAGATGAAATTGAAATTATTGAGATCATAAAGGCTTTTCAGTGTGAACTATAGCTCTTCTTTAAAGGACACACTATGCAGGCACTGGTCTTCTGTGCAGTCTGTTCTGCATTTTCTTAATATTCTTCCACTTTCCTCATCCTTGCCCCACTCATTTAAGGAATTTTACTGCCTTAATAACATCTTCCTGTATTTATGTTTCTCTGAGTAGTAAATAAAAGCATTTAAAAATGTCCTTTCAAATATTTATCAAAAACTGATCTTTTCTGGCTAACAAGGGAGCCTGTATTGGACTGCAGAAGATGAACAGCTTTTTCATCCATGACCTGGATGAAGGGACAGAGTGCCTCCTCACCAAGTTTGCTGATGCTACCAAGCTGGGAGGAGTGGCTGACACATCCAAGGGCTGTGCTGCCATTCAGAGAGACCTGGACAGCCTGAAGAGCTGGGCAAACAGGAACCTCATGAGGTTCAAGAAGGACTAGTGCAGAGTCCTGCACCTAGGGAGAACTAACCCTAGGCACCAGGACAAGCTGGGGGCTGACCTTCTGGAGAGCAGCTCTGCAGAGAAGGACATGGGAGTGCTGGTGGATGACAAGCTGACCATGAGCCAGCAAGGTGCCCCTGTGGCCAAGAAGGCCAGTGGTATCCTGGGGTGCAATAGGAAGAGTGTCGCCAGCAGGTGGAGGGAGGTGATGCTGTCCCTCTGCTCAGCCCTGGGGAGGCCTCATCTTGAGTACAGTGTCCAGTTCTTGGCTCCCCAGAACAAGAGACATGGAGCTACTGGAGAGAGTCCAGCGTAGGGCTGCGAAGATGATCAGGGGGCAGGAGCATCTGCCCTAAGAGGAACAGCTGCGAGAGCTCAGCGTGTTTAGCCCAGGGAAGAGAAGACTGAGGGGGGATCTTATCAATGTGTACAAGTACCTGAAGGGACGGTGTCAGGGGAACAGGGACAAACTCTTTTCAGTTGTCCCATGTGACAGGACAAGAGGCAACGGGCACAGAGTGAACCACAGGAAGTTCTGCCTGACCGTGTGGGGGGATTTCTTCCATGTGAGCACTGTGACGGAGCACTGGACCAGGATGCCCAGAGTCTCCTTCTCTGGAGTCTCCTTCTCTGGAGATCTTCAAGGTCCGCCTTGATGCAACCCTGTCTAACATGCTCTAGGTGACCCTGCTGAGCGGGGAGGTTGGACTAGATGATCTCCAGAAGTCCTTTCTAACCTTACTGATTCTATGATTCTGTGATTCTATGAACAGATTTAGAAGGGGTAAAAAAGGAGACATCCTCTATGTTTTGTGCTTTTACTTCCCTTTTTTCTGCATAGAAAAACAGAAGACATTTGTTCTTTGGCATTCATCCTTTGTTAATGCGTAGTTCTTCAGGAGCACTTCTTGGACCTCCTTCTGCCCTGAGTCTAAGTGACTTTGTTACAGTGCGTATGTATATTTTAAGTCTGAAGAGTTTGAATGCCCTATAAGGAAGTCAAAAAAGAAAGATTTTTGTTGGTGCCAAATTGGCAATGGCTTAGTGGTTTTATCATCTTCTGGAAAACCGGTCACTCATCTAGGTTTCCTTGCAGTTCTTAGCAGCAGAGGAGGTCAGTGCTGTTGTGCTCATTGTTCAAACCCTGCCAATGACATTTATTAAAAAAAGGTCCCATGACTACAGTGATCTTTATCTTTAAATAATTGAGAAATATATTTTTTGTCCTTTTGCCTATAAATGGTCACGTGTTTCCTTCAAACTTTTAAGGTAAATTTACAATACTGCTAGACGGTAGACATTTTGTGGCCTATTTTATTGTGTGATCATAAATGACTTTTTACAATGCACTGTTCTCTGTTAGTGAATATCTAGGACACATGCACAGGTTGGTTTAAATTAAACAGACAGTTTTAAACTTAGCTGCACCAACTTTATCTGTTGTTTCAATTTTCAACCTGATTTCACTATATTCCAGTCCAGGAGAACAAGGAAAGGGCATGATTTCGGTTATTTGTATGTTCATTAATATATAAAAGAGAATAATTAACATTCTTTGAAAGCAGGAGCATAAATCATGCATTTTTGTAATGAAGTATTTCTAATGATCATTTTAAGGGATCAGGGATTGTTGCTTATGTTTTACAAGTCAGATAGAGATAACCAAAGCTCAGGCCACTGCTCAAATAATTACATATCCTTGAGGTCATACTCAGGAAACCTGATCCATGACTTCATAAATATTTTTAGAATTTTAAATTATTTGTGTGTGTTTGTTTCTTTTTCTACCTTAGAGGTTCCATAATGAAATTGCAACAACTGTAGACTGGATCATACTGCAACCATAATGAACATGAAGCTTTTATAGATAAATCAGTGTGTCTTTCCTTGAGGTCCTTTCTTATGCTTAAGGAATGTTCACACTGTGATGATCTGACTACAGGGCATTGATTATGTGTTTAATCTTTGTACATTATTTTTTTTTTTATTTTTAATAACTGCTCTGCAGACAGACAGATTAGGCGGATGGCCAGCTTAAAATTATTATTTATAGACAGAAAAATAAACTTTTAAGATGGTCATCCATCTTTCTGTCTTCTCTGACAAGCAACTTTTTTTTGGTGTGTCTGTGACTGGAATTTAGTAAATTAATTATGCATTAACTATCCCACTGTAAAAGCATAATGGAGGATGGACAATGTGTTTTGTTTTGATTTATGATGACATAATAATGAACAATATAACTGTAGCAGTATATATATAGCAATATAACTGCCAAAATAATTGCTTTCTATAATTTCCAAGTTTGCTAGGGATAACTGTTGCAATAGCTAAAACAAATAGATCATAAAATATGAACCCCAAACAAAATCTTTCATTTCAGTTCTGAGCATTTTTTTTTACTAAAAGTATAACTATGAGAGACGTTAAACACAAATCAAAATGTAAAGTCAGAATACCTCTCAAATTACAGTTTCTTTTCAATTATCTTATTTATCATAGAATTACAGAATCATAGAACAGCTGAGCTTGGAAGAAACCTCTGGAGAGCATCTAGTCCCCTGCTGAAGCAGAGTTACATAAAGCATGGTGCACGTCACCATATCCATCTTTTGAACGTTTCCAAGGATGAAGACTCCACAGCTTCTTTGGGCAACCTGTTCCACTGTTCAGTCACCCTCACAGAAAAAAGGTTTCCATTACATTCAGGTAGAAATTCTTGTGTTTCAGTTTGTGCCTGTTGCCTCTTGCCCTGTCACTAGACACCACTCAAAAGAATCTGACTATTCCCTCTTTACACCCTCCCTTCAGATATTTCTGCACATTGATAAGATTCCCCCCTCTGTCTCCTTTTCTCTCAGCTAAACAATCTCAGCCTTACCTCATATGAGAGATGCTCCAGTTCCTTCATCATCTTAGTAGCCCTACGCTGGATGTATTACAGTAGCTCTAGGTCTGTCTTGCACTGGGGAGCCAAGAACTGGACACCGTACTCAAGATGAGGCCTCCCCAGGGCTGAGCAGAGGGACAGCATCACCTCCCTCCACCTGCTGGCGACACTCTTCCTATTGCACCCCAGGATACCACTGGCCTTCTTGGCCACAGGGGCACCTTGCTGGCTCATGGTCAGCTTGTCATCCACCAGCACTCCCATGTCCTTCTCTGCAGAGCTGCTCTCCAGAAGGTCAGCCCCCAGCTTGTCCTGGTGCCTAGGGTTAGTTCTCCCTAGGTGCAGGACTCTGCACTAGTCCTTCTTGAACCTCATGAGGTTCCTGTTTGCCCAACTCTCCAGGCTCTCCAGGTCTCTCTGAATGGCAGCACAGCCCTTGGATGTGTCAGCCACTCCTCCCAGCTTGGTAGCATCAGCAAACTTGGTGAGGAGGCACTCTGTCCCTTCATCCAGGTCATGGATGAGTAAGTTGAACAAGACGGGACCCAGTGCTGAGCCCTAGGGCCTCCACTAGCTCCAGGCCTCCAATTAGACTCTGCACTATTAATCACAGCCCTCTGAATGCTGCCTTTCAGCCAGCTGTCGATCCACCTCACTGTCTGCTCATCTAACCTATAGTTCGTCATTCTGACAGAAGGAGTTGGCGAACCAAACATGAATTCATAAAACATCAGTATCTTTGAAAAAAAACTTCTAAAATTACAAAAAAAGATGAAAAAAATTAAATTTCATTCCTTCCTGTGGCTAAACCTGGCTAAGTTTGCCTCATGGTAGAAATAAATGAGCTTTCTCTTTTTGATGTTTTTGTTCTGGATAACTGAAATATATTAATTGGCTTAAAATAAAAATGTGTCTTGCCTCCACTCAGAAATTTACAAAGGTAAAATACTTTGAGTTATCTTTCTGAGTTTTTCATCTCTTTTATGAATTTTTATGAAAAAGGCAAGAAAAAATAATTATGATGCCTTAAAAATTTAAGTGCTGAATGAAATTCTGGTTACAACATGTTAAGAAGGAGATAGTGACTGTAAGATTGATCAGAGATACTGGGCTTCTGTTTATCTCTTTGCACTTGAAAAGAGATAGTTCATGGGAATTTGAGAGAAGTTGATATATTATATAGAGAGGCTCAATAAGAATAAATAATCACAATTGCTCAGAAGTACAGGGACAATAAGAAACATGCAATAAGCAAGTTTAAAAGTCCAAAATGAATTTTTTCACATAGTTAAAATTTATGGAATTTGTGAGGGGCAATTTATGAATAAGTTGAAGAAAAGTTAAGGGAGTGGAAAGGAGCTGAAGTTCCTTAAAGTCTATGAAAATGATATAACATCTGAACAGAAAAACCATTTAATTTCTAATTATTAAAAGCGTTTGTAGGAGAAGATAACATGTTCCCTTTGCTCAAACATGGACTTTTGTTACTAGTCAGTGATAGAGACTGAACACCTCAATAGTCTCTTGGTTTTACCAGACAGTGATACTGTTATAATAATAGGAAATATTCTGTGGGATTTTTTTGCTTGAAAATGTGGAGAAGTCTGTACTTACAGATGCAGTAAAATTTCAAAATAAAGAGGATATTAATAATTTGTCACTTCATGGTCAGTGCTGAAAATAGAGGGTGAATGAGGATAAGAAATTGCAGTAATTTTAGATAGATTCCTTTCATCCACCTTTGCTCTAGTATAGTTGAGTTAAGTCAAATAGTACTTGGAAGTGTGACTTTAAGAATAGACTGTATTTCTGCTAGGGACATAATTTCCCCAGTATCCAAAGCTAATGTTGAATGCACACTTTCAGACAACTAGTCTAAAACTGATTTCCATTTAAATGTAAGTTTTGACACTGCCTTCTGAAATGTATGATGAGAGCTAGCCACAGAGAACATAGCAAAAAAGACTTTCTCTCCAAAACTGGAAATTAACAGATGGAAATTAACACACGGAAGTGAATGCCGCTGTGTTTTTAAATACCTTCCTTACTCAACGTTCCTTTAACCATTAGTATGTAGACAAGACAGGAAGCATTAAATACATGGCCTGAAGATGTTACATACTTAGCTAATTGGATCTCCAATGCCTCATTTCGAAAGCATAACAACTTTGTGAGGAGGAGCAACGTAGAGGTGCTGGTCTAGATGCATAAAGAGGCATTGGGCCCAGAGGATTTGTGTCTGTGCATGCAAGTGCAAGTGACTGTGTTGCAGTGCTGCTCTACAATTCCAGCAACGCTTCATGTCAGCTTGGTGGCTGATTGCTTCAGGGGCTTAGAGGACAGGCGATCTTAGACCTCTCTTGTAACCCTGAAAGGCATCGCTTTAGATTGTCTTGATGAAAATGAAATGGGTAAGATGTAGCTCAAGGCAAGAGAGACTTACAATTTGGGCATAACTTCAATCTGAAAAATTTGGGGGGTTCCATCTCTTTTTATTAATATATTTGAGTTGGTGACATGCTTATTATCTGTAATCAGTGGTGTTAGGCCATGAAGTAGTTGTGATTGTTCCTAAAAAATAAATAAGCAAATTGGTGGGGGATGAAGAGGTAGGTAAAATTCACTTTTGCATTCAAGACATTCATTTTTGTTTTTCAGCAAGAAAAAAAATCACTAGAATAATCAGGATACACAGCTATTATTTGAGTGAAGAAAGGAAGGAAAAAGAAAGGAAACAAATTGTCTAAAATTATCGAGCAAGCTACTGAAGCTGGTACTCATAATCCCAATATCCCAATCTAGTGCTCTCTTTGGATAGCTGAACAACAGAATCATCTTCTGGAAAGATACCTTCTGTGTAGAAAGCTGAACTGTCAAAATTGATTTTACCTTCTTTTGTTCTCTTTTATAGGTTTTTTCATTCTTTATTTATTCAGAAATCTAGGCAGTCAGTCTGTGTGTCTTAGAAATGTAAATGTCATTTGAATAACCAGGGAATAGGAAATGCTATAGGCAGTCAGAAATGATCCTGGATTAATTTTGGTTGAGGCAATAGCTTATTTTCTGTGAACTGATGCAGCTAAACCTGAGAGAAGCTGAGAAACCTGTGTATCACCTTGTATATGTCTCTGCAAAAATAAATACAAAGATGTAATATTTTCTGTGCTCTCAAGAGTATGGGGCTGTCATCTAGGTATAAAACCGTATGTAGTACAGTAGAAGTTGTTTCATTAAATCAAGTACTGAATGCCTGTTTCTCAGCTAAGCATCAGTGAGCATTTCGCACTAAACTCCAGTGAGAGGAAAAAAAATGACCTAGACTACACAAGAGAATCGCTCTTTCCACTCCAAAACCCTATCATGTTAAATATAGACTTGATCAAGAAGTAATTTCCCTACTCTCTTAAGATTCTTTTTTAATTACTGGATCAAAATTATGATATGCAAATCGAACTGGAAAACATTAATGACTCAGTAAGGGAAGACTATATCGGCTTTAAAATTGAGAGATTTTAAAATATCAATACAATAATAATATATCAAAATGGCATACTTCATTACTTAGCAAACCACCCTAACACACCAAAACACCAGATTTTTGAGAAAAGAGACCCTTCCCTGCATTTTCAATATACGAATATTTTATCATGAATATATTTGATCGTGGAATGGCTTGTTGGTTGGTAGTAGATCAGATTCACTATTCTGTATTAGATATATACCATATAAAACACACTATGCCAGTGATGATAAGAGATTAATAAACACAGAAACAGCTCTAAATTTGATGCTTTCATTTTTTTTCCCTCAATTTTCTTACACAAATCTTACTGTTAAAAATTGCTAGTAATAAATGGCATATTTGGAAACTCTGTGCAAATGATCTCCTCCTCTACATTTTTGCTAGAGAAGATTTAAAGAACGTTGTTTTTGTAGTAGCAAGGTGTAAATTATAAAATAACAGTTAGGCAAAATTAACCTGGAGAAGTTCTTCATTTTCTCATTCAATATCACTTTGTAAGTTATTCTTTTGTAATCAAGTCTGGTAAAGAAAAATTGAACGTATCTTCAGCCTAATGAAAAATCGTATGGAGAACTTTCACAGAATCACCAAATGGTTGAGGTTGGAAGAGACCTCTGGAGATCATCTAGTCCAACTCAAGCAGGGTCACCTAGAGCATGTTAGACAGGGTTGCATCAAGGCGGGCCTTGAAGATCTCCAGAGAGGAGACACCACAGCCTCTCTGGGCAACCTCCTCCGGTGCTCCATCATTCTCACAGGGAAGAAATCCCCCCTCACGTTCAGGCAGAACTTCCTGTGGTTCAGTCTGTGCCCATTGCCTCTTGTCCTGTCACATGGGACAACTGAAAAGAGTTTGTCCCTGTCCCCCTGACATCCTCCGTTGAGATACTTATAGACATTGATAAGATCCCCCCTCAGTCTTCTCTTCCCCGGGCTCAACAGGCCCAGCTCTCGCAGCCGTTCCTCATAGGGCAGATGCTCCTGCCCCCTGATCATCTTTGTAGCCCTACGCTGGACTCTCTCCAGTAGCTCCATGTCTGTCTTGTCCTGGGGAGCCCACAACTGGACACAGTACTCAAGGCTGAGTAGAGGGGCAGGATCACCTGCCTCCACCTGCTGGCAACACTCTTCCTATTGCACCACAGGATACCATTGGCCTTCTTGGCCACAAAGGCACCTTGCTGGCTCATGGTCAGCTTGTCATCACAGCACTCCCAGTCCTTCTCTGCAGAGCTGCTCTCCAGATCAGTCTCCAGCGTGTACTGATGTATAGGGTTATTCCTCGTCAGGTTCAGGGCTCTGCACTTGCCCTTGTTGAAACTCATGAGGTTCCTCTCTACCCAGCTCTTCAGGCTGTCCAGGTCTCTCTGAATGGCAGCACAGCCCTTGGATGTGTCAGCCACTCCTCCAAGCTTGGTAGCATCAGCAGATTTGGTGAGGAGGCACTCTCTGCCCTCATCCAGGTCACGAATGAAGAATTTGATCAGCATGGGACCCAGTACTGAGCCCTGGGGCTCCACTAGCCACAGGCCTCCAACTAAACTCTACACGACCCTCTGAGCTTTGCCATTCAGCGAGTTCTTATTCCATCTCACTGTCCACTTCCTGAACTTACCTAGGAGGATATTCTGGGAGATTTCCTGTAATACATCACCAATTTTCCACCTCTATTCCTAATGAAAATCACACTTGCCTATCATCTGCTGAGCCTTTAAGCAGGAGAAATGAACTACAAAGCAGTAAATGTCATTGGCATTTAGAAAAAAAGCAACATGAGATTGATTCACTTTCTCTTCTATACTTTTATTAGTACTCCTGCTACATAAATATTTTTAATTAGATTTTACACGTCAGGCATAATTTTGCATATAAATCGAAGTGAAATATGTTGCCTTTCTATAGTATTCTAAGAGGCAGCTGATAAAAGGTCATGTAATTCATCATCAGCAATCATTGCATGAATAAAAAGTACTATTTACATACCGATTGAGAAAGATTATGGGACGGATTCAGTTTAGGCAAGCCATATAGTGCTATTAACCACTGCTTGCCAGTGTGATCTGGAATCAGTGATTGACTTGATGCTCCACTGAGTTTAACTTAAAAATCTGAGAAAATTAGTAGTTAGAAGGTAAGAGATAAGGAATAAAATTATTGCTGCAAAATAAGGAGAAAATTCAGTGGTAGGTCTTATACTTACTGTGCTGCTACACTATTTTAATCCTTGCTAGAACCCTATGATAAATATTATTTCATTTCATGTTTTTGAAACTCCCTCTCCCCTTGAAGAATTTATTAAGGAGAAATTTTGGAAAATCTGTGCTGACAAACTATTCTTTCTTTTTCTTTTCTTTTTTTCTTTTTTTTTTAGATTTACTATGGTTTCTTATTTCGGAATAGCTGTACTTCATTTTTTATGTAAAAGAAAAAGGAATATTTATATCATTTTCCCACAGGGTTCAAAACAGTGAAGAGAAGTAGATTTTTCTTGAAACAGATTCAGAAGAATTTTAAAGATAGAACATTTGCTTGTTTTATTAATTTGTTTTCCATTTTTATTTCTATTCTGTATCCACATTTAAGTCAGGCAGCTCTCTAACTCCCAGTCCAACTATGAAACATTTATGAGAAAGCCAGAAAGAGAAAGCATCAATTTATGCCACCTGCTAAGACCTGAATAGGATTTTTCTCCATTAAAACTAAATCAGTCGTTTGACCACTGCTTAAGAAAATTCATAAACTACTACAATATGCTGGAAAAAACAACAGTAATAACTGTTAAATCTGTAGAATATCTAAATCTTTAATTATTTGCTTTATATCCTTTCCAAGTTCCTCTCCTTTAGCTCTACTATATGTGAACCAAAGAACTTCCTAGTCTTGTGAAAGTTAAAGAAAATCATCTCCTGAAGCTGATACGAATGCTTTATGTGCAAATACATCTGCTCTATCAAGGGAGAATGCAGTGTCCATGTTTATTTATTTTTATGATCTTTGAAGTTTTTGCCTCTCAATAGTAGTTATTCCTGATCTGCAAACACAAGATGCTCTTGCTACTGCTTCTCTGAAAGCATACTTTTTTTCTTTTGATGGGGTAAGTTGAAGGCAGCAATGATGTTGTGAGAGAAGTCAGTTAGGATTAAAAGGAAAAAAGGCTAGATGGAGAAAATATAGGACTAGGCTATACTCTAGGTCATATCAAGAAGTGTAACTATCAGCTACTAAGCTTTCAGTAGAAATTTTTATTCCATAATGAACTGCCATCTGTCCTTCTTGTGTGTGCGTGCATGTGTGTGCACTTTTGAAAAGTGAATATAGTGTATATGCTAATGAAGAAGTCTGAGTTCATATGTTGACTCAAACAAAATGAGATGAGAAAGGAAGATATGTATATAGCAGAACAAAAAGTAAAATTCTCTGTGGCAGTTGTGCAAAGTAGGATCCAACTTCTTGGAAGTAAATGCAATGAATTTAAATTTCATGGTTGGTGGTAAGTTCACAGAATTTCTAGGATTTAATTCCTAAACTGAATGTTTTAGAAAGGCTTAAAGAAATGCAACAGTTTATCATTTGGGAAAAATGTTTATCTTTTCTCATTTCATTTTGCAGTTTCTTTTGTCAGTGTGCAGCTGATTTGGAAGCAAAAAAATATATATTTTTTGACCTCTCTGCAAATAAAGTTACCCCTTTTTACCACTATGCATAATTATTTTAAAGAAATTTAGATCACTTCTGCCACATCTCATGCCACACCTGAAAGCTATGATATATTTCACAAGCTATTCATAGTCCATGTAAGTGTTCTGATAATCAGATTTGCCTCAAACTTTCTGAATAATCTTACTTCATATTTATGAAGCTGGGATTATGTCACACAATTTAAATTTCTCTCTCTATATATATATATGTATTTTTGGCTGGACATTCAGATGTTTTGTTCTCTCTCAGATGGACATTGGGGTCAGGTTAAGCAAGGCATTCTCATATTCCCAGTGATTCCCATTTCAAATTCTTAAGCCTTCTTTCCCCACAGAAGATCTTTTATTAATTTTTTTTTGTTTTTCTTTTTTTTATATATATAATTGAGAACATGACTGTATCATGACTGTATCATGACTGTTTCTTACATTTGAGATTCTGCGTAGTCAGCAAATGGTCTTTTTCCAAAAAATAGCTTAGGCAAACTATGATCACAGTTTTCTTTGAAACCAGATCTTGTTTCCACTGAAATCAAGAGGGATATCACTGTATTTATTATGAACATGAGCAGGTCTTTGCATATTGAAACTTGAACAGTTGTCTCTGAGTTTTAACATCTGAATAACATTCAAGTGCCAAGAATGGCTATTTAGGTTTATCATAATCTTGCTTTAAAATTATCTTTTGCCTCAGGCACAGATCCACTAGTTTTGTCATGAACTCCCCTTATTTGTGTTAAGGTCAGTTTCTAGCCTCTCTATAATCAAACTTTAGACCTCATCAGTAGTGTATTTGGACAGATGGAAGAGGTTTTCTTAACTGAAAGTCCTAATCTACAGGTTATGAATTATTAACCTCGCACAGGAAGTTAATATTTATGAGTGAGTGCAGTTAGCAGTAGAACTGGAAAAGCTGGAAATAGATAATCCCTTCAGCTTCTCTGGCCATGCCAAATCTGAGATGCACTAGTAAATACTAGCTAATAAATTCTTAACAAAACTGATTTGAAATATGCCTGCATGAGGTTGTTTAGCTCCGCTGGTTAGAGCACGGTGCTAATAATACTAAGGTTGTGGCTTCAATCCCCTATACGTGCCGCTTGTTTGAGGGTTGGACTAGATGATCTCCAGAGGTCCCTTCCAACCTTTCTGGTTCTGTGATGTGGATAGGAATTGATAAATTTTTTTGAGGACAGGTTTAGCTCAGTTGGTTAGAGCATGGTGCTGCTAATGCCAAAGTCGCGGGTTCAAGCAGGGCTGTATGGGCCCTGCTGGGGTTAGCTTTAGGTCAGTTGGTTAAAGCATGGTGCTAATAATGCTAAAGTTGTGGGTTCAATCCCCATATGGGCCACTTGTTTCTCTGCTGAGCATGGGGGTTGGACTAGATGATCTTCAGAGGTCCCTTTTGACCTTACTGATTCTATGAATATTAAACTCTGAACTAGTGAATTTGAGTTCTCTATTCAAGGTGATGTGAAACAATAGCATATAAAGTTCTGACTGCATTGAAGTGGGCTGTATAAGTGGTGTGGTTTAGTGAGCCTGCATGCCCTTTTTATGTTTGAGCTCCTGTGCTGAGGGACACTTTTGCATTGTATTTATACTGTAGCAGCACCTAGACACCACATCTACAGTGTGTTTGGCGCAGTATAAGCATGTAGCAGGGATAGTCTATATCCTGAGTGACACTCGCTGAGCTATTTCACTTATGATGCTTCTGATTAAATAGAACAAGATCCGAAAACATAGAGTGCTTGTCCATTTCACTTCACAAAATCTCTGGTCTACATTTTTTAAGTGTTATCAAACATTGTTTGAACTTTTCAGGACTGTGTAAGTAGTGCAGTTGTATGTTTTATGTTTTTTCTTTGTTCTCATATAGAAGATCACATTTTAATCAGATGTCTGTCAATCAAAGCATGTAAAAACACTCTTCTTTTCATCATGTATTTATTGAAATTGGTTGATATTGTGTAAGCAGTTTAGGGAAGTTGCAGATTATTTCCCTTTACAAAGAGAACAATTTTTCACACCTAAACCCATGTATTTATTGTAAGAATATCTTACCAACTGTCTTTCTTCTTTCCTCTCCTTTCTTTCTTCTCCTGATCAAATCCTTGGTTTTAACAAAATAAGAATGCCCTGCAATATTTTGTAACTTGTTGTCATTTGTTTTCTGAATTGCATTGTTAGAAACACATTATGAAAACTTTTCTTTTTTTTTCTTAGAAGTAGTGTTTAGGAGAACAATTTAAATAGCCCAGAAAGACAGGAGATAGAAATGAAATGTCTGGAGATTTATATGAAATTACGATGTGAAGATTAGACTTCATGTACATCCAGCTCCACTAATATCAGCACCGTGCTTTCTGAAACTAATGTCTTTTGAAAGATAAAAGGCTCCAAATCTTACAGGTGTTTTGAGTTTAGCAGGTTGTTGTTTGTTTTTCTTTTTCTTTTTCTTTTCCTTGAGTGGAAAAAAAAATGACTTGACTGTGTCCTAAATTGAAGAGAAAAAGAAGGAGGCATGTATCAAAATCTTTTAATAGACTGCTAACTCACTGGAAGGGGTTGTGACTGTAATAAATGACCATCAATGCCGAAAAACTATGATTAGTGTAATATATGTAATGACAGTGTTGTCATTTTCTGTGCTAATCTCCTCCATCAACTTGCTTTCTTTGGGAATCTGTAAATGTCAGGCACTTTGAAAAGTAGCAAGGTACTTCATTGATGAGCAGGCTATGTAGTGAACTCCCATTGCTTCTTCTCAGATATAAACTGAGCATTGTCTGCCATCATCCATTATATCATTCACCTTTGCCTATTCTCTATACTAATATGTTGAAAGTCCTCCGAAATCTTTGCAAACTCTTTCTAACAAGACATGGCAGATACTGGAAGCTTTTAGTTTACTTCTGACAGATGATTATAATATTCCTGTGCTTTGAGATTGTGCAGCCCTTTCTTGATATCCATAAATTAATAAATTCTTCATTTAAAAGCTTGATGTAGATTATTATAGCATGTATCCAAGATGTCTTATCACTTAATATAAATTTTTAAAACTGGAGTTAGCTTTATTAGAAATAAAATAGAGTAAAACAGAAAAATCTGTTACTTTTTTTCCATGCAACCGGACACACCACACAGACAGCTGAGAAGTTCTAAATTCAGTCATATCACTTGGGTTCAGTAAGGGCACTTACAGGGGTATTTAAATAACTTACAACATCACAGTCAAGTTTGTATATGCAGGTATCTACAAGTTCCCATGCATAGTATAAATAGATTTGAACTGTCTAACCTGAATATCCTTGAAGGTAATGGCCAATTAACATTGTTTTCTGAACTTGGTAGTTTGAGCTATTCCTTATTGATATTCTGTATCTCTACTTGCAGCACTGCTTGAAGTTCTGCTGCAATTCCCAAAGGGGTTAATTAAAATATTTGGTCTGTTTCATTTCATATACATTTCATCCTCTTGAGTTTTAGATTTAAATGAACCCAGAAACAGCTCTGTTTCCTCATGACTTTGAACTGAGGCCATCAGCAATTGCATTAATTTCTTAAGATTTGGCTAGGGTTCATTTCCAGGTTGATTCAGTCTCATCCAAGGTTAGTGAACCCAGTCACATTTCAAGACTGGTAACTACTATTGGTTGTAGGTAAGTGGGAATTACAAAGAGAAAAGAGTTACCAATGTTGCTGCTGAACACAGGAAAGTATTTCTTTCCCACATCCTGGCATTGGTAAACACGTTCCCTATTGAGGATTTTGGCTGGTGCAACCTGATTGCTGTTTCCCATTCTTACTAATCCAATTTGAACAACTACTAGAGATCTTCCCAGCTTCCTCTAGACACCTACTCGTGAATTGTCTTTGGTGGAAAAGGAAGAAATAGCTAGTGGGGAACTTTCAGATTTTGGAAGTTTTGTGTGTAAAGCCTGTTAAACATACTGAATTATTCAGTAGCTTTATTATACAGACCCATATTCTTTGGGGGACAAGGTTTTATTTGTGTAGGTTTTAGGTTGTCACTGTACCATACAGAGATGCAGTGCACTATTATCTCTTGAGATCAATTACAAACTAAGTAACTATAAATATGGATCTGAAGAACATTTGAAAGAAATAAAAAAGATGGTTTATCTTTCATCACAAAGCAGTATACTGCATGTTCACAATAAAAAAGTTTCTTGATGTAGTTTTCCGTGTTTACCTAACAATTTTTTTTTAAGTAGCTTGTGGAAAATTGCTTTAGTTAAAAGATGCAATGAACATAGACACTACATCAATCAATGAACATGAGAAGAAATTTTAATTCTTAAATATTTTATTCACAGAGTTTTTTTAAAGGATGGATTTTCTTTTTTATTTATTTGTTTTTATTGTTACTTATTGCAAATAATTTATCATGAAATACAACATAATTGAAAAAAAAAAAAAAAAAAAAAAAGAATTAAGCCCAGACCCTAGTCATTCTTTCTGTGCCTCCCTTTTAGTGATCTGGATGACAGCACAGGCTCAAACAGGTAGTTGTGGCTATCTCAAGTTACAAGAAATAGTTTTGAAATCAGAGATGTTTGACTGGAGATTCCTCCTCTTTGCTTAGTTTTTGATACCTTGATTCTAAAAGGATGTGTAAAGTTAAGTGTCCAACTTCAGTTGCAGGTTTGTTGACATAGAATATCTGGATCATTCATGAAATGCACAGGTCCAAATGCACATGTTGAAGTGATGTAGAGATAAATAGGAGATTAATTTTTCTTCTTTTTTTTTCTTCTTTCAATTTTCAATCACTACTATTTTTCCTCTCTCTGTAATCTTCACTATTTACAGTGAACTCCCTTCCAAACTCCTCCTAGCACCTGCTCCTACACCAGGAACAGAAGTGGAGAGGGAGTAGTCTTGGCTCAATTTCCTGCCCATACCCTCTGTTGGAAGTGCTTACTTATGTTGCAGTATAACACCTGTGAGAAGTGCAGGGAAATGAGCTCTGGGGATCTATCATCTCAACCAGCTACCCATTTGCATGATACTACAGTGAAAGAAGTAGCTGATATGGCCTTGTGGATGACACTGCCCTGAAGCCACTGCTTGAGTGGGGAGTTGGACTAGAAAATCCCAGAGGAGCCTTCCATTGGGAAGCTATAGGCAGAATCACAATTCATACTATAAGCTTATCTTGAATCACTACAAGTGTATATATAAGTGTCACTCACTATTTATATTTTTTTCTGTCTTAAATGGAGGAGGGAATATATTAAAAACAAATCTCATCAACTAGCAACAATCTGGCCTCACAAAGTCGGGACCAAGTCTATCCATCTGAAAATCAAAAATCACTCTGAAAAAGAAAATCCACAGTAAAAAAGTAAAGAAAGAAAAACTCTTGGTTGCCAAAACCAGTTTAAGAACTGAAAAAATACCTAAAACAATCAAAAAACCCCCAAACCCTACATTTGTTGTATTCCCCCCCCCAAAAAAAAAAAAAAAAAAAAAAAAAAAATCAGTGTGACTTTGGAGATGCTGCGCAGTATGTATTTTCTGATGAATATCTTAAAATTTAGCTCCGTTTAAATGGGATCTGAAGGATAACCATTTCACTGTGCTGCTTCCATTCCTTCTCTTACTTCCAGGAAAGTGGCTGAGCTATAGAGAGTGCAACAGAAACTGTGGCACCCTTCGAGTTAAATCTTGTGGCAGTAGACTCTTAAATGAAAGATTCCAGAGGCAACCACTGTTACTGACAGCCAGTCCAGAAAATAAAAATTGTCCTCAGCAGACTGCTTAGTATATCACTTGGAGGCATACACTGTATGTGCGTGCAGAATCCATGGAAAGTAGATGATAATATATCAGATGGTGATGCAGTAAAATGTGTAAAAATTGTTTAGATTATTCAAAGGAAGGGGCTATTGAAATGTTATCACTTGGCATCCAACCCAAGATAATAGTATTAATCAGCCTGACAGTACTGGATCCTTTGCACTGCTGGGTTTGATTGTCTCTTCCAAAGACTGGCTCCTTTTCCCTCACACTTGTGAGTCTCATTTTCCTGCTTGAGCCTTTTCTGTTGAGTCAAAATCATGCTCTGGAACTGAGAAACAAGAGTTTCTCTATCTAAAAACCAAGAACTTCTAAAAGGGTTGTATTCTCAGAAGAGATGTTCAGTATATATCATTGAAATTAAGAGCAATTTCATCCATCTTTTGTAATTGCTAAGAGAAGCTGTGGCAGTTCTGTTCTTACAGACAGCTGAGGAGCACAATGGCTCCAGTAAGTCAGACCACCGGTTTGCATAGCCAAGTATTCTTACTCTGAGTCAAGAAAAGAAATTCCTAAGAATGACTCAGATCAAAGCAAAGGCACAAAAAGCTGTAGGTGATGTGATTTCCCCTCTTCCCCCCCCCCCCCCCCCCGGAATAAAAAAGAAAAGCACCAGGCAGGGCCTAAAAATGCTCTGAGATTGTGAACATACACAAAAGTGTAGATAAAGTGAGTTTTCAATCACGTGTTTGCTGGAGGAGGTATTGGACTATGAACAAAAATGCAGGATTGCTTTTTTAATGTTACTTCTGTTCACAAAGAGTAGGGTTCCTTACTTTCTCTAGAAGAAAAATTTTTGCATCAAATAGCTATCTGTAATTACTTTCAATTCCCAAGCAACTTCTATTGGCCTGGACTAAACAGAGATAACAGCACCTAACAATATTTATAGCTGTTTTCTTTCTTACGTTGCAGGCCACTGCAGGACAATGTGTCCTAAATACAGGCATCGGGAAAATGTTTGATATTATGAACTACAAAGAATGTTAACCCCAGGACTATGTATGAAGAAGAACTTATAGATATATAAATGTATACAATATAGGAGGAAAGATGTTTTCTGAAATGTTTATTTTGTACCAAGATGCCAATCATATAGGCTATGTTAATAGAATTTTTAAAGGTGACTGTGTATTTGCTGAATATATGAAAAATATACTATACCTGAGATACTGATCCTGTTTCTTTTTTCTCACCACATAATCTTACCACCTTTCTACTTCAGCAACTTGAAAAGCACAAAGAGAAGTGCCAGACATGATCAGTGAAGGCTTGAAATGTACCCGTTTTGTATTCCAATTTACTGGTTCTTCCAAGAAGAAAAAAGTAATGATATGAGCATGACTGAGAACTACGGCCTCAGCAAAGAAGGCTGTCAGCTATTCAACAGCCATCTTTGCCATCATGTTGTAAAACAAGCAACAGTTAAATCCCAGTGAAATTAGGAAGGCATCTGTAATGCAGAATTGGCAGGGCTTATGGGCAGAGATGGACTTCGGAAAAGTGACTTGGAATTTGTTGTAGCTAAGATATAGGTGTACCTGTGTAGCATTACCAGAGACCAAACCACTTTAAAACAGCGCAGTGAAATACCAGAATATCATCAGTAAGGATAAGAATGATTATGGGCCTTCTCCAGCATATTAGTATCAATACAAAGACCTGTTTTAATAAATTGGACGTCTAGAGAGCAATTTGAAATTAGAAATTAATTCCTACATGCAGTCTGAGACTGCTGAAATGCATTTACATCAGCCCTACTGCAGCTACTGAAGATAGTACTAATAAGAATGCAAGGAAAATCCATTGCAATTATTGAAAACAGCAATCTATAGCAAGAAAATAATCACAGAAACTGAGTCCTGTTGAAGAGTCACATCTTCTTAACAGATATGCACCTATTATGCTGGCATTTTAAATTGCAACAGGAGAGATAGAAAGAAGTATGATGAAATATTGCCTATTTCTGTTTGCCTGGAACAGAAGAATAAGCATGAATGAGAACACCCCAGAGTATATATATACCAAAATTTTAAATTATTTCTAAATACATTGTCAGAATATAAGGCCTGCTTAATTATATTGTATTGCCTAAATCATATCTGAAGAAATAAATTCTCCAGTTGTGTCCACAAGGTGAAAAAAATGACCTGAAAGTGAATCTAGTCCCAGCCATTGATTTGGGGTTTTCAAAAATTCACAGCTTCAGTTAAAAGTCTGTGAGTATCCTCCATCCTACTGTATACCTGATTCTCTCCAGGGACTACATCTCAGAATAACTAATCTTACATATAAAAGGAGATATAAAGAATTTTGTGCAGAAATATCTCAGGCCCAAGAGAACTGAAGGTAGCATGCCTAGGTGGAATACATATAGTCTGACCACAGCATTGCTTAGTATCACTTTTCCATACAATTAAGAAACTACTTCCCATTGATTCATGTCAGAAGCCCACAGACAGACCAAATCACTTTCTTTTTCCTCCTGGGGCTGGCTGAACAAATCCATCCCAGGCAATGAGAAGCAAAAGTGGGACAGCTCTGCAAAGCTGGGAGCCAAGGAAGTTCAGTCAGGAAAAGCAAGAAACAAGGCTGGAAACAGCCGAGGTCGTACTAATGATGTAGCTCAAGCAAGACCTGGGAAGCTCTGAGGGCAGTTCAGGTCCACGAGTGCATACAGGGCTTTGACAATCCCTGCCCTGGAATTCTTGCTCTTGGGCAGGGGCAGATACTGTAATTGGCTTTTCTCCAGTCAATAGAAATGTTATGAACACTTTCTCTGGTTGAGCTCAGCAGATCTGTTTATGAAGCCTCACACATTTTCACAAGCACCATGGCTTTTATAAAAAGCTATTTTATAATCAGATATTATTACATATCTAAATGTGTGTTAAAAATAGAACAGAAATTGCCTAGACCTGTAGTATGCTCCAAAATACATGTAGTAGGAGGCAGCATGCAGAGAAGGTTCATGTGATTATTTTGATGCAGAATTGGAATAAAAACATGACACTCTTAGTATGTTCATAATTTGGGTTATTTTTCTTAAACATAGCTAAAACATAGAGGAGGGAAAATATAAAGAGGAATCCATGAAGGAGCTACTCAGGACATTGTTCAGAAGAGCAAAGGAAAGATAGATACTGGGCAGAGATAAAAGTTCTAAGAGTGATGCTAATTTATCTTCCTAGAAGGCTCTCTTGTTATTTAGAATATGAAGATATTTTGCTGTTTTACCATAACAGCTGGTTTAGGAATAATAAATAAGAGTAAATAGGAGTATTCTCTAATTTTATAGGACTTCACTTGTCATTGTTTATTGGATAAGCATAAGTGAAAAATTGATTACAGATGTTTTTGTTCGTGTGTGTGTGTGTGTGTGCGCGTGCGTGCCCGCGCGTGTCTGTGTGTGTGTGTGTGTGTGTCTGACAATCTGGTAGTGAATAGAAAAACAGTACTTACAGTGTACTTTTAACTTGGAAAGAACGAAATGGGACGAACTGTCAGCTATCTCAGTATCTGTCAGTCCATTATTTATCTGTACAGAATTCCTAATTTTCCCTTATACAAACAGCCTCTTTGCTCATATGTAGTACTATAGTGTTTGTGATAATATTCATACAGAAGCAATTTTGCTTTATACCATCAAATTCAATAATATGAAAGCTAAATTAAACCAGTAAAATTCTAGCCCACCTTCATCACAAAAACACTGCTTGCATATTTTCATCAGTTTTTTAATGAATTCCCCCTTCCAAATCTCTTTTAGTCTGAAATGTTGTAAATGAAATGTTCATGCTGTCTCGGACAACAAAATTGTGTGTTATTAGTTACAACAAATACTTGTTAAACAATTTTTCTCAAAATCATCTTATTACGAGCTCTGTAGGCCAATTGTTCATTGCCTGAAAAGTGATCATCTTTTGTTTATTTTGCATTTGTTTAAATCTCTTAATTCATTCCACATTTCCCCTTGAGTCCCCCTTGGCTTTTGATTTCTGCTTCACTTACAGCATCCTCTGTGGAATTGGCAATTATATCTAGATATCAATTTGGAGACATAGTTTGCAAATCAGCCCCTGCCATTACACTTCACACTGCAGGATACTTCAGTCTTAGTTGCTGCAGTACAGCAGTAAATATCATATAGTATTTTTTTCATCATATACTAATACTGTATGACTTATTTGTGTTATGAGATGCAGCAGTTCTTTTCAATCTTTCTTCCTGTTAGTAAATGACTAGTCAAATCATCAGGGAATGTTTACATTTCCCTTATTTATTCTCTTCTTTCATAAATCCAAACAGGCCAGGTAGAATCAGAAATGAGTGGAGTTCGTTGCATGTTATTATTGAATGTCTGTTACAAGATGCAAATACCCTCTATTACAGTTTTGACAGACAAAGTCTGTTCTCACTGAAGCCTATGGAGGTTTTGCAACTGAATAGCAATTGGAAAAAAGGAGATTTAATATATTCCTGAAGGTATCTAATTTATTAGAAGCCTTGTTCACAGAAATTTTCAAATGTTGCATCATGTCCATAATTTTAAATTGCTATAATTATGGTTTATTATTCATTTTATATTTTACCTTTGTGACTAAGGTAAAATATGATGAAACTTGGTCAAATTATTATGTGGACTGGGTTTTTTGCTTGTTGATCAAACCATTTTATTGTAATGTAATCCAACTGAGAATGTGGAATTGTATAACCGTTTTATTATGGGTATTATAGGTATAACAATTCACAGAGTTTTTAGTAAGTTTTTAATAAGCCATTTGCTCTCTTGGCTTGCTGGTTTGCTCATAGTTGGTTCTATTAATTTATATTTAATACTATTTTTCAAATTTATATTTAATATATTTAATACAATAATTAATATTTATATTTAATATTATTTATTATTTGGAGATCAACCTAAAGTTCTTTTGAATTATCGTCTTCCATTTTACTGCTCTTTGAAATTGTCTGGTAAGTTTTTTCCAGATTGGGCAGATAAAATTCTGTAAAATAAAACATTCTGATTCTTCATTTCAAAATGGAATTTTTGTTTCAAAATAGGTATAAAATGAAAAAGATTATCTAGCTCTACAAAAAGGTAGTAGAATACTTTACTGAGATCCCTTGCAAAAATTTGCTGATTCTGAAATTCATTTTTATATTTTTCATTTTTCTTGGCAAATACTAATCCAGCATGGTATTGATTGAATTTTTCTCTCTCTCTTTTATTTATTTAGTTTTTTTAAGTTTGGAATACAAAATGGAAATCCTATTTTTCAAGCAGTTCCATTTCAGTGATTTTCTTCTTGTCTTCCTTTTAAGAATCTATCAAATGGTCAAGAGGAGAAGCACAGTGCCTGTAGCAGTTGCAGTATGTCTGTAACCAGAGGGAGAGATCTTTCCTCCCCTTTGCCAAAAATGAGAGGAAATCTGAATGATCAGTGCATGGTATTAGTATTAGTCAACAAATACCAAGTTCTGTACTCCTAGCAGTTCTAGCATTTCAAAATATAATTCTTGAGTAAGTTTCTAATGCAAGAAATATTTTAGTAAAACTAAAAATGTACAAATACCTTCAATGAAATATTTTGTTAGAATAAGATTGAGAAGCTAAATGTGCAGAATGAAATGAGAATTTTTCCATTCAATTTTAGTTAACCTCCTTTGTAAGCACTTTTTTTAACCAACTTTGTGTTATATACTGAAAAAAATAGAAGTTTAATTATGGAAATCACCTTTTTTCATCTTTTTTGAACTGATTAATAATTCTTTTATGTCCATTATGATTATTTTATAGAGCTGTCCTAAGCAGACTTTTTCAAAACTAACAATGGAAGAATTCCGTACATCTACAAACAGCAGATAGGTACATACGAGACCATAGCAAACCTGTTACTTTCTTTTAAGCTAAACTACCAGAACTTCTTAGCCAGTACAATTTCAAATAAAAGGTCTCAATTTCTCTTCCAGATGGACTCCCCTGCCTGTAAAGACAGGCTGCTTTGAACATTTTGTTAGAAAAGTACTACTGGTTGCAAAGCATCAAGAGGTGCTGCAGCTGATAAGAAGAATAACAGTAGTTTTGATCAAAAGACTGAGCTGTCGAGAAAAAGGAAGAACAGTGGCAGAGTTGTGTGAGATGGATTTACAGTGTAAATAATTTTGAAGTACATGAAAGGAAAATATTTTTAAGAATGAAGAATCAATGAGAAAAGTCAAAAATATGGAGGGAAGATGCGTTCTTTATTCAACCTGTTGTGTTGCAAATTCTTCTTGTAATATTCCTTTCATAAGGAAAACATGAAAGATACCTCTGCAGAAGTAATCTATAAGGGAAAAAAGGTAGATTTAGGGTGTAACTTGTCACATATTTTGACTGAGAGAGATATATAATGGCCAAATTACAGTATTTTCTCCACTCATGTATTTTAAGGATGTGTAGATCAGATAAGAATATGACAATGATAAAAGATAAATGAATGAACTAAAGTCAGTGCCTCTAAAGTTCAATATGTGTTACTGGCTGCCTTCTACCATAGTGTCTGAAAAAAGCTCTAAACATTATATTATCAGGTTGACATGAGTTTTTGTGAGAGCTGACAAAGAGTTGATGTACCTCCTGTACTCTTGATTCTTCTCTTATTTGCAAACTTTGGGGAGTTCTGAGATTCTCAAGAACCTGGCAATAAGAACCAAAGGCTCAGTGGAGGGAATGTTAAGTAGAATAAACAAAGAATAGAAAAATGAATCTAGGGAGCAGTTTTGAGTCTCAAAAATCATTTAGCTTTGCTGGGAAAATCTGTTATTTTCTTGAAAGACTAGCTTTTCTTCTTGCCTTTTGAAGTTGTGAGATGTGAGGCAAGGTCATTAAGCAGGAGGAAAATCTCTGACATTCTGTTTTCCTGTAGGGTGAGTATAAATCACAGTTCATAGTGATACAGCTTCAGGCTAATGGGTTTATTGTTTTGTTTTATTGTTGTATTTTTGTTTTCTTCCTGCTTATTGATACTCCATGGTTAACTCTGGTCTCATAAGCCCACTGACATTTTTCAAACAAGAATGGATAAACAAAAAGAAAACTTTATAATATATAGAATATTCTTTTCAGCTCAGTGCAAAGATAAGGGGGAATTTAGGGGAAATTTCTTCACTGTGAGAGTGACAGAGCCCTGGCACAGGTTGCCCAGAGAGGTTGTGGAGTCTCCTTCTCTGGAGATATTCCAGGCCTGCCTGGATGCAAGCCTGTCTAACATGCTCTAGGTGACCCTGCTGAGCAGGGAGGTTGGACTAGATGATCTCCAGTGGTCCCTTCCAACCTTACTGATTCTATGATTCTATGATTTTATGATAATGCCACAGGCTCTTTGCTATGTCAGTCTCTTTGGAAACCTTGTGCACTGAGGGAGGTATTTGAATGTCCCGTTTCTTCAGAGTTATCCCCTCAGGCTACACTGTTAAGGGCAAAGCTTTTACTTTAAAAATAAAAATAAAAGTCCCTTTTTATAGAGTATCCCCTTTTATTTCATCTTAGCAGTGGAGTTCTCAGTTCTGTGTTTAGACACTAATCAGCAGCATCTTTTCTCAAGGGAAATTCACTTCACTTGAGATTAGTAAAATATATCCTTCTTGCAGAGGAAGAGAAGGAGTATAACAGAGGTACACTGGCCATTGATTACTGTAAAGACAGAAAGCAAGGTTTGCATGGTCACAAATAGGCTGACTCTGGCTACTCGCCTTTGTAAGGGGATTTTAGCTCAAGTAGAATAGAGAACAGAATTTGATCAAATAAAAAAGGAGAATAGAAAAAGGAGTATTTTTTCTGTCTCTGAGGATGTAAAGGAATTAGGAAATCCTTTCTCAGCAAACCATGTAGAGATAAAAACGTTAATCCCCTCTGCAGTCATGAAAAGTAAGTCTTTTATCTTTCTTCACATTCCAATCTGAAGATTTTAAACCTAGTAAATTCAACTGACCTAGCCTCAGGTAACCCATGTACTTTCAGAGAAGCAAAGATTTTATATATTTATGAAGAAATGGTATAGTGTCATGCCAGAAAAAGACATAAACCTTCAGTAATAGGGTTATTTGGCCCAATATTTGAATAAGTAGTCGTCTAATACAACTGCAGCTATTTGCTGTTAGGCACTCAGCTTCTGTCCAATTAATATCAGTTTACTGTGACACTTACAATTTATTCTTCTCCAGATATATCTCCATCTGCCATATCATTAATTATATTTGTTGTGCTATTAGCTTTAAACTTTTATAAACATCACAGAGATGGCAAATTAACTGTCAAGGAAAGTGGTTGCTATATAAGAGAGTATTATTGTCAGCCTGGAAAGATGCACAGAATATCCTTAGGGTTTATATTAAATTCCCATAAAATAACTAATAAGGTATAATCATCTATGGTTTTGAGGCTGATTCCCAAACTGAATGGATCCTTTCAACACTGTAATTCTCCTTTATGCATAAAAAATGATGTTACCATGAGAGTTGTGACTAAAGTCCTTCTCTGCTGCTGCTTCCATCTATGTTTTGAGTAAATGAAAGAGAAAGAAAATAAGAAGCTTAGATTTCATCCTCTGAGACTTTCACTCAGGCATGTTCATGAGGAAGAAATGTCTCTCATTCCCTGGGAATTGAAGCATCCTTTAATTCAGCGATCATGCGTTGTGATGCTGTGCTGAAAACACAGAAACTGGTATCTGGGACATCCTGCACAAAAGAGCTAAATAACACGAAATGTGATCTTTCACAATTCTGCATCAATGTGTTTTGTAAATCTCCTTTGAATTGTCTGGGAAACAGCAGGCAGGTAGCAGAAAGGCTAAAGCAGACAAGAATCCTAACTATGCTAAGTTCCCAAGCCATGTGAGAACACTGACTCTCTAGTGCAAAAAAAAAAAAAAAAAAAAAAAAAAAAAAAAAATCCAACTCCACCCCACCACATTTTCTTTTCATCAGCAGCACAGAATAGAACAGAAAAAGAAAAAAAAAAATTGATTCCATACAGAATCTCCTTAAGAGGGATAATAATGTACTCTTGCATGATTAGAAAATCTATATCTCCATTAGCATATCCTCTAAATAGTAAAGGACTCTTGTATAGATTAAAAGTGTCAGAGACATCTAGGTCCTTGGACTAGCACCACTGTGGTAAACGCCAGAGCTTTGATTCTGCAGGCCTCAGAGTTAGTTAGTTGGTTAGTTTTTCTTCCATTTCCTCCTCTTATTTTGCTATATACCCTGGTTTGCTCATTTGACTTTCAGTGCCCCCATACTGTACAGTTCTTAAAATATCAATCAGGCAAGCAAAGCACAAGGAATTTAACACAAGCAATGTAGGACAAACACATTTTCTAAGTATTTTGCCAGATGAATGAGCTTTAAAGCTCTACATAGTCATGCATGTGCTCTTCATATAAAAGCCCTCTTGTAAAGCATTTCAAAATTAAAGTTGCCTTTTTTATAAACTATTAAAACAATACAAAATCTTAATATTTTATTCATAGCATTAAAAGAAAAAAAATTAAAAAAACTTTCTTCCTATGTCAAACAGCAAAAAATGATTAATAGACTTTCTTTTAGCCCCATAATGCCTGAAATTGGCACACAACATCACACAATTAAGTCCAAAACAAAGTTTTATAAGAAATACGTGTGACTGGAAATGAAAGTTTAGATCATCTTAGTCAAATTATGGTGGTGTAATTCATGGATAGTGTCAGCAATTGTTTCCAAGGCTCGATCCTACTTCCAAGTGTCTTGTTACCAGTGGAATTCTTGCTATTGAAAAAAATGTTATCAGGATTTGGCCCTGTTTTCTTTACTACTTTGAATTCTCAATTAGCAAGAACCACAGAAAAATAATAATTAATTTGATTTTGGAAATTGGAGAAGTGTTTCCCCATGTTTGTAGGTTTGAAATTGTTATGATTTACCAACAGTTTAGAGTAATTTTTGATCTTTTATAATCAAAGGAATTGTATTGCTAAAAGGAAAGTAAGTTCCATTCATCAAACTGAACTATGGAAATGAAATTTGTGCTACAGATTAATATTTGAAAGAGAAGATTTTGCTCTGTACAGTTAATATATGTCTTACAGCCATTACAGCAAAAGTCTGAAAAAGTCATAGACAATGAACTAGTGACAAATAAAGAATGCTTTGAGAGTTCAAGAGAACAAGGGCAATTTGATCTTGCAGGAGATCTGGCCATCTGATCTCTTCGTCTAGAGGTGAAGAATTCTTGAGGGTAACTCTAAATTAAAAGCTGTTGTTTAAAATGTCTCAATCGGTGGCTGAAAACATCTATAACCTTACCTGGACTGCACGCTTACTAAGATACCGGCTCTGCTTAGTAGAGTCTCGGAACTGAAGGTTGGGCCCTATTTGACATCTGAGTGACTGTAGTGTTTTGAAGCCCACTTCATACAGCTCTGGGAATCCTATCTGGGGAGGGAGATTGGGAAAGTGGTTTCAGTTAATAAATCTTGCCTTAATTTTCTTTATATTTATTACCCGTAAGGGTACACAAGCATGCACAAAGAAGAGGAAGAAAATGACACCTTGCTCCTGTTTCTTCACTTGTCGAATTTCTAGTAAATGCCTCATCTGGCAGTTGTGCTTGTCCCCATGACTTGTGAAAATCACCTAATGAAAATACGTTCATAAAGTGCTCATTTTTATTGATCACAGAGATGATGAACTAAAGGTTTAGGAAAGCAAGAATCTGTGTAAACTGTTTTGATGCCACAGTCTAGAGCTGCAGATGTCATTTGTCTATGTCAAGGTAATTGTTGCCAAAGAAAGATCATTACTGATAATTAGAATAGAGAGAGTAAAAAGTGAAGAGATATTCCAAGTCTTTTTTTTTTTTTTTTTTTTTTAATAAAGGGTTTTCTTCTGTGTTGAGAATCATATGAAAATGGTGGAGGGAATATGGGAACCTGGATCCTATAGCTGCAATATGAAACATGTTCCTAGGAGTCAAGAACTTGATCTATTTATTTTCCTTTTAAAAGAAAGGGGGAGAGAGAAAGTGGAGCTGTGTTTCATAGCACTGTCGTTTGGATTTCAAAATGCAGTTAATTCTTTGAGCTTAAAAAAAATGTTCTTCAGCAATATTTGGCAGTGGTGTGAATTTTTTATCTAATTTAGGATTTTAGGAGTTTATTGACTGTTTCTGAAGTTTACGAGAAAACTCTGGACCATATACAAGATTTTCTGGCTTTCCAATTAATAATTAATATATTCCACAATAACGTTGATTTAATGTGAGTCAAATACCTGTGGTGCAGACTAGGAGTGTCCCTACAGAAATAAGCACTGAGGTGTATAATCTGTACTGCTTTGTGTTTTATATTTTCCTGTGGGAATGATTGTCTTCAAATGAAATGTGTTTGTCTCTGAAATCATGTGGCTATAATCAAGGGTTCAGCACTGGGCAAACACATATGAATGCTAGCATCTTGTAGTTTGTTTTAATCTCTTTGTTGGTGCATACATAAAAATGAATAGTTAAGGACAACAGTTTACAGTTCATTCTTCTCTGTATCTACCACTTCTCTTGACAAGGAGGTAGCTTTCAGGCTACATGTGATGTCCATAAGAGTATTCTTCAATAGTTATAGTACTTAAATAGAAATAGTACTAGTATCACAAAGCTGACAGTTTATACTTTCTCCTTTCCTTCCTTCTTTCCAAGAAAACTCACTTAAAATATTCTCATTTGAACTGAAGTGTCGTGTTTTTTTTTAATGTATGTTTCCTTGTAAAAGGATATATTCAGTAATAACTACTCAGAGTTGCCTTGCTGATAGTTAAATAGGATTTGTGTTGTTTTGAAATAACATTGGATTGAAAATAGGGATAGAATCTGATATGATTTGGATTAATGCAGATATGCAGAATGTCAGACCAAGAAGACATAAATGTTATTAAAAAAGAAAACGAACTATCAAACTTAGAAGTAGAATAGTGCACATTGTCCTGCTTTCACCACAGTTGATATGTGATAACCATGGCCCATCTATGCTTCATAACTGATCATATTTTATATCAATTTTCAATTTGTGAATTCCAGTGTCATTGATAAGAACACCGTCAGAAGAAAACAGATGACAGGAATGATATTTCCTAGTCATTCCAAGTGAATATTAGTCTCCACAGTGGAAATGCATTTTATACACATCTGGGCATAACAGGTAAAAGGAAATCTTAGTTTATATATCTGTTTGTTGCAATTGTCCCAACCTTTTTGCCTTAAAGTATACAGTCTTTTAATAAAAAGGTTAGGTGTATTGGCCTAGCATCACTGACTCTCCATTGTTAAATGGTGACAGAACAGATCAGAAAGGTGTTTTTTTTGGTTTTGAACACAATGAAAATGCTAGGACAGGGACACTGTTCCCCCTTCCTTTACCTAGAGCAGGGAAGAATGAGAGATTTTGCAGGAGCATTTGGGAGCAGGCAGTGGTGGCTTCCTCTGGCAGAGGTCACAGATCAAGGCTGGTAGCTGCAGAGCAGTTCTCTACCTTGGCACTGCGCTGAGCTTATGGGATGCTGAGCCCAGGCTTGCAGAGCCTAAGAAGTAGCCCTTGCATGTGCAATTTCCATATCAAATCTACTACTGCTGGAAAAGCAGAGTTGCTTGTTTCTTTTAGTCAGGACTGCAGGTCAGGGGGGGATCTCTTGAAAGCTTTCCTGTGGTTAGTGTGCCACAACATCTGGACCTCCCTGAGTCACAAAAGGCTGAGACTCAACCTATTCTAGTGGACGCAGGCTCAAAGGGAGGATCTGAAGGAATTTGAGAAGCAGCTGAACTGCAGAAAAACAGATTCTTTAGGTGTGTTGCCCCAGGTATCTGTAAGATGAAGATTCAGCCCATTAAGTAAAATGCTTCTTGTAAAGCATTAAATGTCTTACTTCAGATAAAGCTGTCAGTCCAAGATTCATTCACATTTAGAAAAATAATCAATTACTCTAAAATAATCTATTTTTTTTTGCCTTTGAGAAAAAGTTAAAGTTGTTTTTTTTTGGTTTTGCTTTTGCTTTTTTTTTGCTTTCCTTGATGAAAACAAGGATAATTTCACAACTGAAGGGTGATTATTTTTCTACACAAATTGTGTCAGAATGTAAATTCCTCATTGCTCTATTCAATATTCACCTTTTTGAACACAGCATAATCAAGCTTAATAGCATGTCTAGCTATTGAATCCACATACATTTTCACAAGTAGCAGACGTTCTCAGGAGCCTGCAGGAGACTTCGCTTACTCATTCATTCACATTCCTTTTGCAGTTGGTGTAATCTTTGAAGTCCTTTTGTGTGTATGACTGATTAGGTATTGTTCCAATTCTACTTTAAAAGGTATCACCATTCTCTCTTGATAAGAAGAGCCAATACAAAAGAATATTTCTGACATACTTTGTGTGTTTTAGAGTTGCAAAGTTTAGACTGATTAGCTAAACAAGGATGAATATCAGCCTATGCAGATCTGACCATTCAAAAAAACTATATACCTTAGGCAGACAAAATTTTTATCTGACTTTACTCAGGGTTCATAAGGGTCGCACAGTTTTTCTTTGAAGACAGAACAAAAATTGTATTTTTGTGCAGAGACTAAGATTCTCAAGTGAAATAAAGCAATGGAGGCTTTTAAAAATACATCAATTAGCAGAATAAAATCACCTGAGCTGGCAGCATTGCAGCTACTTCACAACAAGAAAACTTCATCCGGAGCTTGAAAGTACTATGACATAGCATTGTTGTAAGTCTCATAGATAAGCACCAGGGATTAGACTGAGTGCAGCTGCTCGGTGTATTAGTTTAATTCAGAGATTTGTTGGGAAGGTCTTTAATGCTTAAAGTTTCAAATATTGTACACTTTTTTGTCTTGTTTCTGTGGGAGTGCAAATGCAGCAGCACTCCAGTCTATAATACCATATTGAAATGCAGCTTGTTTTGTACCTATATTACATCTTTATCCATCTTTTTCATACCTGTGAGTGCTGTTATTCACAGACCCCCAATTAATTGTGCTCTAGCCACCTAAACATCTGTAATAGTTTGACATTAGCTAACCAGAAATGCCTGGGCTTCTGTCTCACCTGTGCAGAACAGTTGGTTCTTCTTCAAATGAAAGAATGGATCTATTGTGCAAGCAATTTTCTGAGGATATTTAGTATACTTGATACTGTACGAGAAAAATTTGAAGAGAGTGTTGTCAATGAGCAAGATGTGGCCAGCGGGAAGCGACTCACAAGTACTAATGTGTAATATGGGTGGCAGCAACCTGATTTCATGTTACAAACATTCTCTCCACCTACTTCAGCTCTGACCTGGGCAAACATGGCCAACTATAATGCATGGTTATGATTTGAATGCATAGGAGAGATCCTTGGTTTGAATGTAAAGGAACAACAAAACTGGACAATCATTACAATTAT
Organism: Rhea pennata; assembly: GCF_028389875.1. Lineage (NCBI taxonomy): Eukaryota > Metazoa > Chordata > Aves > Rheiformes > Rheidae > Rhea > Rhea pennata. The sequence goes on along the minus strand of NC_084702.1, from coordinate 4,221,972 downwards.
CCAGAAAACAATTAGACTTTCTGATCATGTTTTGATTTCAAATCTCAGTTTCATTACAATTTAGAAAAAAAAAATTTAGAGCCTTTACAGTATGTCCTGGTAATTGTATACAAAACAGTGAAAGCAAGAATTTAATACTGAAAATTCCAAATCAGGACAGTGTCTTGAAAAGCAGCCCTTTGGTTTTCTGTGAGAACAGTGAGGCATGTTGCCGTAACTTGAGTCTCCCAAACACCTGACATCAAGGGTCAATTACAGGGTGTGAGGAGATAACTACACGTTTCTTAGGAAAAGTAAATCCATGTAATTATTCATAGGGGCATTTACTATAATGTTTGGGCAGTTTTCTTTCTGCCTTCTGTTGACAAAATATAAACAAAGAGGCAGAAGCAATCAGAAGCTCCATGCTGTCTCCTCTTACTCTTTCTCCCCTCCAAGTTTCTGATAATGTTTACAGTAACTGACAGAAAAACACATCTGAGCTAGGAACTAATATTCCAGCCAGAGTACCCCTGTGCTTCTGGCTTGAAATTGCTGCGTTACATTCTCTGCCCTGGGAAAACAATAACTGACACCGGAGCTTAGTGACTCAGTCAGTATCCTTCACTCAGCCTACCAAGAACTGCCAGATGCATGAATGCGAAGCAAGTGGGATGTCAGTCACTTGGGAGTGTGGCAAATTTGCTGCTCACGTAGCAGGTTTCAGGTAGCACCTTGTCAGTCCTGAGTTCCAGCAGATGGGATAACGGCTGTCATTGCTGTAAGCAAGACTCTGCCTTTTAATTAAAGATGCAAAAAAACATGTTTTATCTGCATAAAACACCAAGTTTTTTTTGGAGGAGGGAGGAAAGGGGTATAGGAGGATGTTGACCTGCACAATCACCATTTTAACCTCCCAGTTTGAATATGTGGGGGAAAATTGGAATCTCCAATGCTGTTCTTGTAATGTCGTAGTTATTGACTTTTTAATGTTGATCACTATTGTGGTATCTGAAAATCCCACTTATATTTCAGGGAAACTCGTTTTATATTTACTGTCAGCCAGTGAACACATCCAGTCATGTCATTAGGTTGTCATGTAGAAGGGTGTTCAAGGTATGAGCTCTGCAGATAGCTTCACACATACTGTTATTCCCACAAACATGAATCAGATAAATTATAAAGGTTATCAAGCTATCCTACTGAAACTGTCTCCAGCTGATGTTCTTTTCTAATCTTGCGTCGGGGCAGGCTTCAGGTATACATTGTGATGAACCTGCAGATGAACCAAAGGTAACATTATTTTTTTCCCTTAATCCCACTAAGGGTGATTCAAAATTGGATGTCATAAAGCTGAACAGTGGAGTAGTTGTTATTATTAGGGAAACAAGATCCCCAAACGTGTAAGAGTAGGAAAAAAAATATCCAAATCTATTTCCTTCTTGCTGTTATTTCAGAGGGCTTCAATTGGATACTTTAAAAATAACTTCCAGGGTTTGCTGGGGGCAGATGGTCCTCAGTAAAGGGTAATTATTTCTTGCACAAATCACACTACTAAAGTCAATGGCCCACTGATGTATGTGACTCAGCATGGCTCCTTTTTGTGCTGTGTAGCCAGCATGCCTCTCAAATCCTCCCTGCCTGAAAAGTGCCAGTGAATACCCTTTTAACTTGTCAAGGTTGTTGTTTTTCCTACCAAAAGAAGCCAGAAATTGTAATTTCATTTATGATTTTGAGACTAGGCTGTGAAAACAGTGACCTCCTCAGACCCCAGGCAGTTTCTGAGGAACATCAAGGTCCATGTAATGGAGCCTTTGTAGAGGAGTCTCTTTTGGCTCTTGCTGAGGCTAGGTGGTACACAGTTAAATAGGAGACTGATGGTCTAGCCACCTTATAATTATTATCTTTGATTTAATAATGTTTATTCCCACCTTCAGCTCTCAAATCTTTGGGATGATTGTAGAAAACAAGAAAAATATTTAGATAAATTTATTCTGACAACAGAGGGCAATGAGTGCAGATTTAAATGTGTCCTTTTATACACTGCATTCTGAACTGGTCACCTACAGCACATTGCCCAGAACACTGTACAGATGACTTTTGAATATCTCCAAGGAAGGACACGCCACAGCCTCTCTGGGCAACCTCTTATCCTCACAATAAATAAGTTTTCCTCATGATAAGACAGATTTCCTGTGCTTCATTTTGGGCACATTGCCTCTCACCCTGTTACTGGGTACTGCTGAAGAGTCATGCCTCCCTTCAGATACTTCCATATTTTAAGATTTTCCCTCGAACTGCTTTTCTCCTAGCTAAACAGGCCCAGCTCTCTCAGCTTTACTTTATATGAGAGATTCTCCAGGACTTGTTACAGCAGCTGCATGCCTCTCTTGTACTGGGGAGCCCAGAAGTGCACACAGTACTCCAGGTCTGGTTTCACCAGGTCCAAGTAGAGGGGGAAGATCACCTCCCTCGACTGACTAGCAATGCTTCATGATGCAGCCCAGGATAGAATTGGCCTTCTTTCCTGCAAGGACACACTGATGTTTTTGTCACCTTGTCCCCCAGCACGCCCAAGGTTCTTCTCCATAGAGCTTATTTCTAGCAGATCAGCCCCCAGCTTGTACTATAAAATGGAATTATTCCTTCTTAGGTGCACAACTTTGACCTTCCCTTTCTTGAGCTTCTTGAGGTTCCTTCCTGCCCATCTCTCCAGTTTGTCGAAGTCCCTCTAAATGGCAACAGTCTACTGGTGTAACCACCACTCTTGCCAGTTTGGGATCATCTGCACACTTTCTGAGGAGGCACTCTGTCCCTTCATCTAGGTCATTGATGAAGAAGTTGAACAAGATTGGACCCTGTATTGACCCCTGGGGAACGTCACTAGCCACAGGTCTCCAGCCAGACTTTGTACTGCTGATCACAACCCTCTGAGCTCTACCTTTCAGCCAGTTCTCAAGCCACCTCACTGCCCACTCATCTATCCCACACTTCCAGAGTTTACCTATGGGAGGCTATCAGGTATGTTAAACATGATTTCCCCTTGGTGAATCCATGCTGACTATTCCTGAGCACCTCCCCTTCCTCCATATACTTGGAGATGACATCCAGTATGAGCTGTTCCATCACCTTACCAGGTGAGCCTGATTGGCATGGGGGCAGGTTTAGCACTGTTGGTTAGAGCATGGTGCTGCTAATGCTAAGGTCATGGGTTTAATCCCTGTATGGGCTATGCTGAGGGTTGGACTAGATGACCTCCAGAGGTCCCTTCCAACCTTACCAGTCTATGATTCTATAGTTGCCTGGGTCCTCCTTGCCCTTTTTGAAGACTGGAGTGGCATAGATTTTCTTCCTCTCCTGATCACCGTGATCTCTCAAAGATGATGGACAGCAGCCTAGCAACAATATTTGCCAGCTCCCTTAGTATTCATGGGTGCATCTCATCAGGGCCCATGGACCTGTGGATGTCAAAATTGTGTATGTGATCTTTAACCCTATCCTCCTCGAGCAAAAGAAAGTCCTTCTTTCTCAAGACTTTCTCTCTTGTCTCCAGGCTCTGGGATTGCTGAGTATTGGCCTTAGCAGTAAAGACTGAAGGAAATACTTTCAACAGTTTTATCTAAGGAAAACATAAATATGATTCATAAAAATGTTGAGTATGATATTCTTAAAAATGGCTATATTAATGTGAAATGGCAGAACGTGATAATCTCTAGTACGTGTACCTACTAGTAATCACTGAAAAAAACCCTACACTTGTAAGTGACCAGTGAATGCCACTGAAGTGTAATCAGTTTTGATTATAATAACAAGTATGTATATTGCACTTGCTGCAGAATAACTTCAGGGCACTCTTGAAGCAAAATCAGTAGAAAGCAGATGTAGCGTATATTTGGCAAACTCAGTATTATTCATCTTCAGTCAAGCCGATGCAAAAAATGAAATATATATGTATGTGGGCACTTTGATTTTGGGAATGTAGGAGTGATTGTGAGTGTTCAAGCCATTAATCAGAAGTCATGGTCATTTTTCAATGTAAGTGTGTATAAAATAACATCTTGTTAGAGTCTTACTGCTAATTCTGCTACATCCATATGAATGCCACTTTTCCTTTGATGAGAAGTATGGAGAGGTGGGATTTTACAGTGAACTACAAGGAACTTGACTTTAAAGGAAAGTGACAAGTGCTTTTGTAAGCAACAGATGACATGTTTTTGTGGAGTTTAATTTTTGGAAAGTGGACCCCAGCAGGCAATACAATGCAAAATAAAATGTTAGTGCTAGGAACTGAAGATTAATTCATCAATTGCCAAAACAAAACAAAACAAAAAGCTTCTTTTTGGAGAAGCTGCTGTTCTAGAAACTGCAGTCTGCAGTACTTTAAGCGCTAATGAGGATAAAAATGGAGTAAAAATTCTAGATGGACTGGCAGGACTTGCCACCTGTGTCTCTCTCCCTGCTTAGACTCTCATAAGAGCTCCTGTGGGTTTGGCTGTCCTGTATGACCTAGTCACTGGAAAAAAATTTACCCTCCTCACTTTCTCTTCTGCGCTATTTATCTTGATCATGTCAGTGAAAGTGGAATAGATATTACCTCCCTCCTTTTCCCCCCTCCTCTCTTTTGGCAATGTGTATCATATTCTATGTGATCTTCACTCTGGAAGACCTTACCTCTCCTAATTTTTGATCCCTGTGCCTCTTTGTCATGCATCAGAAAGAAGGGTCTTGCAGTCAGTCTGAAATGCAGAAAGCAATGAAAGAAAGGGGAGGACATAAAGGCTAGGCAGTATGAGCCATCTGAAAGAAAAGCAGGGAAATCTTGGATGCAGCTAAGGTAACTTCCCCATAACTTTCTGCTGAGCTACCTTCTCACAATAACTTTCTGCTTAAGGTTCCTCAGGAAATACAGACACAAGTCAAATGACCTGTTTCATAAGAAAGTGAAAGAGAAGTATAGCCTGAGTAATCATTTAAAAACATCTTTTAAGGAATGCCCTCTAAGTCTTGCAATTATACCAAGGACAGAAAAGGAAAGAACAGAGGAAGCAAGTCCTGAGTGCTAGGCATAGCTTTTCTAATAACTGTATTTATCTTTTGTTTTATGCCAGGTCCGTGTAGCTGCCAAGCACTGATATCCACTTTACATATATAAAATATTAAACATTCCAGTAAAATGTATGTGAAGCATTGCGGGGAAAATTAATGACTAAGCTTTTTTTCTTTGCAATTTAGCATAAAAGGAAGCAAACAAACAAACAGTGTAGATGAAACGTTTTCACTTTCATATATGAGGCTGAACTTCCACTATATCATATCATTTAATGAAGCTTGTAGAGAAAAAGATTTTAAATTGAGTTTGAGTTCACTTGTATGACTAAATACCTAGGATTTTTTTAGAAAATATATTATTGAGGGAATGAAAGGTAGTGAAATTCAGTATAAATTTAGAAAGTCTTTGGATGACAGAAGACTGAAAGACGACTTTATTTAGCTTTATTCAGATGTACTGTATTGAGATTTCTATCATAATTCATTCAGTTGGTACATTTATACCATGAAATTAAGTAGATGCAGACATCTTCTAATTAGATACAACTAAGCTGGTTTTGAACTGAAGCTGTTAACAGAGTATCAGAAAAATTGTGTTATGCTGGGCGTTGCCTGTCCTGAGAAGTTATTTACTGTTTCTGCCGAGTGTTTACAGCAGAAAATTTGCAGCAGTAGTGGTCAGAGTATTCTGTTCACAGATATCTCAGAAAACTAGGTATATTGCCTGTAGGGTGATGAAGATATGCCCAGTGTCTCCTTGAAAGCCTGATGTACATACATGTATATATTTGTGCGTGCGTGCGTGCGTGCGTGTGTGTGTGTGTGTGTGTGTTTGTACAAGGTGTGTGCCTCTGAAATACCTGATACAGACAGAACATTTATCTGGCCAAAATACAAGTATCCTGGATGTAGGAATAGGATGTCTCATGCTTGCCAATTTTGTTTCCAAGCACTCTGGCACAATTAGAAGAATTAGCTAGCCAGGGTTGGTAGGATTTGGACATGCACAACAGCATTTTCAGATGTTTTTGGCACTTCTCTGAATTGCATAGTAGAAGCTACGAAGATAAATGTGAGCCAGGTATCTGATTCCCTTTCTGGTATGTTGGATCAGAAGCAATTATTGTGAGGCTGAACAGTACTGAGTCTAACCACACGAAGTTCAGCCTGCATGTGAGGGGGAGTTTCTTCACTTTGACAGTGACAGAGCACTGGAACAGGTTGCCCAGAGAGGCTGTGGAGCCTCCTTCTCTGGAGATATTCAAGGCCTGCCTGGATGCAACCCTGTCTAACATGCTCTAGGTGAGCCTGCTTGAGCAGTGGGTTGGACTAGACAACCTTACTGATTTCTATGAACCTTGGCACAAAGCAAGGCATTCCTTATAGCCTAAGAAGGGATTTATGAGGTAATTGCATATATCAGCAAAGAACATAATAAAGAGCTATAGATTTCCTTCAGCTGTCCTTGCTTATCTACTATTATATATACATGTGTGCATATACATATTTATGAGTCCAGTGTAGGACTACGAAGATGATCAGAGGGTGTGAGCATCTGCTCTGTGAGGAACGGCTCTGAGAGTTCAGCCTGTTTAGGTCGGGGAAGAGAAGACTGAGGGGAGATCTTATCAGTGTGTATAAGTACCTGAAGGGAGGGTGTCAGGGGGTCAGGGACAAACTCTTTTCAGTTGTCCCATGTGACAGGACAAGAAATTGAACCACAGAAAGTTCCGCCTGAACGTGAGGGGGAATTTCTTCCCTGTGAGAGTGACGGAGCACTGGACCAGGTTGCCCAGAGAGGTTGTGGAGTCTCCTTCTTTGGAGATCTTCAAGGCCCACCTTGATGCAACCCTGTCTACCGTGCTGTAGGTGACCCTGCTTGTGCGGTGGGGGTTGGACTAGATGATCTCCAGAGGTCCCTTCCAACCTACTGATTCTATGATTCTAAAGGGAGAAAGAGGAGACATGGAGGGGTGGGAGATGATTAATGGCTTCTAATCTTTATGCTTTTTTTTAAAAAAAAAATAATTATTACTTAAGACTGTTAAAGTCTTGGAAGGTTACTACTGTTTATTCCTTGAGTCATGCAGCAACAGGTAAAAGCTGTTTTATTATTCATACAAGTTATATGTGGTTTCTTGTATGTTTCAGCACCAGCTAATGTGCAATTAGCTTTGAGGATTTTTTTTTTTTACTGTAAGTGAAAAATGCTTTCATATACTACGATATGTCTCCTTCTCTTGAAATATTATCATTATCATATGATTTTTGGCATCAGCAGTAATTTAATAGCTGATTAGCAGAATTTTTTGGCATACTGAACATAAAACTAAGAAAATTGTTCCCTGCAAATTCTAAATGCTGTAGTTCTGATAGATTTCATCTCATTTTTATGATTGGCTTCATGCCAATGTCTAGCTTACAGCTAGGGATATTGCAGAAATATGTTTGTTAAGCCTAGCTACTAGAGATTCAGTAATGCTCTTATTAACATTAAAGCATGCTTTTGTGTGTGTGTGTAAGAAATGAGAAATTGTGTATAACTGAACATGTTTATCTGTCATAAATGCATTATCTTACTGTTTCTGCCAAGTCACACATGATTGTGTAATGATGTACATATGTTTACAGGAAAGCACAAAACATATCTAAAATGACTTGTATGATAAATGACAGTCAAAAATGTTTAACTCTTTTAAAACATAGACACAGATTTGAACCATATATTTTCATTTTAAAATGATTAATCAGAGCAATCACAAAAACACAAGTAAGTTTTATACTCCACAAATGAGAAACAGGCCAAAGCCAATCAATAGTTCAGCTTGAAGTTCAGAAAATATATTGACAATGAAAAAGATTAAATTCTGTTCACATTTGGATAGTTATATGCTCATTAAGCAACATAGTTCCCGTACGTGTTTTGACATTGTAGGAGAAAGATAATCCAGATAATTTAGGAAGAAACTATTTCACTGAGCAGTTTATCACAAAGCAGTTTTCATGTCTGATGGCTATACCAAGTGAATCTCATCTGGATATCTTTAATACTCAGCACAAGTGGACTAAAAAGATCAGAATATTTGCTTAGTTTTGATTCAGTTAAGATTTTGAAGAATATAGTTTGGAAATAATTATTTTTTTCCTCCAAGATTCAGAAAGGCATGTTTTCAGAAAAGCAGTTTTAAATGCTTTTATGCTGTCAATGGGGCTGCTGCAAATTTCTCTCCATTCTGATTCTATAATTCATGGTAGTTATGAGCAGCCATTGCCTAAAGAATTTATGAATGTTCTGTTTGTGCCAGTGTGCTAATACAAAGAACTTCAATTATGATCTTAGTATAACACAAAATTTTGCAAATTTCCTGATAAAAAGGTAGCAAAATACACATTTTGGAACAATCCTAGTGGAGACAGACTAAAGAGAGAACGAGCACAAATACACCATCAACTGTACAACATTTTCATTTTAATCTTCAAGGGGTTTTATTTCCATAGAAATCTGAAGGCAGGACAGCGTGAAGAATTCATTAGCATAGCATTGCGTGAAATGCATATCAGTTTAAGCTACTCCTTTTTTTTCTCTCTCCTTTGTATCTGGAATACAAACCAGAATGTACATTTATGTAACCAGAATGTACATTTATGTTATCTGAAGAGAATTATGTGTTACTTTGATGTGTTTCATGTGAGTGATACAAACTGCAAAAATAATGCTTAGTCTTATCTTTTACTGTCTGAGCAAGAGTTGTGGAGTCTTCAGGACCATATTACAAATTTTAAATGACTTTTCTATTAACATTAGTTACTAATGGGAAATTATTTTTTAACTTGCTGTTCAATCTAAGCCAGTGGACAGAATGCCTGAGTGCTATCAAAAAACTACTTAATTATGAAAGTCACTACATGTCTTCCATGGGGCTACCTAGGTCTTTGCTACTGGAAATATCCCTTTTTATTTTTTTTCCCCAATAAAATATAACTATTTATGAAAAAAAGTAATTTTCAGAAATTGTTCTGGTGAGATCTACTGAATATGTACAACAACTACACTCAGTGCTTCTCACTCTTTTTGAACGTAGTATAGTTAATGGGTTTGTGCCATGTCTTTGAAATTTTCAAGAAGCACTAAACTAACTGACTGTGCCAGCACATGCTGGCATGTATCACCTTTGCTCTTTTGGAAGCACAGATTTTATGTCACTTGCCATCTATAGCCATCTATAGCCAAATGATGCATGAGCAGTAAATCCAACTCATTCTGCAGGTTCACCATATGTGAAATTCCTACATGTACACTATTAATATACTGTATAGTTCATGTTCATGACTTTCTGATGTAAATGGGAGCAACTCTGAATGTCCATAATTCAAAGATGCTTCTAATATGGAAGTGCCCTTTCAGTCATTCCTCTCCTTATATTTGATGCGATGAATCTAAGGAGCATTGTGAACAAACACCGTGAATATCTAAAATCCAAGGCTAGTTTAGGACTCCCAGGGATTGCAGCTAGTGTCCCATCAAACTGAAGAACCAGTTAGCAAGTCAACAATTTGTCACTTTTACCATAAAATTTCTTGCAGTTGACCTTAAATCTTCAGCAAAGGAGTAGGCAGGAAAACATGAGCCCATACTTCAAGGAGAACCCCACTCTCTCAGAGATTTCCCAGGATATCTATGGGGGCTCATAGAACAGGCATGTGCACAGCCATTCCCCTCAGCCCTACTCATACAAGGGAAGGGCTGCCACTGAAATACAGCAACAGTACTTGAAACTCATATTTCTCTCCTTCTCTCTATTTATTTCTTTCCTTCCTTCTCTCTGATTGCTATTCTCTGTTCAGTGTTAACAAGCACAAGACTGTTCCTCCTCTGGCAAAATGCACATTGATGTGTATCAACAGCCATTTGTGACAGAATATTGTTCAAACATCTTCTGTATCAATATCTTCATTTTAATTCCATTGTAAAAGTCCTGCTCAAATATTACTTGCTTCATTTTTCTTAACAACCTTAAGATTAATTGAGATACAGGCATTCCCATATTCTTATTTTAAGGCCTTCATGGAAATAGATCATAAATATAAGTGTCAGTTCTTACTTACTCTCTAGTCATTGCGTCATGAATTGAATTTCTCTATAAGAAGTACTCTGCAGTCCCTTTAGATCCTCTAAACTAAAGTTCAGGTTTAAGGTTAGGAAGGGCAATATGCCTAATATAGGACTACAGCCTTCAGATTTATGAGTTACTTTGTGGAAAGAAAAAGTCTTTCTAAGCTTCCAAGGGGAAAAAAAAAAAATCTTGAAAAATCCTTTTCTTGAGTAAATGCTGCCAAAGACTACAGTAAGCAAATCGCTTCCTAATAAATGTGGTTTATGTAATGAAATTTAGCAGGGAAGCTGTGAGGATGCTCAGCTACATTTTGAGAGAGCTCCTTCTGAAGATTGTCTTTTCTTACTAAATAGAGTAAAACATATCTATTTTAATTCTGTATATATTTAGCCTTAAAGATTCTCAGGTAATGTTATATTTAAAATATTTCATCGAAAATTGATGCAAATATATCCACTGAAACCTGTTATCTTCTCTGAAGCATAACATTACAGAAACAGTGAATCAAACTGAGATTTGGGACAAGTTAGGTGTAACTGAGGAGAAGATCTCCAGATCAGACTATTGAATAAAGTATGTTCTTTTAAAAGATTCCTGGTTGTTTGAGCGGTCTTTCATTCATCAGAGTACTCTTAGCACAGGAGACCTTTCTGGCCAGAGAAAGATCTGTACAGTACTGTTCATCCTACTAGAGATCACCAGAACTAGCCACAGCTGCAGCAAGCTTTGCCAGAAATGCTTCTGCCTGTGTGAGTTTCCACGCAGGCTTCAATATCCAAATTCATAAATAGGAAATAGGGAGTAATGCTTCATGTAGAAGATACCATTTAATTGTGTGTGTTATTATGCTAGTTTTTAAAGAGAATAAGATGCATTCTCTACCCTAAAAATAACTCTTTCAGGGAACCATGTTAGTTTAGACCCTATCCCAGACCACATTAGGACTCGTCAGGGAGCCACGGGGGCTTAGGACTCCCTTGAGGTCAATAACCATCAGGTGGAACCTCACCAGTCAGGGTCCATCCCACCGTACCAGTGAGGGAGCAGAGCATCTATGGCCTTCTTGCAGCATGTGGGAGCCTGTACCCTGATGACCAAAGGACAGGACAGCCCTTGGCTATGCTGGCTCTGAGCTGCCCTGAGCCTTGGCAGCCAAGCCCCTGGTGTGGGATGGTCTTTCTGATGACATTGAAGTTTTAGTGTACTTCCCATTGTCACTTGATAACAGAGGCAAGAAGCTTTAGGATTTATGCACCTGGAGCCACTTTGATTGGTAGGAGAGAAATATAATAACTGAAGAGTTTAATAGGAAAAATATGTGAAAATGGGACGTTGAAAGATTAAATATTATATTTATTTATTTTATCCTGTATATGCCAACAAGTTGAATATAAATTTAACGAGAGAGCTGCCTTAATGCCTCCAGGAGAGATTCATTTTCTTAATAGAATTTGACTGCCAACAAATCATTTTAAATAAATTTTATGTTTCAGAATAGAACGTTTGTTTGATCTCCTCAGAAAGGAATTTTTTACTATCATAAAACTGCCTAAGAAATACTTTATTTTTGAAATACTATTAAGGACTATTTTCAATAAATGAACTCATTGAAAAAGTACATATCTACTCCATACAGTTCTTTCCAATAGAATAGAGATAATAACTTCACTAAATATGGATTGTAGGTGGAAAAAGACAACCAGAGTGAAAGTACTCTTCTCTCCTGTACGAATGAGCTGAGAGAAGCAACAGCGGTGCTTTGAATCTTTCAGCCCCACTGAGCCATAAAAGGGGAGACAAGCAGAAGAAAAAGAAGTCACAAGAGTGTATTTTCAGTGTTTCACTTTGAGAGATGTGGAATGAAATCTATTTCTCAGATATAATTCCTTTCCTGAGCTGTTTCCAGGGTGATATATCAATAAAACACCCTTTGGAGATAGTTATAAAGAATCTAGATAAATCTAGATACAAAAGTGACATAGTAGTATTTAATTAGAAATAAACTACTTTTTTAATGCAGTGCTCTTTGTGCAATTTCACTTTTGGATACTGAAATATTATTGCTAAGCAATTCACTAAAAATGGTGAAAGGATTGGTGGGTGTCAAATGTCTCATCTTTGATTAGGAACAGGAATGATGCTAATCACAATAACTTCATTGGCATATGTTTAGCTAGACTGAATTCCCTTACAATTTCTCTCTGGCCTTAAATCATGACTGATTCATTTGTTTGATTTGTGAAGCCTATAAAAGGTCAATTTTGCAGTAGAAGGTTTATCATTCCTTGTAATTAATTCTTCTTGTATCTTCAGAGTAGATTTACCCAGGACTATCTGTAAAAACAGAGATAGTTAAGCTGATTAAAACTGTTACATTCGAAGGAGCTCAGATGAGATAATTCAAAAATTTTCATGGATGGATTTCCCAAGCTTTTGGGGAGTCCTTCAAATATTGTCCTTATAACCCACTACAAAACTTATAACCAACTCACCCCTTGGGCTGCTAAGTTTTCCACACAATTCTTGATCTTCATACCAAATACCATAAAATAATACCATTTACAAACTATAAACAATAGTTTATAAAAAAAAGATTTTAAAAAAAATTTTAAAGATTAAGCCAAATAGTATCCAAATCTTAGGTAAAACTCTGTCAGACAAGATTTAGGCAATTCTTGAATTCTTCTGGTGAGTGAACATTATCAGTAATTAACAACAATAGTCCCCTTCCAGTTTGGTTCAGACTTTTCAAGTCTGAATATGATTTGAATTTAAAACAGAATTGTTGTTTTAGCTTCATATTTACTTCACATATTGTTTGTTAGGATGGTGAAAGTATCTTCACTTCAAACTTCAGTATTTCAGATTTAGCCCTGAAATTAGTAGTAGCAAGCAACACAAATTGTTCTGAGCCAGGAATAGCTCCAAGGTATATTCAGCTGATCAAACTAGTCAATTGCACTGTTTTTCTACTGCTCTCCTACTCTTTCCTGAACCCAGACAAATTATAGAGCTAAGAGATGAATTAGTAATTCACAGTGCATGTTCACCAGATGCTGTTGACAAATGTGAATAAAACAGCAACATGACTAGGCTGAAAACAACATTTGAAGATCACCTTGTCCCTTCAGCATTAAAATCTAAACTGAACAAGATAAATGATGGATTCATTCAATCCAAGTCATTATTAAATAAATGAAGTTGAGAGTATAGACATAATACTACACAACAGTTTAATTGGTATGAGTCACATTTCCCATAACTGAGCCAAAAACCTGTATAATTCTGACAGGTGCATCTGTTTGGTCACTAATAGTGAAAGTTTCACAATGCCAGACTCAATTATTTACAAATTATACAGTTTATTTCCTTGTATTTCCTGATAAGTGCTCTGCAGAAGATGAAGATGCTATTTTTCCCTGCAAAAATGAGGTATGCCTTTTTGCAAGCTAGTAAATCTGTTTTAAAACAAGCTGCTCTCCCAGTCATTTCATGCTGTTTTTCTCATTCCTGTTCAGTGTAAATTAGGGAATGATGTAGAGGGCAAGAATGGATCTTACAAAGTTTTGGATGGTCTTGCATAGATCAGTTTCTAATCAGAATAGTCATGTTCATTTTTTTTTCTACTGCCACAATTATGCATTTTTAAGGTATACAGGGAAACAATTAGGCAGAAGCAGTTAGAGAGCCAGCTATGCAAATCTTCCATCCATCTCAGTTTTCCAGGTTTGATTATTATGACATTTTCCTCAAGAATAGGCGAATGGAGATATGGATGTGAATCTCATCAGGATGAAGGAACTGCTGAGAAAGTTTTCCTAGAATCTATAGAAAAGCAGTTAAAAAGATGGCTGCCACGATTAGCATTTTTTGAATCAAGTGGCCCGGTTTGTGTACTGTGCAGGATCCATTGCTAACTAAACATGAATCAAGGTACCTGGAGGATTTAAGTGAAGTATCTTCTTAAAGTGAAGATACTTAGCTGTAGATTGGAAATAATCCTGAATACAAGATAACTGAAGAGGTGCTTAGCCTTGGAAGAAAATTGATATTCTGAGCATGGTGAGGGAAGAATTTAGAAACTAAAGAAAACTTCAGCATATCAGATGTGCTTTGTAGCACTTCTGTCTTTGGTTTAGTTTCAGTTCTACCCACCCTTCTCTTATTTTAGACCTTTGTCATATGATGCTACTTTCTAGTTCTCTAAAAGCTAATTCTTCTGATTGGGTTATTAGATGGTATGAAAGTCAGAACTGATTTCACTGATTTAACAATAGTTGTATAGTCTCTCTGTGACTGTTTTGGGGGATTTTCACGTATTTGGGTTCATTTAATGTCCCCTGTGAGGGGTATATTGTCTTTTTTTTTTTTTTTTTTTTTTTTTGTTAATTAAGCTACACTTTTTTCCATCCAGTTGTAAACTCTGTTAAATCTATCCAGTGAGATATAAGAAACATCTGCCTTGTGAAAGAACTGATAAAAGGAAACTAACCATATGAGTATTTTCTGTTTAGTTATAATTATTTTCATCTAAGTCTGCATAGCATTTTGAAAAACCCATGCCACAGTCAGTATCATATGTCCTGGTGTTCATCTTGTCTTTTTAAGGACTGACTGGAATTGCCGGAGAAAACTGAACCCTTATTTAACAGATTTATATAGTATGAAATATACATTACTTCTTTATTGTTATTTTACCACTAGAATGACCACCAGAGCTCTTTTCATAAATACACAGGCAGGACTAGAATCCATCCATCCAGCCAGAGGTTTGTTAAATAGCAGCCTTGGTATACCTACTATTATATCCAATTAGGAAATTTGTCTTTCAATACTATCTGACACTTCAACTATTCTTATTATTTTGATTTACTTTCCATCATTGTTTTCTGAGCCTCTTATTATCCCACAAAGTCATTTTCCTTCTGTTTATTTTGCTAGTGAGAGATGTCCTTCAGCATTAGATCATGCTTATTCCTAAACTATTATGCCTAGAGTTGTAAAGACCAAATAAATTCTCCAACTGAAACAGGAAGCTTTGAAATACTCAAGACATCTGGTTAAGCAGACTACATAGTTTCTGAGCTCAGGCTGAAAAATTAGCTTACTCAGCTGCATGTATATGGGTCTCCTGTGTTGCCATTTCAAATGATGCTTAACTCAAACAAATTGGTCAATCACTGAAAATAAGCAGAACTTTGATGTCTTAATTCTTCTGTCAAATGTGGATCTATACTATTCTATCTTACTATGTGAGGTCAGAGTTACCATCAGATGTATGATGCCAAGGCCAGCACAAGTCAATGTCTGCTCTTCCTCAGCAGCCATGTACTTCAGGAATGTTTTCAAAAGGAGTTAATTAGCATGTTACTCAGCACGGAGTTTATCACTTTGTCAAGTACAGTTCTCAGTGAAATAACTGGGTTTCCACATTTGATGGTGAAAAGAAGGTAAATTCATATGTCAGCAACATGCCCTAAATCCATAATCCTCTAATGACTCGTTTGTTAATTATCAAAATGGATTTAAGTTTGCATTAAACCTACCAAGACCAAAAATAGGTCTATGTGAAAATAGGGTCAAGTGAAAAGAGGAAAGGGAAAAATGCCTGTCTGCAGTGAATAATGATATGCTAGATGCAAGACAATGCCTTTAAAGTAGCATTTAAATTCATAGTGGAAGAATGATCATGACTTTTAGGATCTTGTGTTATCATCTCTTTAGTGAGTGTCCTAGAAGGGAGTTGTGAAATCTGTATGTTTTCATAATAAGAAATAAGCCCTTTTATCTTCAGCTGTGGGGCCTCCCTTGTGTTTCTAATAGAGGAAAACTGGCTAATTATCTCATTACCTGAAGTTTTACTCATCTATTTGCAAAATGTAAAAAGCTGGTAAAGTAGAAGCCCAGAGAATGTTGGGTTTGTATCTCTAGTTACACTTTACAGATCTAAATGTCACCCTTCATAAACAGGACAGTAGATTCCAGAGGGAGATTGGATGTATGGCCTCAGGCCAACACAAATCCATATCCCCTCTTTTTCAGTAACCTAATACTTCAGGAATATTTTCAAGTTGAGTTGGTTAGCATAATACTTAGCCTTATTAGTATTAGTTAGTTAGTGTAATACTTAGAGCTTATAATTGTTGACATCCTTGCACTTATTTTCATTGCTGCTATGCACCTTCAGGTAACTTCAGAGTATAGAAGGTCAATCCAACTTTTCAATCTGAGCTGGTGTTCATTACAATGCATTTTTGAATCAAATAAAATTATAGCTCCTATAGATCTGTTGATCCTCACATTACAATGCAAAAAGGACATAAATAGAGTTAATTTGCTAACGTTCTAAGTTTACTTTCACACAAGGGTAAGTAATTTCTGTAGTGCAAAACTCTGGGTAAAATTCACTTTTTAGTGAATTTAGACTGCCTTCATTGGTCAGCATGAGGTAACTGGCAACCCATGAGCTAGATTTGGATCACAATTTTTTGACTTGCTATCTTTTACAGTGAAACATCACTCAGACTAGCAAAAGCAGAGGGATTTATCTTCCACCACAAATGGATGGACAGGGGTAACAGCCCAGCTGGTAGCTGGAGAAGGCGAGGGCCCCAGCTCTTCTTGTTCATTGGCTGCTCACATAGGATTTCTTTGTTGCAACCACCAAAGGAAGCAGGGCAGAGCTTTCTAGGAAAGCCACAGCTCCTTGGCTATGGGAAGAGCAAGGAGGGGCTAGAATTAAGCCTTTCTGTCAAGTAGCAAAAGCAGGCTCATTGACACACAGCTGAATTCTCTTAATTGCCTAGGCTACATGTTTGGCTATGTTTGCCCTAAAGAGACACATAGACTCCTAAACCTAAAGATACAGGAGCGTACAAGAGGTACAAGATTGGCTTCTTCTGTCACATAAGTCTATGAAGATATGATTTCAGAGATGGTAGAAAATTGCCACAAATAACAAGCGCTTGCTGCCTTTTTTTGTTAAGTATCCACATGCAGGACCTACATATGAACCAACAAATCTTAAATTCTATTAAGCAAAAATAAAAAGTACTATTTTTGAAGCAGTGGAACAAATATTTACTATGCATTATTATGTAGGATTTCTGATAAGGTAGTCTTATACTGTTTTACTTGTTATGACGTCCTGCGTATTCAGTAGCTACTTCATCAGCTCGTACTGCACACATACCCTTTGTCTTTAATGGACTGGAAAATTACGTTGTTTAAAATGTCAGGGTAAAGAAATATGACATTCCTGGAAACATTTTTGTGAAGAAAAAAAGTTATATAGAGCTGCATATTTACCTCTCTTCAAAAAAGAGAATGGCTTGGATACTGCCCGTAATGACAGGCAGAGGCCCCCTAAAACATGCCCCAAATGTGCATCTGATTCAGCAGCTACCTATGCATCTACCTTTGAGTGCCACTGCCCAAAGCTAAAAATAGTCAAGAATGGTTCTGTTTTCCAGAGCAGTGATCCAGATTACAGGACAGTAATAATCAGAAGAAAAGACAATGTGAATAAGGAGACTAATTCTTATTTTGTTTGTTTTCCTACTATATCAAGTACTTTAATGCAAGCGCCTGTTTCATTGTATGAACCTTGCTTCACTAGTTGTCTGTGGTCTGTGATAGTCTGCTGTAGTATTGAGCTTTATGCAGGGATCTCTATTTTGTTTTCAATCTATTACTATTACTGTTCATATTAGACCTGGCAGGCTTGATATCATTCAAAATGAAAGATTTGTCACTGTTTGGAAATATTTAATGTAAACTTGGCTGACTCTGAGCAAATATTGGATTTACAAACACTCCTGTCAAAACTGAAAAGTTAACAAGCTGGAGAAAAACAAGAAACCTCCTGATCTCCATAATCTTAAATGTTATTTGTAACTGTAATAGAATAAACAATAATATGGGATGTAACTGAGGCTATCTTTTTAATTAACCCCAACGGATGGGAAAAGTCATTCTAAAGCTGGTACTTGTAGCCCACTCTGTTTCATTTTCCTTGATGCTGGATTATAGAGCAAAATTAAAAATAAGTTATAATAAAACTTTGAAAAAAATCAAATCTAATTTGATACTAATTTAACTACTCTGATTCCTGAAATGCTGAGCCACTGGCAACTTTTGCCTACTTTAAAATGAGTTGCCAGAGGCTCTGCACTTGAAATAAGAAGAGTTACTGAGGTACCTAATAATGACTGATGATCCAAAGAGAGAAGACCCACAATCAGAATAACATGCTATGCACCTTGGCAGGAGGAAAGATTTTCAACAGAAAACTAGAGGCTTAGAATAACTAAGCAGACCACAAGAATCCACAGGATCCATAGGAGAAAATGTATTTTACAGAACTTGAATATTTACTTGAACTCTTGTTATGAAAAACAAAACAAACAAAAAAGACAAACAAAAACGAACAGAAGCCCACTTTAGAAAAAAGGGGAGGGAATGTTTTAAGCTCCAGAATACTGTATCACAGTCTTCCCTTCTGCTGGCTGATCTGCTATCTGAAGGGTGATACATCCCTTTCCATTTCCTTTTCCCTTTCCCTTTCCCTTTCCCTCCCCCCCCCCCTTTTTTTTTGCCACCTTTGGATAGAAATGCTGCAGTTAGCTTTGGTCCTAGAAGCAGCACCACAGTAGGATCAGGAAGCTCTGTGAGAGCTAATTTTCCCTGTCTCTCAACAGTCTCCCAAGGCTGCCAAGGCTGAGTATAGTCGCACCATAATGTGTTTGGCTTGGGAATTAAAAATGTTGAAAGGAGAGAAATAAAAAAGAATTTTTAGCAGTCCTGTCAAGTTACATTGTACTTACCCTTCATTTCTTTTTGAGATCCTACATGCATTTTTTATCAGATTTTGCCTTAGTATCCCCTACACAGTGTTATGCTGTGGTGAAAGTTGTGCTAGCACTCAGGTTATAAACACTAATTTTCAAAGCTTCTTTACTGAGCTGTGAAAATTTTCTCTAGGCAGACATATGCCTCAGGGATGAGGAGAGGAGAGGCTTGTACATTCTCCACAACCCGTTTTATAACACCAATTGTTTTCTCTTCAAAAGGGCATTTCCAGTCTGAAAATTAATTCTAGAAACTTAAGATATTCTACTGTGCTGAAACGTTTCAGGTTAGTGTCCAGTTAATCCAGTGATTAAGAGGAGTTTTTTAGAGAACCTAAGCTGGACCCTATTCTCCCCAAGCACTATTGCATACTGCCAGTGTTTTAGTTGTGTGGCTAATAGGCCCCACCTATTCAGCCTCATGCTATGTGCAGTTGCTGAGGTGGCTGCTCTGAAGTGACCTGGTTTGCACAAGTGGGCCTATCAACCATATTTTTCCCTCAGAAGCTAATTTGTGAACTTGATTGTTCCCTATAAGATAAGATTTGGATATGCTTGAAAAGCTAGCAGTTTTGGAAGAGTAAAACCCTCCCAAACAAATTGAATTTATATTCTGCTCCTAAAGTGAATATAATTGAAATAAATCATTGAGAGATTTTTTTATGTATGTTTTGTTTGTTTTGTGGAGTCTTCATTCTAAGGCTGTATGTTAATGCACTTGAACAGGTGACTCTTGAAAGCACTGAGCTAGTAAGCAGGAACATATAAATAATCCCAAAGGCACTTTACAGGCGTTGTGTAGTACAGGGTTGTAAGACCCTCTGTAAAGCAAACTAGCTCCAGGAATAGCAGTGGTGGGAACACTGTGAAAAGGTTGTATAGGGAAAAGCAATGTAGGGCTAATACTGTGATCTTCCTAGTTCTCCAAGTATACAGCTTAAAAGGCCAACTCTGGTATCTCAAAAAAATGACACAGAATCACAGAATCCGTAAGGTTGGAAGGGACCTCTGGAGATCATCTAGTTCAACCCCCACCGCACAAGCAGGGTCACCTAGAGCATGTTAGATGAGGTTGCATCCAGGCGGGCTTTGAATATCTCCAGAGACGGAGACTCCACCACCTCTCTGGGCAACCTGTTCCAGTGCTCTGTCACTCTCACAGGGAAGAAATTCCCTCTCATGTTCAGGTGGAACTTCCTGTGGTTCTATTTCTGCCCATTGCCTCTTGTCTTATCACATGGGACAACTGATAGTTTGTCCCTGTCACCTTGACACCCTCCCTTCAGGTACTTATACCCATTGATAAGATCCCCCCTCAGTCCGCTTTTCCCCAGGCTGAAGGGGCCCAGCTCTCTCAGCCGTTCGTCATAGGGCAGATGCTTCAGCCCTCTGATCATCTTTGTAGCCCTGTGCTGGACTCACTCCAGTATAAGTCATTACTTACCATAAGTCATCATATAGTAATTTTAAAATCAATTCAGTGCTGAACAGGAAGCTCATGTAATTCTCTCATAACTCAAGTAACATACTGGGACCTCCTTGGGCATGCTAAATCACATCATCAGTATTTTGTGCACTTAGGAAGACATTGCACTTAGGCAAAACATTCAGAAAGGCATGCGGCAATACAATTCTGTATATTAAGATTTTGAGACAACATATGGTAGCAGAGGCAGTAATGGCTCTGTGTTGTTTACTGAGCTGTATTTCACTACACTGAGTTTGGTCCGGAAGTTCCAAGGTCGTAGTCTTTACTTTGTTACTTATTTAGTATGCCACTTGGACTAAAGTAGTACATTCTGTTTGAAGAATCTAGTTCATGTTTTCATTATCTTCTCTTGTATGTTTGTAACCTTGAGAAGAAAAAAACAAAATGGTAGAGAAATCAAAACCTACCAATCCTGACTAAACACAATGATAAATCCGTGCAGTGGACAACCTCCAGCATCCTGCTTTTTGTCTTAGTAGTGTCTTATTCTGTAAAAAATGTCCATTCAACTTCTACTGATTTTGCTGGTGTCTTGGATGCTAGAGGAAATAAAGGTATAGGGAATTATATATGTATAATTCCCTTCAAAAGAATATTTTTCTCTCCAATTGTAAGAGAGAACTCCTTATCTGTAGTAAAAACCTTACATTTTCTTAAAATTAAATGAAAAACAACCCACCTTTATTTTTAGATCTCATTAGAGCTGCCATTTACTATGCTTTAGTAATAGCATATGTTTTTATCAGTTTAGATACTCAGATTGTAACTTACATTTTAAAACAGTTAAGGTAAACTTAGAATTATCTCAAATGATGCTAAACTGCTGACAAGACAGATTTAATAGCTTTAACAAGGATTTAACTAATTAATTACACTAACTAATGTAAAATTTCGCTATGAAATCTGTTAAGACTGAAACTTTACTCCATTTGGGTATAATTCGTTGCAACTGTATTTTGACATTTTTCTTTAGCTTTTGTCTGAATGTTCAGATTCATTAAGTAAAGGTGGAAGATGCTGTTTCAGTGACACCATATCAGCCCTTGTTCAAATGAGACTTTGTAATTAGAACATATCGTACTAGCTAAATTGTTAAAAAATAAATCCTTCGTTTTTTCTAAGTATTTGATCTTTTTTATTTCTTCCTATTTAAACTAAACAAACAATAATAGGTTCTCCACCTAATTCTGAAGCCATCTTCAATTAACTTTGGAGCTACTTAGCTCAGTTGGTTAGAGTGTGGTGCTAATAATGCCAATGTTGTGGGTTCAATCCCCATATGGGCCACTTGTTTGAGGATTGGACTAGATGATCTCCAGAGGTCCCTTCCAACCTTACCAATTCTATGATTCTATGCTACTTGAAACTTTTTGTTCTTCAGAAACAGGGATAGTACTTTTTGACCAAATTATTTTTTTGAATTTGTATCTTAATGCTTTTATTCCAGTCTTCCTGAGTATTACTGAATGGCACTAGAAAAGTCATTCTAAAGCACTTTAAAAATAGTCTTGATTTTTTTCTTCAAATTTTTAATAATAAGTTGAGAACTTAGGCATCATGCTTTAGAATGGCTACCATAACTCTTCTCTTGTATATCAGAAAACTTACATGTTTTTAGATGACAGTTAATGCAGTAAAAACAATATACTTCTGTTTTCTTTCTAGTCTTGATCTAAACAGTTCAAGTAGCAGTGCAAAGTAGCAAGCATGCATGGACAGTTAAAGGCAGTTTTAATTCCTTTTATAGCTGACTATTTTTAATTATCAGTGAACTCTTTAGACTCCTCCCTTTAGTTTTGTTCATTTTCACCAGAAATCTGGTTATTAATATTTTTATTTAAGTAGCAAGTAGGGGCAAAGTGAAGGAGTTCATTTCCTTTTTTAAGCTACTCATGTTAGACTAGACTAGAGAAGATAAGGTTAGCATAAAAGAAGATTGAAATATTCTAATCAGGAAGAATTTTTCCAGTCAGTTGTATTGGGGCATGGGGAGGTGTTTACATAATGAGCTGATGATTTCACCAATTTTCTTAAATTCTAACTCTTGAATGAAGTTAGAGTTGAGCTGAAGGAATTAAGAAATTGTCTTTATTTTAAATAAAAGTAGTAAGTAGACTTTATGATTTGGAGTGGTAAAGCATTTGTTAAAAGTAATTGAGAACTGAGGATAAAAATATTAACTTATTTAGAGTATTATCGGCTATAGTATAGCATGCTTAAGGATATTAAAAGAAAATATTAACCATAAAAATGAAATGAAAGTGAACAGTCTGATGTAAACCAGAAGATTATTTACCATAGACAAAGGGAACAAACTTTTTTTTTTTTTTTTTTTTTTTCCCTTAAGGAGATAGTGTAGTTTAACAATGTCTCAATAATACATTTGAGTAGTCCTATGAATGTGAAGAAAGAATGTATTTAAACAGCGCATATAAGCAAAGCAGATAGTGCTTATTTTCCTAAGATGCCTATGACAGTTAGCCACTCTGAACTACATACTTTCTGACGGTTTTGGCAATTTCAGCTCTGCTGACAAATGTTGGCTATTGGTTTGTGAGTTACTGGTATGATGCCAGGTAGCTCAATAGTTTGATATGCTGACATTTCAGTAGAGAAGCTGATAGTCCTGTGAGATTGTCATCTTTTACGACCACAGAAATGCATCTCTCCTACTAAATCAGAAGAAATGGAAATGTAGTGGTGTTTATGTTGGTGTTTCTGTTTTTATGAAAGATTAGGAGCAGTTACCACTAACAGCGTCAGTAACTCAGTGTGTAGGGCGCTCCTGTAGGGGAAAAGATGTTCATTTCCTCACTGTGCTGAGCTTGAAGCTTAATTTCCTGTATTCTGTGGGAGGGCTGCACAGTCATCATATACAAGGTATCTGTCACCTGAGAGAGAACAAAGAGGAGCCAGAAGACAAAAAGAGAAAGACAAACCTAGAAGCTGTGAAGTCAGAGATTTAATAAAATGGGTGAAAGATAAGAGGTGTAGTTTAGCCAAAATTCTATAGTATCTGGCATAAAAAAGTACCAGTCACAGATGAGCAGTAGGGCAGTACCACAATCTGGGTCACCAGAAAGTGAAAATAAAGTATTTGTATATCTATTTCCTATTGATTCCTGTTTTTTAGCCAGTAAAATCACTGGCTACAATGACAAGACAAAGCTAGTGCTAAGCATATGAGAATTTCTGGTACTTAAGGTTTTGTGTGTTTCACCACAATTTTTAATCTATTTTTTTCTAAATAAAGGTTAGTGATTGTAATGTTGGTCAGGATCTCCTAATCAGGAATTTCTTGAAGAAAGGGATAAAAATATTTCTTTAAAAATATTTCTTTCCTTATGTAGCAGTCTTAACTAGCTCATCTGTAAAAAGAAGTAATGTGACCTCATTGATGTTTTCTGTTGGCCTGGGTCTTGCCCTCAGGACTGCTGATAAAAAGGTATAGCACTATTCACACTGCAGTGAATTAACTCTCTTGCAAGTCATAGAAATACAGTCTTGGTGATGTCTCCCCCAGAGTATCTCTGTCACTTCAGGAATACTTTTGTTTGAACGTCTTAATGTTTAGACTATAATAGTATTAAAAAGCTTAAAAAATAACTTAATTCCATTTCCATTAAATTCAACAGAGAAACTTTCATTCTTTTCTGTGTGAACAGTTAAACTATTGGCAAATGCTTTAAACTTATTACTTGAGCTTCCTATTCACTGTTAAAATCCATACAGTTCATTAAAGCCTATGTGTTCCATGAAATTTAAGGCTCTGATGAGCACTTGTTATGAAGGATTGCAAAATATTCTTGACAGGTAGAGTTTAAATAATAGACAGAAAATTAAGATGTTAAGGATTCTGAGACAGACAGACAGATGGTGAGGTTAACTACATGCCCTTGCATGATTTTTTTTATACTCTCTATTATGGCTGATATTACCTCAAGACATTGTTTTTACTACACATGATGGCTCATGGCAAAGAATTATGCTATCTTAATGGTGTTGCAGAAACTGATGATCATTCTGTCATTGAATGAATATCTGTCAACCCTGTCACTCCTCTTGGTGAAATAACACTGTGTAACATCAAGATTCTTATCCAAGGAAAAGAATATATTTTTTTTTTTTCATTTTATTCTTGTTCTTTACACCTGAGTATGATAGTGGAAATGAATGGCAAAAACAAACTTAAGGAATCTCTCTATTAAATAGGTCTTGAAACACCAGGTGGAATTTGTATAAATGTTAATTTTGTTATTGCTCTGGATGAACAGACATAAAAATAACCCGATTAATCAAATTTCATTCTCAGTTATTTACTGAATATTAAATCTTATTATGCCTGTATTCACAATAGATTATACCTCTTTCCTGCTACTTTAAGAATAACTTCTAGGAGATTGAATGAGTTTAAAACAGTCTTATTCATGTGTTGGATAGTAAAATAATTATTTTGTCACTCCCCCATCACTAAATTTTATGGCCATAGTGATTATGATTTATTGCATTTACCAACATGAAAACTTTAATGAGAATGTAAGACATTCAACTGGCAATTTGTAAATCATGGACTATCCTCTGTCCTTCCAGCTTCTATTGCAGATACAGATATTACAAGCCTGCTGTAAGGTCTGTACATATTCTATACTTACTGACCAGCATGTGATATCTGCATAATGAAAAGAGCAATATGTTGGGATGGTAGCAGAGATCCCATTTCATCACTTTGTGCAAAAACACTAAAAAGGACTGGGATGGGGTCCATCTGAATACCCCAGGGCTGTAGCTATGATCTCAAATGCCATACAGATGCTAGGATTGCAACTGACATCTCTTCTGATTTCCCTAAAGTTTTTTTATAAACATCAAGCTTATAAAATGTTACTTAGTTAGAAATGCTAAGGAAATTTATTTGTAACGTTTTTAGGGACTTAAGAATCAAAAATAATGCTGTGATCAACACTATTACTTTAATATTTTTAAAAACTGCCTGATATAGTCTTCTTCTGTTTGTTTCACATTCTGTCCTGACTTTGTGATGATTGTAAAACTGAACTCCCTTTTTTTTTGACTCATTCAAATTTTGATTCTATAGGACCAAATGAGAAAGGACTCAGTAAATACTGAAAGTAAGTATTTCTATGGTGCTCTTTTTCTTTTCCTTCTCCTTCCTACTGATAAGTTTCTGAAAGTTTTAGGATTAAAGCAAATTAGTTATAGTAGATATAAATTCTTTGCAACTGCATAAGAAAGAGCATATTATTTTTTAATTTGATAGATAGTATCTTTTGATGTGCCTGTTTTGCTTTCACTCCATGATACTCTACTGAGTGACTGTACCATTAAATATTATCTGACATTACAAAAGTGTTTTCCAGGGGAATCAGTAATGTCTCTTGTTTTTTCTAGCAGCATACGAATATCAGTTACTACTGATGTATTTGCTCTCTCTCCATCTCTCTTGCTTTCTCTTTCTCTCTCCCTGATATTTGTGTCCTGCCACGGGAGATGTAGTGCTGTCCATTAAGGTAATTCCATTACTTTCAAAGCCATAATTTAAAAAAGAATAAGAATAAAGATAAAAGAGATAAAAAAGAATATCTCTAGCAGATTTTTTTAAGGAAGCTGTGTCGGATTCATTTGTGTGTCTGGAAGCTTGCAAGATCTTGTCATTCTTCCATTTCAGTATTAGGCTGAGGTAACCACTGCATGCAGTTCCCGAGTCTTACTTCAGCCCACACACTCATTAGCTTGAGGTATGAACATTCTTTCAGTCTAAGCATGCAAGTTCTTCAGCATCTTATACGAAATTAAAAAATGTGCTCTGCAGCAGCATTTTTGCTGTCGGGGCTGTAAGAATCAAGGACTTTCAGGTTAGCTGTAGACAAAAATTCTGTTTTATTGTAGCAAAAGCTGTAATTCTCAGGTGCTGTATTAAAAAAAAAATAAAATCGCTGTTCTTTGCAAATGTGTGAGCCACAGCACTTTATTAATAGTAAGTGCTATCTGATATTCCACTTGTGGAACTGCAAAGTTCTTAATAAAGTGTCACTGAAAAGGTAATTTTTAGCCTCTCAAATAAAATTATGTACCATTTGTAAATTAAAATATTTGTGGCAACAGCTCTGCTAACATCTTATGCATATTGTTCATTACCACTAGAGTTTTGCTGCAACTGGCTTCATTAAAAGCAGCTTCAAAAAGGACTTCAAGATTTTAGATTTTGTGTCTAATGTACTGATGTGAAAGAGCCCAATTCACCTGCCTTCCCAATGTAGCTGCAAATCAGAAATAATTCTAAAAGTATTACAGTTGTATTTACATTTGAATAGAAAGTAGTATGAGAGAGTAGTTCTGAAAAGTAAGTATTTTCTCTGAGATTTGTATCTCTACTGTGGAAGGTAGATAGCAGAAACTTCTCCTTTTAAATTTTGTAAAGTAAAACTGTACCAGTTCTGGAATTTTATATGCTCAAAGTCTTTATAATCTACTAGTCATGTTGTTTACATTTCTCTGTGTACACACTTAGTGATATTTGTTACAGATAGTCTCTTTATTCTGTTCTGTGTGTGGTGTGTTTGGTGCGCCCGGTATATTCTGTAAGTAGAGTTTGTCTTTCTGTGAGGTAGCAGCTTTTCTTTGTTGGCTTAACAAAGATTTCTTTGTGTAGCTACTACAGACTGTAAAAGGTGAACCTGAATTATTAGGGTGTTTCATGTGACTTTTAATATATTTGCATATATTTGATGTGATTTTATAATGCATTTATGAACTTCTAGACTGACTGACTGGATCATTTTGATGACTCAGCAGATTAGTAACCAGTGGGACTTTTAATGACTCTAGATTAAGGTAGTCAGTGTTACCTTTAATATTACCTAGCAATAACAACCTGGCATTTGAATATAAATTTGTATCAATTACATCATTGCATGAAAATCTGTTTTATCTTTACTGATGCATATCTGAGATGGCAAATAGTACAAGTGGCAAATACTAATATTTACCTCTGAAACATTCAAAAATATAACATAAATGAGGCATGGTTATTAATTGTCTTTGGCCTACATTATCTGCACAGGAACTATTAAGGAGGCTTTTCTATCTTCCTTTCATGCCTCGTTTTCTCATACTATCTAATGAAGAGCTTCAGTTAAATATAATCTTCTACTCTCTCGAAAGTACATTTTTATGACATTAAAAAGCTATAGTTATGCATTATGGATATTTTACTGTTGTGTTTATTGCCTTGTTGCATTCTATAGAATAATTTAATTTTGTAGTGCTGGAGTTATTTGTTTAATTAATTAGCTAATACAAACTACATTCTGGGCTTCAGAAAAGCAAGTTGTCAATAAAAACTTGTCACACTTAGGACTGTCCATTAGTGCTGTAGAACTGTGGAACATTTTCTCTTTTTTGTGCCTCTCTAGTGGTTGTTAAAGTTTCCAAACACAACATAGTGAAACTGAAAAAGCTCCTCCTATGTTAGTTTTATCTGACTTAGTTGCTACTTTCTTGAAATTGGAGAATCTCTAGGCAGCTCAGCCAAGCCTTATACCTTAAGATTTTCCAGCACTTACCTTTCGCAGGAATTATAAAAGTCCTGCCTGTGCACTTTCCTGAGAATATGAGCAGTAAATCTTCAGTTCTTCTGAGCCTTATCTGGAGCTGTCTGATTTGACTTGAATAAAACTTGTTTTCTTAGACATGCAGATTTTAGCTGCTGAACTCAGAGCATAAATCAGGCTTTCAGAAATTCAAGCTAACTAGTTATCTGAGTCGTTAAACAGAGCAAGTGTCAAGCATCTTGGAGGTAAAAAGAACAGAACATGAACCAGGAAAGCAACAGTAGCACCAACATTTTGTTTGTCATGTACACACTTCCTGAATTAAAGCATTTGTGTTCTTGGCACACATTTGTTTTCACAGATTTCTTTTTAATCATTTCATGTTTTACCTGTAAGGTAGACTTTTTGAGTAATGCTTCCTTTTATAATATAGATCCCAAATGATGGGTTTTCCTAGGTCAGTCTAATGTATGTGTATTTATGCATGACAGTTAGATTTTGGAGAATAAATTCAAAGTTCTTGTTGTAACAAGAAAGCTTTAAAACTCTACCTTTTCAAAGAGTAAGTTTTATATATGTTCATCTTAATATAATCTTGAATCTTCGACTCTACTCCCAGGTTCCATTGTTGCTAAAGTTGTATTTTATTTGTCTGATAGATTTTTGTTACTAAGAAATATGGAATAAGTGAACAAAAGGGTCTAAGAAAGATCCGGCAAATCTATAAATTGATCCTGATATAGACAACATTGTATCCAGGTCACTCCTGGCAGATTTGTGTCCAAGTTGCTTTTAAATTTTTCTCAAAATAGAAGTCCTGCACATTCCAGTTGAATCTGTACTTTATTGTACAAATAAAGTTCTTTTCTTTTTTTTTGTGAATTCTGTCAACATTTCTTATCTAGTTTCAGTGTAACTTGAAAACAGTCATTATCCTCTTCATGTCAAGCTTTTATGTATTTGAAGAATGATATACCCTACCACAATCTTGTCTTTTGTACAAGAGATTTACTTATCTCAGTCCTTATCTGTAGATCTCATTTTATAAATCTTAAATCATTCTTGTTTCTCTCTTGGATGGCATCTAGTTTGTCCATGTTTTCCATGAGAGTTTAGAACCTCTCAATTAATATCAGCTGTCGATGGAGTAAACTATTTTGCTACATTTGTACCTCTGCTTATTGTAGGAGAATCAGGCAAATGAGGAAAAAAATATAATTGAGCCAGAAATCAAACTGCACAGAAAGGTTTAATGCAAGAGAGACCTATGGTAAAAATAGTGTCTGGGTGAATGAATATATAATGGACACTTTAAAGCGCTTTAGAGCTATAAAAGAGTGGAGTAGCCTGTGTGCTGGTATTTACAGGAACACTGTTGCATTCCTGCCAGTAAAGGTTTTTACATAACAAACAAGTAAATAGTCACTAGGCTGCTTGCTATTAAGGTAACTCACCAAAAATTTCATCCTTGATAAGAAAAGATTAAAAGTTCTGTTAATATCAGTAAATTCATAAATTCTTGCAAAACTTTATAGTAAAGAGAAAGCTTAAAACTATGGGTTAAGATGAATAGGGTTTATCTTTAAAATATTATCTTAAAAAGAATAGTTAAATAATATTTTTAATTGGAAACATTGATTTTCACCAACTTAAAATGTAAGAACAAGGAAGGATCTAATTACACTGCCACTCTGCAGTTAAAAAATTTGATGAAGAAGAAAAGAAAAAAAATCCTCTTATGTTTTGTTCAATTGGTCTGTAGAACTGTTTGTGATGAGGAGCTGTCAGGGCTTAGATGTAGTAATATGAATAGTTTTAATTTCCAGTTCATGGTGAGTATGAAGAGGTTTCAAAGATGATACAAGTTGTACTGCATCTCTGTGTGGTATCTCTGAGTCATCTGAAATTTTGTGCTGAAGAGGGTCTGTGCTACAACTGAATATGAGTGTTTCTGTATATGTATATGTGCATATTTATATATATTTTAGGAAACTAGAGATCACTATGATATGGAGATTTAGAAGACTGATAAATCAGACCACTTCTTAACCTTAAGACAAAAAATTTACAGACTTCACTTACTAGGAATATACTGTGGCAATGGTTCAGTTCTACGCATTATTAAACATAATCACTACATATACAAAACTATTAATGCTTAACACTTAATATCTTAAATTAGCTGTGATAATGTAGTACCATGGAGCTAATGCTGTAACTAGGGTCTGTGATGGTCTCAGTCACGGAGATCAAATCAGCCAGGCTTGAGAGCTCTTCATCAAGGGAAGAGCTTTTTGGTTTTCTTTTCTGCCTTCATTCCTCTTCCTGCCTGATATTTTTATGCTTCTTGCCTTCCTGCTGAAAGACGGCTCCAATCTGCTTCTTAGCATGGTTTTGATTTTACCAGTGATCTTCTGTATTCAGAAGGATGTGCCATGTATTTGCAATTTTTTGTTGTGTACTTCCTACATGTGACTGTGTACAATCGCATACAACTTTTTTTGCTGCTTTAGAGGTCTTACTGCTCACACACTTACATAAACTGTTTGTATGTTGTGTCTGACTATGCCACCACAGTGTTACAAAATATTTGCACATTGTTTTCTATTATAGTATTTTTGTGTATACTAGACTATGAGTGTATACCAGTATACAAGCCAATATTAATTACATTCTAATTAGGGCACATTTAATTTAATAGCACCATACGTTCTGTGATTTAGCTACAGTTAAAGACCAGAAAAACTAGCACTGCTGAACTTGAAATGTCCCGTGAAATGTTTCCTTTATTAAAAAGATTGATATGATTTTTTATTTGTAAATGAATAACTACATTGATACACCATAGTCAAGATATGAATGTGAAGGCATGTATTTAAAATGTTGAAGTTTCCCCTTTCCATTAAAATTATCTTGTGCTTAATTGGAAATTTAATCTTAAGGATTATTAAGGTAACTGTTTACTTTAAAATATGCTTCAACTTATGTTTTGATAGCAGCAAAGCAAAAATCTGAAAGTTTGATTACACCAACAAATTAAATATAACAGGATCCTGATATTTAGCAGCTGGAGACAGTTCTACGTTACCTTCCAGATATGCTATTTTTGTTTGACAAAATGAGAGAGAGACAACATTGGAGGAAGAGTGAAGATGTTTTCTGTAAAGGAGAGAAACTGTTATTGTTGGGGCTTGCATCTTTGATAGAGCCCTGGGCATGCAATCTGACATGGAAGAAGATCTGGGTTATACAGGAGGATAAAAAGCGTAATAGTAGGCACTCCAAAGTAGAAGGATGGGTTTTGAGTTTTGACTAGGATGATAGGTGTTAGAATCAAAGTGTTGGATCGCTGTTAGGTAGGACAAGGTGTTAGAATCAAAAAAGGAACAACTGGTAAACAAGTCCATTGCTGGAGTTTAGGACAGACTTGAGCACGGTTCAGAGTAGCAGCAAAGAGTGATTGAACTACAATAGCCCAAGCCTGAAAGGCAATTTGTAGTTACTGTAGTATCTTTTATAGAAGATCAAAGTAATAGTCTTGATATTAGAATTATTGTAACCAGAAGAGGAAAGTAAGACTACAGCTTTATCTGAAATTGTGTTTAGTTTTTTTAATTAAATGTGATTAATGTATCATATTTCTCTGTTCATGAAATCACAAAATCATTAATTCCATGAACAATTTTCTTTAAGATTTCCTGTTTTTAACAATGTAATTGCCATATCAAATGTCAACTGCCTTTTTAGAAAAAGAAATCAGACATAAAAAACATTATTTCTGAATTGAGAAATAATAAACATGTGGTTACTGATAATCAGCAAAAAACTCATTTACTCCTTATGAAAAGTTCTGCTTGCAAACTGGGGGTTGGATCCTTCGCTTTACACAAGCGAATTGCAGCTTATGGTACCCATTGCCAACCAGCCATTTTTGTTAGAAATTCTGAGGGTGCCTAAATGTGGTCAGCTTAAGAAAACAGTCAATTTTCAAGCCGTCTGCTCTTATATTCTGTATTACACCTTGTTGAAGTCATAAATTTATCCTTCATTTCAGTTACAGGTTGAGACAGACTCTTGTTCTTTCAGCTGACATGTATATCTATACATGTGCATAACATCCTGTCAGAAAAGCATACCATCTATATTTAATGTAATCTATATTTTTTTATATTTTTTTTCTTTGTGTTAGGTAGCAGCCTGCTCCATTTAACCCATATATTTTGACAAATCAATTAAAAGTTATTTGTTTTCAGCTGTTGGGAAATAGAAAGACTCCTGGGATGTTAGACAGCAGATACATGCAGATCTGTTCACCAGATAATAGCTTAATAGCAGATTTATTGGTGATAGTTGCTATTTCTGCAGGTATCAGCTCACAATTAAAATCAAGCCACAACATTCTTTGATTACTCAGAAAAAGTAAATTTGTCTATAAATAGTCCCTATGAAATGAATAGGTCCCGTATAGTTAAAAAGATAACATATTTGCTCTAAACATTTCTAGTTGTGATTAGATGTATATGTATCACAACTTAAACAATGAAATCTTCAAAGTTTTTTTTTTTTTTTTTTCTTCTAATTCAAATGCTCATCATGTCCTTTGTAGTTTTTTGTGTGTTTCTAAATGATAAAATATTGCTAACATCTCAGCTGGGAAGGCACCTAAATCATTTAACTGAGGTACAAATATGACATTTTCACCATGAGAATTTTTTTATTTGATCAGACCAGATATTCATGTCAGCAGCAGTCTATTTCTAGCATTACTAAGAGAAAGTTAGGAAGCAGATATAATGTGAACCTCCTTTTGATAAAACCTACAGACTTCCACAAGTGTCTATACAAAGATTTCAGCTGAAAGGTAGTATGTTTAATAGACCAGGTGTTTAATAGTTGTTTTCAAAGTGAAAGAATGAGGTATCTGTGCTTGGTTCTGCTTCATAAGATATTATCCTAATTCTTAACTAGTGATGCCTGTATAACTTTGTAGAAAAATATGAAATATATTTTGCTAGTTTAGACCTCTGCTTGTATGGTTTGCTCAAAAGAAAAAAAAAGTATTAAAAGAAGGGAAGGGAACTTGAAAAGTTCTTCTGGTCTTCTAGTGCCTGTTTATACTCTCATTCAATCAGAAATAGCAAAAGCTCTATTCTGTGTCATGAATAAAATCTCATGCTGCTACATGTGTTCTTTCTAGAATAGTTAATTACAGGATGCTTTTTAAAGTAATTGTAGTCCTTACTGCTACTCCTGACTCTGTCGCCTTTTTTGGCTCTGAGTCCTTCTTTGCTTTTACTTTCTGATCGTATTATGGCTCTTCTCTAGTTCTGTTAAACTGTGGTTACGTATTAGGAGAAATTTGGATCCTTTGCTATTTGCAAGTCTTGTGGTAAGTATATCCAGGAGGAAAAAAAAAAAAAGTATTAATTGGCCACAGATATATGTAAACTGGAAATTAGAAAGTGGTATCTAATACGAGAAGAACATGGTTCTGGAGCATTTCCATTAGTGTCTCATTTGTTTGGAGACACCTAATATTTAGACAGACAACTGTGTGACATGGTTGCTCAGAATTGGTGAATGAAGAAGATTTTTTTCCAGGATTTAGTACACTAGGAAAATTTGATGGCAAATAGTTTTCATCTTTATGTAGGTGTGTAGGTGTTTACTATGAAATAGCTGAGAGAGGTTTCTATACTGAAACTTCTTTATAAAGAATTGATTTGGAGCAAACATCTCAAATTCAAGTGTGTATGAAAGAGATTTTTAGAAAATTTGGTAATAACAAATAGTATAGATTAAAGGATGGTCACCAAGGCTTATAAAGTTATTTAAATATTAAGTTGCTGAACTGGCTATCACAGAAGAAACTAGCTCTAGTAAACCAAATAAGTCCTCCTCAGCAGTGGCATACCAGATCTAGAACTCAGATAGTCAAGACTGTGTAGAGATTTATACTAAAGATAAGTAAAATTTATTTGGAGAAACGACACTCCTTATATGTAAACTGCCATGGTTTCTAAATTAGACATTAGCTGAAGCAAAGTCTTCTCATGTTAGTTCTGATTGTTATCAGTCAGTAGTTTTGCTTTACTTTTTTCTTTTTATTTTTTTTTCCATTGTTTTTACTGCAATTTGACTGTCTCCCTTCTGAGGCTTTACTGCACATTACATTTTTAATAGTGAAATATTTAGTCAATAATAGAAAACACCTATTTTTAGTAAAAATTAGCTTTTGTGAAAATCTTTGGGGTGGAGGGAGGAGGGAGTTTTTCTTTTCATTTTAGTGGGGATTTTGCACTCAAAACATGAAAAACAGTTTGAACAAACTGAACTACTGATTCTTACGCATTTTTGTTATACAGTATTTCCACTATATATCTGTTTTTTTTTTTTTGTTTTTTGTTTTTTTTTTTTTTTTTGAAATATAATCTATTTTTAATAGCCTTTTGGGTTAGACAGTGCCCCAAACTTGCAAAGGTATGTCCAATGAAACAATAATATATGACTGATCCTTCTTGATTTAAAAGAATTATGATGTTTGAACAGAATGCTGTTTATTTCGTCATGTCCCTGATTCTTTGGTATGGGAGAATGATGAATGCTGAGTAAACATTTGAGCAGTACTATTCAGTCTCAATTTGTGTGTATTGCATATATGCTTTTCCTGCTATTTCCCTGATTTTACTGTATAAGAATATATACTAGCCCGCAGTCTAGTCATCTGAAATCAGTGAAATCCTTCTTGAAAAACAAAGTTAAGTAGTACTGGCAGAATTAAGTTATGTGTTTTCAAATGGCAGGCTGATAAGAATTTTGAGTCATTCAATTTAACTCAGCTAACAAAAAAAAAAAAAAAAAAGTCCATTTGCAGGTAGATTTCAGACAAGAGGGAACAATGAGACAAAGGAGATCAGATTGAAAAGTTTGTTTTGTGAGCAGCCCCAGATTAAGAGTTCAGAAGTTCAAGTGATTAATTTTTTGAGGTGCATAAATATTTTAAGAAAAAAATATACAGTCTTGTGTGCCTCACTCCCCAGACCTTAAAAACAAGTACAAGAATTAAAATGCATCCAGTCTGTGTTCATTTGGGTTCTCGCTCTAGGGCAGCTAAATTCATTATTCCTCCCCTCTCTCCAAAACTTTAAAATATAGTTATTTTGATTCATAAATAAAGTATTTTTCTTAGCTGAAAATTTCTGATGAGTTTCTGAAGTAAAATTAGTTACTGTTGTTATTTTGTACATAAAGTCGTCATTGCTGACGTATTCCAGGAAACTGAGACTTGGGCTTATTTGATTATTTCATAGAAATCACATTTTACTGGTAAGTGCAGTGGGTTGTTTTTTAAAAAAAATGGAAGCATAGAGTAATCTGTTAAGAATATGATACTGTAGGTGAAAACATGGGAGGACTGTATTTGAACTGAGTAACACAGATTTGTGCAACAGAAAATGGACAAAGAAATTATGTTAAGTATTTACTTGTTTATTTATTAGAGAGACTGAAACTCAAAAGTAGCAGTTTGCGTGAATCTTCCCTAGAATGATTCACATGACTGGAGCACTTACCTGTTAGCAAGAAGGGGCTGACAAGAAGGATTAGTGCAGAAGTGGCTGGGCCAGGCACACAAGAGGAAGCATGAACAGACATTGTCATGATCTGGCTGCCCCAAGCCTCCAAGTCTTTCAGTTAATCTGAACCCAGATCACAAAGACAATTGAGAAAAGCATTTATTTTTAAAGGGGGAAAAACAGCTACTATATATTGGAAAATGAAGTTTGGAGCAAGGAGAGATCTAGGGAAGGAATTTATCCATAGAAATCTCCCACTTCCCTCACTGGCAAAGTGACACCCTGCAAGTGAAGTGAAAGTTGCCAGCTGTTTAAGAGACATGTTTCAACCCAGTTAAAAAGCCTGATTTCATAACAGAGCTTTAGGCTGAAAAACTAGAATGGCTCAAAAAAATAGGTTGCATATCTTAGAAGGAAGGACTGAAATATTTAGTGTTTTCATTGAGATAGATTTATTCCAGAGTTTACAAAGAAAATCTGAAATACCGTAAAAAGAAAAGAAAAGAAAAAAAAGAAAAGAAAAGAAAAAAATACACGTAGTAAAGCATATGGCATCAAAGTCCCAGATGGTTCTAAATAAATAAATAAATAAATAAAAGATATAGCAGAAATAGAGGTCTTTCTTCCTCCATTTCTTTCTTTTACATTCTCTCAAAGAGATGAGCTACAGTCCTTTAAACTCAAGGAATAAGTCCATTGCCACCTCCTCCATGACAATTCCAACTCAAGGAATTTTTGCATCTATCCCTGTTGAACCTTTTTGATCCTGTCCCAGTGGTTCTTTCTCTGTAGAGAGATCTGAGTTAAGAGATGTCTTTGAAGGGAGTATTTTTTCCACAGTTAAAGTGAGGTTGTCAACCATTTTAGGTTAGTGTAGTAAGTTTGCTAGGTTGTTGATGGGGACATATCAAGAATAAATCAATGACTCCATCCTACTCCTTCAATGAGGACTGCAATACAGTTGCCAAGATGCCTGTCATTTCTTCCAAACAATGCTACCCTTTCATTTGCACCAAAAAGAACTGACATCTGTACTGAACTCTGCTGGCTCCTGAGTTTCATGCCAAGCATAGAAAAATCTAGGTGAATGTTTAAGTCCTTTGTTTAAGTGTATAAGTAGTTAATAATTACCTCTTAGAGTCACCTTAATTGTCTCTTCATCTTCCTTAATAACTGAATTTAGACCCTATTCCCTGGCTTTTATCAAGAATTCTACAAAATATTTCAAGATAGCTCTATGGTTAGCAAAGTAGGTATTTTTGTAAATCTCCTGTGTGGAGTATGCGGTATGAATGTAATAAAAGCTAACGTTAGAATACCAAAAAGTAATGCACATCATACAGCATAATTCACTATAATACATTATCTGTAAAACAATACAGTTAGAAGTTCTAAACTAAAATACCCAGTTGAGCACTGTGGAAATTGTCTAGTATCTCTTGTTCATGCTAGTGATACAGCTTTCTCCAGAACTAGTGGTGAAACAGCACTGAAATAATTTTTTTTTGACCTTGATACCTCCTAAATAGTTTTTATTAAAAATAGAAACACTAATAAAATAGCATATTATTCATTAACCTAGTAAATATCAATGATTATAATAAGAATGAAATGGCTGTTTTGATGCTTTAAAAATAGTTTAGGAGGAAAAGCTTTTCTTCGCTTCAAGTAAATTTGGACTGGGGCAAATTTCTGCTGAATCATTGTATCTGGATATAGAAGCAGCAATATCTGAAAATGGACAAATATCCAAAACATTTAAACTATTAAATTGCAAGATTGAGACTTGCATATTTCTTCCTTCATGTTTGAATTTGTATTGCATTAGAGATAGCAATGAGGAAAAACGAAAAGGCAAAGAAGAATTTCACTGAGGAGGAATTCAGAACTGAATAGGAACTACAAACTCCTGAAGTCCCTTCCAACCAGAGTTATTGTGTGACTTTTATGGTTCTACAGGCAAAAATTTCAAACAGCTCTGTATCATTGTCACTGTCCTCCAGGCCCGTCATGATACTGTGACTTCAAAGAGCTGCAATACATCTGAATGTAAAGAGCAGGCTGAACATAGTCAATTCTAGACTGAGGACTTAGGCACATAAAACTGAGAGGTAGATTTAGGATTAATTGTAGAAGAGAACTTTGGAATCATATACTGACTTTTGTGACACCTAAGTCAAGTCGCTCTATTTTTTTCAGCAAGCCTTTAGCTTAAGGGTGCATAGTTCAGAGGTAGAACTGGATCAAAGTGTAGTGTTACTTACCCTATCTTTATTCGCTTTATCCTGTGTTTCAGCTTTAGCTGATAGGATTTCCTGAGAATTGTGGAAGAAGAATTTTGAAAAACAAGGAAACCTTTCTCCTTGAATTTTATAGCATCTCTAAGCTAAATTAATCATGATTAATCTAAGCCAGTCTGTGATACTTTGATGCTGTGATGAGCAGTAACTCAGATTGTTCAAGGAAAAAAAAAAATTGTCTGAGATCTTAAGTTACTTGTGAGCTGGACATGCTAGCTTTTGATGACTTATTGTAAAGGTGATTTGTTCATGCTGATGCTTTTTTCAAAATCAAACCATGAGAGGCTGTTCCAAGTCTGGAATCCAAAACATAGTAATTTTATTAAAAAAAAATCTGGAAAATAAGTCATTATTTGCAGGACAAATTGTGGCCTAGGTGAAAAAATGTGAATACTTACTTTAATTTCCTAAACTATATGTCTGAAACTTCAGTTTAGCTCTTATGCCTCTTGTTTTTTACTGCCTTTAAGAATGATGATACAGATGGTTATACAATGAAAAGGGAGAGGATTTTTGGTGAACATTCACTAGCTGATGGAATTTAGCTCTCCAGGGTTATTTGTTTTGTCTCACATTTTCTTTTCTTTCCTTTCTTTTCCTTTTTTTTTTCTTTTCTTTTCTTTTCTTTTCTTTTCTTTTCTTTTCTTTTCTTTTCTTTTCTTTTCTTTTCTTTTCTTTTCTTTTCTTTTCTTTTCTTTTCTTTTCCTTTCCTTTCTTTTCCTTTCTTTTCCTTTCTTTTCTTTTCTTTTTTCTTTTCTTTTCTTTTCTTTTCTTTTCTTTTCTTTTCTTTTCTTTTCTTTTCTTTTCTTTTCTTTTCTTTTCTTTTCTTTTCTTTTCTTTTCTTTTCTTTTCCTTTCCTTTCCTTTCCTTTCCTTTCCTTTCCTTTCCTTTCCTTTCCTTTCTTTTCTTTTAATTAATGCAGCAGTGCAACAGTCCCAAGGTAATACAATCCTCTAGAAATAGCAAATAGAGTTTGCAATGTAACTGAGACATCCAAGACTCCATCTGTTCTTCAAATCTACATCTATACATATCAGGGCTTGCCTTTTTTTTTTATTATATATTTTTCTTTTTAATGAGCACTTAAGAGCAGTCAGAAATGTACAGGGCTGTGTACTCCCTATCACAAAGGTAAAAAAGATGAAGGGATAGCATGAGCTGTCATTTTAGTCTTCTGAAAAATTTCTGATTCAGTTACTCAAATTATTTTATTTAAGATTTGAATGTCATGTTTTTTTAAATTTATTTACTTATTTATTTTTAAAACAGATAAATAGTCTGGAGCAGTGAGGTAGAAGAAGACTATCTCCTTATCTAGAAGTGGATTACTACCACCTACCACTACATTTGAAAGTGAACTATGAGCTGATTCCGCCTAGTAAGTTTCTACTAATATTTTAATTTATGACTCTTCCCATTCCTGGTCTTATTTAAATTTATAATAACATCTGCTTCTGTTTTGTATTCTTGGTGTAGTATTTTTATGTTAATCTTCATTTAAAAAAGACCTTTCATGTTAACAAAACAGAAATATTATTTTTTAGCTTTTATTGCATGAGATGTTTGAGTTTTGTCATGAATCAAAGTATTTTTAGGTTCCATAAAATGCAGTTAACATATGTTTTTCTAATTCTTCAAATATTTGTATTTATGGTATGTATTCACAGTACCCGTAACTGATGCCCATTCTTGTCAGGATTAGAATTTGAAATGTCAAAAAAAAGGAGTTATGAGTTGAAGGTGTATAGAAAAAAAGAAATAATTTTCTGTTTTGCTTCAATGACTTCTTTTTCTATCAAAAAAAAAGGTTTAATTTTTAAAAACACTATTCGACATGTTCAAAATGTGTATTTTTAGGCTTGTAGAAGAATTTATTCAATCCATTCTTATTCTAAAATATGTTTGCTTCTGGTGAGTTTTTATTTTATGAAAGATCTAACCGTGTTTCATCCCTTCCCTGTCCCCCCAAAAGAAAGGATCGTGAAGCATTTTAAGCAGTGCTACCTCTCTTTAGAGGAAAAACAGTCTCTTAAGTTCCAGGGAGTGGAACTAGCGTTGCTACTGTTTATATGCTAACATGTCAATGACACACACAAAGTTCAGCTGGTAAAGTACAGCATGAGGAAGCTGTAAGATAGTTTTGGAAGTTCAAGAAGAATTCAGGTTAGCATCTGAACTGAACAGATGTAACAGTTTCAAATTTACAGAGATATGATGAAACTGGTATCAGAATGGTATCCTGGGGTGCATTAGGAAGACTATTGCCAGCAGGTCGAGGCAGATGATCCTACCACTCTACTCAGCCATGGTGAGGCCTCATCTCAAGTACTGTGTCCAGTTGTGGGCTCCCCAGTGCAAGAGAGACAGGGAGCTACTGGAGAGAGTCCAGTATAGGGCTATGAAAATGATCATAGGGCTGGAGCGCCTGCCCTGTGAGGAACAGCTGCAAGAGCTCGGCCTGTTTAACCTGGGGAAGAGAAGACTAAGGCAGGATCTTATCAATGTGTACAAGTACTGAAGGGAGGGTGTCAAGGGGACAGGGACAAACTCTTTTCAGTTGTCCCATGCGACAGGACAAGAGGCAATGAGCAGAAACTGAACTGCAGGAAGTTCAGCCTGAACGTGAGGGGGAATTTCTTCATTGGGGGAGTGACAGAGCACTGGACCAGGTTGTCCTGAGAGGCTGTGGAGTCTCATTTTCTGGAGATATCCAAGGCCCACATGGATGCAACCCTGTCTACCATGCTGTAAGTGACCCTGCTTGAGCAGTGGGGGTTGAACTAGATGATCTCCGGAGGTCCCTTCCAACCTTACTGATTTCTATGAACCCTGGCACAAAGCAAGGCATTCCGTATAGCCTAAGAAGGGAGTTAGGAGGTTATTGCATATATCAGCAAAGAAATACATAATAAAGAGTTATACATTTCCTTCAGCTGTCTTTGCTGATCTACTATTATATATGCATGTGTGCAAACACATATTTATGTATGTATATTTAACTTCAGCTGATAAATAGATGACCTATTACTGCATTTAAAGGAAATGAATAGTATCTAGATTTGACTATTCTGATACTCTATCAATAGTGCTTCACCATTGCATTGACTTTAAAAGTGCGTCAGAAAATAACAATAAGATGGAGGTAATATAATTTTGTCACCTCAAAAAGTGGCAAAATCAATTGTTTCTGCATTGCGGTCACTGCTCATTGGAATAGAAATGAAAAATATTATGTTAGCCCTAGAGAAATACAAAAAATATGGCTTTATCCCTCCAGGAGATTTCTTTTCATCTGGTATGAACTTACTTGGAGTATTTGAGCTCTTGAAGCTAAATGGTAAGTCCAGTGAGTTGCTGGGTTAGCAATTGTATCGCTCATGCTGACTCAGACTCAACTCCTGTCCTCATAAACCCAGTCATTGCCACCTCATTTTCAGAGCATCTTGAATCTTTTTCAGCTGGGTCCCCAAAATCCCACCTGCACTGTATACAGGTATGTATGTTTTATCTCTTTATAATTCATTTTGGTAATTAGTACATATCCAGTCCTTTCACATATTTTGAGAGGACCTACCACAGCTACCGCAAGACCTACTTTTTACTTGGATGCACTTCCCTTACTCTGTTTCTACAGTTTTAGAGATGGAAAAAAGAATACTTTTTGTTCCAGAGCTTAGATTTGCCCTGAGATTTAATACAAATTCTTGCCTTAACTTCACCACTTCTTAGCCATGTTTTAGAACATGGTGAAAGCAGGGTGCTTCCTCTTTACTGTGTTTGAACTGTCTTGGCTATTGCTACCTGTCCAGTCCTCCTTAAGACTTCTTTCTCTCCAAAAATTCTTAGACGCTATCCTTAGAAAAGGAGAAAATACTTGTAATTCTGTTACTCTGAAGAGATCATTCTGCATGATTCTTATTCATGTGCATAGGTCAATGTAGGATACCTCTGTAAGCCTTTGGAAGGTATCTTTCAAAATTAGTTGAAAAATAGTTTTAAATATTTTAATTTTCAATGGTTGTAGCCTTCTAAAACTTCAGGTCATGTGCAGTTTGAGGAAATGAGTGCAGTATTTGATGGGCATCATTTATGCTTGTCAAGACTGGTCCTGTAGCTACTTTTACTTTCACAGTAGAAATTTAAAGAAAGCCAAATATTACTCCTCAGCGCTAGTGTAATTCTATCAGTCTTGTGCCATGGGGCTGAATGCCAGAAATGAAAATTCTGAATAGATATCTTCTTTAGAAAACAAGATTAAAGAGCACAATAAAACAATTCCTTTAATATTATAATTCATCTTGGAAGATGTAGTGAATAAAAATACCATTTCAATATAATTTGCTCTGATGAATAAGAAACTGATAATACTACAGCAGTCTCTGTTTTGGTGTCTTTCTGTAAGTGACTCTTTTGATTCCAAAACGCCTTTAAGGACCTCTGTCACAATGAGTGTGACAAGTGTCCTTACAATGTCGCAGAACGGCTTTACACCATCATATCCTGTCTTTAAAAAGAACTGATTGAGTTGCTTTCTATAGAAAGTTGCTGTCTTTCAAAAAAAGTGATAGAGGTACATATATTGTGTGACTTGGATACTACTGCCTCTCACTATCTTCTTAAATAAAACTAGTTCTGGATTTTCAGTGTTCATTTATGCTTTGATGTTAAATGTTATATTCCTTTTGATTAGACATATATGTATTCCTTCCATTTCTCATTTTCATTTTATTTCCTTTCCTTCTGCTTTCTTTGTGGTTGTTGTTGAGTAAATGGATTTCTTGAAACAATTCAGTATTCACCCTTTACTCATGGCCATATAGTTCAAAGTATGCTGCTTCTGGCTATACAAGAAAGGGATGGAACTAAGACATCTGGCATATTTCCCTTTAAGTTATTGCATGATAACAACAATTTTTGTTTTGTTTTGTTTTGTTTTGTTTTGCTATAGAGATTAGCACAGGTTTAATGTAACTTGTAGAAAATGTTATGGAGAAATTCTTATTTCCTATAACTTTTTTCTTTGAAGAGGGTAGTTTAAGCATCTCCCAGCTTTGATCAAAATCTAATGTTTTCTCACTGTTTTATCAATTTAGCAAAGTGCAGCTTGGCCTATGGGTAAGCTTTAGATTGGCTTAGAAATACTTTTCCTTAGCTGTTTGTGATGCATAGTTTGTTAGACAGCACAGTTAGAGCTTCACTCCATGTATCTTGTAAACCTCCATTGTTCCAACTTGGTCAATATTAAGGAAAACAATTTGAATGTACAATAGGGAATTTTTTCTGTCAAAAGCTTACGTATTTAAAGGTAACAACTGTTTATTTTCAAGACACTTCACACTCTACATGTCTATTGCATTTGTGTCAATGCTGTATTTCTAATAAAATGGTAAAGTCATGTTTCTCAGATAAATATTTTCTTTTACTTTAGATAAACCTACTGTATTTTTTTTTATTTGATTGATTGTTTGATTGTTTTAAGAAACCAGCAGCAAAGTGAAAAAGATGTATCACTGGAAGTTCTTAAACAGATGATTTTTTTTTAATTATTTTGTTTGAAACTTACTTGAAAAACAAACAGGTCATCTTATATATTGATGACCTCTTTTCTTGTTGACTGTTGAGGGCATACCAGTATGTATTGTAAGCAGTCCACTCTGTTTACTAGAATTCTACCACTTAGGTATTATTTACTTTTTATTGTATTTCCTTTATGAGGTACATCTTCTAAGATGAATTATAGTATGAAATTGAGGACATTATTTCTGAGTTGAGTCTACTTGCACAAGGATACAACTCACATGAAGATTGGGAATTTCAGTATCCTTCCCTTCCGTACACTCCAGCTGAGCCTGCAGGAGGCAATTTAGCCCTTTCCTACCAATTCTTACACAATTATATCATACAATTCTTGATCTTTTACTGTTACCAACCTGACCAGACTGGGTAGGGCTGGAGTGTAGGGCATACAAGGAGAGGCTGAGGAAGAGGATTTGAAGGGAAATGTTGTCTGTGACTACTTGATAATACAGGAAGAATATGGAAGACAAAGCTAGACTCTTCTCAGACATGCACAGCAGTAGAATGTGGCATAAGCTGGATCGTGGAAAATTGCCATTAGCTGTAAGGAAAAATTTTTTGTCTTGAGGATGGTCAAATATAATACAGGTTCCCAGAGAATCTGTGAGATATCCATCCTTAGAGGTGTTCAAGCCTCAGTGGGACATGGTCTTGAGCAACTTGATCCAAGTAACCTCAAAGCAGGTAACTCAGACATGCTTTGAGAAAGGGGTTGGACTAAGTGACTTCTGGGGGTCCTTTTCAATCTAAATCCTTCTGTGAGTGTCTGATTCTATAGTTAGTATTTCTTTCCAAAACCAAGAAGAAAGACTCCTCATCTATTATACTTCTACAATTTTACTAACCTTTTCAAGCTATTAGTTTTGAAAATTTTGACTGAACCTATATAGAATGTTTCCTTTACCTCCTGTTTCTTGTTATACACCTGAGAATATACAGTTCTTGGAGATCCTTGACAAGGTGCAGATATTGGATATATAACATGTTTCAGTAGGCATTTTAGGAGTTGTAATGGCAATTATTTTCTTTAAAAACCTTCATTAATGAAAAGGAATCCCTGTTTTCTGTCAGAGGCTAGTTGGATCTTACTGCAGAATAAAAATTATAGAAATATACAACTAACTTTCTTTTCTTCTTTTTTTCTTTCTTTTTTTTTCTTTTTTTTTTTTTTTTTTTTTTTTTCTTTTTTAAGTTTCCAGTTTGGAGAGTAGGTTAAGGATATTACATTAGCAGCTCTAAAGCTGGAAGCAAAAAATAAGACAGAAAAGAATTAGTAAA
This sequence comes from Rhea pennata, assembly GCF_028389875.1. NCBI lineage: Eukaryota > Metazoa > Chordata > Aves > Rheiformes > Rheidae > Rhea > Rhea pennata. The sequence goes on along the minus strand of NC_084702.1, from coordinate 4,177,192 downwards.
GACTTTTTGAAATGTTTGGAATAGAACTGGTATTTGATATCCTTTACCAAGCTGGAGAACTCTTGCTAAAGAGCTTATTAATGTGAAGCTGGTTTAGACGTTTGATTCTCTTGTAAAGATAACATGACTTGAGTCCTAACTATTTCTTATTTCCACTTAGCAGGGCAGATCAAATATTCCCTGAGGTCAGTTTTTAAGTGAGCTAGAGAATTTTAGGTATAGAAGTAAATCATGCTACAGTACTTTGTGGGTTCTGAATATATATTAAGGAGTTTGTCTAAATATAATCATGCATGTAAATTTTTTGGATGGAATAAAATCTCTTGTAAAAAATGAGAAATGGGAAAAAGCATTCAGAGTATCTTAATCATTATAATATTTATCTCAGTTTTGGTAAGCTATATGTGGAAGTTATTGCCTTCACTGTGATGCTATAACTTCTTTGTTTCATTTATCAGAAGAGAATTAAATTATCCTTCCTCAATCTGTCTGAGTGACGAAGTGCTGTACTAATTCAATCCACATACTGTGGTGTAAACTAAGCATATTTACATTACTAAGTATATATACTGGACTATGTCATTGAGGGTGAAGATACCTGCAGTTTAACCATGATATGAAGCAGGTGAGGCAATACTAACTTCTTAAATCTTTTGTCAGTATATTTAGATATCCTCTTTCCCGGATAGTCCTACTGTTGAAACCATTTACAATGTTTCATGTTGTTAAAATGTGGTAAGGGGAAACTGAACTGCAGCTACCAGGGGGTAGGAAACAAAAGTTGTAATATAAAGTATGTAGCAGCTATGAAAAAGGCACTTACTAAAATATGACTCTAGGTTGCCTTTATTAGTGGATTTATTTCTTTCAGAATTATTTCCCATTTTGTAATTAAGAAAGAGAATTTTTAACTCAATAGGTTGAATCTTGCTTTCTTAAGATAGACTAGTTTTTAAGGGACATTTTAAAGTGATTACAACAGATATTAGGTATTGCAGGTATTAGGTGAGGAATTCTTGTAGAGGCACCTTAAACAAGTAGACAAGTAGAAACAAGGAATTTGTGTGTGATCCCAGCTAATCTGCATGCTAGTTTTTTTCAAATACTAGGATAAGAGTAGAAGTCTCCCCAGGGAAGTATCATTCAGAGAAGAACATTCATTGAAGAGGCATACCATGATCCTATATATATATATATATATATATATGTATATGCATACATGTATATACATACATATATATATATATATGTATATGCATACATGTATATACATATATATGTATGTATGTATATATTCAGTGTTAATATATGTCTCTTTTAAGTGGAAAAATGAAGTGAAGAGCAGGTAGATTGGTCTCGTGTGGAAACTGCTAGAGAGGCTAGTGGCTTTTAACACATTGCAAACAGGATTCGAGACACACGTAGATTAAAAGTAGACATCTTTGTTTTCTGATGTCTCTATTTGCTCCTGCTCATAGAACAGAGCTGGTACTGAAGCTGTTGCAATTTGCTGTAGGAACACAGGAGTTGAATATTGACACAGAGGTGGTTATTCAAATTTTGTCATCATGTCCACAGCTCTGTTGGTTATATTCTGTTCACGAACACAGAACCTAGTCAGAAGTAAATGCAATGTACTAAACAATAAATTTCATGTATTGTGTCATGTTAGTTCTAAGTGCAATGCAGACTAGTTACAGCATGACATTGATAGTAAGACTCAAAGAGTTGATAGTACAGAGATAGATGTAATTGGCCACAAACACAGAAGAGCTTTTTAGTTTAAATCGGTAATAGTTTGTGCTCATACCAATGTTTATAGTTAGGAAAGCATTTTAGCAGCTCAAGCAATGTGGAAGACAAGCTGAGATGCAAATGATCTAAAGCCAGATTTCTTTCTTTAAATCAAAAAGTTCAAAGTGTTCATTTCCAAATAGAGCTGACCATGTCAGTATTGGTAAAAAATATTGAAGAGAAAGTCAAACCACGGACTTGAAAATCAAGAAACTTGTCTGCTCAATATTCTTGTTTTATCAAGATAGAAACCCTGACAGAGAACATAGATTTCCTCTAGAGACAACAGAAGATATTTGCATATTTTTGAAGTATCTTTTATAGCAGAAGATGACTGAAGTTAACACACACACACATACAAACATACACACAAGAAAAAGGCAAAATAAAATATTTGGCACTTCTGCTGTACAAATTTAGCATTTAAAAACAAAACAATAATGAAAAAGAAGTGAGTGGTAGAAACAAAGGGCTTGATGGAAGAAATATAACACAATTGAAGACTTATTTTTGGCAAAGGACAAAAGTATAACTAAAGCCATTCAATGCTGGGAGATTATCAAAGGACTTGAACTCTTGCTGAGGAAAGCAGTTCAACTTTCAAGACACCATTTGCTTTTAAGTACTAAGATTTTACATATGGTAGCTGTCAATTTGATAGCAGCTGATCAACTGTTGAAAATCGTAAACGGTACGGATACTTGAAAATTTGCTTCTCCACAATGACCATAATTCTCTGGGAACCCTGAAGCTGAGCTGAAAACTACACTCCCATCTGTTGAGACTTACTCTAGTTTCTGTTTGCAGTGTGTTTCTTATTAGCATCCTTTCTAAAGACAGCTTATAACAGATGTGTAACTTTAAAAATTACTAATGTTGTTATTTTATTTTACTGCTATTCTTGTTAATTGTTTCACTTAAAGGAAACTGTGAACACTCCAATAGATATAATTTCTTCATTTGCAAGAGCAGAACAGCAGTGTGCTCTCTTAATATCATAGGTACAAAGATCAGAGCAGTAACTCATCTCTGACAGAAGTCAAAAAAGTTGCATTAGAGATGAATTTGCCCAATTACTGTTTAAAGCAAATGGCAAAATTCAATTAAATTCCATCACCATAGAAGTGATTAATCACTGAAAAAAACCCTAATCTTAGAAGTACTGCTGTCGATAGGTCGTGGAACATGTAAAAAATGTTACTAATGACTACTTAAGCCCTTATTTTGAACTACTTCAGCGTATTCTGTAATTCCCATCACTTATCTTTCCTGTTTTTATCTATTTGAATAAGTCTTAAATTTTATGCTGATCTTGAACGTCTGTTGGTATTCATGAAATAGCTATCATGTAATAAGGAATTCACTTGCACCTGTGACAGTGATTTATAGTCTTTAGCTTTTTTTCTGTTGTTATGTTTTTAAGCATGCTAATTGGAACAAGAAAGGAAATGTGAGCAGAGGAAACTAAATAAATACTAGAATTAACAATACTGTATTATTTATTTTCATGATATAAATTTCTACTCTCAGTTTTGTGGCAAACATTTCAGTTGAATTTTAATATTAAACATTCCTTGAATAAAGTGCAAGATTTTGTCTTAAAATGTAAATCTGTGTACAGTTGGATTTATTTATTTATTTAGTAATACAAAGTTACAAACTACAAGGGCTCTTTTATGTAAATATAGAATTGTACCCTTGCATTAATTTGTGGCACAGTGTAAGTACTACTTAATAAGAGTAAAGGTTACACATGTCACTACCTTCTGTAGCTCAAAAGAGCAGATAAGTCTACTTAACTATTGCTATAATAATTGTTTGAAGGTATATCATCAAAATCAGTTTCACATTTATTCAATGCCAATAACCCCTTTCATGGTCAAGGGCTCTTTTAATTCCCAGAACAATAAACTGAATCATGAAGTCTGGAGTAAAGATGTGTATGTTGTTCAGGGCAATGTCTATCTAGCAAGGTTCAAACAAAACACGTTTCTGAGAGTGTATGCTGAATTTCTCCTAAATTGTAAATTAAGATGATATATCAACAAGTGTTCAGCTTCCCAGGTGGTATGAGTTATTACTTTCATTGTCTTCAGAAAAGCTAAGCCAGTATAGCCTAGCTGTTCTCTAACCCTGTGTTTTAATGTACATTTCTAGGACTTCTGCATACTTGTAGAGGAGGAAGTAAAAAAGAATGCAGGAGGAGAGGGAATAAAGACTGGTAAAGAAACGATGGAAAGGCAGTAACAAAGGATGGTCAAGGAAGTTAAACAGTAGAAATTAAACTCTATATCATTTACCATCAGACATTTTGAGTATCTAGTTACTTCTCCATGTTCCCAGAGATTTAGGTATGTATCACAACATCTTAAATCTTAAAATCTTGGAAGGAAGCAAACTAAAAATTATGAATAAGAAATTTAACAGCACTTATCTATTCTCCTCGGCTCAAAAAAAAAAAAAAAAAAAAAAAATCCAAAGTCACAACTCAGTTTATGCTGAAGCCATAATTTACCAAAAAAGACATGTCAACTTTACCTTCCCCTGTTGTCGTAAGAAATGTATGATTTTCTTCCCACTGTAAATGATTTCTAGTGATTTAGGAGCATCATGCAGATGTTTCAGTTTTTAAATGTAATCCTTCCCCTGATTGGCGTCTGTGTTCAGCAGATACCGCTCTTGTAAGGGGGTTTTGTGATGAGCACGATAGGACAATGAGCTAGATCTCCTGCGGTTTTCATCAAAACACAAAATAGTCATTCAGAGGAGATATTTTCAAGTATTAGTGGTCAAGAAAGACAGAAGTAGCAGTTCTTGTGTTGAAAACCACTGAACCTTCCAGTTCAGCCAGTATTGATCTTTATCTCTATTACGTTTCTTCCAGTTCCCTCTGTGGATAGCAGAAATCAGTAAATTTACTGAGCCCTTCATATTGGTCTCTTCCTTTCTTCCAGAAAAGGAAGAACTTTTAATCTCTAAATCTCTAATCTAATAGAAAGAGATCTGATTCAGAAAAATGCTTGATTTAAGAATTTCTCCATATTCTGCAGAGTTGGGTTTAAACTTTATTACATTGTTCTTAGGCATGAATGTTTTGTTGAGTTACCCCAGTCTTGGAGAACAACTTGTAACTCATTAGTTAAATTTGGATGAGCTTTTCCCTCTGATACAGAAAAAGCAGAATATCCCATTAAGGGAACAGAATATCCCAGGTTTAAGTGTGCTCTAATCCTGATTTTGTAATTTGAAAAATTCTTATTTTGTGGAATTTCAAAATCTTTTTACTATTTATACTGATAATGATAAGAACACGCACAAGATAAGAATCACCGTGGCAGCTGTTCAATACAGGGAAAAAAAAGCATGTCTTAACCTATGCAATATAAGTTACAGTATACAACCTTGCATGTAGACTTCCTTACTGTAAAACTGTACCTCTTCTGTAACTTGTGGTTTACTGCAGCTTATGTTTTATTTTATAGTGTGTATCACTAAACCCACAGCCATAGTTGCATTATGCTTCAATGACTTTTGAAATACTAATACAAAAGAAAATATGGTATAGATTTTATGTAATTCTGAGACAGTCCCTTACCATAGTACAGATCACTTGAAGGCAGAAAGAAAATCAACGTGCTGGGACCCCTTTCTATCGCAAAGTATTTTTTCATTTGAGATGCAGACATATGCTGCATGAGGTTAGGGTGAGTCACTATTCTTGCAGAGCAGTGTATTCATAAGTTCATAAATTTATGCTAGAACAACTTTTCCAACAGAGTTCTCCCTACCTAGAGGAAATCCTGAAAAACTCTGCTCAAAATCAGTAATTATAGTCCTCTTTGCAATTTGTAAAATATTCTCGTTAAAATGTGATTTGTTGTACCTTGCCAAAATAGCTAATTCTCTTAAAGAGAATGCTTAGCTGAGTTATGCTATTAATGAAAATCTATGCCTCCAGCAGCCATTCGTACAAGAAAATAAAATCAAATGTAAAAAAGATACAAAAGAAAATGAAGCTATAGTATGAAAACTGTGCACTATGCTTATTCTTGTCATTTTACTTGATAGGAAAAAATGGATTTTTGTTTTTGTTTTTATTTTTTCAGTTTCAGCCAGTACTAATACATAAATGGGCTCATTTAAATTGAATACGTTTTAATTGAAATAACTTTTTAGTTGGCTGCCTCATGAATTGGTACTAGTGCTGATTTATTCTTTGTGAAAGGGGACTGAAGAAGTTTTTACTTTGTAATATATTTACAAAGAGAAAAGGAATATTCTGTATTGATGGCATTGTTTATAAGCAAGTCTATCTTACTGTTACTGGTTGAAGGATGACTTTCATATGTCAATACATGGGTATTGAATGGAAAAAGTAGCAATTCTGGCATCAGAAGATGTTGTTTAGTGGCTGCTCAATGTAATCAAAGATGCAAATAGAGAAATCTGACAATATCTACTCTAAGAGACAAAGAAGAGGTTGCTCAGATAGAGCAATTTAGAAGCTAACTTAGATGTTGATATTCTTTATATTTCAAGAAGAAGTTTTGTGGGGTTCTCTTTGGGTATTATAGGCTCCAAGAAGTAGTAGATCTTTTTTTTCTATTATGATAAAAAATATTGTAACAGAACAAAAAACAGCACAAACAGATATGTATTTTTCTGATTCTTACTCTTCCCTTCCAAAATAAAAGCCCTGAGTGCTTCATTTATATTAAATTGGCCTTCAGACTGTAAGATTTAAGAGAGTACTAACATTAGAACAAGAAAAATATGAAAAAAAAGAGTAAAATTGAAGCTACATTGATATTACATATACATAAACAGGAGTGAATAAAAAGGAGAGGGAACCATCTTAGGAAGTGGGAGAATCCAGATAAGTTAGGTTAGGATAGTCCCACAAGAAGGCAAGGAGAATACATTCCCAGGAATTTACCTTACCTATTTGGGGTCATGGCATAGACCACAGTATAGTTCTGGATAAACCAGAACCTTTGCAGACTGTAGATGTGAGGAGTCTTCACCAAATGCTGGATTCCTGAAATCCTTTTTCTCTGCTGTCCATCACTGTTCCTCTAACAGATAGCAGAGAGGCTTCTGGCAGATTATCTAAGTAATTTTAGTACATTCCCCCAAATAATATTAAAACTCATGAGCTCTTGCCTTGCTTCTGTTTTCACTTCTTATGGTACCTTAATTTTCTTGCTCGTATCTCTGTGAATTTTGTCTCAAAACATTGAACTGAGACCCTGTTATGTTTGATCAATCTCTTAGAATAGCATTTCTAACAGGTACCCTTCTATCCTGTCAGGTAGACACCCCGTTGATTGAGATTTTTGGAAGAAAGCATTGTGTCTCAAAATTTTATACACATAGAGGACCTTCAGAATGAGGACAATACTTCTTTCAGCTTGCTTGTTTAACTTGCTTATTCAGGCTTCTTCTTTAGAGATGTTCTAAATAAACTTTTATTTGATTTGTTTTTGTCTCTTTGCACAACCTGTTTTTATACAGTCTTGGTTCACCATCTTGCCGACTGTTCTTTCTTCTTTGATGGACCGTACCGTAATAAAACTACAAATCTATTGCATCTAAGTGCAAAGAAATGCATCCTGTTAATGCAAAAGTAGACAGATAATGTGTAATAAATATGGCTAATGTGACACAAAAGACAATAAATACAAATGGTAAGACATACAACTGATACTTTCAGTAATGTGAAAGCCATTGAAAATTCCCAGTATCTCTTCTAGTTTACTTCAGTATGTAAATGTATCCTTTTAATGCTATGCAGCTGTTGTTGGATCAAAAATTTATCTGCAGCCTACTAAGATATAGCAGAGTTTTCCAGTAATAAACTTTACAGAGAGGAAACAAAATTAATAAAATTAGACTATTCATTGCAAATAATTTACCACTCTGTTATCTGTGTACAGATGTGTAAAGCACATACCTCCATGCATGAACAAATATTTGCTTTTGTGAAGGACCAGCTGCTCTCTGGTGTGATAGTATGGGAAGCTGGTCATAGTCCATTTATTTCTCTGCCCACTGATAGCAGGAAAATATAAGAAAAAAAAGTTTTTTTTCCTTTTAATTTTGCATTATTATGAACTTCAAATCCAAAGTCATAATCTTATCTGAAGTAAACAGGTGAAATACTTTCAGAATTTCTCACCAGGACATAATTTCATTAGAATTCATCATATCATCACATCATTGCAGAGAAAAAGTAAGCAACCCCAGGGATGGTTGTTTCTATTAACTTCTTTTCCTTCCTCCTTTGAATTAAATACTCTTGTCTTTTATAATGGTTTCCTTTGCTATTTCAGTTAGGCAATAACAATTATATCTAAAATTTAAATGAAAATATTCTCAAGCTCTGAGAACATACAAACTTAGCTTTGCATTTCATCTCTGCAGCTCCACTGAGTATGTTTTATTTCTGTTTAAATAGAACTGTGTAGAATGTACTTGTGTGGCCATAAAACACTGAAGGATTGGCACATACTAAATGCTTCCTACACTGTTAAAGTTAGGTTCTACTCTAGATTTTGATATGCCAAAGCTTTGGCACTGAACTGTGAAATTTCAGTAACTTCACAACATTCCTGTTTTCTTTTGTTTTTTCCCTTCATGTTATTTCATTGCTGTTATGACCCGAGAACCCTGAGATTTGGAAAAGTTCTGAGTTGTCTCACCATTATTTTTCCTGCAGGCTTTTGTACTAAGTTATAATTCCCTTGGAAACTAAGGCTATCTGAGTCACAATATTAACAGAATTTATCAAGTCTTTAACTCATTGGGAGTTGTAGTAGAAAGTTCATGACAAGTCTGACAGAACCACTGTGTTTACAAAGCTGAGTTACTTTGTAAGTGTAACTCACTTACAAAGGCGAGTTACCTGACTGGATGATGCTTGAGGACAGAATTATTTGAGTCACTAGTGTCCGCAGATAGCATGGCTTGCATGTAGAAAACACACTTTTTTATTCTAATTGTGACCAACCAAATTGCCAACGCTTGTAAATAAGGATTGTTGTAAAACTTGCTGATGGGTCACCAAAAAATTAAAAAATAAATGAATAGAATAATTAGGCATCTGCTATATTTGCCTATTTTAATTTTTGCTTTAAAAAGTCATAAATGAAAGTATTGGTTTTATGGAATAGTAGAGTGAATGATACATTTAAGAATAGATATTGTATAGTGAAAAAAATGGAGAGGTCATTTGAAGTGAAGGAAGGCAACCTTTATGAAATAAGAAAAGCTTTGTTATTGTATTTAATGTTTTTATTCGTAATGAAGTCTGACCTGGAGAAATTATCTCAGACTTGAATCATTATATATTTGTTCACAATTCATCTTAGTGTTAACAATAATATTTAACCTTTTGATATTTTAAGTGACAAAAGTGGATAAATTAAGATAATGCTGCATATTTTACCCAGTAGTATTTTCATAAGACAAACAAAGGCAAAAAAAAAAAAAAAAAAAAAAAAAAAAAAAATCCTACTAACCAATGAAGCACATAAATGGTTTCAGATGATTATGTTTAGATTCTGCTGGATTTTTTTCTGATCTGCAGTTTCTCTGGTCTGTCAGTACTGTCACTTGTGAAATGTGTATATCCAGGTAACCCTTTTGAGAATTAAACTTCTAGTTTGTGGAGGAGGTTGCTGGTTATTTCTTTTGTATTTCTTTCCATTACTGCATCAGTGTCCATTTGACTGACAAAGAAGAAGGGAGTGAATATCTGAAAGACTAATATTTTCCCATATCAATCACCAGGTCAAACAGACTACATTTTTTTATATACTAACCTTATCTGTACTTCTACACATGTTCAATAAATTTATTTCTAGCTGCAACCAGTTCTGCTGCAGCTCTAACTTACTGGTGATACATTATGTGTTGTACCTGTAAATGCAGTGGGTAATTCTAACAGAAAATTGTGTTGAATATTCAAAAATGTCCCTGAAATCTAGATAGACATTTAAAATTTAAATCCTGCTAAGATATTTATTTATGATTAAATTACAATTCTTATGACATGTCAACATGTCTCATGATGTTTAGCTACCTGTATACATGTAAAATCAGCTGCATAGGAATAAGAGACAAAGGACACAAGGAAGGCACAGCTGTTTCCTCTGCAGGAGTGTCTGCTTTTATAGGTTTAAAGCAGCATCCTCTCAGAAAATTATATGTACAAGCAGATTTTAAGTGTGTATATATACATATGGACTGAGTCTATTAATAAATATTAAGCTGAAATTCTTCCAAAGCTTATGAGTGATAATTAAGTATTGCGTATGAGTGCCTGCTATTAGATCTGGTATGAAAGTGAGCTTTGTCTGTGAGGCATAGGTAAGCCAGCCCTTGGGTTTTTCTCCCTCCTCTGAAAGAAGAAAGTGTTGGAAATACGTGGTCATTGAGTTTCTTTTGACAAAGTCCTCTTCGGAGTTAGCTAGCAATTGCTTTGCTATGGTGCTTAAAAGTGACTTATTTCCTTGGAATGATCTAGGTACTGATATTTCGGCACTTAAAAGGAAAAGAACTTAATTTCACAAAATTAATGTTGTTTTAACCCTTCTTTATTTCCATTTATGTTCCATGATTTCTTAAGGAGACATATAATGTTAATAAGTTTATAAGGGTGACCAAGTAAATATAGTGTTTTTTTGTTTGGTTGTTTTTTTTAATGCTTTTGAGGAAATATTTAGATTTGGCAAATATTAAGGAGATATTTAGGTTTGCAAATACCTAAACATTGTTGCATCCTCTCAGCACATGACTTCTGTATTTTTAAATAAGGCTATTTTCTTGCACAGGATGAGAAATCCAGAGTGACTTGCTTCAATTACTCAGTCAGGCAAAGTATTTGTGCAAATTTGTGTGATGGGACAGTCTGGGGACATGCATGAACTGTGGTTTATTGTGCTTCAAATATTAGTGAGCACAAGTTCAGAAAAGTTTTTAATATTGACTAGGTAAAATGACCGTTGACCAATTTGACTAAGCTAGAAAAGCAAACAAACAAATTAATTGCCCTTTTCTACGCCCCCAATGAGTTGACATTATGCATTTTAAAAAATCGTTTATTTTAAAATATGCCACCATATTTTTTCTTCGGGAAATTGAGAAACTTTTTGAGCGTGTAGGAGGAAGCACTGTGATGTCTAGTTTTATTCCTGGCACTGATTAAAGATTGCTATATTTAGAGATTGTCACTGGCAAATATCTTTGGCTATAGGAAAGTTCTAGCCAGATAAGGGAGAAGACAGTTTTGTCTCCTGCATTCCCAATGAGAAATAGGCAAAACATCAGCTTAGGTGAGGAGACAGCAGTGATATATTCTTATCTTTTCTTCCTATCAAGATAATATTCACAAACTATTGAAGCTGATTCCTCTTCCATGGCTGCAGGAAGTATTACGACCTTTAAGTATCATGTTCCAAATAACACAAAATGGAAAATGAAATCGAGGCAGAATGTTTCCTACATTTAGGACAGCTGTTGACAAAACTTGTGGAAAATATTTTGTCAAAACAGTTTAGCACCATAAGTGCTAATTTCACATTCTTCAGTGCTTCACAAGAATGAAGAATTTTCTGAAATTTTCATGCTACGGTATGAAAACATTTTGTCATTTTCCTGTGTTACTTGAAGTGATAGACTAGAGGATTTGATATTTGTCATTAATCACAGTTCTGAATTGTCACTCTGGCCTTTTTTTCTTCTTTTTTTTTCAGACTTCACGTAGTGTCGACAAATTATAATTAACTTTGCAAATAGGGCACTTAGGATTCTCAGAATCTAAAATTAGACCTCTAACTTAAAAAAAAATCTTCCTCAGAACTTTAATGCCTGGATTTCCCTTGCTGCTACTAATGTTATTAATGAACCTCAGGGTCGTAAGCTTTCTTCTCAGTTATACTTTTTCTTCTCCCTGTGAAAAGTGTGTTCCAGATGAATCCTCTTGCCTTGCCAAGGCTACACCTATGCATTTCTCCTTTATTATGACAGATTGCAGGTGCAACTTCTTTAATTGCCAGAGACAGCTGGGCAGTGGGGCTTAAAATGCTGTGTGAGGAAGCAAAGCCTTCTGCCAGTGCCCTGGGTGCTCCCTCATTTATTATGTCTTTATGATTGCGGTTCTTTGAGAATGTGTGTCACATTTGTTGGTGAGGTTGTGTTTCTTGCAAATTCTTTCAATTATTTTTGTAGCACTTTTTGGTACTTGGTTAATAATTTTGCCATCTGCTACACGAATAGCATTTCTGTTGGAAATGAGTATTTGAGTATGTGACTAGTAAAAAGTCTCTTTGCAAGTTTTTTCTTGACTGTAACTCTTGTTTTATAAGCATATCTATCTGCTCTTATATGGAGATGTCTTTAATTTTTTCAAGTCTTTTCTTAAAAAATACAAAATAAAACAATCTATTGAATGTAAGGATGTATAGTTAGCTGCACATGAGTGGCTTTTCTGATCCTGAATTAATTAGTTCAATCGGGTTAAATCTATGTTTTTACTGCATTAAAATAAGCCAGAAATGCAGAAAACAGAAAAGAAAACATAAACTAGAACTGCAGGTTTTCATCTGTGAATATGTGATTCATCTCAAGTGCATTCAGCTTATAAATGGCAGACAGTCAGGTTAAAGTTAATCTCTTTTATCTGCAATGTTCTGTTATGAGAGTAGGATTAATCTGAATTAAATTCAAACAACAGAATCCTGCATCTTGAAAGTGCAATTATTATGCTTAAAACGTATCACATAAATCATTGTACATAATAGAAAGATGCCATTATGTGACTATAAAAGTTGTAAAATAAAGGTAGACTCAAGTGCTGAAAGCATTTGAATTCTTCTTCATTTGTTCTAATGCTACAATCACATTATTATTTGTGAGTTCATTTATTGTGTGTGAATTTGGACTGTTACGAAATCAATCATAGTTAACTTGAACCGGAAGAGATCATAAGTGCCACTCTTGGGCAATTCCAGCTAAGTTGCAATATGTAGCTTTCTAAATTGGCAAGTTCTCCTTTCCAAAACAGACAGGATACCTGTTAGAACTGATGGAAGAAAAAAAAACGGGGAGGGGGATGTAAATTTTTGTTCTCTTCTTTTTCAGAAGATATTCCAGGACTATATATTCTCCATCAAGGAAGAATTTTTTTAAGCTGTCTTGTCAAAGTTAGCACAACAGTCATGTTGAGAATGTAGTTGACTGAGCTTTATTTTAAGGAGAAATAGTGCTAAGTCTTTTTTGGTTTCATTCCAAACTGACTACAGAAGTCAGTTTTAAAGTCTCCACTGATTTTGGAGATTTCTTTGTCAAGTGTGTCATGAAAATTGTTACTCTTAATTCATTGTACAAATGAAATTTGTGTTAAAGCTGAGTTTTCTGCAATATTTAATAAATGTAGTTTACTGCTATGCAGCAGCTTTGGCTTCAAACTCTTTTCAAAAACCCACAGCAAAATTAGCTAGGATACTGTGTGTGTTATACCTCATACCTGGTACATCAGATTTATGCCAGATTTACTGAAATATGGAATTAACTGTGTAAGAAATTTGTCTTTAGGAATTTATATATGCTACTTCTGCTAGGTATATATTTATCTTTTAGAAAAGTTAGCAAAATGTAGTGGGTTTCCTTTTTTTTTCTTCTTCTTTTGTCTTTTTTTCCCTCACAAAGATAAGCCCATCAAGAGAATTTGCAAATCCCCTGGTTTTCTGACTTGAAAAACTCCTATCTGAAGGTGGACCTAATCTATTCCTGTATATGTCTAAAGAAATAACTAAAGAGCAAGGATAAGATTTCTCTAATTGGAGATACTCCCTCACCAGACCTATACGGATGGCTTATACGAATTTTCTTTTTTGTAGGCCTGTACTGAGCCTGTTTACCTGGGCCCAGCTTCTGCTTTTTCCCGCTATATTCTGCGCAAGGCTAACGTGTTGCAAGACAATTTGTCACACTCTATTTACATATGATTCCTTAGATCTGCTTTCAGCTGTCTTTGCTTGTAATTCCCTGGCTTTATACTTCATACTCAATTTCTCTTGGGTGTCTATAGTTCTCCTCAGAATAAAATTAATTTTTGAAATATATCTTTGCTGGGTTATGTTCTGTCCTTTGAAAGAAGATGAGATTCTGCTAGTGCATCTCTACCAAAGGTTTGAGATCAATATTTATGTAATATTCAGTTCTGGTAGATATCAATCCCTAATTTCAAGCTATTAAAGTCCATATGCGCAGGAAATTGCTGAAGTCTGAGGGAGACTTTTTAATGTCTTTCTGACTTGGGATCCAAATACGAGTACCTTAAAGTATCAGTTTCATCAATGAATGCCAATATTGGAGTCTTTCTATCCTGTTTAGTGGATTGATAGCTATATAATTATAGGAACTCATTTCCAGAGGTCCAAATGTATGATGATGAAAGTCTCTGGCTTTATAACAAATAAAGTAACAAATAACAAATAAAACCAGTAATTTCTACTATTATTTAAAATACTCTATATGACAACAGTGTTTATTCTTTTTGGAGAAAACATTACCGAGAAAATACAGTTTTGAAACTTGCAACTAATTTTTTTAAAAATATGTATTTATTTTGCTGCTGACAGCTGTGATATACCAAAAAAATTACTATTCTCAAAATCATTCTTTCATTGATATTTCATAAATTTGAGATGAATTATTTGTAGTATTAAAAATGCCAGTCATTAACTGCATAGCTAATCAGTGATTTACCTGTCTTTCCAAACTGCTGCAACATTTGGTTGATATTTAGAACTGTGCTTTATGCTGAATATTGGCATATTTCCATGTTGGAGTTTGCAGAAAATAGTTAGAACTGTTCAGCTCTTTCTACTATGATATTAGGCTTGGGATTTGTAAATCCCCTTGAACTGTGTCAGTGGACAACCAAATAAATTTTAATACAGTAAAATTATTTTGTCAAAGAAGTCAAATAAAAATGAATGATGTGCAGATTAGGCCATTTTATTGTTTCATTTAGGCTTTTGCAGTCAAATGAATTTCTCAAATAATATATTTTAGTATATTAAGGTGTACCACCACCCTCTAGCCCACTACTCTATGAAAGTCTGCATAATAATACACTAGAGTTCCTCTGGGACTTGCATGCTGGTTTGCTGGTATAGGTACCATTAAACTTGATGAGTTTTTTTGTTGATTTCTTGAGAGTGCAGCATAAAGTTGATACGAGTTGAGTATAGTTTTATGGAGAAAAAGCATTCAAGTTATCCTGGATAGTGTAAGTCTGGTGCTTTACAGAATTGAGTAGTTTTCTTCCTTGGAGTTGTGCAAGCATTTTTTTTCACATTCCAGAAAAACATGAACTTAACTTCAAGTCTGTACTGTTATTCTCTGTTAGTGCCAGATAATTCAGCATAAACTGGACTTGTCTGCTACAGAAAATTGAGAAGACTACAGAAGATGGAGTTTTATGGACGTGTGATCTTCCAAACTGCACATTTGTATTAGAGCTAGTGCTTGTGACTTACGTACAAGCATAATAAATGGATCTGTTATCCTCTCATAACCCCTGCTTTTTCATTTTTTTTCCCTCATGAATAATTTTTACCTTAAATTGAATTCAAGGAGAAAATGGATGAAAGGCCTTAGGACCCATCAAGCAAAAATTTAATTTAATTTAATTGCATTTATTTAATGTCAGCTACCTGAGATGAAACTTCAAATACCTAAGAACAAGTAAATGAGACAATGCTACAAAGAGACCCTTGAAAGAAAAGAGCAGCCCTAAAATCTAGATGGCAAAAGTGGACAGTGCTTAATGTAGAGGGGAAAAATTTAAGAGACCAGTGTTTTTCTGCTTGTAGATGGCTGGATTTGGATGAAGTAGTAAGACTGGCACAGACCTAAGTTAGTGAGCACGCACAAAACAAGACAAGAATTATCAGTGGAAATAGCAACAAAGAGTAAATACAAAAAAGATCTTGTTACTGAACAGGAAGGAGATGATTATCTGACTGATTCTGTTGTGACTGTGCTTCTATTAAGTTGTTTTTAGCCTATGTTCGCTAAGGGTTCCTTGTTGCCTTCTGACTCTTATGAGCCGGTCTAAAACAGTTATAACCTCTGCTGAAAGCCTCCCTCCATTTCTAATATAAGACAATACCAATTTTTGATAATATAACAACAGATAGTCAGCCAGGTTGATTTGGTTACAGCATTGTAAACTGTCCGCATTGTTAGCTTTTTAGAAGACAGTGAAACTAAATAATTATGGCTAACTTGGCCATTGAGTTGAGGGATTTGAGCTAAACCAAGAAGACTAAGGCTAGATGAGTAAACAGAGTATCTAGATGAACATTTTTTAACTGTAATGTAGTATGGAACTCATACTCGGGTTAAAAACAGAAATTACTTTTTTTTTTTTTTTCCATAATAATTTAAATGATGGACAGCTTAAACCTAACTAGTGCAGACAGTCCACTTCTCGGTGCTTTAGTATGAAGTGCAATGGGAGACAGATGGAGGAGGTGGAGAATTCCTGAAAAGTTTTCCATTGTAGTACTCGAATGACTGTGGGTTTAAATATAGCTTTTCACTTTGTGATCTATGTCTTTTTTTTAGCTTCTTATTTGTATACCAGGTACTCATGTATAAGGACAAACCACAGATTTGTAAACAAGGACTTCATGCTTGAAACTCTGGCCTTTACACATGTTCCTCAAGCAGCCTAGGAAACTAGCAAGAGCCAGCTCACAGATTCCCACCAGTCTAGGGAAACTTTTTACTCCAAAGAGACTAAATAGACATTAAAGTAAATAAATGAATAAATAAATGCTCTTCCTTCTTTGGTAGCTGTGCAACATCCCTTCATTTCATGAGGCCAAGCAAGCACCTGGGCCATGTGAGAGCATTGCTTTGCTTCCCTTGCTGCACTTCTGTCTATCCCAGCCCTTGGCCAGCACTGAACTGAAAAAAATATGTTGCCTGTTCTGAATAAGTGAAGGCCAGACATAGAGAAAAGACAATGTTTTAACTCAGTCCTTTCAATTCAAGGCTTTTTGAAAGGTGGGAAACTGAGGCTGAAATGGTGGACTTAAAAACAGTACAAACATACTAATCCTTCCTGCTTTCCAAGGTCATATTCACTACTTGTCAGCAACTTTAAAAAATTGATACTGACTTGAGTGTTGGCTGGGTTAGGATCTGTATGTCCTGGTATGCTCTGGAGATTGCAGTAGGTTCATGTTTTCCACAGATCAGACCAAGAGGAAGACTTTGTATACCTTCATCAGTGGATTTTGAGAGAACTGAAAAGTATAAACAACAAAATCTTGGAAAAAAATTTCAAGGACTTCTAACCTGTTATAGGTTGATTTAAAATATAATACTGGAAACTGCCTACCCAGCACCACAGAGTGTCATTTTTACTCATTGTCTTTGTAGTGTATTTAGTCAGCTTTGTCTAAGTTGACAGAACAGTAACTTTGAAAATTTACAGAAATCTCACCATGTTCATGCAAGAAATTGTAAATAAAATTTGTATGTTAGTGTATGATAAATGGTTCAATTTACTTTCCAGCTAGATTCATTTCTCTGTTAAATTTACAGAATGTAGAGTGTCATTGTCTGTATCTTCATCACCTTACCCTCTACTTCCTTCCGTACTCTTTCTGACAGAAATCATAGAATCACAGAATGATTGGAAGGGACCCTTGGAGATCATCTAGTCTAACCCACATGCTCAAGTAGGGTCACCTGGAGCATGTTAGACAGGATCATGTCCAAGTGGGTTTTGAATAAATAGCCTTTTCATGCATCAGAGTCATATAGACATTATATCCACAGCTTTACTTGCAGTACTTGTTATTTCACTTTATTTCAGGTGCAGCACACACGTTCATTTCAAAATTGACATGTTGCTAAAATATTCCATAATAGTTATAGTTATGATACTCTACCTTCCTCTTTGTGGACTGAATTTGACAGTCTGCTGGTTATGAAGTACGATGACAACAGTAAATGTTTGAACTGTGATTTTCTCAGCTATTTTAGGTTTTCAGAACAAGATAAAAGGGGGGAAAGGTCATTTTAATAGTTAAAGTGCAAAATTCTGTATTTGTTTTCTTTCTTTAGCTCAGTTATACAGCTGTGGTATTTGCATCTTAGGATATAACCTCTGGATAGGTAGAACCAGTTCCTATATGCCTGTGAACAGATAAATACACACACCCTCTCACACACACATATATATACACAAATAATACGTTTGTAACAGAGACTGTGATATGTGAAATATGATGACCATGGCATAAATAAAAAAGATTAAACAAAAATTAGTTTTGTCCGAATCCTAGCTGCAAACTAAAGTAAATGCGTTTCCTTTCTTGTGTGTGACCAGAAGTGAAAATGATGTAAGAACCAATATATACATATATAAAGAGAGAGAGATTCAGTATCAAAAAGCATCATCATCTTGACATTCCTCAATGGATCTATTACCTCCCTTGTATTGAAAATATATACTGTATATATGTATTTGTGTGTATGTGTGTGTGTATATATTTATATACACACACTCATATACACATGTATACATATTTATATATAAAGATTATGTCCCATAAGCCACACGTATATATATATATATATTTATACGTATAATTTTTTTTCAGTATAAGAGAGGTAAAAGATCCATTGAGAAATATTGGGATGATGATACTCTTTGATACTGCGTCTGTAGATCTTTGGTGAAAGCTTTGTATCATGAAAGAAAAGAAGCATGACACAATCTTACCTGCAGAAGCGATAAAATAGTGCACAGCTGTGAACATATGTGTTTTCAAATCAAGTGAGACAACAAGATCAATAAGGATAACTAGTTCCACTTGTGTTTAGATCAACCTTGATATAGCTGCAGATGTAATCCTCAAGGTTAAAAAGATGGCAGAATGTACTTCTACTGGAAACATCCCAAACTGTAGTAATTTCTTCTAAGAAGGATGTTTGAGGATTCCAGAGATTAAAGTTTAGACAATACTAGTTTTTTGAGCATGTTATGAGAATGTAACTGAAGTCTTCTGAAAGATAAATACACCAGACATCTCTCTGAACTTTTATTAAAATGGTTTCTTTGAAGCAAAGTGTTTTCTCAAGCTAATACATTTACATTAAAAACAAGTAAGAGTCTAGAATTAGTCAAGAAATACATACAAGCTAGTATATAAAACTGTGTCAGCTATGTTGACCTTCTGTCTCCATTGAGGATTATATTATTTTTTCAAATGAAGTAATAAATATATGGAAAATACTCAGTATTTTTTAGCAATAGTTAGTATTCTAGTGACCATTTTCTTCTCTCCCTTGACATCGTTGATATGGGTTGTTATGGATTTTTATAAAGTACACATATCTAACTATAGGGAAGAAGCAGCTTGCCACACGATTGCCGACAAGTTATGGACTGTGATACTTATGCCTAATTGTGATGTCAAATGAAAAAAAATATGAAAAATCTCCAATTGCATAGTTAGGTGTCTCTTGTCATTCAAATGGAATAATTCCCCTATTGGGCTAGACTGAGAGCAGAATTTGCTCCTCAAAGTCTATTCTCCTTGATCTGATGATTTCTGTAAAGTTTTTGCCACTTCTACACTAGGAAGTGTATCTCCCAGCAATATTGAATAGGCAGCAATATAAATAAGAGGAAAAGATAGTTGAAAGGATTTTTTACTTTTGAAGATGTGTGAAAATGCTTTAGTTAGCAAAAGATACAATCTAACATATCTGAGGAATAAAATGAAAGCCAAATCTATTTATTCTTATCGTTTCTGCATAGATTTTGTTATCTTCTAATGATTTCCTTGTTCAGACAGTTGTAATAAGACTTGTCTAGACTCAGCTAAAGAAGACATCTGGAATTTTTATTAAGAAGTAAATTGTAGATTCATACTTGTCTAATGGACAGATTGCTGATATTTCATTAATAAAATAACTTTAGCACAAAAATAAAATAGAAGTTGGATTGATTGCATACATTCCCAGAACAAAGTCAGCAGCAGTATTTCACATGAATTTTAGGTTAATTGAGATCAGCTGAACTGCCACCTGGTATTAGAACTTTAGTTCTGTTAGCCAAGCCTGTAGTTAGCACCAACTGCTTCAAAAAGGTTCAAGAAACCTCACATTCAACTACTATGAATCATAGAACCATAGAATCAGTAAGATTGGAAGGGACCTCTGGAGATCATCTAGTCCAACCTCCCTGCTCAAGCAGGTTCACCTAGAGCATGTTAGACAGGGTTGCATCAAGGCGGGCTTTGAATATCTCCAGAGAAGGAGACTCCACAACCTCTCTGGGCAACCTGTTCCAGTGCTCTGTCACTTTCACAGTGAAGATGAAATTATCTGACTTTTTCCTACACCCCACAAACTATATAGTTTTTGTAAACTTATTGTTGTTATTTGAGATTTGATATAAAATATGACTCTCATAGCATCTACTTTAGCCCTTACAATTCCAGTTCAGAATATTATTATCCACAACTGTCAAGTTCCTATTCTAGTTTTACTTAATTTCTTGCCTTCACTGGCATCTCATGTCAATAAATTAGATACTTAAATTATTTACTGTGTAGTGGAAAAATATGCTTTTAATCTATTCCAGATTTACTGCTTCTTTGATATTTTTTGAGGGTCCCAAAGTCCCTCACAATATTATGAAACAGTGAAATTACTAATAACTAATTTCTATTAAAGTCTAGAATCTTCATCCTCCAGTTTGTATTGATAGTAAAGGCTGATGATATAATAAGAGGCAAATGCAATTGATAACTCTAAATTATGATTATGGTAAAGTTTTCATGTGTGATAGGTCAGGTTTAATTTCCATACTAAATCAACTTTTTGATTCCATATATGGCCTTCTTAGTCTCATCTAAGGTTACGATCCCAAAATGGAGGCACGAATATCTTGACTATAAAAACATTCCTGGAATAGCCTAACTCAATATAAAGCAATTTATTGTGGACTCATATTTTTTTTCCTTTTTGTAAATAGCATTCTACAAAAAGTTGCATTGTTTCTGTTTTTGCTTTATTTTCTGGTTTAAAACATCCTGCCTATAATGGAGAAAAGAAATATTTGTTCAAAACTTGCATAACTCTATGAAATTGTCAGAAAAACACCTTCTTTAGCATAAGGATGGGGAAGATGAAACAGGAAGAGAAAGCAAAAAAGAAAAGGAAAAAACACTTAATAAAGAAAAAAAACAAGAAAGAGCTTTTATTTTTTCTATATAGTTCTGCAGTGCATCAATATCTGTCATTCTTAAATGAAGGATAAACTACATCATTTCTGATTCTTGCCTGAGGAAGCTAATAATCTTACACAAAGTCGTTCAAGAAATGATCTGTGCTTAAAGCTTTCTAACAAAGGTGGTTTATAAATGTTATTTGTAATATCCTGATAATTAGCACTGACTTTTTTTCTTAATCTGAGGTCTGAGATATTAGAAAAATATGATATAGTTTTTCAAGATGACTTCGGTTGCTATGCTGAAGATATCACCTGGTCTGAGGTTTTGTCCACAATGAGGCAAATTTCAAATTTTCAGATTTGAAATAATTGTTTTTAGTTAGTGCTAGTAGACACATATCTAAAAAATCAGAATTGGCTAATATAAAATTCATTATACTTGTATTTTATTTTCAAGACAGTATAGCATTATCACTTTCCGTATCCAACAGAGCAAACAAACCAGCAAATGTTTAAGACCTTTCCATGCTATACCTAATAGCGTATGAGTTTATCACGAATGATATGCATATGTATTATTTATGTGGGCAAACTGCTGACACATGCTCAACTTCTTGTCCACTGGCACTTCCAGGACCCTCTCCACAGAGCTGCTTTCCAGCAGGTCAGCCCCCAGCCCGTATTGTAAAATGGAGGAGTTCCTGCTTAGATGCAGGGCTCTGCACTTCCTTTTCTTGAACTTCATGAGGTTCCTCCTTGCCCATATCTACAACCTGTCAAGATCCCTCTCTTGCAGCACAGGCCTCCAGTGAATCAGCCCCTTCTGTCAGTTTTATGTTATCTGCACACTTGATGAGGGTGCCCGCTGTCCCTTTATCCAGGTCATTGATGGGTAAGTTGAACAAGATTGGACTCAGTGTTCACCCCGGGGGACGCCAGTAGCCACAGGCCTCCAACTAGACTTTGCGTCACTGAGCGTAACCTTCTGAGCTCTGACTTTCAGCCAGTTTTCAATCCACCTCACAGTCTGTTCATGTAGCCCACACTTCCTGAGCTAATCTGTGTAGATGTTATGGGAGACTGTCCAAAGCCTTTCTGAATTCGAGGTACACAGCATTCACTGCTCTCCCAGTTAATTCATCCTAAAAGGCCATCAGGTTGTTCAAGCATAATTTCCTCTTAGTGAATCCATGCTGACTACTCCTGATCACCTTCTTATCCTTCGTGTGCTTGGAGATGACATGTGCTTGGAATGAGTACTCCATCGCCTTTCTGGGGATTGAGTGAGGCTAACTGGCCTGGAATTCTCTGGGTCCTCCTTCCTATTGTTTTTGAAGACTGAACTGGCATTTGTTTTCTTCCACTGCCCAGGCACCTCTCCTGATCATAATGACCTTTCAAAGATGATGGACAGTGACCTATTAAAGATGTCTGCTGGCTCCCTCAGCACTCGGGGGTGCATCCATCCAGGCCCATGGACTTCTGGATGTCAGGTTTTCCTCAGTGATCTCTAACCTCATCTCTCCCTGCCTAATCAGACAATATCTTTATATTGCTCCCAATATGTGGCCTGTCCCTGCTTCCATCTTCTGGACACGTCCTTCTTCTCTTTGAGTTTTGCCAGGAGCTCCTTACTCATTCAGGCACACCTCCTGCTCCCTTGGCTCAACTTCCTGCTCACTGAGATACACCACTCTTGAGCTTGGAGAAGGTGATCCTTGAATATTAGCCAGCTTTCTTGCACCTCTCTTCTTTCTAGGACCCTGTTCCATGGAATTCTTCAAAGCAGACCTCTGAAGAAGCCAAAGTTTGCTCTGCTGAAGTCCGGAGATGGGATCCTGCTTTTTACCCTGCTCCCTCCTGTCATGATCCTGAACTCCACAATCTTATGATCACTGCAGCCAAGGCTGCCCCCAGCCTTCACATCTCCAACCAGTCCTATGTTGGTCCAGCGCTCCTCTCCTTGTTGGCTCCTCCATCATCTGTATCAGGAAGTTACCCTCAGTGCTCTCCAGGAACCGCCTGAGTTGCTTGTGCCTTGCTGTGTTGCCCTCCAGCAGATACTGGAGAGGTTAAAATCACCCATGAGAAACAGGGCCTGTGAACATGAGGCTGCTTCCAACTGACTATAGAAGGCTTCATCTACTTCTTCTTCCTGATCAGATGGCCTGTAGCAAACCCCTACAAAAATGTCAGCCAGTGTCACACTGGTGGTTTGGTTAGCGAGGAAGATTCCAAGACTGTCGGGCAATGTTGATCTAATTGATTTTGTTTGGGCTAGAACGTTGGTCCTTTAGTCACATTGCTGAGTAGTTAATCACAGATATTTTAGCAGCAAACAAGCACAATAGCTCACTGGCGTGGGAAAGGCTTTTGTAGATCAGGTCCTGAAAAAAGCTGCTTAAAGAGAGATTAATTGGCCAAATTCTTTTATTATTCATTACATGTTCTGTAGAAGTCAAGTCCTAAAGAAGACTACCACAAAGTGACAATTTATCTTGGTGAAACAGAAAACAGAATGAGGCCCCTTGTTCCTTTTCATGCAGCTGCAGATCAAGCGACCAACACACCAGATCTGGAAAGAGGTTGCTTGAGGAGTATACTGTGTAAAAGATACTTGCACTTATAGAGACTGTACACATAAACTGAGCATGGCTTTAAGGAAGAGTAATTTTTCATTAAACAATACAAAGTCTTGTATGTAAAACGTATCAGTAACAATGAACCTATGCAGTCTTAGAAAGTTAGGTTTGGCAGAAAGGGTAAAATAGCATGGTGATTACTGTGTGAATAATGGGAAAGATCTAAAAAAGTTTTAGAGCCATTTACAGCCATTTCTTTAGGCATTAAGTCATTTTCAGAGCTTTTGATGAGATACTGATTCTTCAAGGGACTGATGAATAATTGACATGAGTAGCAGGATCCACCTAAAATCCAGCAGCTCAGCTGCTCTCTAAAATTCTTATCATCAAAACTCTTCCTTTCTAAATCTTCTCAGGATATACATTCTACTTGATAATTTAAGTTCTGTTGTTTTGTTTTATATAAGGAATCAGAACTGACTCTGAAAATTGAGAACTATCTCAGAAAATGAACCCTAACAGAGCAACATATTCTACTAAAGGTGCTGGCTTTTACGCCATCTTGTATAAGCAGAATCTTGACTAGAGTAGATCACCGTTAATCCATCCAGTGAGGTTGTGGAGTCCCCTTCTCTGTATTCAAGGCCTGGATGCAACCCTGTCTAACATGCTGTAGGTGACCCTGCTGAGCAGGGTGGTTGGACTGGCTGATCTCCAGAGGTCCCTTCCAACTTTACCGATATCAATAATATCAATATTAAAAAAAATACCTCACTATTAAGGGAGACTTTCAGTCCTACACTATACCCTAGCAAATTGTTTTACTAATGTTGCTCTCAGAATGGCACATTAGTTCTTTTCTGAATGGTAAAAACTTTTAATATAGGAGATTTCCTAAAACGGAGTACTACTTTGTTCTTTCAAAATAGGAGCTACTTAATCATTTAATAATTAACATGTCTGAGATGAACCTTCTACATGTGAAAGCAATTCTTAAATAGTGAACTGTGCACTGCAGTTATGTGGTGTGACCTTTTCTTTTTAGTCAATAACTTTTACAGCTGCCTGGGAAAAGCTGAGAATATGTAAAGCTGAGCACGTATAAATGGTGAAGAGAACCTTCCGAGCTCCCTTATCTGGGACAGCTAATTAGTAACAAATTAGGAAGACAGAAACAAATGACTACAGAAAGCAAAGCCTAATCATTGTTGTCAGTCAACCATGCACTGCAGGAAAGAAGAGCTTGTACATGGAATCAGTGCCACAAGCTACTATTAATAAACAGGATTGGAAAGAAGGAGGAAAGGAGCTACAAGTGAAGGAGAATCATTCACATGTGATGGGAAGAAAGCAAAGAGAGAACATCTCTGCTTGGGTGGATGAGCAGTGTCTTTGGTAAAGGAATTTCAAGCAGGACTAAAGTGGGTGGACCATGCTGGGGCTTGATGGAGGCTGAAATACACAAACACTGAAATATAAGGAAGCACACTGTGAACAGAGGAACAGAATAAATCATAGCAGAAAAATAGTAGAATGAGCATCCCGAGTCTTATTTTCTCTCCTGGAAGATAAACATCAATTTCAGTAGTTTAATACGAGGTATTCAACCAGGTGAATATCTGAAGTTCCCATGCCCAGCTATGATAATTCCCACAAGAAGATGAATGGGGCAATAATTAGGAAGCTTGAAGGGTGGATAATCTCTCTTAAAACTCATGTTGTGAAAGAGTGTGACAATTTCTGCTAGAGATAAGTTTAAAATCTGCAAGATTACTCAAAATGGTTGTCCAGCTAGCCACATCACCTGTGCAAGAAT
Organism: Rhea pennata; assembly: GCF_028389875.1. NCBI lineage: Eukaryota > Metazoa > Chordata > Aves > Rheiformes > Rheidae > Rhea > Rhea pennata. Next base: position 4,151,727 of record NC_084702.1, on the reverse strand, counting down.
ATGTATCTAGGTATTAAGTACCTGTCTGTATGCTCTTCAGAAAACATGACAACAGGAAGTATATTAGCCCACAAAAATTTGTTCTACAGCATTCTGAGGACAATGCTAAAGTAGATTCAGCAGGACCATCGAACTGCTGTTGTTCTGAAAATTAAAAGAAAAAAAAGCTAACATACATCACCTTTGTGGGCTTTTTAAACTGTAAAGAGAATTTATAGTGTATTACTTCCTAGAACTATATTACAATAAGCACTAATAAAATAGAAGGACAGTCTGAAAAAATGAATAACCTCACCTACCTGTTTTAAGTACTTGAGACCAAATAAATAAAATAGAGCACTGCATCCATATATATTAGATCTTTAAAATGAGGGCAAGTAATCTATTACCAAACCAAAACCTGCCTATAACTCTCTTCAGATGGTTATCCCAGCCACTGCTTCTACATCTTATAATGCTATAAATGAAAAATAAGTATTGACATTGCCGCTACCACTTTTTTCCTGCTTTTGTGACTTTGTACATCTAGACTGAATACCTTTTAGATAATTCTTTCCACTTCTGCTAAAATTTCTATCGTAAAAACACTGCCATTCAGATATAGCGAATAACGTACCTTCTCTATTCAAATCCTAAGGAATGGAGAAATTCAGATAAAAGTACCAATTAAAGAAAGATTAAAAAAAAATTTGAACAAAGCTAGTAAAGAAAAAAAGATCAAAAGGCAGAAAATCTGGCTGCCCATATGTGAAATCAAGTCACAGACTCTGTATGTACTAGAAGTCCCTGCAGATACAGGATGCTAAGACCTGTGAGACAATGTTCCAGAGGACTGTGACCCAGGACTGTACCAAATGTACACAGTGACCTTTCAGCATTTCATAAAAGGCAGTAATGATTCACTGCAGCAATCATGATTTAGCTTTGAATCCTAGAATATCTACCATTAAGAAAAACTCTTTCAGTACAATGCACTGATAAGACATGGCCCAAAAAGAAAATGAAAAAAAAAAGAGAGAAAAAAATATAACTTTAGACAACACAGTAATTCTAAGATGGGCTAAATGCTTTCACAGACTATTTTTATTTTCAATTCACAATGAATTTGTTAATTACCAAAAACCCCAGGTTTTAGCTATTTATGTCAATTTTATTTGCAGTTGCTACTCATAAAAAAGAAAAAAAAAAGAAAAAATCCATTAAAGTGTTGTAAGTCAATTATTTTCTCTGATCACTATGAGACTGCAGCATCCTGGAAAATAATTACGTCTCTGTGGATTATTTGTGATACAGCAGTTACTAGTTACTTCTAGGCTTACATATTTCCAGTGATTAATCTATGATGAATAAAAGAATATTAAATACTCCAAGGGGGAAATATATATGTATATTATATATGTATTATATATTTTATATAGAGAGAGATATATAAATTTCAATTCAGTTTTAAAAATGGCATAAATGAGTTCAGTTTTATTTCATGGAGTAAATCTGAAGAATGTATTAAGACAGCCAAGCTTCTTTTCTAATTTTTTATTAAGTAATGCATTCATTCACTATGGTCGTCTCTACTCTACTGGAAAAATATTTCTTAAAGTACTTGTTCTTTAGCACTAAAACTCAGATTTTGTTATTAGCTCTGCCACTGACATTCACCATTATCTTTAGCATATTACGCTCTGCACTGATCTGCAAAATGGTATAATAATACCTCTACTTACCTCACCTGGGTGTTGTAACTAACTGATGTTCCAAGAGGGCTAAGAGAACCTTAGATGAAAAACACTATCCAGGCAATATCCTGGGTAGTCAGTTACAGGAGAAGGATTAAGCCTGGACTGCCAGTCTTTATTAGATCTGATTCAGCCTAAAAAGCCGATATATGCTGATAGGCCATGGGAATGCATCTTTGAAGAAACATTCACAGCATATTACATACTTATATTCTACTGAAAGAACAGAAAAAAAAAAAGACTTTATAGAAACTGAAGTATTATATAAAGACACTTAAAAAGTATTATATAAAGTACATGTAAAGTATTATACAAAGGGTAGTACAGATACAGGGGGCCACACAGGGGTGGCACTTTTGAATCATTTTATTTAACTTAAAGTCACTTTTTCCACCATACTCATGGTATCAAAGGGTACTAAAGTGAGACATAATTCATGTCTTTCCTACACAGCACAAATAATGTGAACATTCCTTTTAAAGAGAGACAGACTTTCTTTTGGAAATATTGTTCCAGATTTTCTCTGAAAACTTCTATTAAAATTATTAACTACTAAAAGTTCATTTTAATTGTTTGATATATTTTAATATAAATATTTGTATATCTCAAATATTTTGTATATATTAACTGAATTTAATATATTGAAATTTTTAATTTTAATACCTTCTCAAAATTCAGAGGTTAAGAGCTTAGTATAGAATTGCTACTCAAGATCACTGTTAGCTAGATGTAACTCTAAAGAAGCAGTTTCTAGGCTTCTGTCTTTGTGATTTGGAATCTGAAGTACTCTTCATATTAATTTTCATTTCTGTTTAAAGAAATATTGCACATTGGAGCTACTCACATGAATTGTATCTGTTTAATTCCACAGCAACATCCAAAACAACACCAAGTATTTCTTTCAATTCCTTGAAATCATCAATGAATCTCTTTAAGCTTTGACATCTTTAATGCTCAATTTTTAAATGAAAAACTTTTCCACTTTTATGACCTCATTTCTATGATGTTTATCTGTCTACTAAAATTACTAATTCTAAATTTTAGAATAGTAATGATAATTCAAGCAATTCAAGTTGTCAGGTGACTTTTATTTTCATATATTGTATAATTTTAAAATTAACTATTTTGCTTTCAACTACTCGGACTGTTACTGTCCACTTGAATTTTCACCTAAAAATAAAAACAATCTATGTTTCATCTGGCTTTAACATTATGATTGTATTTTTATTCAAAATGATCAGTGTTACATGAATAGTAGTGGAATGCCCATTACACCTTGTTTCCATCAACTCTTTCTTTGAACTGCCAGTCTCACATGCCACTTTTTTTTCCAGCAATTTAAAATGAGCCTGAGCAGGACACAATAGCACATTCCTGGCTGTGTACTACTGCCACTACTCCTGTCCTCAGTCTCTTCACACTTGGCAGTTTTGGATGCAGCTGAACAGTGTATAATTCTTAGTCACCTTCACTATGAACTGATTTTGTGCAGTGGTATGCACACAGTGCTCTTCGTGCATATTTATTGGAAGCACAATTTCCTACTAATTTCCTCTACAGTGAAAGGAACAAGGGTAATAAATTAATATCTTTTTTCATTAGAAGAGTACTGCCAGTAGAATACTAATGCTACAGAGCTTGGAAGAGATCAGGATTCTGTCTTCTCTTTGGCATTTTCAGTACCAGGAGAGCATCTTTGCTCAAATTCCCTGCTTTAATTCTGTTTCAGAGGTCAGGATCCATCTAAAAGCAAACTTCTTTTCTGTTTCTAAAATCTTCACATGATACACAAAAATTAGGTTAGAAAGTCATATTTATCCCAAGACTTTTAAAGTCATTCTATTTACTTTGCAGATGCAAGCATAAATTCTGCAAGTATATATGGTTAAACCTTACTCTGAGCAAAAATATTTACCAATACTAACCAAAGACCCTAAACTAGCATATTTTTTTGCTCAGACAAGCTTCTTAACAGTAAGGTTTGCTGATTATGGGGCTATAATAACTTGCATATCAAATAACACATTTCATTTACATTGGTAATATCTTTAACTTTCCTTCCTCCATAATTGTAAAGCTTTCTTAATTCTCTCTCTCTCTCTCTTTTTTTTTTAAGCAAATAGTAAAATACTTATATTGTTACATCTTTTACAAGGAATACCTCCATATGCAAGCTGAAGAAATGCAGAAATGCATAGATAACATAGTAGAACTTGTTTTCAGAGCTTATGTGTGTGGAAATTAACAAAAGAGAAGAAAGGTAACTGTGTGATTAAAGAACTACCAAATTAAAGCAAATAAAATGACTAGCTTTCCAGAGGACATAATTTGTAGAGTTTTGCTCTTTTTAATATGAAGGAATTTACAGTCTTTATAGCATCTCAACAATGCACTGTAGATAGGTCCTGGCCCTCAAGAAAATACTTACTACAGAACTGCCCTTAAAATCACAGCGCTGTAAGAGAAACTAGAATTATGATGATGGGTATTGTAATAGAAACTAATTTTTCTTGAGAAAGGCTTTGTTGGCATAGTGTATATGTGTACATTGCTAAGTAAGTTCTGTATTAACATTATGTGTTAACATTATTCATCCCAGGAATAATTTAATGTGAACAATGAATTACAACTGACACAGATTAATTTATCATATTATATTTGCATATAACGTTATTGATACCTGATCACAGACGATCTTCTGCCAGTATTAAAAATAAAAAAGAGAAAGTTTTAGGAAAATTAGAGGAAGTTATAACAGTTAATAGAAAGCACATTCCATGTTCCATGGTTTTACGGAGAAATAGTCCCAATTCATATGGCAAGCAGTCCTGATACTATTGCCTATTGATTCTGATGACTCTATCCTCATACCACCAGCTTTCATAAACCAGCATAATTAGTTTTTATTCCCATATTTTCATTCAAAAGTTCACAGAAGTTCTAATTCAGCAATTTACAAGGAAAAAAAAACATGCAAAAAAGACAGATTCAACCTGAAATTTGCAGGTGACCTAGCCAGTACACAGGAGAGGTTCCTTCTCTGATTGTATTGCTGATGTGATATCGCTGAAGCAAGAACATGCTGAGCATACAGTTAGCACTGCGATCTCTTCAGTTTGATAATTAGACTGTTCCCAGATGTGTTGGCGTACTCAGTTCATTTCTCATATTGTTCTCATCTTTTCCTCTTGGTGTCTTTAATACTTTGCGTTGCACTAGTCTGCTTTTACTGCCCATACATTAAAAGCTATTTTCTCTAAGAAATTCAGGATATGGTCTGCTGATGGTTCACACAGGCAGACATGTAACCTTTTGTCTTGATTAATGATGAAGAAAAAGGAAGACTGAGTTTTTAACATGAGAAAGAGGTTTCGGCATTATATTTGCCAGTTACATTAATCCTACTGGACTCAGATTTGAATGATATTTGAAACTCAGTCAACACAAAACAATAGCATAAGTAGTTTTGAAACACAGTTATGAAATTGAAACTGTAGTTTGTCTATGTCTATGATAACATATACAGTAATTCCAATTTGATGGTGGTATATGGATAGAGAACATATTTTAGTATTTGAATTTCATAATAAAATTTGGAAATACAAGCTAAATAACACTGTTAATGTTTAAATCATATTGAAAGAGTGGCTGTCCTCAGCAACTGTGGACTATGCCTGTTCTGCATTGCAGAACATTTTCTGTGCATAGTTTGTTCATGGAAGGCATACATCAGAAATGACAAGCTTTCTTGGAAGAAAAAGTAAGAAAAAGTAGTAGCTTTTTCTCTTGCCAGATGAATGCAACATTACTAACAGCAGCTTAAACTGTATGCATATGATCATGATCTATGACTTTATACAGAGAGCATGAATGTATTGAACTCTCTCCAGTTCTCAGGGAAAATCATTATAAGCAATCACTCTCCACAAAAGAGGCAAAATAATTATTTTGAATTAATTTTGTGATAAGAAACTTTCTCATTTCTCTTCTAGAATTTTCATACTATTAGGTGATGTTCTTACTATGGTATTCCGATGTGATTTTTCAGGACACTTTGTAAGAAGAACACCCTGAACTTCCTTCAGATTCCCATGCTATTAGAGCTGAATGGACCTGTTGGATGAACCTGAGTCTTTTTGTTTGCCTGTGCAGTTATTCTACATGGTTCTCAGCTCTCTACCTCATTACTGGTTTCTCCTAACTTCCGTCTGCACACTGTGCACACAGAGGGACATCCCATGCAACTGGGCAGTTCAGTATGGTCAGAAGTTTAATCCTTACAGTTTTTCTCAAATCTCATCTTCTCCCATATTTCAACAGAGCCATAGCACTTGGGACCCTCAGTTACTCCATGGGGGGCACAGGAGTTTATTATTTGCTGCCTAGACCACATAAAGCTTTTAAAGCCTGAACTGCATGTTCTCATAATAAAACACATCAAGCTATAGATACCATGCCCAGTGTTTGCCCCAAATCTACCAAGCAATTCCTTGATGCCCTTACTATATTTAAATCTATTGTCTGAATAAACATGGCCTGGTACTGACATAAGAAATACGAATTTGGTAACTACCTTATCTTCAGAGTCCTTGCCTATAGAATATTAACCCCTCTGTCTTGTTCATTTGATATTTTATATTGCATCCAGACAATGGATAGGAGAAATACCACTGGTTTCTAGAAAAGTGAGGAAATACTAAATAGGAAAGGCTTGATATGATACAACAAGAATCAAGCTGAAAGAGCTCCAGAAAATGTTTTGGGGTAGAAGCAACAAATGAAAAAGGATCAATTTACTATCAAAACTCAATACATATATATCGAGACAAAGTTCAGTGATGAAGAGCAGATAGGAACAGAATTTGTTTTTGGTAACTAGCATTTAGAGGTAATTTAGAAAAATGCCAATGTGCATGTGTGTATGTATGTGTTTGTGTGTGTGTATAAAAATACATATACACATACATTTTTAATATTTGCATGCAATATCAAAAACTAAAGGAAATTCCAGTGGTAGCAGTTACTGTCAGTATCAGCTTACTAAATAAATATGCACCTTTACCAGGCAAGAAGGTTTTATGTTTAATGAAGCAACATAGTTTGTTACATATTTTACTGCAGAGAATCATCAATAAAAAAACACTACACTGGCCCTTTGGGGAGCACTGACAGCAGTCTGACAGCAGTAGTTAATTGCCTTTGAGAGGAACACAAACAACCTTAGAGAGGCTGCAGCATCTTTTCTTCCAACTAAATGTGTTAGGCTCTACCAGAGTAAGACTGAACAAAAAGAGGGGCATTGTTTATCTGTTTTTTTCTGACACCTGCCAATCATCTCTCACCAAAGATATTATCAGGTATATCGTATATCTTTCCTATCCCTCTATTGTCTACGCACTTATCTGAAAAACAAATCCACACAAAGATCATAGCTTCTGAAACTTATCCTGCTGAACCTGTCCATGGACAGGGATATATAAAATCCTAATACAATCCAAAGTGAGGGGAACTGGATTGTCCTTTAATGGGTAAACAAAGTAATTAAAAAGAAGAATGTACTTAAGGGACAAACACAGTACACAATAAGTACCTTTCTTTTACAGCATTTACGTCCCATTTACAGAAAGGAAGGAAAATCCTATGCTTAGGCTGACTCAGAATTGCCGTTCTTGCTAAAAACAACAGAAAGAGAAGACAATTTAACAGGCTTTGGGATGAAGCAATCAAAATCTGTCAGTCTCAACTGACCTAACAGCACCTTATGAGGAAATTAACTTTTCTACCACAGAGTCTTATTTCCAGGAGCTTAAGCTCAGAGTTCAGAATTTGTTCTAGTTTAACTTGCTTCCTACTTCAATAACTAAGAAATGTATGTGTGAGTTTATAAAAATATTTTTTTTTATTTACACAAAGTAAAACAAAACAGAAAAAAGGTATCCTGTGTAAGAACAAAACTGGTCAATGGTCTGAGTACATGCTACAGATTCTGAAGCAGCTAGCTAGCTGTTTTATCCAGATTAATTTGGCATTGTTCTGCATACTGTCGTAAGATCTTCATTATGGAAGATAAGACACATTAGCCGCAATGCCTTTATATTCCTGGAAATCTAAAAATGTATAAGTCATGCCTGACAAAATTGATTGCCTTCTGTGATGAGATGACTGGACAGGTTGGCGAACGGAGAGCAGCGGATGTTGTATACTTGGACTTTATGTGCTTGACAATCTCCTGTAGTTTCACTGTAGCTATGGGGTGATCTCATCTGGATATGGGGATGAAACAGTGGTTGGCAAACTCTCTGGATTCAAAGGGCAGAGATCACTAGTCCAAGTTCAACTTATACTGCATCCAGTACAGTCTAATGCCTTCATTAAAGACCTGTATGAGTACATCTCAGTGATGTAGTGGCAAAATAGAAAATTAATTTAATAGACATTTAATGTGGAGCAACTTCTCAAAGGAAAACCAAAAAAAACCCAAAAACCTGCAACTCATGTCCCAAAGGTAGCAGCTTGACCCAAACTGCTACTAAATGTTTGCGAAGATGATATATGGACTTTGACTTATTCTAGCTGCATGTACCTGCAAGCTCTGCTTCTGCAGACATTATTTGGGAGATTATTAATATTAATGCTGTTGATTATTTGGGACTTTTATTGACATCACTCTAGACATGTCAGGAAAAAGAAGATATAGTGTGCCTCCTATAAGCTAATAGCTAACAGTGCACTACACTGCAGAAATTTTTCATGCTTCAGCAGAACATAATTTACTGAGCAGAAGAAGGTAAGGAGTCAGCTGGAATAAGGCTTAAGGGTAACAAACGTGACTCACAGATTACTGGCCTTTCTCATTCTGGTAGTTTCAAAGTAGCCAAATGCTTGAAAGTAATGGAACAAAATTTACACATAGTGTAAATTTCAGTAAATACTGATAGAGTCGTTCTTCAACTAAATCCAATTTTACTGTAAATCATGAAGTATCTGTAACTTTTTGTTCTGCCTATATTTTTCTAAAGAAGAATTGTCATTAAAGAAAAAGACATTTTTATTATTCAAACGCACAGACTAAGTGCATAGTTTACATAATTATGTTACATCTGTTGGTTTGGGGGCTCTGTTTAGAGGAAGAAAGGATATTCCCTTATTTATTAGCACAAATATATATATCAAAATGCCTTTCTTCTTCTGTTCTGTGCTCCATACGAGTCAAATGACAGATTGTTTATTATATTTATTGAGCAAAAGCAAACAACTCACAACATGACATTTTGCAAGTAAATTTAATCTTTCTTCCCTGTCTCTTTCCTACCATATTACCCTCCCTCTTTTCCTCTCTTATTCATTGATTTTGCTGTGAATTTATACCACCTATATACAGAAGTCAAAGTTTCTACCATTTTACTCACTTAGCTTATATTCCAAAACATTTACTTTCTTCTGAGCATTGCTCAGAGAATAAACAACTCTGCTATTCAGCACTGAAATTGTGATGGGAAGAACTCTCATATTGAATGATAGATTTAAAATTACAGAGTTTATGCCTTATTAATTTTCACTATTTTGTATATGCATGATCTCTAGCATCTAAAAGATAGTTCAAAGAGTATTGAGAGGTGTATTCCTATTCACTTCATTTTTAGAAGTCACATATTCATAAAATTTAATAGATTTCTTCATATTTCAAGTAAATAAGATGATATTGCATAGTAATACAAAGGCAGATAAAATAATGTAATACAATGAAGTTGTAAGTTCAACAAAAGGAAATTCAAATTCCTGCACCTGGGAAGGCATAACACCTTTCACCTCTATGCTTTGGATGCCAACATACTCAAGAGATGCTTTACTGAGAAGGGCCTGCTGGTATACTGCAAGGTGCATATCACTTAGCAATGTACCCTTGCAGCAAAATTGGTCAACAGTATCCTACACATTACAAAGAGTGTTCTCAGCAAGTGGAGGGAAGCAATCCTTCTCTGCTCAGCATTGGTGAGGCCACATCCAGAGTGCTGTCTCTGGTACTAGGCTACACAGTACAAAAGAGACATGGACCTGCCGCAGAGCGTGCAGCAAAGATGATTAAGGGATTTAAGCATCTCTCACATGAGGTGAGGCTGAGAGAGCTGGAACTGTTCAGCTTGGAGCAAAGGAGGCTCAGGGGAAATCCTATCAATCTTTATAAATATTTTTATAAATATCTGATGGGGGAGCTGTAAAGAAGATAAAGTCAAGCAATACTCAGTGCTATCCAGAGATGGGATGGGAGGCAAAGGAAAAAACTTATATACAGGAAAATCTATTTAAACGTAAGAGTAGATGAGGCCTTCTACAGACAGTTGGAAGCAGCCTCATATTCACAGGCCCTGTTTCTCATGGGTGATTTTAACCTCTCCAGTATCTGCTGGAGGGCAACACAGCAAGGCACAAGCAACTCAGGCGGTTCCTGGAGAGCACTGAGGGTAACTTCCTGATACAGATGATGGAGGAGCCAACAAGGAGAGGAGCGCTGGACCAACATAGGACTGGTTGGAGATGTGAAGGCTGGGGGCAGCCTTGGCTGCAGTGATCATAAGATTGTGGAGTTCAGGATCATGACAGGAGGGAGCAGGGTAAAAAGCAGGATCCCATCTCCGGACTTCAGCAGAGCAAACTTTGGCTTCTTCAGAGGTCTGCTTTGAAGAATTCCATGGAAGAGGGTCCTAGAAAGAAGAGAGGTGCAAGAAAGCTGGCTAATATTCAAGGATCACCTTCTCCAAGCTCAAGAGTGGTGTATCTCAGTGAGCAGGAAGTTGAGCCAAGGGAGCAGGAGGTGTGCCTGAATGAGTAAGGAGCTCCTGGCAAAACTCAAAGAGAAGAAGGACGTGTCCAGAAGATGGAAGCAGGGACAGGCCACATATTGGGAGCAATATAGAGATATTGTCTGATTAGGCAGGGAGAGATGAGGTTAGAGATCAAGTGTTCCAGTGACATTTGACAATTTAGATGAAAAAAATCTATTATTTAAAATGTATTATTGTCTTAATGAGTTGATTTGACTTTCTTGAAGCTATTAGGTAGCATATCAAGAATGCAGCTCAAGAAAGCAGTCTTTATATTCCAGACTGAAATATCTGTCCTCAGCTATCGGGTTCTGAAATGTAATCAAAATGAACCAATAATTCTTTGCTTATTAACTCTGCTATACCAAAGAAAATGGTATTCTTTCTATAAATAAATAAATAAATAAATAAAACTGCTAGAAGGCCCCAGAGCATTGACTGACCTAGAAAGTACCATCCTTACTCCTTAACGTAAAATCATAGAGCGGATTTTCCATGAACTGCAGCAACAATCTGCCTTTTATATTGTCAAGAATTATTATATTCCTTTTCCTTAAAATTCCTGTCATTTTGTCATCCGTATCTGAAACACTGTAAAGATGCTTAAGGCTGTCCTTCCTGCTTCAGTTCTGATGTCAGCGAATGCACAGAGGAACAAAGCATGAAGACAGCCAACATACACAAATTCTCTGTGAACTCATTTCTGCTTATTCCTCATGCAGCTGTGCAGTACAGAGTGGAAAACAGTCCTCTACCTTAATGTTGGCAAGCAGAATTTGAATCCCTGTAGAGTAGTGTTAGACATCTAATAGTGTTAGATTCATTTTAACTTCTTTCTTTGTAGGACACAGAGTTTCCCAGCCAAACCAGAAGATAGACCAAGATCCTTCTTCCCTAGTAGTCAGTCAGAAAGTGCTAAGTTGCCTTTCAAGGACTGTAGGAACTTAAATGCTCTGCTGCATGAATAGGAGGTATATGAAAGGCACTGATTTGTCTTGCTTACAGTACAGAACACAAGGCACAATATAGACGTGTATGCAGAATTTCATGTTCACTACATGGCATGTGTGCCCACAGAACACAAAATCAGTTCCTGGCTGGAGCCAGGTACTGCCTGGAATGTATGTACTTGGAAATTTGTATTAAAAACATTTTCTTATCTCTTCTACTTTTGCCCTCACAAATGTTACCTAAGTTAACATTTAATTCTCTTTGAACAAGATTATTAAATGAAAAAAAAAAGCGTTCATCTGCAGAATCAAAGTGCAATCTCTTCCCAGCTGTTCTGGCAACCTCTCCTACCAGTGGTGATTTCAAAAGGCTGTATTGGAAGGGAGGAAAACATCAGGGACGGGAAGAAAAAAGGGTGTGCTTGTTTTCAAAACCAATTAGATGCCTACTTTTCATTGAAATAAAGAGAATGCAGATAGTTAAACATCTGGGGGCATCTACTTAAGAATCCCCCTGAACCTCTATATGTCTGTAGGCTTTAAAATCTCTGTCCTGTAGGTGCCGCTGGCTTGTAAATGACACTAGCTTATGAGTTTGGGCTTTTTATTACTTCTTTCCTTCACCATGAGAATGTCAACATTTTGAATGCTCCAGTGCTATAAGCTCCCTTGCACTTCATTACTCAGATGTAATCAAACTCAAGATTTATAACCATAACCCACCACTTCTAACCATTTGAGGTTTGTTAATACAATCACCATCCCTATGTTTCAGATATCGTAACAATTTTAACCCAGGTTAATAAAGATTCTCATCTATAGTAATAAGGCTGGTAGACTTTTCATATAATATGGGATTTAAAGCAAATGGGAAACTGAATGTTCCTGCCAGCTTGCACCAGTACAAATAGCTTACTAGAGAAGTTTTAATGCTTTTCTCAAAACTTGCATTTTACTATACATTTTACCTTTCAGTTTAATAGGGTTTTGAGAGCAGATGGCAGCAATATAATCCAAGAAAGGATTCTCTTTAGGATCCAATTTATTTTTCTTTTTTTATTATTTTTTTTAATCAAAACTTCATTGCCATGTGTTTGCCATAGTTACATTCATACCTCTTCTTATTCTCTATTGACCTGCATAATTTCTGTTAATCTAAGGAGACTTTTTCTCCTGGAGAAAAGCAGAGATACTGCAATTTGAATGGAGACATATTGGAAAAAGTGATGTAAGGTAATATTAAAAACTGTTCATTCGTAGAGAGTGGCCAGTATGCTATCAGCATAATGAAATGCTGGTTCTTCACAGTTCCTCTGCTTTTTTCCAGTGCTTCCTGAAAGAAAACTTGAGTGTGGTACTTCCAGAATAAGACTAATATATTGTTCATAAACCTGCATGAGTTTGCACTAAAGAGCTTGCAGCATAAGCAAATGAAAATGACAAAAAAGCCTGTAGTGTTTCTAATGCTAGAGACTACCTTTTCTCTTTTTTCCCCCACCTGTCTCACAGACCATATATTACACGTGCAATTATTGCTACTCCTTGGTTCTTTCTTGCTCTTCTACTGGCGTATCTCTTTCAAATATTATGCTTTGTTTATCCAATGGTTGGAATAGTAGTATCTTGATATTTGTGAGCCTCTGCCCCAAATAATGAATAATAACAATAAACAAGAGCAAGTTTGGAGATTTATGCAGATGCAAAATGTAATATCATACCCGTTATCCATGTGGCATCCTTCAAGTGTATGTTTTGGCTTGGACATCTTGATATTCTTTTAGAATCATACTAGATTAAATCATGTAACTGTTTTTATTTCTTCCAGACAATATTTTTCTACTGTTTTCTTCTTTTGGATAATTAGCAAGCCTCTGCTGCCCTAATATCCAAGTTCCTCCTCATATTTAATGTATTTATTCTCCTAACTGCAGTCATGTCATGCTATTATTACATTTATTATTCAACCAATGCAAAGAAGAAAACACTAATTTACTTCTATACAATCATAAAGGGAGTTTATATCTGAACAGGAACCAACGCTGCAGTATCATGACTTCATGATATTTTAGCTGCTTGACCATCTCTCATGTAACAACTGCTCTGGTAAGAGCAAAGTGAAGCTAAGGAACTTTCTCTTCTTATTCTTACAACCGAAGATGTAGAAACTGCTCTATTAGTGCCTACAACAACCTACAAAAAGTTTTCCAGAAATTACAACAAAAACTCTTTTGTTGTTTTTGCATACATTATCAATGTCAACATTGTTCTTCTTCTAGGAATCCAGTACAATGAATCACTCCTATTTAAGGACATTTATGAGTACACTTAATAGCAATCAAAGTCAGTTGGAGTTAAGCAAATGGTTAAATACTTATTCTGAAATGAGACTTTTAATTATCCTTACAACTGATGTACTCTTCCCTGGGAACTAAAGAAAAGGATTACAACAGCTCAGTTTTAGCTTGTGTGTCTATCGGTGTCTCCACATTCAGTGTAAATGCTTCAGCTTTGAAAAATTAAGATCCATTAGCGTAGGTATTTTAAACAGAGTATTTGGTGGAAAATGTTTTCATATACAAGGTAAAAATGAAAAATTTCAAGTTTCCTTGTCCTCTATCCTCCCTAATAAATACAGTTACAAATACTTTTTTTCTCCATTTACATATCAATCAAATATAGATAGCTACATATTTGGCTGCCATTCAGAAGATTAGCTGTTAGTAGCTTTCTTCTTCACAACTCTTGCAGAAATACAGTACTTAAGATATTTCTAGTGTACAGAAGTCATCATAAAAATCACCTTGAGTTGCTTTCATTTGCTGTGTAAGTTATTAATAAAGAGCAATAATGATGATTGTTAGGGTAACCTCTCTACCATATCATTTTTGTGTTGAACATTTCAGCAAATAACTCACTAGGTGTTAAATGTTGCACCCTAAATATGGATTTCTTTTCTATTGGTTGTAATTAATGACCATAAACTTAATTCCATTCTTTCAGTGTGATCCATAATGGCCAGTAAACGAAGAATCGTATTAATCTGTTGATAATATAATCACTCAGTTTTCCACCTATATAATAAATTGTGCTTTCAAAGCTGTTGCACTACAGATCAGTGTAACTAAGCCCATTCAACACTTAGTGTGGACTCATTTAACATTTTACGCTAGTGATGATGTTGATATAATTCATCAGGACTAATTCTGTTCAAATAACCTAGGCTAATCATTAACATAAGCCTTTCTATACTGCAAATTGGAGTTTGATTTTTTTTTTTTTTTTTTTTTTTTGACTTTGTGTTGAGAAATCCTCAGTAATCACTGATCAGTAGTCAGGTAATTGGGCTCTTGAATGCCTATTAGAAAGGAAGTAGACTTTGAATGCTGGTAGATTTCAGGGTAACATCTTCTTGAGAATGTGTGCTATATTTAGATGTGATTCAAAATTTTTTATGCACTTGTATTTAAAATTACAGAAGTGAAACATTCTCACTAATTAGGAAATAAAATAATTTGTTGTCATTTTTCTCCTTTATCTGGCATAGGAGTATTTCATGAACATGTTTGATTTTAAGAAATAAGAATTATTTTCCTTTTACAGAAAGTGACAGCTAGTATGTGAATTTGTCTGTGAAATTAATTTCTAGTATAGATCAAGCCTTTTCTGCATTAAAAAAAAACTTCAGAAAACCATAGCCTTTGTGCTTTTTTAGTAAATATCAGTCTCTTTTGTAATCTCCGTGGAAAAGAAATTGATATAACATGCACTTTTTTTCCATTTTACATTGATTTTCACAACGCATTCTTCTAGTAGACATTATCCTCTAATATTTCTTTTTCTTTTCTGTTTTCCACTTTAAAAATATCTAAAAGCTCAGTGCCTTCATTATTTTTCCTGAGAGCCAAGTGCTGTATAAATGAGATATTAACCTTTCTCCTGTACTTTCACTGATGTCATCCTTATTTTACAGTCTTTTTCTCAAACTGGACTCCCAAGTTCTCTTTTTTTTTTTTTTTTTTTTTTTTTTTGGGGGGGGGCGGGGGGAGGATTTCTTTTGTAGTTGTTGCTTATTAGATTGTGGTCATTTCTTAATTTTAGTTTAGTGTTTCTAAAAGAATTAAAAATAACATGGCAGATCATAGGCTTACCATTTTCAACCTGGTATTGAACCATCCAAAAGTGTCATACGCACAGTAACAGAGAACAGCGCTGAAGGGTTCTTTCCCCCTAAGCAGAACAGCTGATTTAAATTGCTGCTTTGAAAGATCTATCTTTTAAGTGAATTTCAGATCTTTACAAAATAAAAAAAAAATGAAAGCCTCTCCCTATAACACTACAGAATATTTTATTTAAGTGAATAAATTAATTATTGTTCCATTAATAATTATAATTATTTATCCACAGTGTTTCATTTTGTTTATCGATATATATATATATATATATATATATATATATATATATTTTTTATTTTTAACGGCTATATACAGACACCAATTGTAAATGTAGTATAAGGGATCTAAAAACAATTGGGAGACATATAGTTATCTGGATTCTTTTAAATAGTTTCATCAGTGTAATATTGGAGCAGCGATGGATTTCATACCTGACCTTCAACTACATAAAATAAGGAAGTATCATTGAGCTGGATTTCAAAAGGGTGGTGTGAGTGTCTCTGAAGACACACAATAAAAGTGTATTTGGTCAGGAACCATACCTCCCAAAGAAGGCTATATGTCAATATGTATGTAGTCTTTCATGATTGATTTTGGACCGTTTCAAGGTATTGAAAGTGATGGCGGCCCTGTAAGGTCGCAGTGCTGCTCCCCCAGTTCCCTTCTCAGCACCCCCATGCTGACAACTAGAACAGGGTGCAGGCAGCCCGTGGTACCCCGTGGTGAGGCTGCTCCATCTGCCCCAGCAGTGCTCAACACACCCAGGGGCTTCTGGTGGTGGTGCGAGACCCATTCTGTCCCTGCTGCCCTCTGCCCTCTTCTGCACTGATACAAATGTTCTTACTCTTTCGTATGACTTTGCATGCTGATGCCTTCTTTGCTGCAAAAGTCTCTCTGAATTGCCTGGTTACTTTTTAATGTAGCTCATAGTCATCTTTAACATTATCAGTCTTGGAAACCTAGTGTCAGATAGTTTTGAGTGTCCCATCACTATTACAATGACAAACCTCTCTTACTAGCTGCTGTTATCCAGGTGATTTGACCAAGAAAAAGGACCATATAGGTGCTCTCAACAATATTAAGAGGATTTTCTGTTGCAACATATGGGAAGCATGGAAAGAGGGAGGGAAAATATCTTTCGGGGGACAGGGACAAACTCTTTTCAGTTGTCCCATGTGACAGGACAAGAGGCAATGGGCAGAAATTGAAGCACAGGAAGTTCCACCTGAATGTGAGGAGGAATTTTGTCACCGTGAGAGTGACCGAGCACTGGAAGAGGTTGCCCAGAGAGGTTGTGGCATCTCCTTCTCTGGCGATCTTCAAGGCCTGCCTGGATGTAACCCTGGCTAATATGCTCTAGGTGACTCTGCTGAGCAGGGAGGTTGGACTAGATGATCTCCAGAGGCCCCTTCCAACCTTACTGATTCTAGGATTCTATGATTCTATGATCTTTCTGCACTGGTTTTCTTTGCTTTACTGAGGGTCTCTGAACAGCTACAGCACTCACAGAAAAAGGATAGGGTCCTCCCAGATATTAAAAATGCTCATATTTATTTTGTCTTAGATATTTTAAAGGTAGGTTTTAAGTGATAGTAGTTATGTACAGTAGGAATAAGAGCTCATCTAGCATTCATATTTTCTTTTCAGAATATTCTGACAAAATTGTAATGATATATTAGATGTTTATAAAATTTCTATTTAAAAAGGTTATTATATAAAAGGATAATGTTTTTACACACTATATTTGGACAACCATGTAGGCCTTGATTTTGGCCATAAATATCCATTTAACAGAGTTTCTTTGTTTGACTTTATAATATAGAGGGATAGTCTGATAGTCTACATAAGGAAGAATAATGAATTGAAATGGGACAACACATTTTTCTTCTAAAAAAGCAGTGAAAATTATAGTTGTGTAGTTCTGATCTTTGCCTCTTGAAGAATATGTATGCTCTCCCTGAAAACCTCCTTATATACAATTACTTTCTAAATAGTTCAATTATGTATACAGGAATATAATACTTTAAAAGCTAGATGTACATTCCAAAAAAGGAATACTCAACAATAGCAAGTGTAACTCTATTCAGTAATGAATAGCAGCTAGCATTCATTGATATGATCTTTCTCAGTTTTTCTAGTAGATTATTGAGAAGTCATTTGTATGATTTTTTAGATGCGGATAACAATGAACTGTTATTGGTTATTGCTTTGAGTGCATTATCATCCACGTTGTTCTCTGACAGCTCATTTGTTTGTAATTGAATTCTTAAGTTGTTTACAATGTGGTTGTTTCTCTTCAAGACTGGTTTAGTTTTATTAATCATTTTTATTTGTCTTCCTTCTTTATATTCTTCTGCTTCTGTCCATTATTAGTAAATAATTGTTGTTTTGTTAAAGTGATAGATACTTAGTGGGACTTCTTACAAATGTGCCTGTAGTTTTTATGCCATTTCTCACACATATGTTGATTAGTGTTGAAAATTCATTTCTAATTAGCAAGCAGTTCATTTGCAGGTCCAAATAAAGCTACTTCAGGAGTACTGAATACTTTTGCATTTAGCTTTTTATTTTGAATCTCCTAAAGTCAATATGGCTCTGTGTGAGCGTGTTTAAATATAGTTTTCTGTGTTCTGCAGTTGTCCTATTTGCAAACTGAAGTATAGCATAAACTGTTCATACTAAACTCTGTTATTTGTCTCAAGCTATATACTGACAGATGCTAGACAACTTCAGCCTGATTAGATAGGTTTATTATCCATATGTTGCTATTGCTGTCTTCTATGCATACATTTTTTATTTTATTATATATATATAAATATATATATATTCTTATTTTTATTGCAGTGGTTCCTTATGGGAATGTGAGGGTGAGAGGCTGTTTATTTCTGTAAATTCTTATGAAAGTAAAGGCTCATTATTACTAAAAATGGACATTTTTTTATGGCATAACATTTTTCATTTGCACAGCATAATGGGAATTTAATGCACTGTAAAATACAGAACTGATTGTAGTATTTGGACATGTTTTACTTGATTTGAAGTAGGTAGATAGGGAACATCTGTCAAGGTTTAAATTCCCCTCAATTCACATTAATAGCATGGCTATTGGTAAACCCTCATACAGGACAAAGCACTAGATCAGTCTCTCTTACAGCTGCATCTTACAACCCTTATGATCTGTTAAAAAAAAGCGGGGGGTGATTATCTTACCAGTTTTGTTTTCTGAATCATACCTAAAATGTTACAAAGAACTCTATCAACCCCATTATTTTTAAATATCCCTCCCCAGGGCCTTACCAAGTAGAAAAACACTTGAGAATTAAGCAAGTTTTCCTCCCACTATGGGTAGCAGATTATGACGTGATGCTTTATCAGAGGAGACACTCTCAAGAGCTCTGTAAGGCAAGCTGTATTATTAATACAATTTTACAGAAAGGGAAAAATGTAGTTTGGTCAAATTTATGTGAGAAGAAATAAGCAGCTGTTCACAGTTCTTTGTTCCATTCTCAATAAAACACATTGACTGTAATATGACTTGCTTCCTCTAAGGTTACTGTAACATTAACATTGAATGAGGACAGAGAGTAAAAGTAAAGATAACTCTATTTCCTAACTTGGTGCCTGATTTTAGTTCACTTTGCGTACCTCACTCTTTCCTTAAGTCATAAAACTTCTTAACTTTCTCTTCCTAGAACAAAGCATATGTATGTATTTTTAATGAATTATTAGAGTTTTTGCAGGTATGCAAAATAATTGCAAAAGGTATGCAATTATTGTGAGTGAAACTGGGTGTATGTTGGAGCAGCAAACATTTATTCCTTTTTCTTCTGTACATCTTCAGTTAGTCTAAATTGATTTCAGTAAAGGTAAAATCATTAATATCCTCTGAGGCAGAATGCTATTAGGACTGTTATTGCTTGTTCATCATCACCTCTGTGATTAGGATGAATCCAAGTATACTTAATTCTTCCCCACCTCCCCACCCCCCAAAAAAGGGGAGGGGGGGGGAAGCAGAATAAAATTGTTGAGATGTGAGTAATCCATATTCATGTTCTCCCTCTGCTTGATCTGGAGAGATAAGAGGAAGAGAGACTGATCTCTCCAGGCAACAAAACTTTTAGAGTCAGGCTGCCCTAAACTACTTGCATTCAGACTGTCTGGTGAGTGACACACAAATGCAATTCCAGCTGAGCACAATTCCAGCTTGTGCTGGATGCAGACTTCTGTTGTACTTTGAAAAAAAAAAATCAGATAGCTTTAGTTTTCATTCTAATGTGAAATGAAAATTAAGCTATGGAACCTCAAAAGTTATTGTTTCATGGCATTGTTATTCCCTTGTAGTCTTTGCAAACGACTTTGCTAGTAGTACCCATTTGAACCAACCCTAAAGGAACAACACAGGCAGAATACTGATACTCAATTCATCCACTAGTTAAGCTATTTTCGGTGAAAAGAATTTGAAACTTAGCTATTTCTAAGCTACTTTGTAAGGTTTCCAGAAAGCATAAGAGGAGCAGAGTTATTGTTAGCATAATTGCTTTGTGTGTTCTTTGGGAAGGAGAACTGGGATATCAGTCTTGTACAGATATACACTGCGGAAATGGTTCTCATAACTGACTGCTGGAGGGCATTTTCTTTCTCCTGCTGTAATAACTTTCAAGCCAGGTGCACCCTGTGATAGAGTGATAACAGTAAATTCAGTGGTTGTTACAATTTCAGAATATGTGTCATTACCTGTCAGGCTTTGCATCTCTGTGTAAAATGCTCAGGATGTGTTTCTGACAGTATTTCTAGAGACAAAATTGCAAAATTGTCTTAGTGACAATTGCTTTAGGGAGCTTTATTGATGACAAATTTAATCTTTAAAGGCTGAAATTTACTATGTAACAGGACTATCTCAATTTGAGAGCATTGGGATGGCTATGACATTATTTCTGAATGCAAAATAAATAGCAGGTATTACGCCTCCTCCCAGTCACACACAAACTCATAGCTGCCTTGCCAGTTCATGTAATCCCGCTGGAGGAGTGCATTCTGGGGTGATACAGTCAGAAGTAAAAGAGATATAATATGTGAGATATTAATGGAAGGTACGAATTAAAGTTCAGTAGGAAACTTATAACTTGCAGCTTCTAATAAGCTTTCATTAATTGCATTTTTGGCTACATACTTATTTTCAGGTTCCTTATCTTGACTTCCACCTGCTTAGGATTTATAGGATGCTATAGATTATGAATGTATATTTTGCTTTCCCGTTTCAAAATCCTGATTCAATGAGGTATTCAGTTACAGTTGCTTTACCCTGGTAAAAGCACTCTCATCACTGTGCATCAGGGAGGTATTTGGTCATTGTTAACAGGCAGAGGAAAGTCAAGTGATAGATGTATACACGTTGACATGCCTATCTTTCTGTTGATTTTACAAATCAAGATTTTTTTTTGTCTTTGAATAAACTGTGTCAGAAAGAAAATATGAATAACTACAGTTAAATCTGGAGACAAATAAATTGACTAGACGTGTGAAATATGTTAGTTTACTGTAAAATTTTGTTTCAAGTGTGCGGAAATCTTTCTTGGAATCAAATAAATATTTAGAAGAAAAATGAATTTTAATGAGTGATGCGTCCTAGTGAAATTTAATGTAGGCAGCACTGATTACTTTCACATTAGTGATTATTGGAGCTGATGACACGTCAACAAGAGTATATCAAACAGATGTCCATTATTGTCAAAAATAAGACAGTATGAGTTTAAGGACCACTAGCTGGGAGGTCACTGGTAATCATTGACTTCAAATGGATAGAAATAGCGTCTTTTAGTTTCAGATGTTAGCTTAGCTGAAGAGTCTAAACCATCCTTACAGTACTAGTCTTGAAAGCTTAAAGAACATTTTGTTGGTAAGTGCTAAAGCACTCTGACAAAAGAGATAATAAAGAATATAGAATTCAAATAAAAGTCTGTAATGTACAGCAAGCAGTGTTGGAAGAAACCTAGCATGGAACACTTAGTTCTCTGTTTACAGAAGTAGAAACACAGATATTATATTATGAATAGCAGTTAATAAAAATGATATTCCACAAATACTTTTTGCTTTTCTGAGCTGTATTTACTGTAAGGAAAGCATTTTTCTTACTGTTGAACAATAGCTCCCTGTATGTTTTCCCAAATCATTCCTGTGGTTCTGATTGTTTCAGATGAAAGGTATACTCTGCTGACATTCCTTCATTAGTTTTAGGTATACTTCTAATCTGATGAATTCAAAGCAGTAAACTGTAGTTTGGTTTCTGCTAAAAATTGCCTTTTTGAGATTTGAAAGTATTTCTGCAGAAATCATTATACAATTTACCTTCTTAAGTGCAGATTAACACAATTCAAATTGTCTGCCAGAAGTTCTAATGTCTTTAAAATTAAATAAATATTGGCGTGTGGATTTGTACGCACAAGTGTATGTATTAGGAAAAGAATGTTGTTTTTCTATACTAAAAAATCAAACATCTCTAACAATTATTTTGCTGAGACATGAACACATAACTAAAATTTATTGGTGCTGGAGCAAAGGATTGGCTCCAAAGATTTTTTCCATGATAGAATATGAGAGAAATGTGGTGTCTTTTATAAAGCATATGCAAATGATAGATGTCAGAATGGGAAAAGGCTTTCCATGTCATTGTTTTGCAGAACAAGCTATCCCCAGTGATTTGCTCAATAATATTTTATCCAGTGCTTTTATAATTACATTGGTAAACTGGGATAAATTAGTTGTTATAATCCTCTTCATGTTATTTTCTATCACCTGCGATATCTGTATTCATTTGTGAGGAGTGTTGGTTGGTTAACTGCTGCTTCAATAAGCAGTGCTGCATAGGGAGTACAAGGTATTATTGATACCTGCTTTAAAAAGATTTCTTGCTAGCTTTTGTAATAAAAAAATGTTCTGAAGTCCAGATCAGGAGTCTGCGTTGGACAGGACTGAATATTACAGATGTCCTTCTTGAAAACCTCAAAAGAGGAACTGATGGGCTGATTAAGCTGTTACACTCACATCTTGAAGGTAACTCTAAGTCAGAAAGGAGTATGCTGCTGGGTAATAAATAAGCTTGTGATACTGCAGCCTATGTTATACAAAGAGTTTCAGATTACAGGAGTCTCTCTCTTAAATTATGTTACTTGTAAAAATTGTAAGGGTTTAATAGGTGTATTTAATTTTCCAAATGTGCACTGATCATGTTCAGGACTCTCACCTGTTAAGTACTGAGGTATGTTATTTATATTTGCAGTAGTAAAATAACTTGGTCTGAAGATATATTACTGCTCATACTTATGCTGCAAGAAAATTTTAAAAATTGAATGTTTTTAGTCCTACGTTTATAAATTTTAAGACTTCTGCATGGAAGCACTTGAATATATTTCATATACTTTGGTTGACCATGAGGAGTTGATCACAAGTCATGTATCTCACCACTCTGTTTCTAACCTTTGCTGTAACACATATTGCTGGCTCATGGTCAACTTGTTGTCCACCAGATCCTTTCCTGAAAAGCTGATTTCTAGCCAGTTGGTCCCCAGTGGGTGCTGATGCATGGTGTTAATCCTCCATAGGTGCTTTGCAATTCCCTTTATTGAACTTCATGTGGTTCTTTTTAGCCCATCTTTCAAACCTGTAAAGGTCCATTTAAATAGCAGCAGAACTGTGTGTTGTATTAAGTCACTTTTTTGTTAGGTCTCCTTTACGTGTCAATAATGTCACATTTTAAGGGAAATCTTTCTTGCTACCTCATCAGAGATGTCACTTTGGAGATGATAGCTTAAAAATACAATCAAAAAAACAAAACAAAAAAATCCTTCCCTGTTGTACTTTGTAGTTTGATAATAGGTTGGTTCTGAGATATATCAGTGTATCCCTTCCTCTGTCTGATTAAAATCTGTTCTGCATCACCAGATGCACAGAGAACCATACATCAGTCAGTGTATGCACTGAATTGGATGACAAATTTCAATTACTATCTTGCAAAATGTTCAGACATTTTTTAAAGTATGTTTTATTTACCTTTTGTATTTCCTGTATTCATCTGAGCTGGTATGTGAGAGATCAGAACTGTGATTTCTGGTTGTATCAGAAATTCTCCCTTTGAGGGGGAATTTCTTCACTGTGAGAGTGACAGAGCACTGGAACAGTTTGCCCAGGGGGTTGTGGAGTCTTCTTCTCTGAAGATAATCAAAGACCACCTGGATGCAATGCTGTCTAACATGCTCTAGGTGAGCCTACTTGAGCAGGGAGGCTGGACTAGATGATCTCCAGAGGTCCCTTCCAGCTATACTGATTCTATGATGATCATTTAGCTGGATACATCGCTAAAAGTTTTCATGTCTGGACATGCTTGCATTCCCATATGAATGGGAATCATGGAAAATCTGATTATTTTTGTATACTTGGAAACATTCTTTTTGTGTTTTTCAGATGCACTAAACTATCTTTTAAAAAGTGGGATAGGTATAGTTTTGTTCTTTCCAGAAATATTTTCTATTTCCATACTTTTAGAAATGCTAACTAACAGCTGGTGAAGGTTAAACAGGTGTTTGTCTTTTGACTGAAAATCTGTGGGTTTAGCTCAATTGTTGCAGTCTAACAAATTTGGATTTCTGAATAGTCGTACTCCATGTGAATCTAGTAGCAAAGTACTTTGCAAAGTTAGAAGACAAATCTACTGACCTTTACTTGAGGATATTTCTGAATTCATGTAGCATATTTTATTTTCATCTTACATACATGTATGCACCCATTTTCAGTTCTGTACACACCTTTTCATTATCTTTGTTAAAAAAAAATATATGTAGAACCTACAAAGGAGACATTCTTGTCAGCAGGAAGGGTAGGAAATGCACCTTGTCTAGAATTTTGTAAATTTTTACTAATAGTGCTTGGTCACTGTTTAAATTTCAGTAGTATCTGAAATAATAAGTTGAGACTCTTGAGAAAAACCCAGATCATTGCATCTTCTTATGAATTTTCTATGATTTGGACACTATCTGGAACTCCCCTTGCAATCCGTACATTGATCTGGAGATTTCAGTGACAGAAGACAAGGATGAGTACTGCAGCACTCAGATTCAGCAGACCTACATACATCATCTTTTTAGTGAAGCCTATAGACATACAGTTGTTAAAAGTCTGAAATAGTATGTGTAGAGATTGTAACAGCAATGACTATTTAGTCACTTGAATAATTAAGAGTACTTCCAAGTCATAGGAAATTTTCTTATGGAACCTTAAAACTAAGCAGGACCAGAGTGCTAGATGAAACTGTAAATTTCATTGACTGCAGTAAAGACATATTGATATATACTAAATGAACACTTTACTTGTCTGCACACCTTTTCTTAGTCAAAAGAACATGACTAGTTTGGGTTTGCATTGGGTTTGCTTGCAAGTGAGATGTATTTTCTATTAAAGATGGCACCCAACAAAATTTTCATGGATTAACTAAATATAAATTCACTGAGATTTTTTCTATAGCTTTTCTCAGATAAGATTCTCTGTGGTTCAAAATACTGTCTTCCTTTTGGAATTCCTATGAAAAGGGATCTACAGGTTCATGTGTAAAAGATGTGCATATTTTTAGATTAAATACCAATTATTAATCATGACAATTTTAATGGATTAGTAAGTACCTGACAGAGCTGTACATACTCAGCAAAACCATTTTCTCTGGAACAGGAATCTCATAGTCTCTGGTCTTGATATTTTATAGGAAATATTTATAGCTTTGTATACATCCTCTTGTAACATGTCCATTGACTAAGTGCTTATGACTCCTTATCCTGGGACATGACTGATCTTTTTGCAATTAAAATGAAAGAATATCTGTGTCTTGCAGGTTCATTTGAAGCATTTTGAGACAGATGCTGTTGTCCCTGACCGATTGGGATTATCATGATCAAATACTCTATTTTGATTTCACTCAGTGGCTAAGACCTTTGCGTGGTAAAGAGGAAGGACTAAACTTTTAAAAGCACGTAAGTCTATTGAAATCAGTTTGTTTCTTGACAGTTTCCAGAGTTAGTTGAACTGCACCTGTTTACAGAGTCATATATCAAAGTTTCTTGCTAATAGGATTTCCTCTTAATTATCACCTCAGTGTAGTAGTTGTGATTTGAAACAGAAATTTGTTATTTTTTAACTGTATTATGACAAAGATCAGGTTAAAATAAAAATTTGGTTATTGTGCCTTCAACCGAAAGGGAGACATAAAGATCACTGCACTGAACTGTGTTAAAACAGATATTTTTTTCACTCTTTTAGAGTTATTACTAGTCTAGATATTTTGCATAATCATATCTAATTGCCCCCAAAAATCTGTATTCCATAAGCATAAATGTGAAGAACTATTGCAATTTCCACTCTGAACAGCTCTTTACATTGTGAAATAAGCCACTTTCTTTACAAAAAAAGTGTCTTTTGGCAAAACTGACACTGCTTTCCCATACACCATATAACAAGAAGGATTTCTACTACACCCAATGGCATTGCATCATCATGAAAACAGCTGAAGAAGACGTAAATGGAATGTGTGTAATATTTGTTCTTGCTCAGTTGGTTAGAGTGTGGTGCTGCTAATGCCAAGGTTGTGGGTTCAATCCCCATACAGGGCTATGCTGAGGGTTGGACTAGATGATCTCCCCAGGTCCCTTCCAACCTTACATTCCATGATTCTATGAAAACTGTCTATAACCTGTATGGAGTATTGGCCTGGGTGCATTTTTAATTCAAAATTGATTTTTAAATTTAAGTTTAAATTTAAATTATTAATTTTTTATTGGATTCTGATAATTCTTGTTTATGTTTAGCTAAGACTCTTGTTGTCTGAATAATGTATTTCATTGCTTAGAGCAGGGTGTAGAAATCAATTAGTCTAACATAAAGTGATGCAATATGGAGACTTTTAAACAAAATTAACTCCATCTTGTCTAATTTTAATAAATATTTCAAGAGAGATGGAGAGTGAATGACTTCTTTGTTTTATTTTGCTTTTCTGTTTTCTGTATATTATTAGAGCTTGTACATTTTCATGCCAAGATCTTAGAAACTGTGGAATAATATGCCACCTTAGCAAAGAATTAAATTGTTTAATAGATTCTGTTGTTCCTCTGGCTCTCGTAGTTAAGACTCTTATTAAGGGTAATCTCATTCAAATTTTGATCTTTGTCTTAATAAACATTATCAATAACTATTATTATTACTATTATACTGAAATTATGCTTGAAACTGTCTTAGAATGTACTTAAGGAAGCAATAGACACAGATCCCACAAATCTAATGTCAACATAATCTCAAGAGAACAAATACACAATTTGTGTCTGGATGCAGTCAGCTAGTGTTCAGGTGACATTGTGATGCGTGATCTTGCCTATGCAACTTCCATATATGATCTCCTTCATAAGAATCAACTTAAACATAAGAGCAAACAAATTATCTTTACCTTTCTTTTTAGAGTGTCATGTCAGGCGTATCTGCATCTTTGCTGTAGCTGCACTATTTTGATGCCCTGCCTAGCTGCAAAAGGTATTTGCAACAGAATTATTTTGGTAATAACTGGGAAAAATACGTTATGTATTTTACATATAGCAGTGCAAGTGACATACTAATCAAGAGTATTTGTAGCACTTGCCCTCTGAATTGAAAACTAATTACTTAATGCGTATATTTGTTTTAAATATTTTTACTAACGTAATGCTTTGCACATTGTGGTTTTACCTTTAAAAGCTCAGAAAATAAATGAAAAAAATGGATTAATGACTTGAATTAGATGACATAACAATTCTGAAAAAAGGAATACTGCTGCAGCTCAACTTTCAGATAAAAAAGTAAGAAAGTTTAATGATGATGCTTAGTGATAAAACAGAAATATGTTAAATATGGACTCTTATATTGGATTGTGGTTTTGGTTATAGTTACTTTCCTGTAGAAGCCCACAGCCTAATAATATATGCTTTCATAAGCCTATATTTCTTACAAAATCTTTATTCTGATGATAGCTGTGTAAAAGTGGAATGGCTCACTGTTGAATTGTCGTCGCTTGTGCTTAAATAATCTTAGATAATCATGTTTTCATCAGTTACCTCACTGCTTTTGTGAGTGTGCACATGAGGTAACCTCATTTTGCTTTTCATAAAATAATGTTTGTTTGTTTGTTTGTTTGTTTCTCTCCTGTCTCTCAGTGCTTATACTATAAAAAACATATTTAAAACACCGTGACACTGGTCGTCACCTTCACGGTCCAAATTTTTCAGTTTACATCCCAGGAGAAACCGTGTTTCAAATTGAGTTGCTTTCCAAGCTACTTTACTGGTTGAAGTAATGGGGAGAAAAGAGGAAGCTTTACAAATAGCTTGTGGGAGGAATCCTTTCTCCAAAGTTATTGCATTATTAGCCACAAAAAAATGTTTTGTTGATCCAATGGCTACTATGCATACTACATTTCTGTGACCTACAAAATCTTGCCCTCCATATTTCAACCTTAGATCATTTTTTCTCTATGAAATGTGGAAAAAACAGTGAAAAGCTGTAAAATGTTACCTGCATGATAGAGATCTTACTATTTTACCTCTTCTCTGCACAGCTGGATGTGAGACCCAGTGTGTTTTTTCAGGCCTGAGGGAGAACAGAGGCAAGCATAACTGCCTGATGCATATTTGGGATAATGTTATGAGACTGTTCTCTGTGTGTGGAGGCTTACGTTAACACCCAAACAGTAAAATAAGATACTTCTTTCCACAGATTTGTTGTTTTATGGGGACTTTTTACAGGGAAAAGTTAATTTCCACTGCTTAACTTAATTTTAAAGGCAGTACTTGCGAGTCTTTGAGAGGTAAAGGCTACGTCAGGTGTCAGTGCTGTTTTTAAAGTTTTAGGAAGTATCTGTAAAAATAATTGTGGTAAACCTAGCTCAAAATTTCTTACACTGCTTTCAACAAATGCTCTCCCCCTTTTACACAGAAAAAACTGCTTACTTCTTTGTGCATTGCAAACTCAGAATATTTGACTGGGTATTAAAGAAAAATGAAAAATATTCCAAAAGGTGGTGAGTTCATATCAAGAAAACTTTGCATTTACTAGTCATGACAAAGCTGAATATGATATGCAAAATAACTAACTAAAATCTGCTTTCTGGGAAGGCCTGAAGACAAAGTTACATTTTAGATCCAGAGGCTTTAAGTGACTGATAATAACACCACATCCTTCCTTCAGGGTTGTTAGGAATGTGTAATAGACTGATAACTCCAAGTTAATCTGGAGATATTATAGTGGTATGCTTGTAATATGAATTTTGAAGTAGGCATGTCTGAAAGTTTGGGGATGAGTTGAACTGTTCATTTGATTTTCTGACTTTCCCTTGAATGTATTTTGAACTTAGATAGCAAACCATTACTAGATGAACTTCATTTCACTTTGGTTTATTCCTTCCTCCACTTCTTCACTCTTTTGAAATCAAATTTGGTACTTGTAATGATTCTATTATGCAATTTATGGTTTCTTCATTTTATGTTGAGACTAGTGGCTTCTTGGAAGACTAGGTTCCTAAACAGTCTAAATACTTGAAAATCTCAATTTGTTCAATTTTTACAAAATAGCCTTATCTTCATTCATAGAAGTAACTTGACAGACTGAGCCTCAAGAATTAGAAGACAAGTAAAATGAGCCTAAAAGCCACTGTAGACTTTTATTTTAATTGTTACAATATTAAGCTTGTCTTGCGCAACTAGAGGCATTGTAAGTGCAACTCTAGATTTTTGAGTCCTTAGTTTTATAATGCTGTCACCAGCTTTCTGCAGGAAAAAAAAAAATGTTTATTTCTTTATATTCTGTTCCATTTCCATTTGAGACCGTCTGATTCATTTCACTAGATTTTTTCAGGATTCTGATAGTGTAAATCTGGTTAAATCTCAGTAAGGATCTTCAATAGCCTCTGAAAAAACAGAGAGTGCTTCTTTTCCTGTGTAAACACTGTAAGACTGGGATTCACATTCTTCTGATCCTATTAGTATACTGACTTGCTGGGACATGAAGGTGATATCTTCTCCCATCTCTTCTCCTCTGCCCCATTTTATTCCTACAGAAGAAGTCTTGGTTTCAGATAGCTTGTGGTCCTGTGAAAATAGATGGCAAAAAGCATCCTCTGTCGCCTCACTAGTAACTGGGAGGGTATGGGAAGTTTGTGAGGAGGAGGAGGAGTAACAGGAAGAGAAAGCTAACTTAATGCCCTAATAAACTTATTAAATGAAAATGGAAAAATGAGAGTGTAATGAAAGACTCCTCAAGATGAGGAAACAAAGTAATGACCGCTTAGGAAGACTCGCTCTGTCACTACAAATGAATGTGGAACAAAAGGTCAGGAAGCATCTCTGAACATCATCCGTGCAGATCACTTCCTCCCACCAGTTGCCTCTGCTGGCTCTTAGATCTATGCAGTGTGGACAGCTGCTGGAGTAACTTAGATTAATTAAATTCTCTAGCCCAACCTACCAAAGAGCTGGAAAGACAGCTCAGACTTGCTCTTATCTACTGTATTGAAGGACTCACCCAACAGATGGGTGAATAAATGTAGATTTCATATCGTTTTGTCACCACTTTCTGTTACTGTGTAGGCAGGTGGATAGAATGGTGTTTGCTTGATCAAGAACAGTGTGTTATGGAATTGCCCATTCCTCTGCTTTGTGATATAAATTGTTGCCCGTTTGGTCTTACTGCTCTTAAATTTCTCAAATGCATCTTTGCACAATGGGCCACATCAGCTCAAAACAAGTCAATATCTAGTGCTTGTGCCCCTTAAAACTTACTCACCCCCTTGTGTATTTGTTAAAGTGAAATCTCATAATCCTGTTCCTCAAAACTTTCAAAATAAAGTGGCTTCTTACAAATTTTATTTCCTTTATGCTGCTTTTATGTCCCAGGTTTCATCCTTCTATTCATCATTTTATCACTTTATCAATCATTAATCTTCAACTCCTTCACAAGTTCTGTAGTACAACAATGGAAACCAAATGTGCCCTGTACTGACATGCTTACTAATAAATAAAATAAATGATCTCCTAGACAAAGTTGCCAGGATTATTTCATTACAGAGGATCTTACAAAAAAGATAATGCAAAATCTTGACTGATTTAGGTAGATCCTGAGCATGTCTACACAAGTCCTGTTAAGGATGAGGAGAGCCAAAGTGCCATAATGTTGTGGCTTCTTTAATAAAGTCATTATCGGCACTTGCACTCTTTTCATTGCTCAACCTTTCCCTCTGCAGTTTGAGTATATATACATGTATATTTAATTAAAGAACTCTTTCTACTTCTTTTTGTCAGAGTATCCTATTTGTGTTAGATTTCTGTCCCACCAGGAAAGACTCTTATGGGACCTTTACAAAGAGCCTGGTCTTTTTTGAAGATATTTTGTGTATACACCACAGTTCAGGTTGAAACCTGATTGTCTGGTGTTTTTATCAAAAACAGATTGTACTTTTAAATCTCGTATTTTTATGATTTTGTGGTTTTTACATTTTGAGTTTTGTGAGAGTTTGCTTTTCTTCTCTTATTGGCTGACCTATTGCAACCTTGTAATGAAGCATACTCATACACGTCTCAAATCACAAGAACTTCCTCCTGTGATGAGGTCTGAGTGAACGACTAATAATCTGTTCTTAGCTGATGCAGTCTGGTGAAGCTGCTCGAGCTAGGCATAGATCTTTACAGCTCAGAAAAGAAAAGATGTTTTGCAGTTAACATACATGAAGTTAAACATCAGCTTCATATAAAGCTCCTGATCTAGATGTGCACAATATCTCATTGACATCTGTCAATCCAATAATATATTTTAAGAAATCTCTAAGTAAGCATTTGAAATGATATTTTTAGCAGCTTCACATGAGCTCAGTCATTCAAATACTATCTGCCTTTTTTCCTCAGAAAGGTGAGAGAAACAAAAAAGTTTGACAAGTGTAATATCATATATTTGTACCAATATCTGTGTTCTAGAGGTTTGTAATTGAAATTAACTTTCTCTCCCATCAAAAAGCAGAAACAATATTAATAAAAATTCCATTACAATACAGATCCTTTGGATGAAGGCAATGAGTACAGAAGCATACATACAGTCCTCAGAGCAGCCTTTCTAAGAACAGCAATTGAAGAACATTGAAGCTTATGTCATTGGCTACCATTTCCCCACTGAATTAAAAGTGCATTCAAAACTTCTGGCCAAATTTTGGTCTTAGTAGTGAAAGGGAACTGTTCTTAGGAAAAGAGGATCGTTTTCACTGCAAATGTGCACAGAGGTCTCTGGAGATCTCTGAAGCGAGTAAACAATATTGGTCTTGAGTCCTGCTTGTATTGAACAACAACTGTGAGCGTAAATGTTGAGTGCACATACCTGATCTGGAACACAAACAAGAAAAAAGCACCCACAGAGCCTCATTTGAATGTAAAATGTGCAAAACAAGTGAGTTATGCTTAAAGTGTTAAACTTCTCATGTCTTTTTGCTGCCCTCTATGTAAAGGTTTGGGTGTACTTTGTGAGTTAAATCCATTATCATCCTGATGATATGTTATAATGTCAGAATCATATTACTCTTCTCAGTGTCAGAATACTTTATACATACACAGATGAAAAGAGAGATTGTTTAGAGCATAGTTACAGGTAATCAATATGTACAGAATCCTGAAGAATCTTGAATATGGGATTTCAAACAGAATTTTCACATTTTAGGGTTTTAATAATTTAAGAATGCATTTCTCTACTTTGATTTTACTTTGATTTCATGTATGTCATATACGTTATGGATATTATTAAGCATCCTTCTTAACTGAGGCTATAAAACATTATATGTGATGCACATTGTATGACATTGTTTTATTCAACTGTCTTTATTTCAGTTGTTCAGATAGGATTCCTGTGATGTTTTACAAACACCTCATGCTGCAACCTGACACTCTTGGTAACCTTGACAGCTACTTTTTCATGGATAGTTGCAGTGAAATCAGTGAGGATACTTATAACATATGATAGTGCAAGTCCCTGTGTCAAATAGCCATTCATCAAGAGTAGCATATTTTTAGTATAAATATAGTATGACATTTTAGGTTCCTTTCTTTAATAATATCTGTCCAAGGAATGAAAGATCAAAGAAGTATTCTGAGAATACTTTACTTTTCCATTGCTGTGGAGCAATTCCATAATACTGTTCCATAACTAGAATGATACATATAATTTATGTGATTTCTATATAAGCTATCTAGTTTGTTTAGATACACCTATATATACATATACGTGTATATGTATAAGCTACATATAGCTCACATATAAACCATAAACATACATGGACATCTTTGTGCAAAATTCCAATGTCCACAGAAAAATCACTCAAATGTATATATGCCAGTATTAGAAATTCTAGCTGCATATGTTGGGAAGGCACATTTTATTATGCTTTTAAAGAAACCATAACATGAACTGTGAAAATAACATTAACTATGAAATTAGAATATGGATCCTAATATTATTTTTTTCTAGTAGTTGTCTTATAGCAAAGCAGACAAATGTTGTACTTTTCTGTGTGATTTGGATTTTTTTTCTGCTATTCCTATTCTGTTAGTTCTACTGCTGCTTCACAAAGTGGAGCTAAACGTGTGCAGCTCTTTTGGAAATTATATGTGCTCCTCTCTGAGATAGGAGAAAGTATTATTTTTTTTCTAGATTTAAAGATATGAAACAATAATTAAATCCAGCCTAAAGTGTTTACAGTGTTATAAGGTAAGACAAATGCTAGTTGTCCTTGAATGTTAGAAATTGTAAGAGGAAAGAAGAAACAGTACAGATGACTTCTTTTATAATAATTATGTGGGCTGGAAAGTAAAAAGTATCATTTCTGAAGGGCAGAGTACAAGGTGCTGGATTCTTATGTAGATTACAGTGCAAAAGCTGTTCGTATGTTAGTGAAAAAGATGATTTAAATTACTGCCAATTGAGCAATATTTTCAAAGTTAGAGATGAACAATTTCTCTCCTACATTTGCATGCACTTAATATGCCCACAAACATCCATTATGTATCTACAAATCAGGTATTTATTCATGCATGCAATCTAGTAGAAAACTAGCTGGTTATTTGCTTATGCAAATACCTCATTTATGCATACTTCAACTGTGAATTGGCACAGAAAATTGGCCATGTGTTAGTGTTTAAGCTAATTGTATCCACCTAGCAATGTATGACTCTGAAAAATCTGTAGAGAAGCTATTTTCCTCAGTTCATCAGATTAGCCTGTGTGAACATCAGTGATTTCATTTTGTAAAAATTTTCCTGTAACTTCTCTAATACTATTTTTTGAGATCTTATTCTAAGTTTTATTTAGGTATATACAAGCTCTTGTAAAACTTCCAAGTTCAGATGTTGTTCATTCAAAACAGAAGATCATAAGACTTCCTCAATCTTGAACCCTGTTAAAATCTGATATAACACTAAAAGAGCCAAATAGTTGTAAGTCACAAAAGATTTCTGAGACTCGATCAGTAAGTAAATTTAAATCAGTAAGTAGAGATATAACACATCATCCAGTGTTACTATACATCTTTTTTTCAGAGTAACAAATCCACTTGATATTCCTGTGCTTTGTTTATTGGGTATGGCTTACCCAATAAACATAATCTCATGATCTACTTCTGCATAAGGCAGTGTCAAGATTTCCAGATCTGTATGATAAAGTTTTACAAATGCTTATGTAGATGAGAAATCTCACAGAAAGGAAGCCTAGTCTATAATGACTTCAATTATCTTATCAGAATGTTATTTTATTTTGGCAGTTTATTAGGTTTGTCTGTAAAACAAAGCCAGATTGTACAAACTTACTTCTTTCAATGAGCGGAACTATTCAGTCAAATAAAAATCTTTGTGGTAAAAGCATAAAAAGATTCCAAGGCTAGCAATGAATTGTAGTTTGTGCTGCAATCTCCACATAGTTTACTCATGCAGTCTTTTGATGTATGAAGATTTCACATTCATGACGTAAATCCATAACTCATTCCAATCCATCCAATCAATAGGATGCACAGTGTAACAGGTCTGTATCTCAGAACCACATTTGTTGTTTCAAACCATATTCTATAATTAATCAGCAACTAGTTGTATTAATTACTCTGTGACTTGTAAAGAACTAACCACAGTATAAGTATTTTTGCATTACTTATTTATACTAAATTTCATTAATAGCTCAGTATCTTCAGTCATGCAAAGAAATGGCTGTATTAATTCTTTCAGCAATTTTTTGGTCTGGTTTAGTGTTCATTGATATGCTGCTTTTGCACTTTTAAAGTCACATAATGGGATAAACTGCCACAATGTTAGTTTAGGAATGATTTCCCAGTAATTTTTTCATGGAGAAGGAAGATGATATTTATAATCTATAACATGGTATATCTTAATGGACAGTGAATATATTGTGAATCCTGTACCTGTACTTTTTTCCTTTTTAAAATATATAATCTACATCTGTATGAAAGTATTTTTCTTTATGACCTTTGATTAAGATTGACTGAAGGAAAGGATTTACCTGTGTTCTAATACTTTTTTTTTAACCTACTAAATATCATTTTATTTCCCTCCACTTCCTATAATTATCAGGGAAAAAAGATGTTTTTCACATGTGATTTTCTTTATACAAGTCTGCTATTTTTAAACAACTCTCAGAATCTGCCAATTTAAAAGATTCATTTAATCTAAGGCCAAATGACCTCTCAACAGGAAAATGAAAGAATCTTCATTCATCGTAATTCATCTAATTTTATGCAGAATGCCTGTTGACCTACATTTTGAAATGATAAGATAGCTTAGCGTAAATTGTGGATAATACATTTATAAGCTTTCAGGTATTTTAATAATACAGTGTAATGAAGCTGCTAACTCCTTAAATGAAACTAAATTGTAGAAATATCCACTCCAGAAGGGCATAGGCAGTTAGAGAGAAGATAAATGTTAATTTCTAGATTCCTTAGCTATAAATTTTCAAAAGACTGAGGAACATTTACCATCTGGATTCAAAATCCTTTTACTCATGTATATGTCTCCAGTGGTAGTTGCCTGGCCCTAAGTCCATATGAATATTTATTTATTTGCATATTTAGACACAGGTATTGTCATCTGAGGAGAGTTATATTTTCCCTGTCAAATCAGAGATGTTTCTGCTTCTGTGCTGTCTTTTAACCAAACTGTCATATATCAAAATGTCTAATTCTTTCTCTGCTTTGTGGTGTGCATATAATGTATTGCACACTTCCATTCTATTTGGATTTATGTACTAACCAGCTGGAGTTCATATTTCTCTCTTTTATCCTCAGTGACTAAAAATTAAAGCTATTGAAAGTCCCTACTGTTAATGAAGACATTGCAGAAAAAATGACAGATAACAGATCCTGAACTTGATCCTGTGGTAAAATAGTATGTGGAATGGCAGCAAGAGTCATAGCAATAAAAGAATAGGAATATGTTAACTCTTTCACCTTGACAATGCCAGAAAGAGTTAGCACTGGTTACTTACATAAGAGCTTTTTTAAGACTATATATTGTATGAATATGAAGGCGTTTTAAGTGTTTAAGATATTTAACTTTCAACTGAAATAGGATAAGAATATTCGCATGCTCAGTTATTACACTTTAGCTGACAAGTAGTAACATCTTAAGTTGAGCTAAATATATTATCTATAATTATGGTTGTACCCCAGGAGAAGACAGTTCCAGATCATAAGTTATTCAGCAAAGAATAGCTTCTGAAGAACAATTAAGAGAGGATAAAAAAGGCTCAGAAGTCATCCTCATTTGTAGAAAGGAAATATTTCATTTTTAACCTCCCAGAATGTACAGCCAGAGAAGATGCTTGTTGTCTTATGAAGAAAAGGCAGAGGGAGTATATAGGTTCCAGTATGACGTTGCTTGTGCTTCATCTGAGCATCAGCATGCGTTCCTCTTGGCACCTTTCGTCCTTCTAGTAAAAAGACAATAGCAGTTTTCGTTTACCCTAAGGCTTATCTTTAAAATATTTCGGTATA
The DNA here is from genome assembly GCF_028389875.1 of Rhea pennata. Taxonomy (NCBI): domain Eukaryota; kingdom Metazoa; phylum Chordata; class Aves; order Rheiformes; family Rheidae; genus Rhea; species Rhea pennata. The sequence continues at coordinate 4,114,968 of NC_084702.1, read as the reverse complement.
GACCATTGTCTAGAAAAGCTGTATTGTGAATTTTTGCTGCTTCATACCTTTTCCTAGGGGCTGAAGCTGCAGTGCAAGGTCTGAGATGTAACTGGAGTCAAAAAGGAATGGGAAAAATGAAAATCCTTGGATTTTCCTTCGACGCTTTCTGTCACTGTAGTCATGTCTTCTGCAGACACTAGCTTTCTGTTCTTTCTCAATTGCCACTGCCTCAAAACAAGCATAATTTAACCATGGATCATGTAGGATCTCTATAATTCTGGGTTTTTTTGGTCCTGTTGTTTTATTAGCATGACGTTTTCAAATGATAATCAAAGTATATGTTTACTACTATTCATATTTTACACTACCAGTGCAAACTGTTCTGTCTGCTGTGAAAAACAACTACAGCAACACGAACAGTAATTGGAAAGTGGAGACTTTTGCTTTTTTTGTCCTCATGTGAAGTCTTTTATCTGACTCCAGAGCAGCTGCTTATGTCTTTGATTAGATGTAGCCACTCACAAGTACTATAGGTGATAAGCAACAATTTAATTTGTTCTTACATCAGAGTTCAGTCTCAATAAATTTCTCATTTCCATTTGTATCACTGATTCTGGAACCACATCAAATATATGGACATGAATACACTATTTCACTGCTGTGAGACTACAGTTTCCTTTTTTTTTTTTTTTTTAATCACTATGAAAAGTTAGCAAATTTTGTAATGAAATGTCTCTGTGACCCAGAGTTGTCTAACTTTGGTGAGCTTTACGTCACAGTTATAGGCCTGGCTTAATCTTCTAATGGTTCAGCAACTTTCTTTATCACACATTACCTGCGTGATCTTAGACTTCTTCATTGTTTCACTGAACCTCACATCCTATCAAATATTGGTGAAAATGCTTCTTGTCTCTCACATCTGTCCTATATATTTTCATAGCCTGCAATTTGGCAAGGCAGCTGTCTGGCTGTCTAGGCTTGTACTGTGGTGAGCACAACAGGAGTTCACTTTCTGAAATCTTGCATGCTTTTGAAATACAAGCAATAAAGAGTAATATGTATTAGATCTTATCTAAACCCTCCCACTGGGCTTCCATTTTCTATTTCATTTTAAGTGGAGGCAGAGTAGGAATTGGAATTTAGTAGGAGAGAGAGATTTTGTTCTATCCATTGAAAGAACAAAGAGAGAGGTATTATTCTCATAGTCCAGCATGTGCCTCAGCTCTGACTAGGAGGATTGACTTTTGTGAGTTGAAAGGAAGTCTTTTTCAAGGTTCATTCAGCTTTGACCTGTCGGTCATGACTGCAATCAAAGGTGTCAGTCAGCATCGTATGTAATTGTTTTATAATAGAGAACTAGAATGAGGCCACCAATTCATTTCCAATAAGCCACCAAACAGCCCTCTAACTGTCTAATTTTTAGTCATTGCTGACCTAAGATAATTTCATACAGTTATCTAGAGATAAAAAGCTCCATGTGTCATTACCTGGCAATAAAGCTGCTGATGACTTTGAATTCTCATTTCTAAAAGAGCTTTGCTTTTCCTATGATTTTTCATGTGCTTGAGGCAGCTGTTAATACTACAACAAAGTATGATCAGTACATTTAGTATGTCCAACTTTGCCAGCCCCTTTGCATAATTTTTCCTGTCATGTGGCCTGAGGAAACACAGGAACTTTAAGATATCTGAGTCTCACCAAATGGAGAGTTAATATTTATGAAAACCTTTCCATAAGTAACTGCAAATTTGTTAATGCTGTCTGGAGACTGATATTTCAGAAGTGTAGAGAGCATTAGCAGGCTTCCTTCTCTTAATCTGAAGTTAAATTGAAGCCCTAAATGTATGCAAGCATTTTCTAACTAGTGCAAACAAACAAATTTTCTTATTTTTAAATCCAGATATACTAATGTCTACTTAAGATTCTACTGGGGAAAAACAAAAACAAAAATAGTTTTTAGCTGAAGCTCAGTGTTTATGATAGCATCATTTTAAAAAATGCTACAGACAGCTATCTGAGGTTTTATTTATGCTATTAATTATAAATACTTTAAATAAGATAGCAGAGGAATTTTTATATCGATGATTCTTTATATGAGGATTCTAACAGCTTTTCTAATGTCTGATTAGTAAAGAAAGCAAGAAACTTAAGATCCTATTCTCTCCCTTTTGATCATTAATATTTTTCTATTTAGCAAAAGAAAGGCTGATAATTAAATGTGGTAATTCCTATCTGAGACCAAACCTGTTCTTGATAACTGACAGTTATAGAATTATTTACCTTTAGGAAGCTAATTTATCTGTAGAATATATTATGGTAACAAAGAGTTAATTCTGAACCTTATTTTGGGCCTAAAGCTGGTAATCAAGTCCCATGAACTCTCAAGTAAGAATTTCATAGTTTTGCCTGAGATATTTGTGTGAATGAAACGTCTGAATCACTGATATAAAAGGTTTTGAATTAGTGCCATAATATAAAAATTATACAATCTCCTATGAAACTAACAGTAGGAGTCCTTTATTCATCAATATGTCCTGTAAAATACTGATATATTTGAAAAACGTAGTTTCTGAAGATTTGCAGACATTATCAGAAATTTATATCATCAAGAAATCATTCGCTGGCATAATTTTCAACACTGCAGCCTGAGTATTGAAGTTATACTAAGAGGTACTGCAATGGAGACGTGAACCTCTTTCTTAAGTCTCAGAACAAAAGCTTATTGTTCAGCCAAGGAGGATGTTGATATTACTACTCCTGAGTGTACAGCACTGCTATATAGGCACACCAGCTAGTTCAACAATAATACAAAATATATCTTCCTGGGATTCCATTGTACCTTATAATCATGCAAAGGTATGTGAAAGTTTCTCTCTCTCTCTCTCTCTCTCTCTCTTTTTTTTTTTTTTAACCTGAGGAATAGGTGGGAAATTATAGTTCACCTTTCTAGTTTTCAGTTGGTGTTAAAACGTGATGGGCAAAATTGATTGTCCTCCTTTTTCCAGTAGTACAACTGACAATGGGCAATCTTCCTCAGTATGGAGGAGACAATATACTGTGAATTTTTTGCTCTTACCTGCTTAATTCAGTGGAAGATTTTCCACTAGTTTCAGGGTAAATTGAACTATTACAGATATCATCAATACACATGAAGAAAAATCTGCAGTCTTTCTTTCATTTTTGCATTTATCATTAAAATGTTATTTTCTGGTACATTAAGACATTTATCACATTGTATTTCTAACTTCTATGATCTAGTAATATATTCAGGAATTAATTTGCTGGAAAGGCACAAACAAGTAAGAAATATGGGAAAATGGACTACTGGAATCTACACTAACATAATATCTCAGGACAGCTATATAACAAACAAAAGCACAGAGCTTTTCAAGAACATTCTAAGAGTGCAATTTCTGAAGGTATTGTGAGACTTTTCTGTGAGTCGTAGGATCTACTATGGAGAATAAATTTCACTTTACTTAGAAAAATCTGGAAAAAAAAAAAAAAAAAAAAAACGCTGCATGAGAAAGTTGTTCCATGACTCTTGTTTGTAATCATAAAGGATCATTAAAAGGCAATGAAACAGAAAGAAAACTATAAAAATAATACATTTTTTGAGTTTTTTTCTTATTTTGTTTTATGTTTTTTCCCCTTTGGTTTTAATAGGTAAGATAGTTGGTGGGGAAAAATTAATCTTCTAGCTTTTGGAACTCAAATCAGAAATTTACAGATGATCTATGCATGGCTCAACACTACCTGAACACTGAGTTTTATCAGTAGGTGAAAATATGTGTGTTTTGTACTTATGTATTAGATGAAATAAGAGATGGAGATCAGTTGACAGGCAAGCTGAAAAGCTGTAGAAGGTAAAAAAGATCTGAATCAAGAATGATGTGGACAAATGGACAAAAAAAAGAAATGAAGAAGAAAACAAGAAAGCTCAGGATTGTGTTCATCTGGCCTAGCAGAACTAAGTTAAACTTTGGTACAATTAGGCCATAAGGATGCAGATACATTCAGTTGTAAATGATGAAATATCATAGATCAATACAGGCCTGCCAGAAGGTATGCAGGGTTGAGGATGGTTCAATTGCAAAGTAGTTCACTAAACCTCAAGGAGAAGACAGATATACAAGTGCACAGGATCATGACTGGGAAGTCCTGTGACACCTTTGCAGGAAAGGGAGGTACTGCAGGTAGTCTAACACTGACTTGTAGTGTAGCGTGGTTATGGCAAGAGAGATCTATGGGAGTGTTCATAGAATCACATAATCAGTAAGGTTGGAAGAAACCTTTGGAGATCATCTAGTCCAACCCCCTGCTCAAGCAGGATCACCTAGAGCATGGTAGACAGGGTTACATCCAGGCGGACCTTGAATATTTCCAGAGAAGGAGACTGCAGAGCCCCTCTGAGCAACCTGTTCCAGTGCTCTGTCACTCTCACAGTGAAGAAATTCCCCCTCACGTTCAGGCAGAACTTCCTGTGCTTTAATTTCTGCCCATTACCTCTTACCCTGTCACATGGGACAACTGAAAAGAGTTTGTCCCCATACCCTTGACACCCTCCCTTCAGGTACTTGTACACATTGATAAGATACCCCTTCAGTCTTCTCTTCTGCAGCTGAAAGAGGCCCAGCTCTCACAGCCTTTTCTCACAGGGCGGATGCTCCAGCCCTCTGATCATCTTTGTAGCCTTACACTGGACTCTCTCCAGTAGCTCCCTGTCTCTCTTGCACTGGGGAGCCCAGAACTGGACACAGTCCTCAAGACGAGGCCTCCCCAGGGCTGAGTCTCTACTCAGCAGGGGCAGGATCACCTCCCTCCACCTGCTGGCCTCGGTCTTCCTAATGCACCCCAGGATACCATTGGCTCTCTTGACCAAAAGGGCACCCTGCTGGTTCATGGTCAACTTGTCATCCACCAGCACTCCCAGGTGTTTCTCTGCGGAGCTACTCTCCAGAAGGTCAGCCACCAGCTTGTACTGGTGTCTAGGGTTATTTCTCCCTGGGTGCAGGACTCTGCACTTGCCCTTGTGGACCTCATGAGGTTCCTCTCCACCCAACTCTCCAGCCTGTCCAGGTCTCTCTGAATGGCAGCACAGTCTTCTGGTGTACAAGCCACTCCTCCCGGCTTGATATCATCAGCAGACATGCTGAGGAGGCACTCTGTCCCTTCATCCAGGTCATTGATGAAGAAGTTGAAGAGAATGGGACCCAGTACTGAGCCCTGGGGGATGCCACTTGCCACAGACCTCACACCGCTAGACTCCACACCACTGATGACAACCCTGTGAGCTCTGCCTTTCAGCCAGTTCTCAATCCACCTCACCATCCGCTCGTCTAACCCACACTTCCTGAGCTTGTCTAGGAGGATGTTCTGGGAGTCAGTGTCAAAAGTCTTGCTGAAGTCAAGGTAGAAAATGTCCACTGCTCTCCCCTCATCTACCCAGCCAGTCACTCCATCAGAGGAGGCTCTTAGATTGGTGAAGCAGGATTTCCCCTTGGGGAATCCATGCTGACTACTCCCAATCACCTTCTTTTCCTTCATGTGCTTGGAGATGACATCCAGAAGGAGCTCTTCCATCACATTACCAGGGGTGGAGGTGAGGCTGACCAACTTATAGTTTCCTGGGTCCTCCTTCTTACCCTTCTTGAAGACTGGAGTGACACTGGCTTCCTTCCCATCCTCAGGCACCTCTCCAGTTCTCCATGAGTTTTCAAAGAGGATGGAGAGCAGCCTAGCAATGACATCTGCCAGCTCCCTCAGTACCCGTGGGTGCATCCCATCTGGGCTCATGGATTTGTGGATGTCTAGCCTACCCAGAAGGTCTCTAATCCTATCCTCTTCAACCAAAGGAAAGTCTTCCCTTCTCCAGAATTTCTCCCTCACATCCAGGCTCTCAGATTCATGGGGACTGCCCTTAGCAGTGAAGACTGAAGCAAAGAAGGCATTCAGTAATTCTGCCTTTTCTGTATCCTTTGTCACCAAGGCAACTGCCCCATTCAGTAGCAGGCCCACATTTTTCCTAGTCCTCCTCCTGCTGATGACATATTTGAAGAAGTCCTCCATGTTGTCCTTAACATCCCTTGCCAGACTAAATTCCAAGTGGTCCTTAGCCTTCCTTGCCACATCTCTACATACTCTGACTGCATTCCTGTAATTCTCCCAAGTAGCCTGTCCCCTCTTCCACATTCTGTGTATTTTCTTTTCTTTCTGAATTCAGCCAAGAGCTCCTTGCTCACCCATGCAGGTCTCAAGCCCCTTATGCTGCACTTCTTACTCATAGGGATGCTCTGCTCTTGAGTTTGGAGGAAGGGATGTTTGAATACTAGCCAGCTCTCCTGGACACCCCGTTCCTTCTAGGGCCTTAACCCATGAGACTCCTCCAAGTAGGTCTCTGAAGATCCCAAAGTCTGCTCTCCTGAGGTCCAGCATTGCAGTCCTGCTTATTTCTTTCCTGTAGGATCCTCCTGAACTGCACCATCTCATGGTCACTGCAGCCAAGGCTGCCCCCAACCTTCACATGTCCAACCAGTCCCTCTCTGTTGATAAAGACAAGGTCCAGGAGAAATGTTGAGGCATGTCAGATAGCTATGTGAGTGCACAGAACATATGTCTTTGACAGTAAGGTATATTATGAATAACAAGATACATTGTTGACGTATTTCTATTCTTTCTCCTCCTAATGTTATATCTGAGAGCATTTGTTATTTAGGGACTGAGGGAGAAGGTCATTATTTTTGGAGGTTAGTGATGTTTTCACATTGGAAAGTCTGCACTGCTAGGTTTTTGCATTTCATTTTCTAAGTTAACTAAATAGATGTTTGAAAAACTCATATGAAATTTCACCCAGAAAGATGATTTTGAATACAACCCAAGATACTGTTTTCATCTTTCTTGTTTGTCTACTCACTTTAATACTTCTAGTCTGTTTATCCATGCAATTGTCAAGAGTTCCCAGACTTAATGTCATTCTTAACGAAGGTACAGATTCTGATATCTCTAATTGCGTTTGCTAGTATTTTATCATGCAAAGAAATCCAAAAAAGGGAACAAGAATGTCTTTAGAAGGATGATTCTTTTTGGTGGAAGTAAACATAGCAGGACTTGGGCTCCAAATTATTTTGAATGGAAAACAGATTACAGTCAACATCCTGTTTTCATTTTTGTGTAACAAAAGGCACAGAACAGTAACTTCTAGATCTTTGTATATTCTAATTTGGCATTATTTTAGATAGGAAGATCTTTTTTCTCTGTTACAAGTAATAAAAATAACAGTAAGTTAACATACAGGACCTTCTGTGAAAACTAGAGGATCATAATAGTTTACTTTTGTTTGTTAGATTAACATAAACAGAGTATCAAACAGAACACCACCTTGTTCTATGTACTTTTCTTTGTTTTATGTAATGTACCAAAAAGAAGGGAGGAAAAATAATTTCCATCAATATAAGAACAAAGAAGGCCCCAGGAAAACAGTATTAAGTCAAAGTTTCTGGTTTGCAACACCAAACATACTGAAATATTCTTTGAATGAATTAACCTACATTTGTTTCAGTAAATGTTCCAATAATTGGAATACACTGCCACAAGGTGTTAGTAAGTCTAGGTGCAAAATAGGATTCAATACCCAGGCTCTTGCGTGTTTATCTCTCTCTGACCATATATACAGTTGTATCTGAAAATAACTTTATAAAACAGGAACTTCTACAAGTCAGGAAAAGTTATATTCTCCTCTTTACTGTTGAAAAATAAGATACACATTAGTGAAGCACTTTATCTAGATCACTTAGGAAGTCTTTTTCTAGTGGACATTGCTTGAGTTACTGTAAAAAAGAAAATCAGTGCCTTTTAAAAGCAAGTTAGTGATTTTTCTCTCCTTTTCTTTACTATATTTCACAACAGACTGAACTCAATATGTACCTGATTCTGTATGTCTCTTTGGTGTATTCTTGTGTGCAACAGTGAAATATTTTTCTGGTATAGTAACTTCTAAAATGTTGTGACTCTCAATTCAGTTCTGTAATATTTAATGATAGAAATTTTGAATTAAATTTGTTACTCTATAAAAGTTTTATGAGTCTTTAAAATAAGCACTTTTTGTGGTTGACTTATTCCGCACCCATCAGTAACCTGAAACAGTTCCTGAAGAGATTGACACAATATGTCATCTTGAAAAGCAAATTGAAGCAACAGACCATCATATAGAACATATGCTGCAACAGAATTTGAATTTCATAATATTTATGAAAATTGCCTGCCAGGATCTACACTGTTAGAAAGGAGTCATTTTTACTATTTATCCTTTTTTCACTTGGCCTCAAGGGTACTGTAATTTATAGGTTAAGCAACATGCTCAAATAATATCAGAAATACTTCTCTTTTTGGTTTTAGTGGAATTAGAAAATGGACAGAGAAAGGCAACTAATATAATTAATAAATGAAGCAGCTGTTTATGAGGAGATAATAAAAATAACTTGTGACTCTTATTTGTAGAGAAGAAAGCTGAGAGGAAATAAGACTGAAGTCCAGAAAATGGTAAAGGTGGTGGATATGCAGAACTTCATTGCCAAATCCCATAATAAAAGAACCATAGGTTCTTGATGAAACTGTGAGAAAACAGACTTAGAACAGTTAAAACAATGTACCTTTTTACAGTTTACTGTGAATATGTGCATCTAGTTACCACATATAGACAGTACCAGCAGCTTCAAATAGAAATGAAATGAGACAAATTCACACAAACAGATAATTAAGGAATTAATTATCTAAGGTAGTACTAGTTCAGTGATTGTGACTTTTGACACAATCAGGTATTTTTGGAGTATAGGAAGGCTTCTTCCTATCAGCTTCTAAACTTGTAGTGCAGATTTACTGAATTTATTTTCATTCATTTTGTTAGGGCAAAATATTTTACTTCTGTACACTACTTTGCCTTTTTCTCGACTCCACAGAGAATGCTGGGTCCTTGTGTTATTTATTGTCTTTCATTTCAGAGTTTTTTTGTCTTTTTTTTCCCCCTTCTTTATCTCATCCCAGAATGGATTTTCAGTAACTTTTGATGGAAAAATAGCATTTCTAACTAATTTCCAATGTGTTTGTTTATAATCATAAAATGAGGAAGACTATAAGACGCAATGGAGATATCTATAGGAATTATCTTTACCGTCATTTGGAGTTCAGTAATGCAGGTGTAGTTTTGGCAGTTACCAGAAGAGAAAGCATTTGTGCTGGCCTCAGTTCTGCTCACTGATATTTTCTTTTCTGTCCTGTTACCCTGCCTGTTGTGTTACTAAAGCTGCTCTGGAGGTGGAAGTATCCCAGACTTTGAGTATGAGAATCTTAATCAGCATTCCTGATTTCCTGATTTCCATGTGTACAACCAATCCCTATTGCTCTTAATTTAAAAGACTTTTACCATATATTCAGCATTAATTTACTGAGGATATGTAGCAAAATAGTATCAATATGTGAAATGCTGTCTGAACTAGGCACCATATTTTATATTGGGATGACACTAGTTTTCTGGACAGGACTGAAAAGGAAGGTAGTCAATGCTTCTCTTACTTTTGATTTACTTGCTAGAAATGTAAAATTTCAAGCAAATTTGGGTGAAACAAGGACTTCTGTCTTTGCAAAGTGGTTATGACTAGAGTTTCATTCTGACAGCAGAACTGAGAATTGAAAAAAGAGATCATTCTGCTACTCATTTAAGAAAATGGACCTGATACTTCATCCTTTGGTATTTATGCAGTCCTTTACACCCAGATAAAAGCAGGTATCAAATGCAATCATTTCAGTTATCCTTTAACATCTGCTTTGTACCGATATAAATCATTCATGAGTTGTTCAGTGGTGAAGAATCAGGTCTGAAATATCTTCGTTTTATGAACTACAGGAAGTTTCTCTGAATCAAAGCTAGCTGGGAGAAGAAAAAGGTTATATCTGAACACTGGAGAAAAATAGTTGGAACTGAAGAGTTATTTGTTAAAATCTGTAACATGAGCTTTGTCAATGGTGATATGAAATTTCAACCTCATACATTCTCAGTTTGCTGAATCTCCTTGCTTTGATCCCTTCTGTAGTGGGTCAACATTAGCCACCATCTACCTTAGCCACGCTGTGAACCAAACGGGTTAGGAACACTTGTGTGTGCTAAGAGCTTTTTCCTCTGCTCTTTCAGATAACACAAGACAAATACAGGAGACATGTATGTTATTGCTAGACAGCTCAGTTATTTCTTAGGGGCTTGTTGACCACAGTCAGTTCTACTAAAGAGTGGAAGACGAACTAGGGGAGAAGAAAGGAGAGGGTAGAATCTCAGTCTTCCTTTTGTTTCTCTTTCATGAAAGTTGCTGAGTTTCATAGCTCATAAAATGTTCATTAAATTGTTTGAAAAATAAAACAACATGTATGTGTCTGCTCAGTCTTCAGAAGAGAGAGAAATTCCTCCTGGATATGCTTTATATTCATTGTATAAGCTTTGGTGTGATTACCAAGTCAGTGAAAATAAAAATGTGGAAGAAAAATGATTTGAGAGAGAAGTTGCATGGTGTGGTTCACAGCTCTTATCAGACTTCAGAAATCTGATTTATTTTCATACTTCACTAACAAAACTCTCTGGTGAGATGGATGTTAATCTCTACAGACTGTTATTTACCTGGAAAATGGGATCTCTAACCCAATCCTCCTCGACCAAAGGAAAGTCTTCCTTTTTCCAGACTTTCTTTCTATTTTCTAGGGTCTGGGATTCCTGAAGGCCAGCCTTAGCAGTAAAGACTGAAGCAAAGAATCTCAGCATTCTCTGTAGCCTTCGTCACCATGACCTCTGCCCCACTCAGTAGTGAGCCCACATTCTCTCTACTCTTCTTTTTGTTCCTGATGTATTTGAAGAAGCCCTTCTTGTAGTCTTTGACATCCTTGGCCAGATTCAACTCCAAAAGGGCCTTGGCCTTCCTAGTCACATCTCTGCATATTTGGACGACATTCCTATAATGCTCCCAAGTGGCCTGTCCCTGCTTCCATCTTCTATACACTTCCTTCTTCTCTTTGAGTTTTGCCAGGAGCTCCTTGTTCATCCAGCCATGTCACCTGCCCCCTTGGCTCAACTTCCTGCTCATTGAGATGCACTGCTCTTGAGGTTGGAGGAAGTGATCCTTGAACACTGACTAGCTTTCAATGGATCCTTCTTCTCTCTAGGACCCTACCCCAAAGGATTCTTCCAAATGTGTCCTTGAAGAAGCCAAAGTTTGCTCTGCTGAAGTCCAGAGATGGGATCCTACTTTTTGCCCTGCTTCCTCCTGTCATGACTCTGAACTCCACAATCTTATGGTCACTGCAGCCAAGGCTGCCCCAATTCTTCCTTGTTTGTCAATATGAGATTCAGCAGCGCACTTCTCCTCATTTGCTCCTCTATCACCTGTATCAGGAAGTTACCATTGGTGCTCTCCAGGAATCTCCTGGGTTGCTTGTGCCTTGCTGTGTTGCCCTCCAGTTGATATTGGAGTGGTTAAAATCACCAATGAGGAACAGGGCCTGTGAACATGAGGCTGCTTCTAGCTGTCTGTAGAAGGCCTCATCTAATTACTCTTCCTGATCAGATGGCCTGTAGCAAACTCCCACAACAGTATCATGCATGTAAGTTCACCGTCTTCACCAATCTTTATCCATAAGCTTTCAATTACTTGTTATCCACCCCTACACAGAACTCCATACATTCCTGTTGCTCTCCAATATTGAGGTCATCTCCCCCACCTCACTTTCCTGGCCTATCCTTCCTGAAGAGCATGTAGCCATCCATGGCAGCATTCTAGTCATGTGAGCTTTCCCACCACATCTCTGTAACTGCAGTGAGATCATATTAATGTGACTGCACACAGAGTTCTATTTCCTCCTGTTTATTCCTCATCCTGTGTACATTTATGTACACAGCAGATGGGTGCCTCTGTCCCCTGGAGCAGAGAGCCACGCACAACCTTAACTCTGTGCTTCTTTTGGATGTTCATGCATGGCACAGGGTCTGTTGGCTAAGTTACTTCACTCAAAGCTGCATCCAGCTCCTCTTCAGTTTGGAGTACGCTAAACCTGTTTATCAGCTGCAAGATTTCAGAAGGAACAAGAGCCTTTCTCTTCATGCGAGAAGTGAACAGTTTCTAGCCTTCATCTTCTACAGAGTTACTGTTCCACATGTCACAGAGCTCACCTGCATCTCCACTGTTATGGGGAGTTGAGATTCTTGAAGCTGTAGGGTTTCTGAGCATATCCCATCTATTTCTCATTCATGTTCTTGGATGATGCACAGCTTGCTTACTTCCTCCTGTAACTCCTTGGCCTGGTGACACAACTCGACAACAACAGCACTTCTGCAGGAGAGCTGACTGTCAGCGCCAGCCTCATAGAGAGACCTCAGGTACTCTCTGTCCTGAGACCTGCAGAGCTGCATCCTCTGCCAGAAGGTCTGTCTGGGTGAAAGCCTCTGACATGGCAGACACAGTGACTCCAATGGCTGCAGAAGAATGCACTCTGTGCCGTATCATAACCGTATTCAGAAAGTATACAAAACTAAGACTGGAAAGAAGGGTTCCTTCTTTGCACCCTTCTGCAGGGACTGCTGCACAAACTGCTGTGTCTGTTCATTGCCTCTGCTAACTGCACTCTAGGACCTGTGCTTAAGTAGGACTGCCTCTCATATACCTTTCCTTAACACTGGTTAATAGGGTGCTTGACTCACCCTAATCAGGGGTTAGCAGGTCATACTGTGCACTGCCATCTTTTTCCAGAAAAAGCTTATCAAAGTTAGTGAAAAAAATACAACTTTATGACATTTATGAGAGTGCTTTTAATCTTCTCCTTTGAGTAACATTTCATACTGCTGACCTCCTGGAATCATACACTTAATTTGTTTTTGTATCATTTCGTATCTATCATCATTCAAACTTCTTTGAATTGAGAAGGACCTGGGAGTGCTGGTGGATGACAAGTTGACCATGAACCAGCAGGGTGCCCTTTTGGCCAAGAGAGCCAATGGTATCCTGGGGTGCATTAGGAAGACCGAGGCCAGCAGGTGGAGGGAGGTGATCCTGCCCCTGCTGAGTAGAGACTCAGCCCTGGGGAGGCCTCGTCTTGAGGACTGTGTCCAGTTCTGGGCTCCCCAGTGCAAGAGAGACAGGGAGCTACTGGAGAGAGTCCAGTGTAAGGCTACAAAGATGATCAGAGGGCTGGAGCATCCGCCCTGTGAGAAAAGGCTGTGAGAGCTGGGCCTCTTTCAGCTGCAGAAGAGAAGACTGAAGGGGTATCTTATCAATGTGTACAAGTACCTGAAGGGAGGGTGTCAAGGGTATGGGGACAAACTCTTTTCAGTTGTCCCATGTGACAGGGTAAGAGGTAATGGGCAGAAACTGAAGCACAGGAAGTTCTGCCTGAACGTGAGGGGGAATTTCTTCACTGTGAGAGTGACAGAGCACTGGAACAGGTTGCTCAGAGGGGCTCTGCAGTCTCCTTCTCTGGAAATATTCAAGGTCCGCCTGGATGTAACCCTGTCTACCATGCTCTAGGTAGGGAGCCTGCTTGAGCAGGGGGGTTGAACTAGATAATCTCTAAAGCTCCCTTCCAGCCCTACTGATTATGTGATTCTATGATTCTATGATTCTTCAACAATCCATTTTATTCCTCATTGTTCAAACCTACGCTTTTAGTCCTAGTTAGAAAAGAATTTAATTTCAAATGATAAAGATAATATGGGTCTCTTAAAGATCAGCATTATATCACAGCCTGGTGACATAAAGTCTCATAATTCTTGCATCAGTCACTCATTTTAATTACATATGACTCTAAGCTGGTGTAGATCTACTTATTGTAAATGACATGGTTAAGGAATATGCTTTCTGATGATCCTTGATCTTTTTTTTTTTTTTTTTTTTTTTTTTTTTTTTTTTGAGGGGTTGGTGGAAATCCCTCATGGTCACCACAGATACCTCAGGACTGCTCAGGAAGAATTTCAGGGTGGGAAGATGGCCCTCCTGGAACAGAGGAAGGATAAAATTCTTCAGTGATCATTTTCTGTATTAGAGAGCTGCTTATTCTTCAGTAGAAATTTGAATTACAGAGAAGCTTGCTTTGGGAAGACTAATTCTGTGTCTATGCATAACTCAATAGTTAGCAAATAATAATTTTTAGTCTAAAAATGTGATGTCACATGGAAGGGAGAGAAATGAAAATGATAAAAATGATAAGAAAATCAGAATCTACACAGCTTTGGGGCATTGCATATAACTCAAGAAAAAGATTTATTGCCTACTTTAAAAATGCCTCTCCTATGAACACATAGCAGAAACATTTTTGAATTAGATGATTTTTTAAATATATTTTTCATATAATCTGCTGACATTTATATTATGATGACACCCAGGCCATGATCCAGGACTCTTATGCTAAGCAGAGAACGGACAGACTCACTCTTCCCTGTAGAGTTTAAAATGTGAGTTTAAGATGAGACAATAGTTGGAAATAGCCATGCTGAGGGAGTACAAGAAAGTGAGACAATACTGCTCAATACACCAGGCAGTGATCTTAGCAGTAGCTACTTGATGCTAGTGTTTTGTACAAGCAGTACAACAAAGGACAGGAGATAAAGAATTGGCATGGGAGAAAAAAAAATTGGCTCTCATACCAATTCAACTAATATTTATTCCATACTGAAATTTAATAATGAGTTTATTCAATACTAGTGCATTTTTTTCACCTGGAAAAGCATCAAAAGGTTTACTGAGACTCCTGGGCTTCAACACTATATTTTGCAGTTGCCAACAGTAGTACTGTTATCACAGAAAAATCAAAACTAAGCTGATACTGGAAAACAATTAAGCTACACTTTTGAGAGGTTTTCTTTCCTTAATTACTGAAAACTGAAGTGAGATTTTTTTTCTATATCCATCAAACTCTTTAAAAGTAATTAAAAATATTATTAAAAGCAGAGAGGAAAAAATGTTCTTTTTATTAAAGACATATTTATTCTACCAATTTGAAGTTCAATTTAAATGGGCTTCTTTCTTTGAATAAAAATAAAAAGCTGATTTAATGCTAATGATCAGGGAAGAATTTTTATTTCTGACTGAAAGGATTATAGTTCATTCTTTTTTTATGAGGGAGGGTAAGTAAAAATAATTCTTCATGCATTCTTGCCATCTCATTAGGCATGAGATGTAAAAGTCTTTCCAATAAAAATCTCTAAGAAGATTTTCTTTTTCTTTCTGCAAGGATGGACTGAAGAAGGTTTATTATTTCTATTAGGCTTTAGAATTTGATTATTCAATCAATCTACTTCAATCCATAGACTCTCTTATGGTCCAGTAGTTTAATGGTGCTTCTTGATTTGTGTCATGATTGTTTAAAGAAAAAAAAGTGATCAGAAACGAAGGATTGTTAGTCCCTTTTAGCTACCCTTTCTTCTCTGGCTTGTGTCACCCTGGCAGGAAATTTCACATGCTGAGGAGAGGAGGATACTGAAAAACAGAACCGTGACAGAGGAGTCAATGCAAACTCGTTTTTCTGTTTGAATAAATATTAAGGTCAAGGATAAATTAGTTATTTTTCCTCTTTATATCTCCAAGCACCCTATTAAAACTAGTTGAAGAATACTTTAGAAATTCTGCACTCTAGAAGAGTTACTCTGGAAACTGTTTTCTCTTCGCTGCACTTAACAGAGAACTTGGAAAGGGACTGTAGCAGTATTAGGAAAAATCTGACCTACCAAGTTACAATCCTTAATGATCAGGAAATATGGGTCTTCCTTTATAAACGTGAACTTTACTTTACGTAGCCGGGGTATATAGTTCAGTCACTATTCTAACTGCTTAAGACTTGCTTCTTCAAAGGCCCTTTAGATGGGTAATTCCTGACAAAACCAATGAGAATTCAATGCCTAAATAATCTTGTTGATCAACAGATCAAAGAGATAATGAAACACAGGATCATGAATCATAGTCTTACCTCAATAAGTTATTGTATATTAATGGCAAAACTTGAAATATACATTTATAACTGGCATTTACAGTCACTGTAAAGCTGTAATACTGTATATTTATTCCTAGAGAAGCTAACAACAGCGAGTATCAGAAATTTCTAAGGAGCCTCTGTACAGCTAGAACAGGAGATTTGTGAGACAGTCCTGGCATGTCTTGAGATAAAGCTAAACTCTTCCACCAAGATAAGGAAACAAATGGATGTTACCATTTGCTTTTACTGCTTCCCTAATAGCTGCGATGGAGATGGGGTAAGGAAGTGGGATGAACTCTTGTGGTCACTTGCTACTTGCATACTGTACATTCCAGAACTCTTTTAATACAATTTAATTCTGCTTGCACTAAAAATTACCTGACTGAATTCTAGACCACCTGATTCAGTGATCTAGAATAAAATGCTGAGGAATATGCACAGTCTTACGTGAACAAACACACACACACACAAAAAAAAAAGATGCTGGGAGAGTTCAGTAGTTCAGCAGTGCTAAATTAACTAACTTATTAGACAAAGCCTGAGTGCTAATGATTGGCACTTGAAAGTACACAACATTACTTATTTTGTAATAGCTGAATTAGCATTTAGTTCCGGATTCTGTAATTAAGAACATGCTTAAATTTAGGTTCATGGATTTTGGCTTATTCAAGGACCTACTTGGTGGTATCCCATAGGAAACTGCCATGGAGAGCAAAGCTTTCTGATGTTCAAGGGAAGTTTCCTCAGAACAAAGGTCCATCTCAATGTGCAGAAAGTCATGCAAGAGTGGCAGAAGGCTAGCATGGAAAAATGTGGAGCTCCTAACTGAGGTCAAATAACTGAGGGAAAGGGGGTACATAGTAGGTGGAACTGGGGAGAGGATATCCAGAAGGAATATTTTTGCTTGAGCATGGCTTATGCATATTGTGCGTAAGCTAGGAAAGGGAAAGTTCATCTGACACTGAAACAAGTGAGGATGAGAGCAGGGGCTTCGTTATAAAAAGAAGGGTAAGGAAAACCTAGACCCATTGCTCCATGAAGCAAGTGAACTAACGACCATTACTTTTTTTTGTAATGCCTTTTTGCCTCAGTTCTCCTTGGTAATGTCTACCTACATCCAGGTGTTTGAGCCTTCTAGCAGAGTCTGTGGCTGGGGAGCCCAAATCTGCACTTGACACTCCAGATATGGTCTCAGCAGTGCCAAGCAGTGGGCATGGTCTCTTCCCTGGACCAGCTGGCTGTCCCTGTGCTAATGTAGCCCAAGCTGCAAGTTGCCTTCTTCACCACTACCACCCAGCTAGTTAGCCCTAGTCTGTCCTGTTATAGGGGATGAGGGCATGCCGATGGTTAGCTGTTTGTGAACTCCAAGAGACTCCCATCAGACCATTTCTCCAACCTCTCTAGTGATAACAGTGATTATTGAGTAAATATTTTCCTGTCCATTTGTGTGAATATGTATGCCAAAATGTTGTTTGCCATCTACCATGAGAAAACTGTATGTATAGGACAAAATAAACCATAGAATCTCTGCTGCCAAGATATTTTGTTCTTTGTGTTGTTGGTATGACACTGGGTTTTGTTGAGAACTAATTAGTTTAAACAAAATAAATTGCTAATTTGCTTGTGTATGCTTAGTAATGACTTCTTATAGTCACAGCTGAAGTGTTTTTTTCTGTAAATGACTCAAGATTCACAAAAGCAGCAAGACTGCAGGCATCTCTATTTTGTTTAGTCAACATCTTAGTCACAGTGTTATCAAACCTGTCATAAGAATGACAGAGTTTCTCGTCAAGACTTTGTCTAAAGCAGCAGCTGTAAGTTTTTGTTTGATGTGCATTGCAGGATAGTGTTAGCAGAGAGAAATCTGACCTTTTTAGTATCTTGTACCAAATATATTTTAAAAAGCATTATAGTTTATTAAAATTGGTACCAGTCTTAGTCATTCTTCATTCATTTCACTCATGACAATTTTGTATGCAGTTGGGTAGCTTTAACCTGATATAACATGAGCATACAATGGAAAAAATCAGATGGTCCCATCCAGATTGAAAAAATGTACATTTCATTGAACATTCACCAACATCCTGAATATCCTTTTGCCTCTGTTTCTGCAGGGTTCCTGTATTTCTATGCACCTTTCAAAATTTTCAGAAGATAACAGCAGGATGCGTATAATGATGACACTTCATTTTGAATGTGTCATGAAATGTTTGGACTTCATATCAGGGTAAAAATTGCTATAATACTTCTTCCCAGGGATCATAGTGAAATTGTCTGTTTGACTCTAAAGTAGTAATAATCTAGTATTATCTTAGTTCTTCTACCTCATAATCTTTTATTATTAGAATAATACTGTACCTTACCTGCTCTACATTTTACAGGTTGTTATATTACAGTACTGCCTGTTACTTTATCAGTATTGTTCTAGGCCAGACAAGGAAGTTGCAGTTTAAAGGTATTCCTCCAAGCATGATTCAGAGCCACTATTAGAATATCAGAGAGTAGAGACAGGTTAAAACTGCTTTCATTTCAACTTCTTTGCAAAACTCAAAAAAGAAGAAAAAACCCCAATAGATTTTGTGAAGCGTCAGAGGTGAGTACCTATGGACAGTCTTTCAGAATTGCACTGAGGAACATGATTGTATGAATCAAAAGTAGGACTTTAACAAAGTGATGGAATAGAAGTGCAAGTGACCATTCGTTCTGTGATCGCCTGTGTCAATTGTGAAAAAATAATCTATTTTTTATTTTCACCGTCAGATTAGATTCAACTAAGGCTCTGAGAATTCTAAATGCAGGTTAACAACTTGTTTGCTGTGCAGTAATTATATCTTTGGAGTATATTAGATTGTTGGTTGTTGATTGTCTTAGACATCTGGACAAGAAGGCTTTTCATGCTTCTACAAGACCTAGTAGCTATGTGCACAGTAGCTATGTGTAACAGCAGTGATTGTAGTGCTTTGGCTGACTGATGTCTGTGAAGCAAGACATGAAAACAGTACAGATTTCCTGAATCTTTTAAAATTAAACTACATGTAGTGCATAATTTGTTGGAACAATGTTTATTTAAAAATCATTCAGTCCCTGGAACAGTACGAGTGATTCACCTGCAAGTTGGCAATGTTTTACCGTATATTGCTCTTTGGGCAGAAGATCAATAAATGTGAATAACGAAAAAATTAACAACCTTTTGATGTCCATTGTTGGAGAAAGTCTAATTGTCTTTACACTGAGAGAATCTCAGGAGAAGTTGGTGTCTATCTTCATTACCAGTGTCAGTGGGCAGTAAAAAGAGTAGACATGCTTCAGAAATGATGGTGCTTTCCCATTTGCAATGTTAAAGCTCTAAACTTCTTGTAAGTCATTTATGTCTTGTGAGCTAAAAAGCATCTCAAATTGCTTCTTTGTTACCAGTAAACACATTGACAATCAATACTTTTCTTCAGTACCCGGCAACAGACAGAATACAATAAGAAGGCATGAAAATATATTGATAACATATCTCTATACTTGTAAAACTTACATACCAGGAAACTATCCATTTGTGACTTGGTGCAAAAATTAACTTAGGTCCTGTATTCTCATTTTTGTGGGGGATTTTGATTCAACAGTTTTTTTCTTTGGAGTTACTGTTCCTGTTTTCAGTGGGAAGTGCTGAATATTTAGCATTTTCAAAAATTTGGTCTACAAAGGAGGGTCAGATCTCAAGTGCTATGCTAGTGTAGAATATTTCTTACATAACAGCCTTTGTTATAAGCTGAACAGCACCATCAGTGGATAACCCATTTATAAATTGTTTATACCTCTTATATCACTATCTGACATTCTCTTTTCTGTTACAGTACTCCTGAATGTGTTTTTGATACATGCCCACTCATATAAAATAAAACTAACAAGACTATGATAGAATGGCAGAACATCCTGGAATGTTTTCTGGAACATCCGGAACTTCCTACAGAAGTAGGAATAAAAAACTAATATTGTGCCTGTATATAGCATAAATGAGGCTATTATTGATGTTTGCAGTTCAAAAAGGCTGCTAAAAATTGGAAAAAAAAGAAAGACTATAGGAAAAAGTGGTAGAAGTAAGAAATTACCCTTTTTTTCCACCTTGAGATGTCATATTAAGAACTGAACTTATTTTGGTCTGTTCTACTCTAGTGATTTATAATGGCTAGCTCTTAATAGCAAAAAGGTTGGAGGCTGAGGTCCAATACATTTAGAATTTAAACTATTTTTAACATCAGTGGTAATTAAAAGTGATTAACATCAGATAATGTAATAATTAACCAGGGAGTGATGGTGGTCATTCTATTACACAATCCAGGAATTGAAGATATACTTAACATTAGAATGGTGTCAATTGTTTATCAGCTCTTGCTAACGTTAATTATATAAATTTTTCTGCAGTTGTGCATATCAGAAAGGAGTGTTAATAACTATGCCACAGCAACAGATAGTAAATAAACCATCTAAGTGTAATATGAGCTTTTTAAAAATCTTTTAGGAAGAAACATTGCATTTTTCCTTCTATGAAAATAAAAAATAAAAAAGCAGCATAAAATCCAAGAAAGGAGGAGATATAGAAAAAATATGTACAGTGCTTGTTTTCTTCACAGAATCACACAGAATCATAGAATAACTGAGATTGGTGAGGTTGGAAGGGACCTCTGGAGATCATCTAGTCCAAACTCCCTGCTCAAGCAGGATCACCTAGAGCACGAGGGTTGCATCCAGGTGGGCCCTGAATATCTCCAGAGAAGGAGACTCCACAACCTCTCTGGGCAACCTGTTCCAGTGCACTGTCACTCTCACAGGAGAGTTTTTCACAAGTTTTTCCATATATTGAGGTGGAACTTTCTGTGTTTCAATTTGTTCCCATTGTGTCTTGTCCTGTCACTGGGCACCACTGAAAAGAGTCTGATCTCATCCTCTTGATACCCCCTTTTGAGGTATTCACAGACATTGATAAGATAGATCCCCTCTCAGTCTTCTCTTCTCTAGAGAGCTGGTCTTAACAGGCCCAGCTCTCACAGCCTTTCCTTGTAGGGGAGATGCTCCAGTTCTCTGATCATATTTGTAGCCCTACACTGGACTCTCCAGTAGCTCCCTGTCTCTTGTGTCCTGAGGAGCCCAGAACTGGACACAGTACTCCAGCTGTGGCCTCCCCAGGGCTGAGTAGAGGGGCAGGATCACCTCCGTCTACCAGCTGACAACACTCCAGGAGATCGTTGGGCCACAAGAGCACATTGCTGGAGTGTGGTCAATCTGTCATCCACCAGTACTCCCAGGTGTTTCTCTGCAGAGCTACTCTCCAGAAGGTCAGCCACCAGCTTGTACTGGTGCCTAGGGTTATTTCTCCCTGGGTGCAGGACTCTGCACTTGCCCTTGTGGACCTCATGAGGTTTCTCTCCTCTCAACTCCTCAGCCTGTCCAGGTCTCTCTGAATGGCAGCACAGTCTTCTGGTGTACAAGCCACTCCTCCCAGCTTGATATCATCAGCAGACATGCTGAGGAGGCACTCTGTCCCTTCATCCAGGTCATTGATGAAGAAGTTGAAGAGAATGGGACCCAGTACTGAGCCCTGGGGGATGCCACTTGCCACAGACCTCACACCGCTAGACTCCACACCACTGATGACAACCCTGTGAGCTCTGCCTTTCAGCCAGTTCTCAATCCACCTCACCATCCGCTCGTCTAACCCACACTTCCTGAGCTTGTCTAGGAGGATGTTCTGGGAGTCAGTGTCAAAAGTCTTGCTGAAGTCAAGGTAGAAAATGTCCACTGCTCTCCCCTCATCTACCCAGCCAGTCACTCCATCAGAGGAGGCTCTTAGATTGGTGAAGCAGGATTTCCCCTTGGGGAATCCATGCTGACTACTCCCAATCACCTTCTTTTCCTTCATGTGCTTGGAGATGACATCCAGAAGGAGCTCTTCCATCACATTACCAGGGGTGGAGGTGAGGCTGACCAACTTATAGTTTCCTGGGTCCTCCTTCTTACCCTTCTTGAAGACTGGAGTGACATTGCTTTCCTTCCAATCCTCAGGCACCTCTCCAGTTCTCCATGAGTTTTCAAAGAGGATGGAGAGCAGCCTAGCAATGACATCTGCCAGCTCCCTCAGTACCCGTGGGTGCATCCCATCAGGGCCCATGGATTTGTGGAGATCACCTTTGCCTAAATGGTTTTTAAGCCAATTCTCCTTGGCCAAAGAAAAGCTTCGTTTCTCCAGACCTTCTCCCTTGTCTCCAGGTTCTAGGATTCTTGAGGGCTGCCCTTAGCAGTGAAGACTGAAGTAAAGAAGGCATTTAGTAATTCTGCCTTCTCTGCATCCTTGGTCAGCAGGGCCTCACGTCATTCAGTAGCAGGCCCACATTTTCCCTAGTCCTCCTCTTGCTACCAACTATTTGATTTAAAACAGTTATGTTTGGTAAGTTGCTTGGATTAATTTTTTTGTATGTTACAATGGTTGTAGCTGTGCTTAATAAATGTTTGTTTACTTTTCTTGTATTTACTTGTAATGACATCTATGAAATGAGAATATAACACCACATATTTAATTTGTGCATATAAACAAATTAAAATATTACAAAAACTGAATTAAAATAATAAGAAAATGATTTAAAAGTCCAATATTTCCTGCATTCATTGGCATTATATGTGTTATAGATCACTGAACTTTGGAAGAGAAAAAATACCCAAGAAATTATTGTCTCATATCATGCAAGATATTAGTGAAGCCTGCTGAGCCAGTAGGGAGCAACAGACATAACAAAGAAATAAAAACATGGTATTGAAATTGAATAACTTGGCTGATGGAACATTAGTGATGGCAAAAGAATGAGTTATGTAATCAAACAATATAGATAAGAGCAACAAATTCTCAGAACTAGATGATATTCTTCTAAGAAATCAGAGGAAAAGGAACAATGAGTCTGATCATCTAAGAAGAGTATACGTCTTTCTCTTAAAATGATCTACTATTTCATATGACCATCTTATGTGAACATGGAAAGCCTCTTAGCTTTTATAATAAGCCTATCACGTCTTGTTAGATAGTGTAATAATAACCTTTATGTTCTTATATATAATTCATGCTCTGAACTCCTAAAGGCAGCAAGCAGTGTATCACTACAGAAACAAGTAATGGCACCCATTTTCAAATAGGAATTGAGGTAGAATACCTTAATACCCAGTGATAGGTTTACTAGAAATGTGTGGAATGGAGATTTCTCTTGGAGAGACTTCTCACAATGAAAAGATGTTCTTTATATGAAGGATATAGTTGTTAAAACTACTTTTCTCCTGAAAATTTTACACTCTGAAGAAGTAACATGTAAGTGCTTAACCTCCTCTGGGGAAGCCTAGACTTCTCTTCACTAGGAGCAAGATATTTCTTCACGTATTTATATTTACAAAGCAACCTACAGTGGTAACAGAAAGATTATCTGATGGAGGAGGAAACGAAAAAATAATCAATAGTAAGGGAAATGAACTATATAAATTTGATGCTTACTGAAACATTATTTCAAACTGGAAAAAGCTCTGGAGAGCTTGGCAGAATCAGGAAGGACTTATATTAGCCTGCTCTTATTAAGTGTGAAATATTATTTGTAGAAGTAGCATTAAAAAAATGCACTCTAGCTAATGTGATTTGATTTATTTATTTGGTTGAGTTTTGTTTGAATACCAGTCTACATGGTACTCAGATTTAAAAAGCATATTTTCTGTCATTATATATAAAGAGATACAGGGTGAAGTCTGTGCTCAAACCAAAAGAAAGCATATCCTCTTGTGCCCTTGAGATCCCCTATATGTCCTTATGGCATAGAGGGGATTACCCACATTGTATATATCAAATCAGCCTCTGCTGTGCATTATGCCTAGTCCATCTCAAATAGAGGTGAGAGAACAAAAGCACTGCTGATCTCACTGAGCATTCCTGAAAATAATCATAGCCTGATTCCAATAATGACCTGATTTATTTATATGTTTGTTTCTCTTCTCTTCTACCCTAGTGACTTTTTATTTCTTCTCTTAAAAAAATAAGTTTCCCAGTTTGTTCTCTAATATGAATTGGCTCCCTTTCCTTCAGACTTCTTTGGAGATCTCATTTTTAGAAATGTATTACATAATTCCTAAAAGCAATCACATTGAATAAGGGAAAATAGCTGTTCTCTCCCTGCCACAGCTGAAAATTACTTAGTGATTTTCTGGTTTGGCTGAGCTATGGTCATTCATGGGGAAGAAAAAATAAAACAGATCATATTCCTTCAGAAACATTAATATTCTTGTAAAGAACTCATTTAGCTAGAATAAAAAGGCCTAGTATTTTTTTTTGAAAACTTTTTAATAACTGCTTATAGAGATTATGAAAAAAAAAAAAAAAAAGAATTGTTAAGTAAGTCCAAAACAAATTTCTAGCTTTTTTGTGTTGAGCTTGTGTTTTTGAGTAGGTGTATTGAATAAATTAGCACATTTCTGACAAGTAAAAGCATCAGAATTAGGCCTTATGAAATGAACTTTTGACTCAGAATAAAAATACAAATATATGTTTTCTAGCCATCACCTTGAAATTAGTTATAAGCTGAAAGAAAAGACTCATGGATTGGTCAAACACTCAAAACCATGTCTTCATTAAAAATTCATTAATTAGATGCTTGATTTGATGAATTCTTGATATTTGACACAGTCCTTGACTTTCAGAAATATTGAGATAGTAAAATATATATACATATATTTGTCTAAAGTAATAATGTGTAATATATATTATATAGTCCCCTGTAAAGAACGGCTGCAAGAGCTGGGCCTCTTCAGCCTGGGATAGAGCAGACTGAGGGGGGGATCTTATCAATGTGTACAAGTACCTGAAGGGAGGGTGTCAAGGCGACAGGGACAAACTCTTTTCAGTTGCCCCATGTGACAGGGCAAGAGGCAATGGGTAGAAATTAAAGCACAGGAAAGTTCTGCCTGAACGTGAGGGGGTGTTTCTACACTGAGAGTGATGGAGCACTGGAGCAGGTTGCCCAGAGAGGTTGTGAAGTCTCCTCCTCTGGAGATATCAAAACCCACTTGGATACGATCCTGTCTAACATGCTGTAGGTGACCCTGCTTGAGCAGGGGGAGTTGGACTAGATGATCTCCAGAGGTCCCTTCCAAAGTCAACCATTCTGTGATTCTGTGATTCTTCTGTGATTTTATGTATATAGGAAATATATATTATATATACTTTAGACAAAATACAGTGGTGTTAACATTTTTGAGTTGTTTATCACAAATATGTTTCGTTCAGAATGGATAAAAATATTTTTCAATAATTTAATATATTTTTTTTCTTTTCTTGAGAAAACATACATGTAAGTGTACTCCATGCACACACACAAATGCAAACATGTAGATATGTTGCTTAGACTGATCAGGTTGCCTACCTTCCAAACTATAGGATTTTTAAGTTCAGGATATGAAGTATTACAAACAAATAAACACTTAATCCAGCTTCCATTTATATTATTGTCATGTAGTATGTGTTTCTAATATCTGCAATATATAAGTTCCACTGCAACAGTAATTTCAACACTGCAGAACCACTGAGGTAAGAGTCTAAAAATACAATGATTTGTTAATATTGAATTTTAATATTCGTATTTTAGAAGAAGTGCACGATATTAACTAGCTACACTTCATAATAACTTTATAAAGTATTTCTATAACATTCTTTTCTTCTTGTTTTTAAACTATTTAACCTATGCAAAATCTAGTTCAATATTATACTTTATTTATAGAACATCTATCTTCACTCTACATCAGTGCGCTCTAAGGAAAAAAAATGAAAAACAACATATACACAACAAAGTCATGAAAATGATGATCTAACATCGAGAGTCATGCTGCCTTCATATTTTATTTGTACTTTTTTGTAGAACCAAGCGCAAAAAGCATTTGCAGATCAGTCACTCTGGTTCAGTTTTCTATCTAAAATATTATACATTTTTTTACTCCCTAAAAAAAAAGTTTAAATAAGATAAAAAGAAGCTTCGGGTCCATTATCACTGTCATCACTAAACTTTCAGTTTCTCAGAATGGTTAAATACTTTTCTTTTTCTGACATCTGAAGTTGGAAGAACTGAAAGCCCTGAATGTTTACCAGCTAGAACTATTGCAGGATGTTTCCTCTGTAAAAATTGAAACATTCAGGTTTGATCATTTAAAAATAAATAAATGGAAGCAAAAAAAGATTCTCTTACTTACAAAGTATCATATTAGTAATTTTAAAAATCCAACATTTATTTGAATAAGAAATTCTTGTAATCTCATCTGTCTCATAAATTACCCTGGTTGCTATGCAGCTAAAATAGAATATTCATTAAAATTCACTAGCTAAGATATTCAATGTCATAAATTCCTGATTCATATTTCAGTAAATAAAACCTCTGAAAGGTTGCATTACATTGCATTACATACCATCCACACAAGGTAACCATCCAGTTCATAAGACATGAACTGGACCATTAACCTTCAAAGGAGCTAAAAATAGGAGGGCTAGGCACATCATGTATGTTTACCGAGAGTGTAAAATAAACTACATTATGTGGTTGTTTAAGTTTCGAGTTTGATGGAATTTATATTGCCCAATGAAAAAATTATCTCTGAAAATATTCAATGATCTCCACGTAAGTAGACAAAGCAGTAGTCCTGCTAATTTAAACGTATTTTCTTACCTGAAATAGAAGCATGGCACTGAAGTAGGACAGTAGCACCATAGGTAGCTCAGGCCTGCAAGTGCCTCTGTAGGACCCTGCTCCAGTCTCCACCTAGGGAAGGTGCAACCAGGGGGACAAACCAGATTATACTGGGCTTTAACCCATCCAGGCTTGAAGACCACCAGGGATGGAGATGGGGCTTGCTGGGTCCAAGCTCCAATGCCGATGCAGCATATTTTATGCATATATATCACATTTTGGCAGTTTTCTGTCGGTTACATCTGTTTTCCATTCTAATCATAAAAACTTTGTTACTCTCAGGTAATATTATGAAGTCTATGCAAATAGCTGTCAGATATCTATTAGGAAAAAATAACTTAAAAAATGTTCACTGTTACCTCTTACAATATAATTTACTTTTTCTGTTGCGAGGCCTGTAGCATTACCATCCGCACAAGGTAATGATCCGGTACCTAAGGCATAAACTGGACCATTAACCTTCAGAGGAGCTAAAAATAGGAGGGCTAGGCACAACATTTCATTTTACATTCAATCCTACTGGATTTTTTAATGATACTGTCTATGTGTAGTATTTGAACAAAGGCTAAAGCATTTTCTGGACTCCCTCTTCTTGACAGGAGCATTAAACAAGGTGACACATTTAACATCTATAAAATAACCAGCAGTTCTGGATACTAGGAGGGGTTGCTATTAGCTTTTCCCTGGTCAAATAATTATAATATTTGAAACACATCTCAGTATAACTATTTTAAATGGGTAAATTTGAGGATATAAAAGCCCAGAGTCCAAAAAATACTGTGATTTTACCTTTATATTGTACTTTTACCTGTATGCTTGTAAGTTGAACATGTGGCATGCTAACAAACAAAGCACTCAGTTTTGAGAGATTTTAGGGCAAGGAGACATAATAGTAAATAGTAATAGCCCATTATTATTACTACTATTATTATTATTATGTCAATAATTCCTCTCCCATGTGCCCCCCTTCAACACACACTGGCTGCAGTGGATGTCAGTGAAGTCCCAAAGAAGTCATGACATATTTTACAATAAGAAAATGAATATCAGTATCTTCAAAAGAAAGTTCTCTTCATCTTCTTATTACTTTATTGTCTGCTTTTGCAAACTGTGCACTATATTTTCATCTAATTTTTGCTATTCCAATCTGATTATGAAGAACAAATGCCAGACATTATTGCGATGTCTCAACTCCACAGCAGAGCACTATTCATCTTCAAATGTCCACACTCTGTACTCTCTGTCTACAAGCAGGACATACTCGTAAACGCAAGGCATCTTATCACAGATTTATACGCTAGGGCTAAGATCCTGTTTTATCACTTATTTATTATTACTTTAGATATATTTCTAACTTTCTAGATACCGGAAAAAAGGTATTTGTGCATTCCTACAAAAATCTTATTTCTTTGCATGAAACATTACAGCTTGCACCACCTGGCCTTTTTTAATCTTTACAGTTCCAGCAAATGGAGCCCTGCTATTCATGCATGTAATTTAAGATCATCCCTCTTTAATGGTCTATCCATAATGAAGCTTGAGGAAAAGGAGAAGGCTAAGACAAGATAGAAAGAGAAGCACTAAAATTGCTTGACTTGTGAGACCTAGATGCAGAAGTTCAGAGTGTGATTGGGTATAGTACAGGATAAGCACCATAAATGCCTCAGAAATACTCACTAAAATAAATCATTGCATGTCAAAATAATTCCAAATCAAGGAAGAAAGCCGCTGAGTATAAAATCTATATAATCCTGTGTGTGTGCGTGTATGTATGTGTGCGTGTGAGTGTGCCTCTGTCTTTATAAATAATCTTGCAAAAATACTGAGCCTCAAAGACTGAGCATTGTATTCAGTGAGTGAAATGCAGAAGACTAGCTGAAGCAAAGCACACTGAAGTGTCCAATGTTACATACTTGCACGAATGTCAGTGTCATTTGGTGCTCAATCACAACAAGTAAGAGTAAAGTCAGTTATTTAAATAGCCTTTAGGCTTATTTATTTGAACCTCTGAGGCAGCACTCTGATCTAGCAGCCAATAAAAAACATAGATTATCTCTATTTGCTCAGTCTCAGAAGATTTATGTCTTCAAGCATTTAAGGTTTCATCAGCTTATCCTCTTTTCTTTGTTCCCTCTCACCATGATTTTTCAAATAGGCAGAACATCTCTCCTCAGTGTGCTTTGCTCATGTTCCTTCTCTTCTTTGTACCCATCAGAGTTTGATCTCTAACATATTTTTTAGGCGTATTATACCAAGATCTGACTCTATTAGCTTAAAGTTTCTCTTCAGTTTTCATGGACCCTTACACAGGGTAATGTACAGTTGATGGACAGAGGTGAAGAGAAGTCCACAGACCTTTCCTTCAACACAGTGGCTGCCACAGAAACTCACATGCTTTTTGTAGCTTTTCTTCTACTGAGTAGTTTTATTATCTCTTGGTCTGCTTCACTTGCCACTTGGCTCAAGACTCTTTCAAGGATTAGAGACCCTGTGGCAGTCTTCATCAAAATAGGAATACTTTAAAATCTAATCAAAGCTGACATATATCCATTCCTCCATCTTTTACCAACCCTAAAAAAACAGGTTTAAGAGCATTTTAGTCTCCAGAGTGACCATACCAAAAATTTTTTAGAAGGAATAAAGTAATTTTAAAAGGTCAAGGAAGAGTGAAAGTATTTTGAAGTGCATTATGTATCTTGAAAAATGAGCACAAAAATGTGTTATGAGTCTATACTTGTAAAATAGTGTTTATGAAACACTTTGATTAAAAAGACTATGAAAACACAGTCAACTTTTTTTAAACAAGATAGCACTTACTAGAAACTCTATAGTTCTTTAGTGTTAATAATTTCTAACGTTTCATATGTGTAGCATTGCATTTATAGTTTAAAAATAATTTGGACAGTTATAGGAGTAATTGCCTTGATGAGATCTGAAACTGTGCAAGTGCTGTGCTATCTCAGATGCTAGGTAATATCTAAGTCTGAGATATTAGTTATTTTCAATGAGATATATTTTTTAGTCAAATTTCAAGAAATACTTTTAAACTATATTTCTGAAAAAACTATAGCTGGAGAAAATAAATATCTGAGGCAAATTCCTGAGCTTGATGTAAACTTCATTCATGTCACTTCCCAGTGATTTCAGAAGAGATCTGTATTAAACATAACTACATTCATTATAGTGTCCAGGATCACTCTTGGTTTGCATTGATTTCATATCAGCAGCTTCTTTGGCTTCTCTCTCTCTCTCTCTCTCTCTCTCTTTTTTTTTTTTTTTTTTCCTGGCCATTTTAAGGTATGAGCTGTAAAATCTAGGATTTCAGCTTAGATTTAGACAACACAGGAAACCTATTGACTTTGGAAATATAAATTACAGAATATGACTCTTCATAAATGCACTAGCCTTACTTATCCAATGTCCATTTCTGCTGCTCTCTTAGATAGCATATTGTCTCTTGGACAATAGCAAGTTGCCTAGTTATAAAGGAAGAGAAAAAAAAACAGTTAACAGAGGATTGTGTGGATTGGTATTGGGTGTTCGTTTATTATTTGTTTTCATCTTCAAATATAGACTTATTTATCTTAAATTGAAAACTATCACTTTGTTTCTAAGCTCCTTAGTCATTTTTGAAGTGCCTTAAAGCATATAAACATATAATAGGCATCAAGGTTAAAACTTGTTCCATAAATTAGAAAAGTATTCCATAAGTTTTGGTCCACAAAACACTATTTATTTTAGCTACCAAGGAGGTAATAGATCATTCTGAGATAATGTTGGCATTTAGATATTCAGCCTACATGACAATTTACCATCCTGCTCTATATAATCTTTTCTGAATTGTCATTTTCTTGTTGTTTGTACCGAACTTCCCTATGGTAGTTTGTGTTAAACAGTATACTGAGGGAAAGCCAGAAACTTTATTATGCAGTATTTTTTTTTCTTCTATTGCATCCAGACTTTACAAATATTCCTCAAGAACAGGCAAGAAAACAAATCAAACACAAACAGCAAAACTTAAGTCCAAATAAAAGAAATATATTTCCCTTCAGATGATAAAGGAATACTTGCATTTGTAGCAAAATAATATATAGCATCAGAGGGATCACTTCTGAAGAAACGGAATGCCAGCAGAGCTCAGTAATTTTTGTTAGTCTTGTATACACAGTCTAGAGAAGCCTTATCCCTATTAATGCGAGTGGTAAGTTTTCCCACTAATTTTGTGTTTTCTTAATACTGTTTATTCAGGGATCACCCATCACGATGACTGATGTTGCTTGAGTGTGTTTGTTTATTAGTATAGCCACATTTTCCTCAAATACAGATGAACATTCTTTTTAGATGGGGCATCTTAATCTTATCCCCACACATACCACCACCATGTGGTTCAGTATAACCAGAACACATTTTTGTCACACATACATTAGGTTTCCTAGATTCTTCAGTGTCCCTGAAAAAGCTAGTTACATAGAGATGATAAAAATACATACATATAAACACACCTTCTCCTTCTAAATACTTGTTGTTACCATCTATTTAATTACTACAATGTTATTATAATAATTTTATGTGTTTGAATTTGACTATTTTCAGAGTAAAAAACATTGTAGACATCCTTAAGTCTTGAGCTTAGTATATATTGTTGGTCATTTACTGTACTTCTTTGTTCACAAAGAAAAAATACATATATAATCTTCAAAAGTATTTTTTATCTAGCATTTAGGATAGCACAGCACAAGGGGTTAGCCATTTTATAAAATGCTAGAGCAGATTGTAATTCAAAGTAATTGAATGTATTAACAGCTGCATCTATACCTAGAAGATCATATCCAAAAATAAAATCCCACTGCAGGCAAATCATGTCAAAGCTATATCAGACAGATATGTGTATATGATAGTAATAAGATGTGTATTTCTCTTAAAATTTGATAGAAAATATGTATCAGTCACTATGAGTTTTTTTATTTTTCAGAAAGTCACAGGATGAGCTTGTCCTAGTTCTGAGTGAGATGTACAGAAAGCTGAATACATTTGCATGATTTTTAGGTGGAAGTCTGACAGAGAGTTGCAACAATTTTGTGGAAATCTGGCAAAAAATTGAATTTTGTTTAGCAGATACAACTGAGAAGATATCAGGGAGCTTTTTTTCTATTTAAAAAGAAAAAAGTGATTCGAGATTGTTTAGTTTGCAAGATTTCAGATGGAAAACTGAATCTACACTTTCTTTCCAACTAGAAACAGGAATTCTAGATATCTGTTATTTTCAGGACAGCTTACACATCTCTCTTCTTCGTCAAGCGCCCACAAAACTTGTTCGTTTTACATCACAATGAGGTGTGATTCAATACCATTTTGTTGTTGTCATGTGCCATGAATCCAATAATTAACCTAAGTTTTCCCCCCACCCCTTTCTGTATATAGCAATATAGCATCCTGCATTAATTGCACAAATAAAAAGGAAATAGGACCTTTCTTACCCTCTAGGTGTTACAGGGATAAGCCTGAGGCAAAGTTTACATCCAGATAAAAATTCAGAAATTCAAGTGTCTTTCAAATTCAAAGAGCTTTGACCCACACTTATGTTTGGTTTTGTCTCTGATATGTTGTCATTCTTTATATGCCAGTATCTACTTTGTTCTCTGCTTCTTACTGCTAAACTTAGTCATACTACAGAACCACAGAATAGTTGGGCATGGAAGGGACTTGCGAAGATCACCTTCAACCCTGCTGATCAAGCAGGCTAAAGTAGGTTGCCCAGGACCGTGTCTCATTGGCTTTTGAATGTCTCCAAGGATGGAGACTCACACACTCACTGTGCAACCTATTCCAGTGGTCAACTACCCTCTCATTGAAGAAGTGTTTTTCAGTGTTTAAGTGAAATTTCTTGAGTTTCATTTTGTGTCCATTCACCCTTGGCATCACTGAGAAGAGTTTGGAAATTTTTTTTTTTTTTTTTTTTTTTTTAGATTTCATCAATTTGCTTTCTTCCAAGACTCCAACCTATCTTACAGGATGATACCATCTCAGTTAGCTGATGACATTCTCAGATTTATTTCCTAATCATATCTCATTAGTCCAAATATATTTGAAGACATTACATCATAGATTAGTTTTGTAAAAGCTCTTGCTAAGCTTCAAAGTATCTATTGTGATAGATAAATTCCTTAGCGATATGTAAACCTGAGTAACTCTCTTATTTACTGGCCTTGTGTTTTGTGAGTTAATTGTTCCTGAATTGTGCTCTGTGGTTCATGTTGCTGTATATTGAAATATTGATAGAGAGGAAGATGAAAGAATTTGCTGAGAGTACTTTGCTTCTTTCTTAAGCTTGTTCAGAAAAATCATCCACTGATCTCAGTATCACTGATGCTGAGTAAAATGGAAGACAACTTCCTTACAAAAATCAGATTCTTTATGAAAAATACTGTGGAAATTGTATTGTATGCTTCCTTATTGTTCCTTGATGTACTATCTATAAATAGTTATTCTAGTTTTTCTCACTAGAAACTCTGCCTGATCTGGTAGCCTAGCTGAAAAGGTTTTGGGATTCATATTTAATTAACAGATCTGCCAATGTGCTTTTCAGATTACATTTTAGCATACTATTCCCTACACAGAGATCTAACTGATTAAAAAGTAGCAAACGATTTATAGACCCAAAGAACACTTGATTGTACTCACGAGAATGAGTCTTAGGCAGCAGATCTAAAAAGTTTTGCCCGTGAGGAAAGGCTGTTTCAAAAGAAATGAGCACAGAGTGCCTCCCTGAGGAGGGGAAGTCAAGTCACTGCTGCCTGAATAGAGAGAGGTTAGAGGATTTGGTCTGTTTTTCTTTTTTCTTTCTTTTTTCTTTCTTTTTTAATTGATTATTTTAATTGTTATTGTTGTTGTTAGTGTTATATGCTAAAATCACTCTGTTTTGTTGTTTGGTATAAAAGAAGCAAAAATGTGTAGAGAGTCTGTTAACATTCATTTTCAAGATGCAAAAGCAGTCACCAACACTTTAATTCTTGAATTAAATCTTGAATTTGAAATATATAAATTATAAAATATATAGTATATTTTATAGTATATAAAATTATGCCAGTTTTTCACTGCCCTTATGTAAAGATGTAACAGCTGGGGCATAAGAGAGAAAGTGTCAGAACAACTCATTTTGTTCTCCCGCTCTATCTGGTAAATTTATATAAAACAGAGGTTTAAGTAAGAAAAACTTTAAATTGTGGAACTCTTGGAGTGATACACTGTGTTTATCTTGAAAGCTTTTACACGTGCAGGTAATTGGAAATGACTCCCTCAAACTGGAGGACAACTTTAATAACTGACAACTGTCAGTGTAGTAGGCACACAAACACAAGAAATGTCACAGTCCATCAGCTTTTCCTTTTTTCTTCAATTCACTTTCTATTGGTTTCAGTCACCTTAATGTGTATAGAGTCACTGTGCATGAGGTCTGCAGTTTATCAGCAATAGAAAGATGTTGGTAGATCTGCTTTACACCTTTCCTGTTTGCAATGCATCCTCTTCGTGTTTAAACTAAACTTGCATTTTAAAACTTAACAATAATTGCTCCTTGAGGTATAATTATGGGGGAAAAAATGTTTTGATATTTCATATTTATTCTCTTTCAGTGATTTTTTTACTGAATCTTCTCACTGCACATCCAAAACCAAAACCTTTCTAGCTATCATGATGACAAACTCAGTTGGTACCTGAATATAACATGGGGACTTAGTTCCTGTTCTTCATCAGTTACATAAATGGAAAACACTACTTTTGGTGACTCTTTGTGTAAAACTAGAGACATATCAGCAGCAGACTCACTTTACTTGAATATCTGAGACAAGAAGAGGAGAACATGTCAAACCAGAAATAGGGGTCCTACCCACAGTCTTTATTCACAAATACTATGTACTTGTTTGATTCCTATAAAAGCAAAGACTGCATATTTGTGTTTCTAATGTAGGGAAATTTTTAGAAGGGTTAAGAGAAAGATATTTGACAAAGTTGGAATTTAACAACAATAAAAAAACAATAAAAATGCAACTGCATTAATCTGATCAGGAAGTAAACTGAAAATATCTATTTTGGGGTATTTAGCCTTCTGCTACAACATTTTGAATGGATTTCTTTGAACATAATACTCTTGCCTCTAATGAGCAGTCAGAGGCAGGCTTTCCCCAAGCATCTATGCTACAGAAAAGAAAATAATTAACTCAGCATTTCCAGTGTTTCTAGAAATTAATGAATACTATATGTTTCTATTTTATGTCCAGTGTTTATATCCATCTAAAGGAATAGAACAGCATTTCAGTTCTTTGACCAGAGATACTGATAGTCACTAATGATATAGTCACTAATGATCAGAAGACCTGATCTTCTACCTCAGGTCTTTTGGAATTTGGGAGATCCTATTTATTTCAGATTCCACTTACGACAGCCTATTAGGGGCAGAGAGGGCATATTTGTTCTGCTTCTTCTAAGACTGAAAAGAAATAAAAGATTTCATCAGTAGAGTAAGAAAAAAATTAATTTGGAATCCACTCAGGAAGAGTGGATTATCATTATTATTTTCATTTCTTAAAAGTTGTCCAAACCCCTAGGGGAAATATAATAGTGCTTATTTTTAAAAAGTGCCAAGGTCTTTTTGTACTTCTGAGTTGAAAGAAAGCCTGAAAAGAATTTGTAAGTATTTTTCTCAAAATTCTTGTTGCACAGTTGCTACCACCTCAGATGCTGTTTCTCTGGAAATAGTATATAATGACCCAGGCTAGCTAAGAGAGAAGACAAATTGTCTCAATATTGAAAGGTTAAATCCTCAGCGCCTAAGATAACCACATTTTGATTTTCTTATTTCTGATGTCATTAGATATAATAGAAATGTCTTAAAACTAAGCAATAATGGTCCATCAAGTTAAATAGTTCTACCTTTGGGGCAGGGAAGAAGGGGTGGAAGAAAGAAGGAATACTTTTTAATTATTTGAAAAATGTTCTGTTGTCCTTTGCAAAGAATCAGAGAAACATGACGGAAGATGACATTACATTACAGAAAAATTCATATGTTTGAATTATGAAATACAGCACTTATATGCAAATCTATTTCAGAATTAAGGGAATTCCAAATTTAATTCTGAAATATTTGCATATCTGTGTATCTACAATTCTTTATGCCAAAATCCCCTTATTCTGTATACCCAAGAAAGCCACCTTTAACATACGAGTGGGAAACTTGAAAAATGAAATAGATATCCTTGTTATGGTTTTTGCAGTTCTCTTTTGAGACCTTGGAGAGGCTGTTTGGTGCCTTAGGGTATATTTAAGAAATCAGGAGGTCTAAAAGATGCTGAGACACATTATTATCATGTTTATTTATTTCCTAGAAATTGTTTGACTCTTATGGCTTCTCAATTCAATTTCTTTTCATTGTAGAAACAGCTCCTGTGGATATGCAATTGAACATTGTGTTTCACATCTCGCATTTTATTAATTTCAGCTAGCAAAATATGTATAGATTTTAAAATATTTTCTTCCTTCCTTGTCTTTTCCACATTGTGCTTTCCCTGGAGGAATAAACTCTACAGGATATTTTAAACAATGAAGAAAACCAATATAGAAATAGCCCAAGGAGTATTATGTTGCAGACTACATGCATGTGATTAGACTGGGATGAACTGTGAG
Source organism: Rhea pennata (assembly GCF_028389875.1). Classification (NCBI taxonomy): domain Eukaryota; kingdom Metazoa; phylum Chordata; class Aves; order Rheiformes; family Rheidae; genus Rhea; species Rhea pennata. Next base: position 4,078,576 of record NC_084702.1, on the reverse strand, counting down.
CATGATGGCACTGTGCTGATATGGTAAACATGATAACAAGATGCTTTAAGAAGTGCGTAAACTTTAAGTTACTTGAAAAGTGACAGTAGCCTTCAATACTGACAGTGTCCTTCAAATAGCTGTAGTATTATCTCGATGTTATAAGTGTAGCTGTCTGAGAACAAACTGGAACTGGTTCTAAATTTCATTTAGTGAGGCTGAAATTTTCTATGTCAATCTCAAAAATCAATCAATTTCTAAATCAATCTTAAATTAGTTTTGAAAAACAATGCAGAGTGCTCCTATGAACAAGACACCTGTTGGAAGTCAAACTGAGCCTGATGAGCTGTTCTTGGAAGATCACTGTTCTTTTCCTTGCATCAGTGAAGCTCCTCACCCCTGTGTCAACAGGTGAGCATTTGTGAGCATTGTGAACCATTTGACTTCCCTGACATTATATTTCAGGGGAATTTGAACTGTTTGGTTAAACTGTAAAGAACTCTTAGTTTTATGCTGGGGTAGTAACCATCTTGAAAGTAAAGCATCTATCGGATAAGGGGGTTCATTGCTCCACAGGAAACTGTATTATATAGATCTACTTTATAGAGAAGTTTGACAACTAAGGAACAAATATGTTGAGTACAGACACTCAACAAACAGGGTCACAGCACAAGCAGAGATACCTCCATCTTTTGATAAGCCCTGAAATAGTTAGCAAGATGCAAGTAGGCAGTGCTTCTAAGGGCTTTTTTTCTACCAGTTTCGCAGGTAGTGTCTATATAACAGTCTTCTGTGATCTACAGAAGTTTTTAATATTTTACTGATCTTATAAAATGAAAATGCAAATTTACTCCTTTAGTTAAACACATTGTATGACTTTGTGATCTCTAGAGCACAGGAACTTTAAACATAACAGAAAAATGTTTTACAAATGTGATATCAAAACTGTACCTCATTGCTATGCTGATATGAGAGACAGAAAATGAGATCTCATTGTAATAAACCAATCTATTCCTCTTATTGAGGAATCTCTTTGCAAGCTGGCATTACATTAGCAGTAATTGTTTTCCTAGAATTTGTTTAATAGATGCCTTGAGTGATCATATATCACAAAATCTCCTCTGAGAAAAAAACAACAGATCCATAGTGGATATACAAAAAAGGGACTTTCTGTGTTTAGACTTAACCTCACCTCAGGATGTATGTATATAAATCTTGATCTGAGAAACAGAAAAGTCAAAATTTAATAGATTTGTTAATATATGTGCCCTGAAGAAAATGAAACAGGGGGCAATGCTGATGACTAACACTAGAGAGGATGAAAAGCAGGTGCACAGATTTGTCTTTACAGTAATCTAGTGTTTATCATAAAAATTTAATATAAGGTCACTTTATTTTAAGGGAAAAAATACAGTCAGCATGTTCAGTATCTACATTGTTGGGTCTCTGTGTTAAATAGCAATAGATATTTAAGAAATGTTTGAACAGGTTAAAAAAGATTATGAAGTGCTGTCTCATGTTTCACTGTGATACATACACCATTTGTCAGTATCCTTAGTGCTGTATGTGTAAGGCAACGGTCTTTGTAGAATTGTATCTTTTCCTGTCCCTCCTTCATAGAGTAACTTGGAGTCATGAGTTCATGTCAAATTAGAGAGGCTAGAGACTTTAAAGAAGTCAGATTTCAGCAGGTAAAGTGGAAGTCAGAGATGGATAGAGGGAAGCTTCCCTAAGTAACATCCCATTGCAAGAAAGGAAGAAATGCGAGCTTAGTGGGTGTTTGTGCACGCGCAGGTATGGTGAACTACACAACATGAGCATTCTTCAATTTGCAGTCTTTGGAGCTATCAGAGGAAACACTAGAAACATGGTGCAGGAAAGCGACAGAAAAAGAAGGAGGACAAATTCTGGAAGTATTATGGTAGCATGAATGAACTTAGAAGAGAGAGTTGAAATTATATATAGTAAGGGAATAGGTTTAAGGTATAAAGTAATTTGGAACATTGTTTCATTAGCTAAGCTTTTCTCCTCTTTTGTCTCTGTCCACTGAATTTTCTTTTTTATTCTGTAATTTACACTTTTAAATATGTGAAAGCAGTAAAGATGAAAATTCACAACCCTAAAGTTTATTATAAGAACATGGAAAATTACTTGCAAGAAAGAAAGGGACAAACTGCTTTAGCTCCCTTTTTATTGGCTGAGTTTTATCTCTATGTATTTAAGTCTCCCTTCATACAACCAGCCCTCAACGTACAGAAAATTCTCAATATTATATTATTTGTCCAGCATCTTTTCTTGCAGTATGTCCTGTGAGAACTTGTGTAGCTTCAAAATGATTGGTCGAACTTTTAAAAAATATCATTTAATCTGAAAACTTAAAAAAAAAGAGTTAGATGGTGTAGTGTAGCAAATAAATAGCTCATCCCTGGGTATTTTGTCTAAGACAATTGTCACCTTCCAGGCAACGTGAGGTTTGTGCAATTTTTAAAGCATCCTATTATTTTGTTTACCATATTAAAATACTACCTCTAGTATGATGTCAAACTGGGCATATCACTTGTGCTGGGGAAGAGGGAAGTCTGGCTCCTATGGGATGAGGGAACCACTGATAACCACATCTGGGATTGCTTTGTACATCCAGAGAAGGCTCCACCTTAGATCCTGAAAGCATGCTGTCTTTAAACATTTTATACAATTGTTCAGATGACATTTTCTCAGACAAAATTTAAAAGGTTTTACATATTTCTAAAGCAATTGATTAGTGAATCATTTTGTAAGCTAATGAAAGCAGCATTATTGTCTCTTGTCATATAAGTCAGCAAGCACAGGCTGCTCTATACAGTGAACACAATCTTACCTTTTGATAATGGGATAAAACAATGACTTCTAAAGCTACTCTTGATGTTTGATTCCCAGTTTCATAAAAGAAACCTTAAACTTACCTCTGAGGCTACCTAGAGATTTTCCCTGTCTCTGAGAGCATTACTGTGCCACTCAAACAAGCCCAGTGCTGATATTGGTGCCAGTGACCAGTCCTAAACCTCCCTCCCTACTAAAATAGCTCTGCTCACTTCCACTGCCAGGTAGTTGTGCTGTATTTGCAGAGTTAATAAAGCTAAATTAGAGCTGCCTGATTCTGAGATGGTAAATACTCTGTTTAAAGAAAAGATCAGAGGGAATGGACCAAAATAATACAGGCTGGATCTACTGTAGCATTCCACCAACACGTATGTAGGTAAAAGGAATTCCTAATGTAAAATGCTGTTATGCATGTCATAAATCAGCTAGCTCAAGTTTTGGCTTCTTCTCAGTCTCCTCAGTCTTCAGAATCTGCCCTTTATTTTCCTCTCATTTGGTGTCTACTTCTGGAAAAACTCAAAAACATTAATTCCCTTTAAATATACCATTTTCCAAAAGAACATCCACTCTGACAGCTACTAGAAATTAATGACACATCTTTACATTGTTAAAAATGCTTCTGTTCTTCAAATAATTATTTCTTTTATCTATATACAGTTTCCTTATCTGAAAAAATTTCAGGGGGCAGTTATTTCTTCTTCTCTCTCTCTCTTATGACTAGCTTACATATGTAGCAACTTCTGTTTTTCCTACCAGGTCAAGATCAGTTTGATTTTATTTTCTTGTACTATATTTGGAAAAAGCACCAGAACAAACCCTGCTTTGAGCCAAAGCTTGGAAGTTTTGTCTCTTAAGCAGAGGGAGATGGAGGAAAAAAACTACTCTAAAAAAAATTTGAAGCTGCAATTATGATACATAAAACTAGTGTTTTATTAGTCATATCTGTAGCCATGTTTTACAAAAGTGCTACTGCAGGAGCAGATGAAAACATTCTCTTTCTTCTCCTTTAGGTTACTTTTATCAGAGATAATGAGAAAATATCCTTAGCTTTTTTAAGGAAAAAATATCTTTTTGTTGTTGTATGCTTACAATAATTATTATTAATTATTGTTCAGCAGAACACATCTATAATTTGAAGAATTACTCTGCTCATCAAAATGCGTAAGTAGAGTATTACAAGTGTAGGTACTTGTGTCAGAAGGTTAAATTTCTAATTCACAGGTATATCTATCTAAAGAGAACAGAGAACTGTGTGGTCATGTGTATGCACAGTGAGTGCAATATTTCAAACTTGTGTATGGATCCATAATGAGGTATTGGATAGGAGGAAAATTCACCTTGTGCAGCTCAATATCTCAAGAAATAAAATAGAGTTCACAGTGCACTTCTGTAATCTGCAAAATTTATGCCTAATGAGCCTAATTTCTAGTCGAGCTCACAGGCTAAAATAACAGCTATTGTTGCATTACATTAGGAAGGCATGAATGCACTTTTCATTTGAAGACAACAATGAGATCTCATATGTGGAACAGGGTAATAATCCCATTCCTCATTACATATCCTCTAGCACAGGACCGTCTCTAAGACATGTGAATAGCCTCTCATGAGGTCTCTGTGTTTCATGCTAGATAAAGGACTATAGCAGGGACATATGATGAGACTGACCACCAAGCTGTTCTCACACTATTAAAGAAAATTTCAATACAGAACGGGTAGGAATAACTGAAATAACCATTAGGACTTAAGAACAGATATATCTGATCAGATTGAAGATTTCTCTATGCCAGTATCCCATCCCCAGTGGCCAAAACCAATGTCTAAGGAAGAATATAAAAGCAAGCATATAGAGTACTATCCCTGCATATCCCTGAATAACCTCCAACCAGCTGAAGTCTGGGGAGGTCCTGACTTAGAAGTCCTTACATGTTTACTAAACCTCAATAAAATTATTATCTTCAATCTTGCTTTGAAACAAAATAAACTTTTATTACCCATAGCATCTTGTGGGAAGGTTTTTCATGGTTAGACACATTCTAGAAATAGACATTTCTTTCCATTTGTTTTTTACTTGCTGGTTGCAAATTTTATATGCTGCTTCTTCATTACAGTTTCTACAGCGTTAAGATAGGCCAATATTTTTAGTAGATGAACATAGAGAGCTTTCAGAAAATTAATACTATTCTATGGTTGCCTCATTTTAAGCATTAAAACATTTCAGACCCTAAAGTCATGAATGACATCTGAAAATATTTGCCATACAGTCTTTAAAATCCATTCTATCTAATATTTTCCATCTATTCTTTCTTTCAAAAGTTAGCCATGTAATAAGTGGTTTGATTATAGCATATGATGACATTTCCCAGACAAAAACATATGCAATGCATCCTATGGTCAGTATTTGGATGAGACACTGCCAAGCTGTTTTTCCTTTGATCATTCAGAATGATTAAAAACATTTCTGAAGATGCATAAGTGGCAAAATGAATGGCCTCCCATTAACAGAATGGAGTACATGTAGTACAATGACTAATTTAAGCAATCCATAAAGTAGCAAACATCCAGACAGCATCTCTATGCTGTTTTCATCTTTGCCTGAGATTGAACGCGCAGCTCCTAACTGGAGGAATATTTTGGCTTCACAGCACTGATGATACAAAAAATGTAGCATTTTTACTTTTTTAAAAATTTATTTATTTATTTATTTATTAAGTATAGAGTAAGGCATCTATTGTGTTTCCAGTCACACTGTGTCAAATTAATGTGAAGTATAACATTGTCATTTTGTATATTGTCAAAAGGACTTATTTAGAAGATTTGGTAAGTTAATAGAACTAAAAAATACAGTAAGTTATAAGTTCTGGTGCAAGGATATTAGAAAGTTAAAAAATATTTAAAAGTTGTTGAAAGCACACAGTTACATGCCTACATCAAAGCTGAAGTCACAATCATGTGTTTTTAAGATACAGTGGAAGCCTGGTCAGACAACATGATACTATGAGTCCTTGACAAATGCCAGTTATTTCCAGCTTGATTTCTCTGATATTTCAATGGTCAATTAAAGAGAGAGAGAGAAAAAAAAGGAGAACGAGAAAGAGAAGAAATTCTTGTTGAAATTATGAGTATATGAAATGCCATGATAAGCAGCTTCCTTCAGAAATATATCCATGTCTTCATTGCTTCAAAGGTATAAACTCCAGTAAAATCATCAGTGGTTCTGTAAGTCTTGTAGCCTATTTAATTAAAAGTTCTTCATGAAAAAGACAGTATACAACTATTTGTGAATAGACTGTTTTCAACCATTCGTCAAAATTACTGTCTTTCAAGCTACATCATTTTCTGCCAAGTGAGGACTATTCAGATTTAGTCCTTTTATTGATGACTGTATAGAGATATTTTCCTGAGTAGTTCTCCAGATTTCAGAGTTATGTTGCCTTATTAATGCAAAAAAGTAAAAATCCAGATAAGATTTACTGAGAATTTCATTTTCATCGTTCTAAACCAATTTTCCTGAGAAAACTCTGTTTTTTGTTCAATTTATGCTTCTTCACGGAGAATATAGAACATATTTAGCATAGCTAGCCATGAACTCATTTATCACAGCAGAAAAGTCTTTGTTCAGGTAGCACTGCTGTGTTTTGTCTACATAGAAAAATTTAGCTGATTCTGACAATGTTTTGTGGGAATGTATTGAATGGAAGTGTTGCTTAAAATAGTCTAACTACAAGAATATGAATGCTGAAGCATATTGAACACATTTCTAAGGTTTCTTTTTCTGAATTTCCAAAGCAAATAAATTTTGGTTCACATATTGAAGATATGCAGATATGGTTCAATTCATGACAATTCTTGTAAAAGACTTTCTGCCATTTAAAAAATATTGCATGAAACTTTACAAAGTTGTTTTTAATTTTCTCAATCACCAAATAAGATGCAATAAAGAATTATATTTTGCCTGTTGCTTTATAAAACAATTTGGGACAAATCTTCCTTTTTGGGGGGTTTATTTTACAAATTCAGAGTGGATTTTGGTACAAACCTGTGCTCTCCAGAATAGTTTTCCAGAACAGCCAAATGACTCTTCTTTATGAAGGCACAGTTTGCTCCCATTCTATTATTTTGTAACAGCAAAGCCTCTGAAAAGATTATATCCCCTTCAACTTCTTTTCCCTCCCCCCAGCCCGCACTTTTGTTTCTGAAAAAGGAAAACATTTCTGACATTGCAGAATTAATATTGTAATATATGCCGTAAGATTCACAGAAGGAAAGGAGTTGCTAATATTTGACATAAAAACATCTTAATTATCTTTATCTTTTTCTAACAAACTGTAGTTGCAAATGTTGCAATTTATATTAAAACATAGTGAAACACACTAAAATCCATATTTAAGTTGGTCTGAGTCAGGCTGAAGCCTCCAAAGCTGAGGGGCACAGCTCTGTTGTGTTCTGTCTTCTAAACTATTGTCCCTGACAGAGAAGGAAAACATCATACAAGCACAACAGGCTTGAAAGGCAAGAGTTTCAACCTTGACTTCTGATGTGGAGTGTATAGCCTAACATCCTCTGTGGTGTAATTCTGTGTAGTCTTTTGTACCACAGAGAGACAGAGCTGACACTTGGCTGTTCCTGGCAGTAACAGTTAAATTTATTTAAGAACCATTTTTACTCAGACACTATTTCTAATTGAAATTGTTTGCTGAATTTGTCAGAAAATCTTGCTTTGTTTTCCATCAGTGCTGCATTTTCAGCATTCTTTGTCCCCCAAATACAGCTGAGTATTTGTAATAGGCTTTTATAACTTTGTGATTACTTCTGCTGTTGTTGCTTTTGGAATGTCTGTTGCTGAAATCAGTTTGGTAAATCAATGATTAGTATATTATTTCGAGTTCAAAGTCTTAAAATCTGGTCCTGGGGATCCTTTGATACATACAATCAGAAAGCTTGCAAAATGCTTTTATAATCTTTCTGTGATGGTGGGTAAACCTCTTGATCTGCATAGATAAATACCAACTAGCTTTCCTCTTCACTTGGTCTTTTTGTTGGGTTCCTTTAGGTTTACTGAGTTTCAGGAACACTACTGAAATAACATTAATCAGTTTGGAGTTTTTTTTTTTTTTATTTTGAGGATTTTTATGCTATAGCAGTCTTATAAAATAATTTATGAAGGGTTATTAAAGCTTTATTTGAAATAAAGATTGAGCATTTTGCCCACCAGGACTTCAGAAGACTGCTTCTACAGAGCTTTCACGTTCTCCTCGGCCAGGATTTTAAGTCCTTACATTTAAAACATCTTTTTACACCACTAATACAGGATAAAGAGAAAAAAGGAGTTGGGGGGGGGTGAGGGAAAGGAGGTGTTTGCTTTTTCGAGAAGGGTGAGAGCATGGCAATTAGCCAGGCCAGCTTTAAGGGCTCTTTGGAGCAGGGGTGTTGTTGGAGGCAGGAGGTGCCAATCACAAAATGGTTTCAGAGGAATCTGAAACAAATGACCGCAAAAATGGCTTTTTGAGAGGGTGACTACAGAGTGACCAGAATTTGAGCTGAGAGTATCGAGAGAGTTTCCCAAATGAGGGTTTTTTTTATAGGTTGCCTAGCAAAAGTCTGAGGCAGCCAACTCCATATACCTGACAAATATGTTTTCTCTGTGTGCAGTTATGCCTTTTGCAGAGTGTCTTTAGCAAAGTCTGTGGTGCCTTCCAGTCCATGAAACAGAAGTTTCTTATTTACTGAGAATTTTCCTTTGATTTTTATCATTGCAGTAGTATTAATAACAGGAGGAAGTATGTATCCTGACTGTAAGGAGAAATTAAACGATATTGGTCTGAAATTCACTAATCAATTTTCTTGTCATATATAAAAGGGAGCTCCACGATTAAAGAAGTAGAAAGTTGGAAGAGGAAACTAATTTTAGTCAATGTAGTCAACTAGTTGAAGCGGACATTCAATCTGCTTCCAAATAAAATGGAGAACACATCTCTCAATTCTTCAGAAAGAAATCTCAAATAGGAAGAGAGATACTCTCATAACACATATTTACTTAAAGCTGAAATGATAAGATTTGTTTTTCTTTCCAAATGTATAGTTAAGGGGAATACAAACTATACCTTATTCCTTATTGTTTCTTCATAGTAAAATTTTAAGAATTAAAATTAGGGTTTGAAATAAAGAGGAGAAACAAAATACTGAATTAATTGTAGTAAATCACAGCTGTTATCTGAATTTACCATCATAACATTTCTGTATATAATGTTGTTTTCATTTTAACCTCTAAACTTTAGTAAAGTTAAACTTTAAGTAGTGTTAAAAATGAATACATTTTGTCATCTCTGACTGAATTTAGCAATGAATAATGGGATGGACTTGCCATCATCTAAAGACTGTTGCTTATTCACAATATGTATTTAGAATTGCCAGAGAAGTTTATCTGCTAAGAAAAAGTGCATGTTTATTTGGATGTTTTAAATAAGGATTCCTATGAATATGCAGTTTGGTCTAGGCAACTCAAAAAACATAGTTTTCTATATGGTTATTTACTTGCAAGAGACCATGTAGTAGATGTTCATACTCCACTGTTTTTTTCTGAAGTCCTTCATCCTTCTATTCTTCCCATGTACAAAGAAAAGATCTCTTGCTCATTTTCAGTTCAGATAACCTCTCCACTTAGCAAAACAGTTATTCTCCATAAATAGACTTCAGGTAATATGCCAGCCTTCTCTTAATGAATCTGTTGTAACTATATTACGTATGCATAAATTCTTCCTAAGTCCTTCAAAGACACATTCATTAATTGTGTCCATTTGAATTCACTCTTCAGAAGAAAAATCTCCCTATGGCTGTTAGAAATGTTTATATCCATTGATTCTATTTAAAAATGCACAGTTTATATATTTAATATATATATAAATATTTACATGTTTATATTATATATATATTTCCATTTATACAGGAAAAAAGGAGATAGAAAAGTAGATATTAACAAAAGTATAAAATAAGTCCTCTTATATTCCATAATTCCACATCATTCTCTTAAAATAAGAAACTAATCAACCAGCTCTAACACGTCTGATTTATTTATACTGACATAACTTTGTTAATTGTATTTTCCTGATTAGAATGAAGTGGACATGAAATAATTCTAGCTAAATTAACTCACAGATATGAACATCTTATTATTCAGGGATTTTGATTTCTATCAGTATAGGTAGTAAGATATTTTAATATATGGTACAAAGGAGCATAGCTTAGGATAATATATTTTCAAGGGAATGTCTGATATATAGAAAACATATATAGTGAGATCCATCAGCATCAGGAAAGATTTAGAATACTGAAACTTTTATCCAAAAAAAGTCCTTAGAGATCTTAAATTCATTAATAAACGAAAATTTTGTCTAAGTACAATGTTTATTATGAGTTTGAATGGCAAGATACAGGCATCTTCAGGAAAGAGGTATTAGATTATCCTTGACTATCCAAGTTTTGCCACATAAATCAGTTTAGTTAAGCAGCTGTGCCATTTTAATTTCCACTAGAAAGCATTTGTACTGTTACAAATGGAGAAACTGTAGATATAAACAATTTCCCCAATGTGGTGTGTAGATAACGTGTTAAGAGAATCAGGGTTCTACTGAAATCAGTGAGAAGTTCTCACTTGCCTGTTAGTGCCAAGTAATGAAAGAATACCTATTTGGGAGAATAGCACCATTCATAAACAAAATCCCTTAGAGCCAGTAATTATTGCAGATGACACTGGGATCATCACAAAGTCATTATTTCTTTCCTTCTCTTCTTTATCTGGTGACAACATTCATCCTTATTTTGTTAACTGGATTTTGGTCCTATTATATTAAAGGATCTTATTTAAAATAAAAAGATCTTATTTAAAAACAAACATCCACACTCCTCTTGGCCACTAGGGAAGATGAACCAGCTAATCATATATACTTCAACTGTAGGCTACCTCCTCTGCATTTTTTTCATAATATCAAGCAATATTTGACTTTAACTAAAGGCTTAGCTTCTGCTGTTTATTTCAACAAGATGTGACATTTATTTCAGTGGGACTACTCAAAGAATAATCACGCTAATTTTTGCATTAGTGGTACTGTGTAACAAAAAGAAAGTACCAAAACAGCTTACCTGGTACCTTTCAAGCCCAATCCATCATCCCTAACAACAACATGAGTGAATATCACACTGAAAGTGAGCCCCTGGGGCTTCTGTTGCTAAGAAGAATGATATTGACTCAGCTCTGTTTCCAAGTGGAAAGTGGTTAATTAAATCTTTATGGAGGAATATTTGTCCAGTAGGTCAGAGTGAGTGATCCACTAGAGAATAAAGCTGTATTGCATGTAGGAAGTGGTTATATGTGGCAATAGGGAATATCACAATTGCAGATTCGTAATATTTGATTTTAAACTATGTTTGAGTGCTCATTAGGTCACAAGAGCATGTATTTCATTACAAAAATTCCAAGGATTTAGTACAGCTAGAAAGTCATTAAGACACTCAAGTGCATAGTAAACTATAAGCAGAGCAATATTCCTCCATAACAGTGAACTAATATATATTCTGTTTTAAGCTTTGCTCTAGCAATAGGCCACAATGCCAGGCAATGCTCCAAACAACTGAGAAATAGTTATGTAGTAGTTACAATTTGGCATTTCTCTTTTCCATTGTCTGACCTATGCTCATTTTTTATTTAAGGGATTTTTTCTGTTGAAAGTTGACCTTAAAGGAACTTGACAGTGTTAGTGCCATTCTGCCACTCCTGACAAATTTTTTAGAAGATGCATAAAGTATTAATAATATGATCAAAAGCACTATGATGTTTTGTTCTGGAAAAAAAAAATATTTCTTTTTTTGCTACAACAAATGAGCAAAGTGCTAGTGTGGTAAAACAGGTTATATAGATACATTCTAAATATGTTCAAAAGCAGTTCTTGGCCCTTGGTTCCTGTTATGTTGTATATACGTGTTAGAAGCATCTTTGAAAACAAATATGTCTTTCCACTTCCACTAATATCACTGATCATATCCTCCCTACACATTCTCCAAGGAATCATTACAAGTATGTCTACACTGTAAACTACATTGTGCAGAATTGTTCAAATTATGCCCAAAACCTGCATGGTTGTATCACTGCAGTGCTCCACAATAATTCTCTAAAAGGTTAATTATCTTGTGTCAAGCATGTTAGAAGCAGAGTGGGGCTAATTACCTTTTTTCTCTATTTGTTCAACTAATGAATATAATTAGATTCAACTTAGGCCTAGTGTTTTTCAGCTATTCTTAGCCTGAAGCTTGCTACTGCTTTGTCAGTTCCAATGAAGAGACTTATCTGCTTTCTCCAACTATATTAGTTGTGCCATTTAAACATGCTAGCCCTTTCGAGGCTGGCATCGGTGTCAGAGACCAAGGTAACAATGCAGGAAATTACTGGCCCTTCAGTCTTACTTTACTTACTTTTTCAGTCCTTGGGAAAATCATAGAGTTAGCTCTCCTGGACATGTCACTATGCACAAGAAGAAGAAAGTGATATAGGACAGTCAACATGGGCTGACCAAAGGATTCATGTCTGAAACACGTAGTTGTTTTCTGTGGCAGACTGACTGGATTTAATGAGGAGGGGAGAGTAATAGGTGTCATTTGACTGGGCCAACGGGGGTCCTAATAGGTCTATCCTAGGACTTGTCTTGTTTAATGTCTCTGTCAGCAAAATGGATGAGATGATGAAGTGCTCTCTTGTCAAGTTTGCAAATGGCTTTAGATAGGGGGGACCAGCTGCAATGTGTGAGAGGAGAGCTGCCCTCCTGAGGATCTTGGGCAGGAGGGAGGAAGGAGCCAACAGGACTCTTATGGCATTCAGCACAGCCCACCCTGCCCAGGGAAGGCGAAGCCCCACCAGTGATACAAGCCAGTGCTAGTAGGACTCAGAGCAGCCCTGCTGGAAAGCTCTGGGTCCTGGGGCAACAAGTGGAGCAGGGGTCAGTCATGTGTCAGGCAGCACCAAAGGTAGTAGCATCCTAGGTGTTGTGAGCAAGAAGCATGGCCCCAAAAGCAGGGGCAGAGCAGGGATGATCTGCTGTGCTCAGCCTTCATCATACCACAGCTGGACTGCACCTCTATTTTGGGCACCCAATGCAGGAAAGATGTCCACAAATTGGAATGGGTCCAGGTAAGCCACTGAGGATTGGAACCCTTACCCTGCAAGGAGAGGCTACAGGGCTGGAGTGGAACCACCTGGAGCAGGATGATTTTGGGGCAACTCTCAGCAGCCCTCTGGACCAATGGAGAGGTGATCAAGAAAATGGGGCTGTGCTCTGCACAGCAATGCTTGGCAGGAGGGTGAGAGACAGAATGCATAAACTGAAAATGGAGAGGTTCAGTCTGGACACAAGGAAGAGCTTCTTTCCCCCTGAGGACAAGGCAAACTGGGGAGCTACAGTCCAAAGAGGCTGTACCATCTCCATCCTTGGAGGTTTTTATGTCCCAGTGGCATAAAACCCTGAGGAACCAGGTCAGATGCACCAGCTAAGCCTGTTTTGAGAGGAGCTTGGACTACAGACATCCTGAGGCCCTTGCCACCTTGAGTTGTGCTATGATGCTATGGTACTCTGGTCCTCTGTATGGCACTTCACCTCCCTGAGTAGAAGTGGAGGATGCCTGCATCACAAAGTTCAGCCAACCAAGCCATGCTGTCTTGAGACATGGAGGAATGATAAGCATTAGTTGCCATGATTATGCTAAAAACCCCAAGGTATATGCAGTAAGTATCCAGAAAAGATCATCTGTTGTCTTTGATTCTTTTGTGTGAAGAAGCATAAATTCCTTTAGTCAACCCACTCTACAGCTGGGAGAGTAAGCTCTATTGGCAGCTGTTCTGCAAAAAGCCTTCCGTAGCATAGCCAATGTATTTGATGAGGGCTATGCTATAGGTTCTCAATATGCTTGAGAAATAATTTGTAATGATGCATTTCCTTGAACTTTCAATTTAAGAAATAAAGAAATTCTCTAGACTTGACAAATGTGAAAAAAAGAAAGTCTACATTGTATCCATTTGGCATAGATGAAACTTTCTAAGAGAAAAGATAAAATGGAAACAGAAACAGCTGAAATAACTTACTTAGGATCATATAGTCTATATCACAGTTAGGAAATGGATCCATTTCTTTTTACTTATCTACTTACTATTTTTAACTTACTAGGTTATAATAACCTAGACAAATGATTTATTTTTTCAGCTATGTACTGAATGTATAATAAATAAATCTTTGTAGTGTTATAATGATTAACAACTTTCCATTGTCAGGGACTTTCAGCAGGTATAGAAAACAGCTATGCTTCTTTTTTTTTTTTTTTTTTTTTTTTTTTTTTTTTTTTTTTCCATTTATTACACATCAGGAATTTTTTGTGCTATAATTTTAAGAAGGAAGAATCCCAACTAAATCAATCTGATGTTTTTTTTCTAGTTTCTTATGCTAGGGAATGCATTGCAGAGTTTTGATTATCCTATCCTAAGAAACAATGAGCTGTTCATCTTTCAGAAGCATATAGCACATTGTATTTGAAGACTTGCCTTCACCATAAGCAGGGATAGACACTAAGAGATATATCCTAAGTCAGTAGATTCTCCCTCCTTTCAAAGGACTGTAGTTCTGTATGGATCAGTCTTTTATTTTGGTTAAAATTGAACTGCCTCAGGCAGAAAAAGCCCTATGAAGATGCGAAATAATGTTTATTTTTATTATGGTCTACATAACCCTTATTAAATACATCATGTGAAAACTTCATGCTTTAAATTCTTTAACCTCCATTTAGCTTCAGTTTTAGTTTTTATGAAAGATTAATCTAATATCATGGGATGCCACTATACATCACAATATTTCCAGTAACATCCTCAAAAACTCTGAAAGTCATGTTCATACAAAGTATGAAGGACTATTCTGCGGAGAAAACATCAACTCTACTGTATTTCAACTATGAAACATGATTCTTGGAAGCAAATGCAATTCTTAAATGTTTTGTAATATGTGAAGCAGAGGGATTTATCACTTTAAGCATTGCAGAAGTTCTGAGAGTAAAATGACTGTGATCATTTACTGCTGTTAGAAAATGGGCATTCCCTCCCACACAGAGTGGGAAAAGGTTACCCTTCTTGGCGTCCACATCAGCCACTGACAGATAATCCTTTGCCACAACAAATTGAGTAGGTGAACCAGAGCTAATGCTTCCCACTTTCACCTGTGAAGCTTTGCTAGTTTTAATGGCTGTGCTATCAATCAATGCTTTATTCTGGATAGAATTTTGTATGGATAAATAGACCTTTCCCTTCTGGACCTTCTTTTCCCAGGGGTGTAATCTAGAAGTAAGTGAGTCTCTTTCTCAGATGTATATTTGTTTTCATGTTCAATTCAACAGGATGGAAACATCATTTGAAAATGTAAATCAGTTATTATAAAATATACCATGTAGAATTACACCACTTAGCAATTACACCATTATGAGTAAAGGCTATGTGCTGAGCAGAAAGTTATACAAAGCAAACAGTGTGTGAGAGAGAAAGGGATACATGGAATTTGTTATTTTACCTATAATTTGCAATAGCTGTTTAAGTCCTGAACAGTGCTGTGAGGGGTTCTTGTATTCAAGATCCTGACATGAGTTATGAAGTAGATAAAATTGTGCCTTGTCTGAGATTATTTTACTTCAGTGTTTCAAGAATTTCATTCAAGGGTTCTTCTCCCCTCTGTGATTTAGCATTTTGGACAAGCCAGGCATGCTATATTGCTTTTGTTGAACTGACATGAGTCATATTTTCTTATGTTGTGCATTTAGGCTGACTGGTATTAAAAGTCCTTAAGTGGAAAGCACTTGTAACTGGTAATACATTATTTTAATTGTAGGTCGCAGTACACTTGCACTGATGTTTTCTTTATCTACTGTCATAAATTTCTACATTTTTTAAAGTTTAGTTTTAGTATTTTAAACTATACCTATACTCTCAATAGCATCCAATGCCTAGTGATTTTGTTAAACTTTATGTCCTTAAAATATAATAACTATTATTTCTTTCTTGAACCCAGATGTCTCTGTTGCCAACAGTAAATTCACCTAAACTGTAGACATTTGAACGCAAGTACTTAGGAATATCCAATCATGCTTTAGGTAATAGTTTTCTCACTATGTGACAAATTTATTAATAGCATAAACAGCTAAATGACCTTTATAATGACTGTTAATTACTCAGAATGTGGGCTGTAACAGAGAAAAACACTGAACACATTTTTGAGGGGGAACAGAAGGAGATTCTAATGGTCTAAATACTTAAGTATATATAAGCCCTGTTATTTTGTTTTATGTCCTCCCATTAGTTCCCATGAGTACCTTTCCTGCTGAATTTGTCTACTGGCCTATGCTTTCTTTGACATGTAAATTATCCTCATTTTATACATATTAGATTCTGGAAGAGATCATGTTATATTTTTACATATGCTTTCATTCATTTTTGAGCAATAGAGGAAAAGGAGTCCAGGTTCTTCTCTACCATTGTACTGCTTAAACTGATTGTGTTTTTTACTTTTATTTTTAAGTGGTTCAACCATTGGTGTGCACCAGGGCATGTTAGAATAATCTTTGGGCTCCTTAATCTATAAGAGCTGAAAAAGAGAGCCACATATACCCAGCTTCAGCATAATCCAGTCAGGGATTTATCTATAGTAAGGAACAATATCTGTCTTGGAAAGGAGCTGCAGAACTGACTCAGAATTTAACTACTACTGTTCACATTTTTTTTATGAATTTGACACACACAGTTCCACAGATGCTCGGAAGACTATAGATAAAATAAAGATTGCCCTCTGAATCAAATTGTGCTCACAATTACTCCATCATATACAAACTAGGTTGGACTTTTTCTTCTAGTGTACAAACATTTCGGTATACTAGTTTTTAGTATATTTGTTTTCTTCAGTTTGGCAATCACCAGACTAATTCTAATTGAATGCTGTACTCTGGGCTCTGGTAATCCTGTATGCTAGTCTCGAGGCAAAACAAAGACATCAGTCCTGACAAAATCTTATTCATTCTTCATTCAGAAACAAATTCTGCTACATTTATTCAGTGTGAGTAGTAACTAAGAATAAGCATAGTTTAGTCAGACTTCTTGAAAAACCATTGCTCAGCTTATGTAAGGGAAGCATAGTTAAGACTGTAAATTAAGACTGTCTGGTTGGAAACGTTGTTACTAAAGCTATCATTTGATCGCTAGTTCCCTTTACCATTCCTGTCTCTGTCAGGCTTTGTCTTTTTTTATTGAACAGAAATAATTCAGTTTTCTAGAACTGATCTGTGGAAAACTGACAGAACATAAATCACTCACTCAACAATCTCAGTAGCGTCAGAAAGTCGCCGCTCTGTCAAATGTGTTGTACTGACCCCTGAGGAGTTGACATAATAAATCAGCCCTCCCTGGTGGAGGTTACTGTGTTCTGTTCTTTGCTTCTAAATGCTCAGCATCTGTTTATTCTTCTTCTTTTCTCTTTTTCCCTGGCAATGCTTTTAAAAAATGAATGGGATATGTGCATTAAACATGCATGGTAGCATTAGTTCTTTTCAGAAACTCGTGAGGTTACCACTCAATCAAAAGAAATGTCAATATGAGTTAAAATGTTGTTGCAAAAAGATTATAGTCAGCCTCTCTGAACTTACTGCACTGTGCCTATTGCTTCTTTTTCATCTGCTTCATGTGGAAGATTTGCAGCAAATCATCAGATGAGAAGCTTCAAATAATTTGATCAAAAAATCTATCAATAGATAGAGCCACATCTTTACAGAAGACAGAAAAAGAGAAGAAATACTTGAAATTCTTCTTCCTAAGAATCTTTTATTCTTATGTTGCTGAGGTATTACTGTTACTTTGCATTATTATATTTTAATTTGATCAAAAAGTCCATCAATAAATAGAGACACATCTTTACAGAAGACAGAAAGAGAGAAGAAATTCTTCTTCATATGAATCATTTATTCTTATGTTGCTGAGGTACTACTGTTACTTTGCATTATTATATTTTCTGAGACGGAAAATCAATGTGTATGATTTACTATGCCATCATATGGCATAGTACTAGGGCATCATATGTCATCAGCATCCTAAGGACCCAATTCCTGCATGTATTAGCTTTTCCTAAAGTGAACTGACCCAAGAGGGTTAATATGAGATGGTAGTGATTTTGCATGGGAAATACAGAAAGGCTAAGTAATTAGGGAAATCTTCAAGAGAAAATTAACTTTTTGTACTTCTGAAGATAAAAGACACATGGCCAACAAAAATTTTTAACTAAGGTTTCTATTTGGGAGAATTGCAGAGCAAGCTAGAGGGAAAAATAAATCCTTCTTGTTTCTGGGATGAAACCAGAGTCTTTTTTAACAAATATTGAGCAAACAATCTAGAAGAGCCTGCCTTTACAATCAATTTATTCATTCATCAAAAGACTCAATTTCAAGGCCCTATTTGTTGTTCTTTCACAAACCAGGTAAGTACCATTGCTTTGTAGAAAAGTCTTTTGTCCTGTGTTGAGCTTTGTATTAATAATTAAACAGTTACTAGACAGAAGTTTTTAAAGTAAGGTTCCTAAAACACATTATTTACTTCTTACTTGCTTAATTAGACCGTACCTTAGAAATCATTTCTTAAAAGCTGTTTTCCAAACTGCCACATTCCCATCAGGAGCTTCTTATTTCATATGCTGATGTTTCCTGATGAGAAACTGTTGAGTTAAAAAAATACCTGATCATCTCTATATAAGAGCATCACTTCATCCCTAAATTCTGTGTGATGAATCTAAATAACTTTATTCTGGTGTCAGAATTAATGTTACCCATAACGTTCATTCATGTACATAGGCCTAGAAATGTAAATGGCTACATTTGAAAATAAGATTAATACAGCTAAAGAAATTTGTTGCTGAAACAACATTGCTTTGCCTCCCAGTCTCTTTAAACCTATCTTCAAACTCTAAACTATGATAAGCTGCTTCCTTATTGCAGTTTGAGGGGTAGAGGGAAACATTCATCTCTAAACAGGAAATCTGAGGGAAAAATAAGTTTTACTGGTACTTCTACCAGAATTATGCAGTGTTAGTTAAATTTTGCCATCTACAGTTGGATTACTCTTTTCAAAACTAATGAAGTGTAATTTGCAAATGAACTGTTTGTTTCCCTGGAAGGGTATCTCCAGTCATCTAGCTGTCTAGTCTGCTCCAAATGGCCACATTGATAATCAGGGTGTAAAAGTCTAACCTTTTTAAAATTAGATTGGCTTTCTGGAGTTGTCACTTGGCTTGGCTCTTTGATATAGAGTAGAAAAGGCAGAAAAGACTTCTCCTTCTGATTTTTCTCAGCGTCTCAGTGAAACAGAATGAATGCTACTGCATGCACTGCCCTTTTTTTGTATGATGATGTAAAAGGGTGCTTAGCAATCAGATCTCCTTGTAGAACATCTTCTGGTTACACACTCAACATGCCATGGCAGGTTAGAGTTGAAAGCTAAGAACAATTACTGCATGATTATTAAAAAAAGATCAAATATTAAAATTGTACTGTAATGATTCCGTGATGTAGAGCCCAGTGATTAGTGAACCCTGAAGAGGTTTTCATAACTATTTTTTTTTTGTAGACATCTTTTTCTATTTTTTTCCTGTAGGGGCTTCTGAACCCAGCTTTTGAAATATATATCTTCATTCTCTTCACAAAATGTTCTTTTCATAGGTTCTGATATACTCTGTGTGTTTTAGTTTTGGAGTCTATAGAAGAGATGGGGTTGGGTTTTTTGATTGGTTGATTTTTGTTTTGTTTTGTTTTGTTTTTTTACATAACAGCATCCACAGTAGCTAATCTTATTCTGAACACATGTATGGTCCTGATAATAAAGCCGAGCTGGCTTATACACTTCCAGTAACATTAATCTTCAACAGTGAGCTGAGCTAACATCTGTGCTCTATGGGACTGCCAATGCGTGCAGAATGTACAGCTCAAGATAGTAAATTAATGTTCAGATCACGTTAGTCATAGTGGTTCTTTATTTCTTATTAATCATGTGCTTGTAAACTTTGTAAACAAAACACTTCAGTGCAGGCCTTGTTGTTTATATCCTAATTCATAACAGTGTATACAAGGTCCAATACAGTATTGCCAACTCTTTTAACGTTATAGAGACTTCTGCTGAATTTTATGATTCTTTTTTAATGCCATTGCTTCTGGACTTGTATGAATAAACAAGGGTTTCATCTGAAGCCCAAGATTTGTAATGTTTTGAATGTGGATGTTTTGTGAACCCAGAAGTTTGAGATTACTTATAGATTACTTCCAATCCCAGAGGCTTGTGATTACGTACGCCTGGCCATCTTCCACAGAGGAAAGGGCATTATTTTTTGCAGTTGGATCAAGTTATCTCTTTGTCCTCCTTTAATTTACCATTGAATAGCTTATTTCCTGCTTGTGCTCTAAGGCACCTACTCTTAAGAAATATTACTCCACCTTTTCCCACTACTGGTTTTGCTGTCTCCAGACATCTTCATCTGCCAAAGGATGGTAGGCAGATATTCCTTTTGTTACCAACCAAATCCAAACTAAAATAATGTTTTCAGATGAAGAATGTTTGTAAAACTTGGCAGACAACAAATATCAAGCAAGAGCTCTCATAATAGCCAGAGCAGCTGAGATTTATGACGACATTAATTCACTACTATTCTGCTAGTCTGGGAACACATTCAGGGGCCGGTTGTTAAATAGCAGGATTTTCACTAGTGAGTGTTTACTGCAAATGAAGGAAGGAATAAGTGTGCTGGCAATTAGAGGCTTCAGGGGAATGTAAAACACTTGCCCTAGAACTGGATTTAGATGCGACTGTTCTATTTTCTGTGATTGATAAGGTTTCTGTAATGGTTCAGCTTTTTGTTAGTGTCATTGCTTAGATTTATGGTCTCTGCCACTCCACCAGAGAGAAGGCCACTCAAATTCTTCCTCCTCCTCAGTTCCTTATTTCCCTGGTGTTCAATGTTCAGCAATCAAAGTTCACATCAGCCAGCTGAAACTGAAACTTTTTCGGTATCAATGACCATACTCTGAAAAAGCCCTATTTGTATGTGTAATTTGTATTGTCATATGGCATTGCTTGCAAAGTAAGAAAAATCCATCATCTGCATTAGTCTTGGCATCCTGTAGGATTTCTCCTTCTGAATCTACCATGACTGTGCAGATATATACCCTTATCATATGTTTACGATGTAATCATTCGTGATTTTATTGATATATATGCTTTTTTTCAAATATGTATAAATGCTCTTTAGATAGACTGAAAGAACTAGCTTAGGTCAAGGATAATATTCAGTTATAGAAGAGACTGTGAGTCATTTATTTCCCTATAAACCAAAGGATTATCATGCTTATTGGACCATTGAAGGCCTTCCAAAATCCATTGCCACAGCTTCCCTTGGGTCTTACGAAAATGTAAATCATGACACTAGCTTTAAAAAATTGAGAAAAAAAATGCTACTGTTGCAGTAACAACAACAACAAAACAAAAGTAGCACTTGATTATTTTCTTCATAAAGTTTTAAGGAGTGAATCAGGGAAATGGAATTCAGGGTTTTTTAGCCCACCCCATGCATTTTTTGCTTTTTATTATTATGAGTATATATTGGTAAGTATTTTCCTCATGTGTGGCATTTTAAGAGTGATTGATATATGGCACTATTTTTTTCTGACACAACACAAATCGTCATTTAAGGATTTCTTTCTTAATATCATTGCTATCAGGAAAAGGGCAGCTTATGTAGGTACCATAGGATGCTTGACTGAGTGACACTCTGCGAAAGGATTGTACCTGCCCCTTCTGGCACTGTACTGTTATGAGTGCCAGAAGGGGCAGGTACAGAATGATGATATATTCGTGTATTGTTTCCACTGTTTCCTTCTAGACCACCTGTCTCCAGCTGCTGCCCTTTGTTTTGTGCTTTTTCTCCAGATGCAAATGAAAGCTGACAGCTGCCCCTCTTACTATCTTATTCCTCGGTGAGACATTCGTATGCTGTTGATGGAGGCAGCAGATTTAGTACATTTTCACCTTTGTAGTGTGCTTGGGCTCTGACAGCTAAGAAGTTGGAAAAGCCAATCCTCAGTTGAACTCTGAGTGTCTGCTGTCGTATTGTAATCTGAATGTTTTATTTAATTTACACACACATACACACACACGTTTGTCAGATCTTTGTTTTTACTCCTTGCTTTAGTAAATGAGCAGTCTGTTAAATATGCATTTATATAAAGGCTGTAAATTGTAGATGGATAGTTTAAAGATGTAGTAGAGGCCAAAGCACACAGAACTGTCCATACATGAAGTATTTTTTTCTAATCTTACTTTTGTGGTTGACATTTTATTTAGATGATTTCCAAAGAATCTTAGTGAATTAGCTGAAGGAAGTAGCACAAATATTTAAGTCACATCAGGTAAGGAGATCTGCAGTTACAACTGTTTGCCTGGGTGATTTAGGAGAACAACAATGAGTCTTCACTTGGACTTGGAAATCCTCAGTCTTCACTCACAAATTTTCACTTGAGTTCTCAAGATATATGCAGTCTAACTGATAAATGAAAAATGAGGTAAGAAATGGAAAGTGAGTTGGCTATTTTGGATTCAGTATTAAAGGACAGTAGATCAGATGATTCACCTTCAAGGACTAAAGGCAAAAATAGCATTCCTTTAGATGAGAGCAGAATGCTCTTCCAAAAGGTATCTGCAGCCCAGTGTCAGTTTAAGGGATAGAGCATCCAAAGCTTGACTTCTGCTAAGCCATGAGGGTCAGGAGCTGAGCTGTGGGATGAGCTTCCAGCCAGCAGGCATAAGGCAGAAGGAGGAACTGTGCAGTTCTAACAGTCCTTGAATTGTGATGGTTGAATGGTGTATGCACACACTCCAGTTTGCAAGTTATGTGATTTAGTGGTGTTGCATTGAACTAGATCAAGAATTAAATATATCTTCAGCGAATGAAACAAAAAACAGTTCCTGTGCTTTTTTTTTTGGCACAGCATATTATCTACAAAAAAGCAAACTTGAGGAAATGTCATTAGCCTTTGTTCGTACCATTAGCTCTGCTTGTTAGAGTGCTTGAAATCCTCAAGGAATTTCATCTGTTCTCTTAATTTTATTGTTCAGTAGAATGCCTAATACTCACTTCTGCTGCAAATGCTTCTGCTGCTTTTTTTCTCTCTCCTTATTTGGAGTTCAGGACTTGTTTATTTATTTATTTATTTTCCTCCAGATATTGTAAACAACTTAACATCTTAATTTGAATATGAAAACAAAGCAATTGCTTTGAAACAAAGTTTCATTAATGTATAAAAAAAATTATTTTTTTCTGTAGCACTGAATCAAGAAATGATTATCACCAAGCAAAGAAGTGTTTGGATACAGATTATCTGAACCTTTTTCATACTAAACCTTTCCTCTTACTTTCCATTTGCAATCACTATTTTTTATTGAACTATATGGAGTTCGTCTCAGGAAAAAAAAAAAAAAAAAAGAAGAAGAAGAAGAAGAAGAAAAAAAGAAGACGGATTTCTCTGACCACACATTCTATCACACCAGTACTCACATTAGTTTTGTAGTTTTTAAATGACTATCTCATTTTTTTCAAAAAACAAGGGAGATATATTTTCTCTGTGTAAAGATTGTCATTGCTGCCTGTTTGTACATTATCAGCAGGTACAAATAGCTGGGAGAATGCTGGACTACTGAGATGGCTTTAAACTATTTTGATCAAAAACCAGGTAGCTATACTGGAATAACACTCAACACCAATTTGTTCATTCCTGATCAGATGAATTTGCCAGTGTACACCTCTGCTTAGTGTAACACAACATCATTTATAGTGCTTAAAGTGCTTAAACTATCAGATGTCTGTATACAACCTGAGGAAGGTGACACACTAAACTTCTGATAGATTTCTTAGATTCAACAACTCTCTGGCCTTCCGCAGTTCAAAGGAAAGGGGCATTTGTGAAAATGTCTTAGGTAGGAGCCAAATCAATGATTAGTCTAAATGTATCACTTTTTTGCAGAGTATCAACAGTTGTACAAACTGTGGAAGGGCATATGTTTAGCACATCTCTGATGTGTCTCTGATAATTCCCATATGTAATGACTTTATGCGCTGACTGCATGGTGTGCATGGAGAAAATCTGTTCTGAAAAATATACACTCAAAATATATTCCTCAAAAGCAATTTTTTTTCTTCATTTCAACAGAGCAAGGGCATGTTTCTATCCTTTAGGATGTTGTTTATAATTCTTCCAGAAATGATTGACACATTTTGTATTTTAAAATATACTATGTAGACATAAAACGGAAACATCATTTCCTTTAGGCGTGATGAGCTATTTTCTTTAAATGGTGAAACCCTGAGAATCTTTAGCACTTATCAGCCAAAATTCAGAGGAAAATAAAATACTAGAAGGATCAATGTGGCTACTGATTCAGCCAGCATACTCTTCTCTCAAAGCATGGTGTCATTTAACTCATGCTGGAATCTTCATTTATAGTCTGTATTTCCATACTGGCTGTTTAAAAATGAAAACAACAATAATGATGCTATCATCTTAGGTAGCTTTATCTCATCACAGACCTAAAATCACTTTGTAGCAGTAGTCAGTATCATTATTCTTGTCTTCAGAATGAAAACTGAGGCTCAGAATATTTAAAAAAAAACATACATGATTAAGTGGAGATGAGAATAAAAGGTAGGTTTATTGAGGTGTACATTTGCTTCCCATTTGGGCAATATACCTTGTATATGTATATGTTTATAGATCTGCAAAATGAGAGATAAGACAAATGTCTACTCTTTTGGATATAGACTGTATACTTTTTCCAGTTCTTCTAGAGAGAAAATTAGTGTTGCTAATTGAAGAGGACAGACACAGATGTAGCGGTAATAATTAAAAATATGTAATAAAATCTATATAATTCCTTATATAATTTATAGTTAATTAATCAATTGCAGTATGTACTATAATTCTGACATACACCAAGTATATTTTTAAATTACAATTACAATTAATTACAGTCGTTAAGATAATAAGCCCCTCAGGCTATATACTTTGGCCACTCTGTTTTTTAAACTGACATTTTTATCATTACTGTATGCACAATATAATTTTTACATATTCTCAAAGGCAATTAACAGATGTAATTTTCTAATGATTTTTCATTTGAGAATCTCTTCTAAAGGACCAAAAGTTTAACCTTGGTTATATTCTGCAGAACTTTTCTGTAAGGAAGAAGAATCTACTGAAGTTTTTTAAGGAGCGTTGGTCAATATTTCTGCTTCCTTTGCTGACTCGGTAATGCCAGCCATTCCCTCCTAATACAAATGATTTAACAGATGACAATCTAGCTGTTTGAGCAAGCAGTGCAAGGACTTTTATAGACTTTTCCAAATTCGGCAAATTCTCATATGAGTGAAAGTGGTATTTTGGTTTCTGGTTCTGCAAATATTTCTGAGCTAATTTAACAAGCTGTAATTCTCATTAAAATGTGTGCTGTCCAGGCTCCAAGAAACTGTGAGCTATTTAGCTGTGCACAGGTTTGTTTGTTTTTCTGTAAAGGTCCTCAGTGCTTGAGATGTTCTGAATACAAGTCTGTACAGAATAAAAATATAAACAATAAAAAAGTGTCTGCCTTTAAGCAATTGTTAGATAATGTTATTTATCTGCAAAGAGCATCTCAAGATTTGTCAGACTTTTGTGCTTAGTATGGACAAAACAAAATACTGAGGTAAAATTATCAAGCTTAGGAAGGGAGTAATGGTAGTCTGAGCACTGATACTTAAAGGCTGTCTGGGCACAGAAAGAAAACATGATCAATACTGAAGTCCAAGTATGGCTATTACATTATATTTTAAATATATTACATATTACATATGTAATTATTACATATTTCAACTCCCTTGAGTTGGGACAGATGGCTTTTGGCAATGTTCCCAAATTCTAGCTGATAAGAGCATTGCTGAGCAATAGGACTTGCTTATTTAATTTCATAGATTGCTACTAGACTAGTGTGCAATCAGTAGTAATATTCATGGCCTGATTTTTTCTAGATTTTTCTTTTCCTTAAGCTTATTTAATCCTGAGAAAAGCTGAACCCTCAAAGCTTTGAATTTTACTTATTGTTTGACATTTTATTTGTGCTGATATCAATGGGAATTATGAATGTTCAGCACCTTTTCAGATAAAGTCCGTTACCACTGTAAATGACCTACTTACTTTCATCTTCTGTGCTGCATACTGTTCTTCTACTGTAAAGACCCTGTTACAAATTAATACATTATGGGGCGTTGGGTTTTCATTACAGTAATCTGTGTTCAATATTTACTGGTTTCTTTCTGTTTCTTTATGTCCTGATTTCTGTGGTATTGGGCCATGATGTAGACAGTAAGTGTTAGTTTCCTTGGCAACAATAATCATATGAAAGCTTTCAAATGTTCTTTTTTCTACTGAAGAGGCTGCCTTTTATTCTTTCTAAACTATTAAATAAAAATTAGTTATACAATTACTGTTGTAGGTACTAGTACAACTCTAAAACATGAAGATTCATACAACTGAGTCTGTTGCTCAGTAATAGGAACTAACTTTCAGTTAGCTGGACTCCTGCTCCTTTTGCCAGCCTGTTAGTGCTTTGATTTTATTTTGACTGCGTAAAATCTGCTAGATTTACACTTGTTTTAAGAAGGTATGGGAATGACAAGATATGTAGCTGGGTCTTACAAACAGTTGCAAAGTTTGCACCCTCGTCAGGATTGAAAATTTAATTCTGTCCTTTTCAGGTGGTTGTTTGTTCCTTCCTTCTCTTCATATCTCTTAGAAATCAAATGTTTCTGCACTTACACTGTAAGGAACCTACTAAGCAAATAGAAGAAATCAGTATTTTCAATATTGTAAATATGAGAATCTATTTCATACAGTTGTATAGCCTCTGTTAAAAAGATAAACTCAGAATCTGTGGAAAGAAGACTTGACTCTACTAGTAATCAAACATCCAGGGACTTGGTGAGGGCTCTTTAAGGGATCGTCAGCCAAGGAACTGTGTTATTCTTTATTACCCCAGGGATTGTGCTGAGGGTCCAAAGCAGAGTGAGGATTGTTCCAAGTTCACCCTTATTAAAGTAAAGCTTTGAGAAGACTGAATCAAGAAAGCAGAAACTTCTTTACTTTTTTTTCACAGCATGGAGAAGGGCATATTATCAAAAGACAGCACTGAGAATGATTTTACATGGAACTGCATGAGAGCAGAGGTGAAAATTCTCTCTCACAAATTACTTACCCTACATTAGACCTACTCCTTTCACTTGGAGATAGAAGAGGTTTGGGACCAAACCTGCCGGGTCAAGCAGCCACTTTGAAAATAATTAATTTTTCACTATGCTTTCTTAAAGGGGGATAGTAGAGTGGAAGATTAGCTTAATCTGTTGGAGGAATTACACCTACAGCAAATCTATATTGAAGGCTTTGTAAACTCTCTCGGAGTTATTAGGTATCCTTAGCTGACCCAACTCTAGATCTGACTACCTTACCTTTTATACCTCCAAACCTGTAAGATGATAAGATGACCTAAGCTTTCTGATTGCTTTCTTTTCTGTAATGTTGCTGAAGTTGTTTCCACCTTCCATGATAACTTTGTTTTTCTTTGTATTATGTCAGTAGATTCATTGTTGTTATGATTCAATGCCTCTCCAGTGAATTTTAAAATAAATCACAGGTTTGAGTTATTTAGGTCCACCTCAGACAGATTCTGAATATGCCCCTAGCTCCTCAGTTGTCTCCCTGCACCAATAATAATGAAATCTTTTTTCCATTAATCTCACATCAGCATGCCCTGTAGTGAAATTTAAAGGATGTACTTCAGATCCAGATTCCTAGTTCAGACTAGGGTGTCTGAAATAGAAACTGGCTATTCACAGTCATTTATGTCTTCTTATAGGAGAAGAATGCAAAACAAAATGTCGTTGTTGACAAAACGTATAAATATGTGGAGATTAGGGAAAAGTAATTGTTCCTTTAAAAATCAGTTGTGGTTGAATGCATGAGGGCAGTATATACCACATCTGTATATACATAAATATATACACACACATATATATGTACCTTATATATATTCGCCATAAAATTTATATTCAAAATAGTTTGCCCTTGTGATCATTATGTCTTGAGGAAAAGAAAACTGTTGCTATGAAAACTGAATAGCGCTGTTACAGAATTGTATCATTCCTCCGAGTTGCTGTGGTTGAATTTGTAAATTGTCTTTGATTTTCGTGATGACAAGTTTTTTTATTTCTAACATCCTTCTCCTCAAAGGAGGAGTGAGGACAATACCTCAAATGTATTGTCTAGAGTGGCTTCATTTTAGTTTGTTGTATAGGGGTCAATGAGAAAAATTCTGTTTCAAAATGAAGCACATGCACAAAGGCGAAAGCCCAAGGAACAGAAGGCTAAAATGTCATGAAAAAAGTTGAAATGGAGGAATGAAATGAGTTGAGATGAGATCAAAAATTTAACAGGACAAATAATTGGTGAGTTGATTTATTCTGCTGGAAATTCTCTTTTGGTACCCTTTTGGTTTGTAATGACTGTACTGCTTTCTCTACTGATATAAAGAAAAGCAGAACAGAAAGTATAAATGGGTCCTCACAGAAAATTTTCAGTATACACTATGATATAGTACTCCATTCTGGAAACGCAGAAATCTTCTGCAAAATAATGAATACTTTCACATGTGTTTGGATCAGTGGATTTTCTATATGGCCACAACACACTTTAGCAACTCATGAAGCTCTTATAAGACAATCAAACCAGAGGCTGCAGATATTTTATAGATTTTTGCTAGAAAAAAGTAAAAATATTTTGCTCTGAGTAAACAAAGGGGTGGTTAATGTTTTGCATTGATTGTAAATGTTTTACTTGGTTATGATAAACTTCCCTCAAGTATATATTTCAAAGTAACACAAAATAAGGATTTTTTTTTTTCATTCAAAAGATTAATTTTCACTTTTTTTGGGGGGGGGGTGGAGGGAGAGAAAGGGAGGTGATTTCAACATCACCCCTGCTGAATTGTCACCATTACTCTCAACAAACTTCTTTTTGGATCTTATTAGGATTTAGTTTTCCTTTATCAAGAAGATTGTTTCTTCTTTCCTTACCCTGCTGATAATATTGCAGGTGGAAAAGCTATTCATAAAAGTCACTGTGGCTCTGTGAACATCATTTAGATTGATGAGGATCTGTATAAAAATTGTAAGACATTTGAATGAAATATCTTAAAACTTTTCTCTTCAAAACCTTTGTGATATTTTTACAGTTTTGTCAACCACGCTAGCAGAGCTGCCTAGTTCTTCTTGGAAGACCAAACAAGACCTAAGCACCTTTACAACTAAATTCAGTAAACTTGGAAATGCAGGACTAATTGCAGCTTTTGTTAGTGGCAGTTTATGTTAAAACTCCTGCTCAAAGCAATACCTGAAAACAAAAGCCTATCTTTAACTGACTTCATTGGAAGTATTTACACAGCATTGCATGTGGACTTGGGTAGTTTTTCTGAGTCCAGGCCTTTGTCTTCATCCATCATTCTACAGGTAAAAAACTTCTTTGTGAAGAAAGTATCTTGCTGCTGATGTGTTTGTCTCAAAGAGGAATAACAGGATCTATGGAGGCAAAGTGAGTGACTCAGTAGGCAGTACTTTTTCTGTGTTGTTTAAAGATTGTCTTTACAGTGTATACAGTGTGTTAACCTCTCTGAGCAAGAAAGACAATCATTTACATTTTTATTCAGCTCTTCCAGAATCCTTACCTATGGAATTATCATAGCAATGTCCTGGGCAGTATGAGTCTGGCCTCTCTTTTATAATAAAACTGTGTGACTGTCTCTGACCTCTATTTCACATATGGAAGTCATACTTTGGTGGCATCAGTTCTTACTTTCTTTCTTTCTTTCCTTCTATTATCTCTATGCATACTAGACTCTATTAAGTCACACTTTATTAATAAGGATTAATATAAACACATACCCAATTGGTAGAGATAAGGACAGTTCCACATTTAAACATGACCAAGCAATCTAGCATTCCAAGGTAGGTAAACATCTATCTTGCTGGAAATTAGGACTTTAGTTTCTTAACCACTTTAGCCTTAAAGGACACTTAAGTTCACTTCTGCATCTGTGAGCCATAGAGAATTTTTTGTCTGGTTCTTTAACTTCTGTAACAAACCTTATTCATCTAAGTCCTTAGCAAAGATAGGAGTCCTCAGAATGCTTTCTTATTTCTCTAAAATAAACCATTTACTCAGACATCATAGTTTTGCGTTAGATTTTGAGGGGTTAGCCCTCACTAATCTTTTCAGGCTAAAGTGTCCTCTTCAAATGTTTTTTCTGCCATCATCTTCTTTTGAGAGACTTCTGCTCTGAAATTGCATCCAATTGAAAATGCTTTGAAAAAGAACAGTTCAAAGAAATATTCTTACATGTTTGTCTTTTAAACTTAAGGATTTCATTTCTGATCCCTATTTGCACATATTTTAACAAAAATGACAAAGCGTTTTTTCTTTTATCTTATCTGTCATTTTGTCTTTCAAAATAAGAGAAATGCTTATCTCTTAACATGGACCATATTTTCATGTTCTTCCTAGCTAGGCAATTGCTATTTTATTGTCTCTGATCTGATGTCCCTGATGAAAACTACAAGTATATGCTAATTTTTACCTTCATCTTGCCTGAAGTTTCCTAGTCAATGCTTTTTTTTCAGAATACCAGTAACATTCATGAACCCCAATTCACTTCTGCTGTAATTCAAATACTGTTTGTTGCAGAGTCCTGCTAAGGATTCATTTTGCCTATAATGGCTAAAGGCCTTCTCAAAGCATGAACTAGTTTAGATGGAAATGAATGAGCCTGGGTTCATTTTAAGGAAGAGATATTTGTCAATAAATGAGATGCAAATGGAGAAAAGAGTTGTCAAATGACCTTCCATGGGAAATGAAACATCTGACATTAGCCTTCCTACATCACTTCATTCCAGTCCTCTCAGCAAATTACCCATTTAACCCTTTCATTTGACTGCCTCTTCTTTCAAGACTTTGCAGAGAAAATACTTTTTGTATATTTTCTATCATTGAAATGCACCCATCCACAAATTTGATGTATTCCTCCATTTTTATATTTTATATTATAAATATTCCTCCATTTTTCAGTGGTGTTTTTACATTCATACTTTTCTTCTTCAATCAAGTATAACTTCTCTAGCCATTCTATCAAACAGCCATTCTTCAGCTGTCTAAAATCCTTCTGAAAAGTCTTATTTTCTATAACAACCTACTGCTGCTAATTCACCTCTTAATCCTTTAAGTTACTTCCCACTATTAATAATAATAATAATAATAATAATAATAATAATAATAATATATTACCATCTTGGAAAAATCTCTGATCTCTCAGAACTGATTTTGTTTATTTCAACAGTCCTCTTCCTGTACTACGTTTCTTCTATCCCTTAACAAGATGGAGGTAATCGATCTTCTTACATGTCTGCAATGTAACACCTATCCAGTGACTTTTTTAACAAATAATGCCAAATAAAACATCAAATCTGGAGTCCAAGTTAAAAAAAATAACATGTAGTCTTCCAAAGTTATTTGCTTCAGCTCTTCCCTTTCATTTCATCCTTTCTCTATGTCCCATTTCATTCTCCTGCCTTCGCCCTGACTCATTCTTCTTTTCTTCTGGCCATGTTATCTTTTTTTCTAGCATTCTGTTCTATTTTCCCTTCGTCTTTTCATACTCTGACAAATATGCCTACCTGATTTTCCATGTATCTATTTCTCTTCTCTCTGTACTCTTTCTTACACTCTTTTCTTTTCTATCTTTTATTTCCTCTAACTATGTCTCAGCATCAGAATAGCATGGTATTTTTCGTCTTCTCCTCTCTCCTTTGCTGGCTCCACTCTTACTTCTAAATAGATACATTTTTTTCTTTTATGTCCCATTTTCTACAAGCGCCACCATTTCTCTTCCCTCCTTTTTTTTTTTTTTTTTTTTTTTTTTAACAAAATCTCTCTAAATTCTTCTTATATAGTACGGTATTACCTCTGTGCATTGCCCCCACCCTTTTCTCCATCTTTCTGCCTAACATAAATGTAGAAGCAGTAGAAAAGGTTGATGTCTGGATTCCCAGAACAAGAGAAAGGAATCAGCTCCTCTGGACACCTCAGAAGTGCTTGACAGAGCACAGCAAAGAGATTACAGAAGTCTTGTACCAACCTAAGCTTTGAGCGTCCTTTGCATGTGTGTTCCTATTCCTATTCAATAAACAGAGTTGGCCATAGCCATGATCAGGGTATAGAGAAGTGAGTTGAGTGCACGACTATGTCTTGATGCTGTGCTTGAGCACCTCTCACCAGCTGCAAGGAATGGGTGCTAATGTCATTTGCTCATTGGAGGGAGGAAGAAAGAATATGACTGGCTCAGCCATCATTTGCTGGGATCAGGATGTTATGGAGAGTCCTCTGGGGCTGGGAAGACCCAAACACTCTCTAGTTGTGCCACCCTTCAGATCTCCTTGCCCACAGAGTGAACTAGAGGTCAACCTGATACAGTAATTGACGGGGAAGATACTGGTATGAATTTGTGCCAGCCTACAGTGACTTTCTTACTGGAGTTTGAATTGCTTGTGAATAGCTCTCAGCAGCTCTCATTTGAACCACAAGAATGTCAAAATATTTTATTCATTGGAAAATAGAGTGAGTTATCAGGTCTGACTTTTTCTGAGTTCATGAACCTTAGCAAACAACTTCTGAAATGATTTCTCCCGCCTCCCCTTGGTTTAGCAGTAAACACTTGTCATGTTTTGATGTTGCAGAGTTTTTTGTTAATTTATTTTCAAAGTTGTTCTTAAAAATAAAGTGGTTCTAGCATAAGGGGATTCATCCTTTTCCCATTACAGTGAATGATCAGACTGCTGTTGCTTGTGGAAGGGGCAGCATAGAAATCTATAGCTTCAACTGTCTGATATGTCTGGAATCCATCTAATCTGTTAGTGGGAACTGGAAGATTTGAAAACATTGGAGCGTTGAGAAAAAAATAGGCAGGAATATTGTGACTAGAACAAAGTCACCTATTGCTGTATACTGTATTTAGACACTCATTACTTTACATAAAAGAGTCCAGTTTAGCCTTTCTCAGGCAGTACTCTTCTACAGAGCTAGATAAAATAATGTTTCTAAATTTTTGACAGCTCCTCATTCCTTTAATTTCTCTTCCCTGAGGAAACACTTTTCTTGTATCGTAAAGCTAAACATTAATTTCTAATTCATTCTCAGTTACAAAAGCCAAAAAATGAAAAAAAGAAGTATTCATTTTTATTATTATTCTTTTTTCCTTCTTCTTCCTATTGTTGTTGTTTTTATTATTATTATTAATATTTTTTCTTAGTCTTTTTCTTCTAAATTCTTGTTCTTCTTGTCTCTCCTCCCTGCTATGATGCTCTGAGTATCCACTGCAGTCTTTGGGGACTACTAGAGCTGTAAGTTCTGAAGATTTTTCAGAATCATGCCGTGAAAGATTCTTGTGTATTAAGGGTAGAGACTGTACAACGCAGAAAATACTGTCAGTGCTTTAAGATACTTGTGCTTGTTTTGGAACATTTTACCAGATAAAAAGGATCTTTAAGTATCTACTGCAGATACATGAAGGCTGAATGCAAACTATTTGTTTGTAAGACTTTTGTATTTTATATATGAATATATATATGTCATATCCAAATGTTTCCTTTCTTATAAGGCCCTTTTGAAAATCTAATTGATTAATCTAAAATCAATAACCACAAATAGTTTAAAGACTGTAGCAGGTTCATTTCCAAGAATCACAGAAGGTTGAGATTGGAAGGGACCCTTAAAGATCATCTAGTTCAGTGCCCTGCTCAAGCAGGGTGTCCTACAGCACACTGCACAGAACTCTGCCAGGGAGACTTTTGAATATTTCCAAGAATGGAGTGTCCACAACCTCTCTGAGTGTTCAGTCACCCTCACAGTAAAGATGTGTTTTCTTGTGTTCAGGTGGAGCTTCCTGTGTTTCAAGCTGTGCCCATTGCCTCTTACCCTATCATTGCATACCACCAAGAGGAGTCTGACACTGTCCTCCTGATATCCTCCCATCAAGTGTTACTAAGCATTGATGGCCCCCTGAGCCATCTCTTCTCCACACTGAACAAGCCTAGCTCTTTTAGCTTTTCCATGTGTGAGAGATGCTGCAGTTCCTTCATCATCTTGATAGTCCTTCGCTGGACTTGCTGCACTAGCTCCATATCGCTCTTGCACTAGGAAGCACAGCACTGGACATGTCGCTCCAGGTGTAGCCTCAAGAGGGCAGAGAAGAGGGGAAAGATCACCTCCCTCAACTTGCCGGCAATGCTCTTCCTCATACAGCCCAGTATACCACTGGCCTTCTTGGTCACAAGGGCACATTGCTGGCTTATGGTCATCTTGTTGTCCATCAGCACTCCCAGGTCCCTCTCCACAGAGCTGCTTTCCAGGGAGTCAGCCCCCAGCCTATACTATAAAATGGAGGTATTCCTCCCTGGGTGCAGGACTCGGCACTTCCCTTTGTTGATCTTTGTGAGGTTCCTCTATGCCCGTATCTGCAGCCTGTCAAAGTCCCTCTGAATGGCAGCACAATCCTCTGGTGTATGAACCACTGCTGCCAGTTTTGTATCATCTGCACAATTGCTGAGAGTGCCCTCTGTTCCTTCATCCAGTTCTTTGATGAGTTACCAAAAACTTTCAAACAAAAAGCTCATGGGACACATGGATCAGAAAACCAAGAAATGGGGCCTCTAATAGTGGTTGTAAGATGAGAGATGACAGTAACCCTTACATTTAGACCACTAACTGGTGCATCTGCACCTAATGTATTTGCATTTCACAGAGATCTGGCAGATCAGTTTTCTTAAAAAGCCAGAATTCAGCTTACTTATTAACTCCAATTCTAAGAAAATTTATTCACCATTTGTGTTTCAGTTTTTCAGCATGGTCAGTGCAAATTACAAGTGAAACAGTACTGCCTATTACTGACTATTTTTTATTTAGTTTTTAAATCCCTTTTTCACTTTTCAGTGACTAGTTAGCATCTGGACCCATATTTTGTATTATTTTTAACTTCACGAGAAAGTGATAGTCAGAAGTAACTGAATTAAAATTAGATAAAAGAAGAAGTGATGCTATTGACAATTAAAATTTAAACTGAGAGCAATAGAAAGTATACTGACATAACAAAAAAAATCTCACCATTTTTTTGTTGAAACAACTTCTTCCTTTCAACATCATGTAGTTCTCTGCAGTTTAGCAAGAAAAGATAAAATTGCTTCAAAGCAAAGTTTTACTTTTTTAATGATTCTTGAAAAAGAGATATCTTCTGTGAGTTGACATCTATGCTATTTCTGTGATTCTGTGATTTCCATGAAATCCTGTTTTTATTGGCATAATAATACAATGAGATAGTAAAAAGCATCCTGTGGATGAGCCTACTTCAAATTCTTGAAAGTTGCTAAGTTATGGAACCAGTGTACTGAATTTTATGTATAGATTCACATTTCATTTGCATTCACATTCTCTGTTTTTCATGAAAGTCTACAATTACATCTCTTTCCATTCATTAAGGCATGCAAAGTCCTCTTTTCTAGGGCTTAGTATTGAAATTTTACTTGAGATTTGCTTTCTCAAACTAACTTTTGGAGCATGGCCTTTGGGCCATCACAACGAGAGTAACAGCACCATGTTAATTATATTCTCCTTCTTAAAGCTTTTGAAAGAGTATAGATATCTTTTTAAACAGCAGGTTTCAAATTGGAAAACCTTCCTGAAGTTGCAAATGAGAAATGATGGACCTAAAGAATGTTCTTTGGAAATTCTCTGCTACTAGTGATATAAATCTGTCCTTATATCCTTTGTATAGTATTTCATACTGGACTTCTAAGTAAAGGTAAATTGTCAGTCCCTGAAAATGAGAGGGTACAATGGAAAAGGAAAGGAACCTCTAAATGTAATAAAGACTGCAGGCTTGGCTCTATGTTGCTTTTTTTCCTTAAGATTTCGTCAGCAAATCAGATATCAGACAGGACTTGTGCAATCTTCATTGTGAGCAAACTTCTTCTGCCCCACCAATGTGAAACTAGACAGCAGGTCGAGGATAATCACGTTCTCGAAAGTCCCAAGGCAAATGTTTCCGATACCTAAACTACAAGAAATCAGAACTAATTTTCCTCCACTGTTTTGCTTTCAAATGTTAATGCTTCACTTCTAGTATTAAATCAATTTCTCATGTACATATTCGAAAGGTTAGTTAAGATTGTGAGGAATGCTGAGTCAGACTCGTATAGAAATTTTGATCAAGACACCATCATGTACAAAGGAATTGGTAGACTTGATCTGAAAAGCCATTTAAAGTATAAAAAGGCCTATTGATGTAAAGCATATTCTCTTTTGAAGATCTGGAATATCCTAGAAAAACCCTCGGTAGAGCTGATCTCATAGAATCCTAAGTAACTCATAGGATTTTAAGATATGAACACGCAAGAAAGAGTATCAGCCATATGTCTCTATAACAAACATATGTCTTATTAGACCTTTTAGTCACTTGAGTTATAGCATGCCAGACACTGAAAGATGTACAGTTGTTTCCTGAGACCACAAACATCAAACCTTCCTTTATTCATCAAGACTGCAGAGAGGTATCATACCATAATGCTTACTTGGACTGTGTATTATGTCAAGCAGCATAAGTTGCAAAGACATGGACATAGACATAGACATAGACATAGACAAAGCCAAGAGGCAAAGCTTGCGTACTGTATGCAGTTCCTTTCTGCTGATATAGTGGGAACAGGTTTTGAAAGTTTTAGGGAAATTAACACATAAATTGATGCTATTCTTCATATTAAAGCAATGCAAACAGAGAGAAGACTGCATTTGCTAGATGATAAGACAAACATAGTGTGCTTTTAGTCCTTTAGATGATCAGGTACTTTCTTAAATTATTTGTTTCCTCTCAATTCCATGTATTCTAGTCTCCAGCTAGAAAAGTCAAGAAGCTTTATGTAATATGATAATACAGGCAGACGCTGGTGAATCATATTGTTTTAAATATTTGTTCTTTCCCTACTACATCAGATCTAGGACTAAAATTTGTCTAAATAATATATTTCCTTGCATGTTTTTGGTACTTGAGATGCTAGCAAAAGAGGGAGAGTGAACAGCTTAAAATATCTGATTTGTTATTTTGCTCGTGCCACATAAAACTTAATCTCTTGAATGTATGAGAGAAAGAATGAACACAGGTCTATACACTGTACTCAACAGACACTATTAGACAATGTACCCAATAGACAATAGAAGCAGGAGAAATATTTTTTCCTCTTATTTACCAAAGGCTGACAAAATAGAGGGTTTGGTTTGGGCTGCTCTATGGCAATCTGCCCTAGAAAATGCTTTTTTTATAACCTGTACTATTGTGAATCCAATTCTCAAGATAAGGTTAGATTTATATGAAGATTATGTTGGCACAGAAATTTCCCCTTTTGTCTGTGAAAACCAAATCTGGTGCAAAGCCATGTAAGCATATTAGCAAGCATTGCTGTAATGTAGGCAAGGTGTAGATAAAAGTGACTTTGCATATTACTTGATGCTAAGGGAACTCAGCATCTTTCTGACTCCGTTGTAGCAGTGCTGGTATTAGAGGCATTAATCCATATTTACAGTGGTGTGACACAATCACAGCTAGGTCTTTTTCAGAGACTAAAGGCAAAGTAAGGAGGGGAAGTTACTCCATTGAAGGAAGCATTTGAGCTGCACTAGAAAGTATTATTTTTTAAAAAAAAACGGTTAATACAGTTAGAAAGAATAGCATTGTGCTTTAAATCTCTGGAGGAGAAAAGGGTGATTAGACAAAGCTGCTATTTTTTCTGTAATATTTTTGAATAGAATATGTTACTTGAACACTCTGCAGAAGCTGAGGATAAATTGCCTCACTAAGCTCTATTATTCTGGGAAACAGTGGGAATAACAAGCTGAGACACTGATGAACTGAGAGAAATGTGAGTAACATTGCTCAGGATGTATCAATAGCATGCTGACTGACACAGGGGAGATGCAGCTCAAGAATGTGACAGATTGCCGGAGTGAGCCTCCAAAAGCAGATCTGGAGATGAGAGATTTTCAAAGCTGCTTCTGAGAGCTCTAGGGAAGGCAATATTCAGCTTCAGGGAGTAAGAAATCTTGCCAATAAAAGGAAAAGGGTTTTTGTCTCTCAGGTGTCATTAGGTTCCACATAAAAACTGAGGTAGGGGATTAAGCAAGAGGAATGTTTTTTATTTTCACACACAGAAGACTCAGTACTGGGATACTTATGACACTCAGTTGATTATATCTCAGGTTTGCTGCTAGTTCAACATGATTTCTGGCTTATAGCTCAGGAGAGTATGATGCGTGAGAAAGCATCAGGGGAGGGAGGATAAAATGCTGCTGAAAAATGTTCCCTGGATGTCCTTATTAATGAAATATCACAGTACAACATAGCCAAGGTCTTTGCATAGCATTCCAGACACAAAAAAGTGAATAACTTTTTTGTTCTTAATGCCAAACATAAGAGTGCATAAAAAGGACTGTTTTTGTCTAGTTTTGATGCAGTGTGTGGGATTAACAGCCCTTACTGCAAAAGTCGTTTTACCAGAGAACAAGCAATCTACTCCTTTTCCTGAATGACAGTCCCCTGAGCCACGAGTACTTAATTCTGTTTGTCAAGTTACTGTCTTTTCTTCTTCTTCTTCTTCTTCTTCTTTTTTTTCCGAAAATTGCAGGATTAAGCAGTTGTGAGTAGCTGGACTGAGAAAGCCAGCTTAAATCATAAACTTTATATAATAATTACAGTAATGCCAACTTGTTAATTTCAGCTCAGCATTCATAGCTTTTTCTTTGATTGAACAGGAACTTGAAAAATTAGTGAACTAAATATGTATGTCAATGATGTTATGATGATATATGCTACAATTTACCATTGATTACAATCAAGTCTAATACAACTACAGCAAATTCAGATCAATTTCTGAATCAGATCACTGTTGAAAGCTGCACTATACATGGCAAGCTTAAAGTACTACAAAAGAAAAGTGACCAGAGGTTATACTCCGCTACACTGACAAAGCCAAATGATTTAAGGGAGCCTCTAGGGACCTTTAAGTTCATAGCTCTGATTTTCACAGACAGAAATGAGAATCTGAATGTAGTTATTAATATGGCTTCAGTTTGAGAATTTCTTGGATTATAAAAAGCCTATTTAACTGAATGTTAGTGCAATTTCGTAGGAAAAAACCCACAATATACTCTAGTTAATATCTCTCTCTATTTATTTAAGAAAAAGAATTGCTTCTATAGTTTGAACCATGATTTCTGAAGAAAGACATAGCACAAT
Organism: Rhea pennata; assembly: GCF_028389875.1. Classification (NCBI taxonomy): domain Eukaryota; kingdom Metazoa; phylum Chordata; class Aves; order Rheiformes; family Rheidae; genus Rhea; species Rhea pennata. The sequence goes on along the minus strand of NC_084702.1, from coordinate 4,039,188 downwards.
TGTAACTTCAGAAAGTAGAGCCAGAGTATCCATAATAACAGGACTGTGTGAGAAGTTGGGGCACCCTTTAAATAGGGTCCTGCCATGATAAGACGAAAATGAAGGTTTTATTATTTCTACCATTGATGTAACAGTCTGTATGTTAACCTTAAATTTCAAGTCCACATTTCGGTATTTTGATGTTTTTTTGCAAAGGCTTTGTGGCTAAAGACGAGAGAGATACCTGCCAAAGTTGTCACTTTCACCACCCTAGAATAATGTTTTCATAACTGGGTGAAAGAGGACTCTACAATGGCTTGCAGAATTCTTGGACTGTCAAGGTGTTAGCTGGAAATTCAGTAATCCTGTGTCACCTCTTGTTCTTTATTCCTTGGCAATGAAATAAACACTATTCTCCAGGCTCATCTCATATCAATCAAAAGCAACCCCTCTGCAAAAAAAAAAAAAAAAAAAAAAGGCAAAAACAAATAACCACCATCTCACCATCTCAAAAAAAATTCCTCCTCCCCTCCCAAAACACTTGTTTGCTATACAAACAAGTATAGCACCATGTCAAACAAAATAATGACGTGCTTTTAGCTTAGCAAAAAATTAAGTTATAAGTTACAAATCTGAAAAACAAGTTTGTCTTTTGGTTAAAACTGTGAGGTAGTTTGGTATCAGGGCTATGCCTTTGTGCACATCCAGCACTCTTGAATCATTAATTCCCTGGGTAGCCCAAGATTTCCTTAGTCAGCTGTCTGCAGGAGACAATGGACAATGCTAAGACAATGGACCAGCTTGGAACTAGGTGACTGACTGAACCTTCATGATGGAGTCTTTGGTTGTTGCAGCAGCCCTGCGGGCAGGAATTTCAGACAATTCTAGATATTTGCCCAAAGGAAACTTCTGCTATATCTAACCTGTCTGCATGCTTAAATTTATTGGTTAGCAGAGTGGACTGCATCAAAGATTTTTGTAGGCCATTCCTACTGAAGAAGTGATTAAATTGTACATAGATAAGACATTTGTAAATAGTCAATAGAAGCTCTTCCTGTAGAAGGGGTCCTTTAGGACAGTCTTTGGTATGTAGTTAAAATAACCTGCAATGATTGATATCAATAGCAATGGAACATGTTTGTGCTCAGGTAGTCATGTAGGACAACACAAAACTGGGTTATAAGAACTAAGCAGAAGAGTGGTTTAGGGAGTATCTCCTAATCCAGCTGAAGACACTTCAAGGATCCTTGCAATGGAGAATCCTCTCACCACCAGAGAGTGAGTGGCCATGTTATTAAGGATATTTCATTCTCTATGCAACTGTTATGTTACATCAAGATCTCAGTAAACTAGCTTTTAGATTTTTTTTTCTTTTCTTTCTCTTTTTAACACATGCTCCGGCCTGAGTCCTATTCAGCTAGCAGACCACAGAGTCAGGCTAACTACAAGCACAAGTGACACAGCTGTCAAAGATGTGGTTTGGTTATACGATGAGATACTTCCTACAAACAGTGCCTTCTTTGCATAGAAACCTTAAGAAATCTTTGAGTTATCCTCTAAGCTATAACAGCTAATATGACTCAACTAGCTCTTCACCTCAAGAATATGATGTTTTGAAATAAACTTTGATCTGAGGCAAAACCTTTCCTTATTATCCCCTCCTTATGCTGGGGTTTCACAGCTAATGTTAGGCCGCAGGCTCTTCTACTTGCCGCAGAAATTTTACTTTAATGTATGAACATATTATTAAAAAATATACATTATATCTACATGTGAATGAGGATAGCTGCACCATTTCTTTATAGTTCCTGACAAAAGGAGGTGCAATTTGCTTTCATCAAGTTATTTTCAGTCTTTTTTCTGACCTAACTTTCTCTGGAATTTTTTTTTTAATAATGCCCTGTAGCAGCAATTTACTTGTGTAAAATTTGCTTGCCTTTGAGTAAATGTTGAGGTTGACATATAAAAACTGAAGAGAGAGAAAAAGAAATAGAGGACACCATTTGCACAGTCTCATAAGGGCACTGAAAGCTTCTACTTCTGGTGAGACTCATTTGGTTGTGTATTGCATACAGTTGTTCTGACAAATATTCTGTAGGGACTGTATTCTAATTTGCTCTTCTCCCTCTATTGAATCAAATACCATTAGCAGAGCTAGTTATCTCTTTTTTATATTCAAAAGTTGAAATTAGAAGTCTAAAAGTTCATATTTTTTAGAGGTACTTATGGATCTTTCAGTGATGCTGAATTTCCAAATGGTGCTCCTCTCTTCTTAGATTCTCCTCTCTTCTCTTCTTTTGTCACCCAAGATGTACTTTTCAGAACATTATGTCACTTTGAGTACTTCTTTTTCCCTGATACAACTACCTCATGTCAGATGTGGTACCACTGGGAATGTTATAATTGCAGCTTGGCATGCCACAGGGAGGAATATTTCTAAGAGGATACCCACAGCTATGGTCAAGGAATGGGTACCTAAATGAAAATCTACTCTTAATTACCAGCAAGTGTTGAAGTGCGAACAGAACAGTACCACATTATTAGGAAATTCCTTGGTGAGGAAAAGCTAATAGTTCAGTTCTCTATGGATTAATTGGGAAAGGATCCCCTTCAGGACCCACTATTGTTTACTTCAATTCTTTTCATGTAAACTGCAGTATTTCACCTGGGCATTAATTGTGCCTGATGGACCCATTACTTTATAATTAGAGCAGTGTTGTAACATGTTCCCTGGTGGTTAATTAAACAGATGAGGTAGTGCCCAAATCTTGCCAGCAAGGAAGACAACTTGAATTTTTCATTGTCTCTGCCAGAGGTGTTATGTTGAGCATGTACATTGTTAAAAACCAGTAAGGTTTCTGTCGTCTCAGTTATTAGGTTACTGTAAGAAGACAATTCAGCGTGATGAATCTTTGTTCTTCATAATGTCTACATTGCCCACAGAAGACCTCATAGAGTTCTGGAAACCTCAACCACTTTTCAGTTAGGCTTATTTTGACAAACATTGCTTTATGAACAAGACTGAATGTGCAGCACTTGTGAAAATGCCTGTTCTTGCAGCCAAAAGTACTTAAAAGACAGGAAAGCTGTCACTTAACTGCTGTCCATTTTACAATGCACTAAGTGCAGCAGGAAGCCAAAATGAATGGTAAGGTGATTGCATCTTTTACATTTTCTTTTTATTGCTACTTCTGCTGCTACCACCTCAGTGATCTGGCCTTACATCATTCAAACATATTTTTTTCTTCTTTTAGTACTGAGTGTTTCTGCAACAGGATCATCAGAGCAAATTTTATTGTGTAAGTGCTGCAAATGTAGGGCAGAAAGGGAGGGATGGGGAAAAGGGGCTATTTGAAACTTTGCATGAAGGAGTTCACAGAAGTCTTGGGAAAATCAGGATGAAAAAGGAACAATTTAAGGCTTACTCCTTGGCTTTTAATGCACTGTTGAGAAGAGGTGGATGAATATTTGCGTGATGTGGATTATCCCTGAGAAGCTACTTGCAATCTTTATCTGAAATGGTTACATTTGAGCTTAATTGATAAATTTCCATTTACAGTGTGCATATAAATATCTCTCTTTGAGACCTATACTCTTAAAGTAGCTGGATTAGAACTATATTTGCTTTTGAAGGGTGTTCGATTTGTTTTTACTGCAGATACATGAAAGACTATGTGTGAGGTCCTAGTGTAACATCACATTTAAGCATATTATTATTTTTTGTATGACCACTTCTATTCAATCAAGCACTAAATAAAGTCTTTAGTTGCAGTGAAGTTTGATAAAAAGTCTGTTTTGACAACTAATCAGTGCTAAGTGCAGCTGGATTTACTGAGTTAAGACCTGCAGTGTTACGATCAGTTTGTGAGTTTATGAATTTCATGGAACTGGTGTTCTTACCCCCATCCCCATTTGTCTTTCTGCATGATTTTTGTACCAATCCCAAAATGCCAAGCAAAACCAAAGATTACATCCCAACTGTGTCTTGCAGTGCAATATAGCCAAACCCAAAAGAAAGTTACTTAGTCTATACAGAACTCTGTGTTTATACGACTGCACTGCTTACAGGACTGAAACTACCTATAGGTTCATTGATCATTCATAGAGCCTGTTTCCATCTATTGTTTCTATGGCTCCACTGTGCACTACAAACAAGACAGAAGAGTGTTTTCCACAGTGTTGTTTTTACTTATTTTTAATCTCATAGGTGTTCTCTGAAACATGAGTAAACCAACACAATGATATTCCAACTCAGTGAAGCTAGGTGATAATGAACCTGTTGGTAGTTTCGGTCCTGCAAGCGGTGCAGTCCTATAAACACAGAGCTCTGTATAAACTAAGTAACTTTCTTGCAATCCTCCAAAAGATGATGGAAACATTTTGTATTGCTCTGCAAACTTTCCCACAAGGTTTACATTTTTTAAAAAGTTTTCACAGAGATGGCTACTTTTTGCACAAAATTCTGATATTTGAGAGAAAATTTGCAAAGATTTTTAATGGTATAACTGAATATTTTGTTTGCATATGTTCAGTGCTTTAACAGATAGGTAATTGAAGAACAGTCCACGGAGTAAGGTTTAAAGACAGGACATACCAAAAAGCTGCCAGTCATTGTATCTAACATTCAGATTTTACAACCTCTTATTTGATTGTTCTAAAATACTTTTAGTTTAGCGCTTAATACGAGGTTCATAAAAATAATTATTTATTTGTGATAGAATACTTAGGAGAAATATTCATGAACAAGGATTCCATTACAATGTTATATTTATGGAAGACAAGTCTCATGTGATATCCTAAGCTTTTTAAGCTTGAACTAACTAAGCCTGGTCATTCCGGAAAATGTTAAATGAAGGATGGATAAAGATCTGCAAAGCCATAGTAACAGACAGCTACAAAATATTTTATAAATGGCATTATAAACTTGGGACAGATTGACCTTTTTAGGCCTTGATTTTATGTATGGTAATTAATTCTCTTTCACCTAGGGGGAAAAAAAAAAAAAAAAAAAAAAGCTTGTGCAAAAAAAAGACTATATCTCTGGAATAATATTCCACATGTTTGAAATATGAAGGGAAAAATATGCTTGGAAACCCTTAATGTTCATTTGTGAAAGTCAGAAAGCCATGAAACATTATATAAAGGGTGGTAGGTAAAAACTTCCAGTGTTTTGAATGATAGAGACCTCCTTACTCACTTAGCAGAAAGTGCTGAATCAAAAAATGCACTGCTACTTTAATCACTGTCCATTTCTTGACCCAAAAGCTGTGACCTCAGTGTTTGCCATACAGTATAGCCCATTTCCCTATACCACATTTTCTCTATTGTACAAATACCTGATTTTGTTTTGCTCAGTTGTTTACCACAAAGGTGTTTGACTCTATCTGCCTGAATGGGAATGGAAAGTGGATGCTAAATGAGTTCCTGAAGTGCTGCAGGGAAGCCCACTCACACACATACACAAGATTTTGCTTGAAAGCATCAGCCTGCCTGAAAAACTTGGGTTCTGTGGTTTGTTGGTTTGTTTTTTCTTTTTTTTTCCCTCCAAATTTATGAATGCATACTACTTGAATTGGTGACTGAGACATACCATTATTGTCTATGCAGCATTGTCAGGCTCAGCAGGATAGATTTAGACCTGCCCATGAGCACACTTGTTTTATTTCAAGGGTGGATTAGTGCAATTTCTCACCCTCAAGAATGTAGCATTGTGTTATCTTAAGAATGTTTACAGTCATCTCAACAGGTTCTGGTTTGTAATCAAATTGTACTGACTTGGTTCTTTCACAAGTTTAGTGTGAATTGTAATGGTCTTTTGCTTCCTTTGAGAGTGAGCATAGGGGACTACCAGCCAAGGTCACCCATGCAGCCTTTTGTGAAAATGAACAGCTTGCATAGCCTGTTCTCTCCCTCTAGAATGAACTGAGTTCAGTCTATCTTGTTAGAAGAATCTGATGAGATAGGAAGCAGAGAGGATGCATTGTGGGTGTAAGATAGGTAAGGAGCTTCTCAGGCATTATGAGTTGTTCTAGCAAATGGCATTTAGCTCATGGATTGTAGGTTTCCTGCTCCTTTTTGTAGACCCTATCCATAACAGAGAAGCAGCTGCTTCAGTCACCTCATACAATGAATCTACTGCTGTTTCCTGACAAATAAGCCAAGTCTTTATAGGTTTTGTTCCTAACCTCAAAAACAAAAGCACTATTCATGTAATTCTTACCTGTAAAGCGCACTTATCATTCAAAATGCTTCATTCTTTCACAACAGTTAATGATTAAATTTACTATCTTTTCTCTTTTACAAAAATGTATTTGCCTGTTGAAACTTGCCTGAAATGTCTGTGGACCTCTACAATCTCTATTTGTAAAGTATATCCTGGAGTCTCTTTGCATTTACTGGGTTTTTGCCCCAATTTAGGAAATGTGTCCTGCACATTATCGAAAACAGGTAGAACAGCCAGCCAGCTGAGCTTAAGAAGTCCAGTGTTAGTTGATTGCCATTTTCACATGGTATCATTCTGGACTTCTCTGCCTACCTTACAAGTAGACAGAGAAGCAGGCTTGGGGAGAGAGAATGCCCCCTTTTCTGATTGCCCCTCATACCTCTAGTTTAGAACACTGAGGCACTTCCTACACAGATTTTCATTAATCTACTGTACAGAGACTGTAATACTGCAAAAAGGACTAGATATAGTTTACCTATTTCATATTATCATTGCTCAGTCCTAGAGATATGCCCTCTTAACTCCCTACAGAATTTTTTATCATTTACTGTCCTTGGGATCTACCCGTCTCAGGGGAATTTGGACCAATTCCTGTCCTTGTTTATTTTGCCAGAACTTCCTTTCTCCTTAGAACAATTATTTAAATGTGATATGAAATTTTAATTCCAAAACTTTCTGAACTTTTATGTTATTGCTATTTTAGCAGCCTTGGAGAGCAAAAAAATAAAAATAAAAATAAAAAAAATATAGACTCTTGCAATTACTGCAATTCAAGGATGTATGTGATCTACAAGGAAAAAGAAAACAAAGTACTGCAGAAAGATTACAGTCTAAAATAAAAGTCAAAGTCCAGTATCCCTTAGACCTGGAAGCACTTGTTTCCTCTTTTTTTCTGAGCTCTCTCAGAGAAGAGCAAATAGGAGTTCACTTCAAATTATTCACAGAAATGGGCCAAAGAATTAGTAATATAGTCCCAATATAAGAAAGTAGAAAAGCAGACCTTCTCTGAAGTTCTTTGCCACGAAAATGATGATAAAGAGAGAAGATCTGATGTCTTAAAATTCCTGGAAATAGTAAATGAACCATGATAACTAGTAGGATTTGATAGCATTGATTCATCTCGAGAAATCTGAATGAAGTCCTCATATAAGTATTGCAGTGAGGACTGGTACTGGTTTGTCATTCAGAGCTCCCGAATTTGAGGTCTCAAACTTGGCATAGCACTGGGAAGTAGGAAATCTGTATTAAAATGCATAGACATATATTTACATTTACTCCAAACTTAAGCCTCTCAGTTTTAGCATAGGTAAAAATAGAATATCTTTTTTTTTTTTTTTTTTAACTCCTCTCATGTTTGTTAGAAAACAATTATTTATAATGGTACAGATAGTTTTAAAGGAAGAAATTTTGAGTTGCTTCAGGACACTATAGCAGTACAAGTATGTTCTGATTATTCATGCTCTTTCCACAGTCAGTCTATAACAGAAAGAAACCTACAAGAATGTGCTAAAGAGGAAACAAAAGTATCTTCTGTTTTCACGGAAGTTATGAGACAAATGTGAAAAAAATAAAAGGTAAAATTTGAATCAGAATAAAGTTCCAACATTTACAGGGATTATAATGGAAATAATACTCTATTGTGGGCATTGCTGGCAGCATTGCATATATTTACATTTGTGTGACATGCTCTGTCTATTTTCTTAGACAAAATATGCCCAGTCAGCAAACTGGATCACTGGACTACTGATACTGTAAATTATTCACTTATTGTCTGTGTCAGCTAACACAGGAAAGTTCAGCTCCATCTTCCATTTAGTGTGTCCCAACGCTATCCCAGTGGTCTCTCTCTGCTGTGCAGATACTCATTTTCATTCCTGGAAAATACTCTTCTGAGACAAGGAAAAAGAATGCTGAACCAAGAACGTAATATAGGACAAGATGGTATGAGGAACATGGAGCTCAGAGAGAATCTGAGATGAGTAGGATGGGTGGGATGAAGGGGTAGAAGACTGGAACAGAAACTGGCGTAGAAATACAACTAGATCTCAAGTCTTTAATCAGGGATGTGTTTATCCTTGTTAATCAGGGATGGGCACCCAGACTGGCTGTTGACCAAGATAGGAACAAGAACTCGTGAATTAAATAATCAGTGAACATGTTGATCTTGTGAGTAGTGAGATGCAGAAACAAAGCTTGTGTGGAAGAAAACACATTTCTTTTGTAAGCACAGCTTAGCTGGTAAGTAAAGTCTATGGGGACATTCACTAAACCATTAAAATCAAAGCAAAACACTGAACATCCAGAGGAAGCATTTTCCGACTGGAAAAAACTATTATATTTTTAAAATGTGTCATAATGCACATAAAGGGGAATAGATACACTGGCAACCCTAACTTTTCCTAATTTTTTGGTGTTTATTTTTTGCAATCTTGATTTCTTTCATGAGTGAAATGGAGGTTTGAGTGTAAAAATGAATGTAAATATTTCTCTTCCAAAATGCTGTGTGTTCAGTTTGATTTTTACAGAAGACTGAATGGGAAGTAAGTATATATATTTGTAAGTGAGTGCTTTTGTTTTTTTTATTAGCTTCAATTCAAATGAACTTTAAAGAATTGTAAGGAAATTCATTTGCCCTACCAAGAAATGTCCGTCACAAATAGTAACATCATCTTAATGTTTGAAACAAACTATTTCTGAAGAAGCATGGCATCACAAAAGCACAGATGGGAAAAATATTGCTAGACGAAACATGACAGCAAGCTTAGAACAAAAATGTCTTTGTTTTTGTCCCAGTATTTTTAAGGAATAATGTATTCACTGTGCGATGAAGTTTTCTGAATTTTCATCACCTGAGACTTGAGGGACTACATGTCAGGGAGGTTCAATTAACCCAAACATTAGTGTTCAGAGATCCTTGATTTTAATGATTATATTCTTGAAATTTTAAAGTAGGTAGAATACATTTCCGTATTTCTGATATGTAAGCCACAATGCCTTGGAAAGAAAGACGACAGGAGGAATTACAACTTAAGAACATGGCTGATTTTTATGATAGAAATAAAGGAGCAGCAAGGCATGTAAATTACAAGTTTGAACAGTTACACCAATTTCTGGAGATAGTTTGATTCTTCTATTATGCAGTAGAGATATTTTCAGAATTAACTGGGAGATGATCTCTTACCATCTTATCTCATTAAGAATCGTATTGTGAGATAAGATTTTGACTTAGCCTGTTCTTCTCTGAATATAAGGAGCTATTGAAAAATATTCATGTAGATTGGTTGCTAGATGGATTTTCTCTTTTCCTAAAATATCTGTGGTATTTAAATTCAGAAAAACATTTTTGAGGGTGAAAAATTCATCATATAATATCATATTTATACATTTATAAATGGAAAAACTTCTGCCTGAGACAGAAGGATGTCTGCTTATCCAGTAACGAGATGCCCAAGTATCAGAGAACTGATGATGTAGCTATTGCTCCTGTCTTACAAAAGAAGAGAAGTCAGACTACCCAGTACAGATGCTCAAAATTCGGACTAGGCCTATGGGTAAAACTCCCAGTAAAACTCACACTGGCTTCTGCTCCTTTCAATTATGTTCAATTTAGTCATATAGAATGTAGTCCTGTTCTAACAAGTAAGAGAGCAAAACCATCTTTTATTTGGTTGCCAACATTCATTTCCTTGCTGATGACATGTGAGGGTGCCTTGTGAACTGCTAAAGAGCATGATGGGGAAGAGGAAGATGTGTTCTGAATTGTCCTCAAGTTACCACATAAGCAAGATCATCTGTTATCATTGTTATCCTAAGCACTGTCAACCTCATCTGAAGGGGTATTTCTTCACATTTCAGTTCATTCTAGAAACACATTAATCAAAAATGAATCCAGCTAACTGGCCACCGTTGTCCATCATAGTTTATATATAGTAAATTTCACTCTGTCATAGCGATATTTTTGTCTCAGGATTAATTCCCAGAGCACTGGTAAATAAAAAAGAAAGTGGCCTAGTAAGGTTAATGAGCATTTAGCATAATAGCTAACTATTTAGCATAATAGTTCCAACTGGAATGCAATTTTGCCTTGATATAGGGTCAAAAAATAGTCATAAAGAGATTCTAGATTATAAACTTCACTTTGTAGTGGAAGTGACTATATGAAGAGTGGAGACTGGGGTGTAGAGATTAAGACTCTGACCCAGAACTACTTGCAGTCATCGGAAGAGGAGCAGCAGCACAATGCTCCTCAAAGGGATTTTACAGGCTGCAAAATGGAAAGGCAGACTGATTTTTGTAAGATGAGATCCCATCTGCTGGATCTGTGTCAGTTTGGTAAATCTAACTGTTTAGCTCACAGTTTAACACTGATACTGCATGCCTACCATTTGGATTTCAAGTCCTATTATTTGTCCTTTGCAGAAAGCCCTCATAAGGAGCAGCAGATTGTTCCTGAACTCCTTCAGCATCACTTATACTGAGTTTGTCTCCTTGATGTTCCTTTTCTTTCTGTGTTTCATAAGTAAATTAAAAATAAACTTTCAGCAGATGGGAAAAAATGAAAACAAACACATAAAAAAAATCTATTGCCTCCTCCATTCTTCTTAGTAGAGAAATCCATAAAAAATAAGTTCAAATAAGTTCTAAACATTGCAACTGTCAAAGCTAAGTCATGCTAGAAAATAAAATGTGTTTATTTTCATATATAAAAATGAGATTTTTGAAGACCAGTAGTGCAGACTTTCAAAGTTTAACTCAAGGACAGGATTTCAGAAGGAAATGAAATAGTAACCTGCACTGATTCCCAGAGAATTTTTCTAATACAATTTTTTTTTCCAGCTGGCACTATTGAGCAAAAAGCTGAGTTTATCTCCCTCTTTTATGTTATCTGATCTGTTTTGCAAGCTCCTCTTAGATTATACCAGATACTGAGAAGCCATGCATTTCTTATGCTATTTTGTCAAGTTCAATAAGTGTTTCTAATAAAGGCAAAAAGCTGTTATGCATGCACATACTGTTGCAGTTTATATCTGATTCCAGTCGTTATCCTTACAAGGGTATTCTGAATTCAACAATTGGTATGTCAAATACAAGCCTTCCATCACCTGCATACATGCAATAGATATACAAAAGAGTAGTCTGGGGCAACCTATTCTCTCTATGAAATATCCTGGGAGTCTGCAGAGAGGTAGCAGACTCAAGTTTGCACAGTGATATTGTAGTTTCAGAGCTGCCCATGTGTACTCTGAAACCTCACCGAGGAGAGAGAAAAAGTGCATGTTTTTATAGAAACTTCCAGACCAGAAAGAAAAAGAATGTATGGTTGTGTATTTGTGTGTGTGCGTGTGTGCGTGTGTGTGTGTGTGTGTGTTTCTGTCTGTCTGTATGAGTTACTATAAATGTTAATATTAAATATTAAGTTACTATAAATGCTTAAAGCAATAATAAGAATGAGGTTTTTTTTTCTCTAGGAGGACTTTTCTATCTTTGCTGTTTCTGGTCTACTACTATAAACCAATATCTTCGATATTCTATATAAATTATTAATTTACTAATTGAAGATGCAAACCTTTGTTTGTATTCAGCCAGGGAATTCAAGGAATTTTGCTAACTATTAATGAATCAATCTGCTTTGATAATGAAACACAGTAAATGAGAAATCAATATAGTGAAGTTCCAAGGAGGTTACAGTCTTCTTAAAATATTTGAAAAGAAGGGTGAAAAATGAGTCTTAAAAGCTTCTGAAGATACAAGTGTAATAGTACATACTATTGTGCATTTGTAACACAAAAAATCACAAAAAAATTTTAAAGTAAACTCTGTTCTTAAAAGCAATAATTTATTACTAAATAGAGGGATAGTTTTCCCCTTATCCTTTTTTTTAAAAAAAAATAGCAGCTGAGTACAGCAAGCCTAAAAGTTTTAGCAAGAAAAAAGTAGGCTTAAGAGATATTCAAAACTGAATCCTGAGTGTAGGTGATCTAGAATTCTGAAAATATTTCCTACAAATTACTTGGTAATACTGTTGTTTAAGATTCATGCTGAATATTAAATTATCATTAAATTATCCTTTCTTTCATTCACTTCTTGACTATTAAAGGTTTCAAAGAAAAGTACTAAGTGCACCTTCTGATTTCCCTGGCAGCATCTTGTTAGCATAGGTAAGTATTCGTTAAGAATTTATTACTAAAATTAATGAATTTTGACATTTATCAGAACATTTTAACAAGAGGCAGACAATGAAATCCTGCAAAACCTTCACTTGATGAACGGTAACAGAGTAGCTGGTGTCAGAATAGCTCTCAGTTCCCCTGTATAGATGGGTAGGTTGTCCTTGTTTACAGCTCGATGCTGTTATGGATGTCTCTGTCACAACTCAAAAATGGTGAGTGAATTACATTTATCAGTAGAATGGTAGATCAAAATCAGATCATATCTGAATCCCCTCTGATCATCTTTTGCATTATTGGAAGGAAGCTGAGTGCAGGCTCCTCTGCTCTGTTTAAGATATATTTTTATTGATGATTGCCTGTGCTTAGAGGCTATATCACAAAAAGCAAATGCCATAATATGTTTTAAAAAGTCTTGCAATTGTGATTCAGAGATGTGTGACCCTGGGGTCCTTGATCCAATGCCAGCTTTTAATTTGAGGACATATAAAGGCTTTTTAAAGAAGAACTCTCAATACATTTTCACCAAGTTTGCAAGTCAAGTGAATAATTCTTCATGATTATAAATAGCAATGGGAAATAGATGGTATCAATAGTCACTAAAAAGTTGTGTGTGCGTTTTTAAAGCTATTCATTTTTTAATGGACAAATGTGCTACAGTATGTGCTCAGAACATCTGACTCGAAAATGTTACTCTAGCTGTCCAACAGGAAATGACCTAACTGTACTGGGCAATCCATATAAAGTGAATATTCGAAGTGGTCAAAAGTCTTGTTTCATCCTCCACTGCAGTCTCTTTATAGATGATTTTCATATACTTCAAGACCTTAATTGCGTAAAAGGATTTTAAGTACTGCCCAAATAAATAAATAAATAAATAAAGGGAAAAGCACTTTTCATTTTCCCAATTGACTTACTTAGGAGCTAAGAAGCCACTTGCATTAGAGTTAATTGAGTTTGTGTCCTTTTGGAGTATTTCTAGGATAAAATTTTAAGAAACACATTGATTTTTACAGTAAAATTCACCAGTTTAAAGTCTGTATCATAAAGAAGTCTCTACAGCTTATGTAAAGATCTCTCAGTCCAGCTACACAAATCTCTCTGAATGACAATCTGGGAGAGGAAAGACGAGTCACTCAGAACATATTCAGTGATCACAGTTACTAAACATTTTTTTAAATTGGGACAATACTAAAGAAGAGTTCTGGGCTTATGAATGCCATCATTTTTTAATGATTTGGTCTCTTTAATACATCTTTCCTCTAGAAAATCGAGGAAGTAATAATTGTAAAAGTAGAACAGCATCCAACTAATGAAAAAAGGACTCTGTTCTAAAGAACTGTGCAGAAATTTCAAAATATGCATTTATTGGCTCTATTGCAGATGTCCTTCAGGACTCTGAAAGAATCTTCTATTTTATCTTGGTGTCAATTCTAAGACCTGTAAAATTAAGATGAAAAAATTATATTCCACCCACCATTTGTTTTAGTTTTGCAAAAGGACTGTATGTAGCCTGAAGAGTAGAAAACATAAGTGATGACTAAGTAGAAAGAATTTCAATTGGAAATATCCATGCTGAAAACATCGGTGGGCACAAGATCCCAAAATCTATGTAATACTTGCTCATTATCTCTCAAACTGTAAGTAAAACACCAATTTTAGTTTTACATTTAATATGTAATAAAAATAAACCTTGACAGGTTTTTTAAATTACCTAAGCTAAAATTCAGGGGTTAATAGGATTTGATAGTTATCTGAGAGAAGCTGAACCTGAAAATTCAATAAATGTTCTAATTCACTACCCAGGTCAATGATAATTACGCTCTGGGCTATGTCAATCGAACTAGTACAGGAAAGGTAAAGGCAAAGCCTCAGTTCCACTGCTGGAATGTGAATCCTGTTATAAAATTTGTTTTGGATAGAATAGATGGAACATGTGTCTCATTAAAAGAGCATAATAGTTCTACTATCCCTAAAATTTAAACTCCAATGGATACATTAAAATTATGTTAACACATTATTTATAATCGTGTGAAAATAAGTATTCCTCAAGAGGTTTTCTTTCCTGGTTATAAAGGATCCACATAAAAGTTGAAAGGTTTCAAATGAGAAAGTATTTACTGTACATCAGTTAGTGAAGGTAGAGTTAGTTGTTATTGTTGCTCCAAAGCATTGGCTTGGTAGGTAAAATTAAGTTTTCTGTTGTGAAGCTTGTTTTCTGTTTTGTTTTTTGTTTTTTTCTTCCCATAGGTTATCTATAGCGTGATATCTAGAGTATATATTTATATTCACATAGTTATACTTTGAAATTTTCACTCAGATGAATAGAATCAATTTTTTGGATGTTTTTATTTTTCACTCAGTAAAAGACATTAATTCCTTGTAATATCAATTTTTCACTTGTAGAAGAACTAAAGGCTTTTTTTGCTTTTTGTAATGAAAAAGTTATATTCTGTGGAAATATGTGACATTATTTTAAAACAGAAACATATGCTATCACTTCCATGGCAGCATAGTACACCAACATATGACTTTGTGCTGTTACTAATTAAATTATGAATAAAGTCTAGTATTTCCCACACCTTTCGTTAATTCTTAGCCCTCCTTATGTGCTGGATTTTTGATTTTGATTTTTAGCTATCTATACACTGAAGAGCTAGAGGGAGAGGGCACTAAATGAGGCACACTGGTGCCCAGAATGGAATTATTGTATAATCAAAGCAGCCTTACAGTATAATATTTTAAAGATTTTTTTTTAACATGGGCTATATCTGAGTAAAATATTGAATACTGCCACAGTTCTTGAGTGAAAGCACTGTTTAAGTATTCTTCAATCTTTGCAGCACCTCTGTTTCCTTTTTCTAAAGATATTAGTATAGTTCAACATTCTTTCTGCTCAGAAGTAGTATCCTGCTGTTCCTTCACCCTCAGTCACTAAAACAGTTTTAGTAGCTTTTCTATTGCCTCTGTGATTGACTGCCATGATAACAGGTTGCTGGGGACAGATGCATCACAAAAAGCTATGGCTTTCCTAAGTGGCTCAAGAATGGGTCTTCCTAATATTATGTTTCTTCAGTTTTTTTATGATAGATGATTATCTTTCCTATGATGCCAACAATAGCTTGGCATTGCAGAAGATTGGATTATTTTTCTCATTCAACAAGCCTATTCAGGTGTGGCAGAAGAGAGAGGAAAAACTGACTGATGGTACAGAATGACTGAGCTGCCTAAAATATGAATAAATGTGATGTCATCAATCAATCAATCAATCAATTATTCATCAGTCATGAATGCTGTCAATGTTAGGTTCAGCTCCACTGAGAGAAGTATTAGTTCATGCTTCATAAGCTCTCTGCTTTTGAATTTGAATTAAATTGCTTGATTTTCTCTTTGTGCTCTTTCCTTGATTATGGATTGCTCTCTTTTTATCTTGATCACACTTTGTCTCTGAAAAATACTGCCTATTCAGCACCTTATTTGAAGTTCAAAGTACCATTCTCTAGAGAAGAAATAAAACTAGAAGGATTTACCTTGACCTATTTGGCTTTGAGCTGTAGGAAAAACTTGACCCAGACCTAAAGAAGCAGTTGCAATTGGGTTTTCAAACCTCTGTAATGTCTCTTATTTTTAATTAACTGGTTTAATGGAAACTTGCATAGGCCCTAGCCATGACAGCTGTGGCAACAGAAGGCAGCAGGAAGTATCAGAAACATAGACTAACTTGAGTAGCAACAAGGAAGTGGGTCACTGTCTAAGCACATGCAGAAGCTTTTATATACAAAATACCCCTTTCTTCATGTAGTTGCATATAGAGAATAATGTGACTGTTCAGTCATTTGTTCCTGTCCATACATCCAACCTTACAAAAGCAATTTTCCAGTATACCAGTGCTTTGTCAGAGTCTGAGCAAATATATTTTATTGTACTTTTGCTGCTTTATTTGTAATTTCATTAGAATTTCCTGTCACTATGTATTCCTCTGTGACAAGTGAGTTATCCAGGATATCAATGTCTTGATACCAACACTGTAAGAAAAGATCTGCTCAGTACTGCAAAAAATCCCTTCTTATTCCACCCCAGCTTTGACTAGTGCATTTGATACCTGACTCTGTTATCTCTGTCCTCAGCTTTTTCTGCAGTTAGTCTGGGTCCTGCTTCCTTTCCCTTGCCCCTTTCCCCCTCAAGTACCATCATTTCCATCTTCTCTCCCATCTAAAGTGCTTTTATCTGTCCAAAAACTGACCACTGCTCTTCATGACTGTATTCCTTTGCAGTGTCTCTGATGTTTATCTCCAATATGTTCTAAACATTACCACTATTACGTATTTAGGAATTAATTAAGAATTAATTTAGAATTACCACTATAGAATATAGATTTTCCTGCATTAGATGTCTTCACTTTTTTATTTTGCATACTCTCAAGGCTATATAGATTTCCATCTGTGCTCATGCTTGGCTTCATTTCATGTTCTTTTTACCTGCTTGTGTTCAGTAATAAAGTCAATTTGGACTTCTCACCTTCTCAATGTCATTTCTGCCTGTACATTCTTCTGCAATGTACCATAAGCTAGCAATCTGTATTGTCATATCTCCTTGCTTCACAATCATATGTGCCTTAATGAAACTTCAACAGATGATAACCCTCTCTTCTTTCCTGGCATCTACAAGAAGGAAAGGAAAAAAAGGAGCAAAACCAATAAAACATACTTTCAAATTGTGAAGTGCTTTTGCATATTAAAAGACATCCTTTGCTGCCTTCTCCCAGACATCTCTTCACCTCTGTTTTGCCATTTCAAATTCTTGTTCTGAACTGACTTAGTGGATTAGTCCACTAAGGGGACTTAGTCCAAAGTCCTCTTCTCTGGAATGAAAGACTCTCCATGTAAATTTTCATCTTTGTGAAGAAATTTGTTCTGAAATCCTGCATGTCCACTGCGCTGAAGTCCACTTCTCTCAAACCATCATGATTTCATTTGCATAATTTTCAGGTTTATGCATACTTTGCCTACTCTAGTTACAAAAAAAAAATTACTCTTGATATCAGTTATAAGCTTGCCTAACATTTTTAATGTTGAATTGGAAATCAAGTGCAAATATTTGGGATATGAGGACTGCATTTGCGTTCAGCTATTGCTAACAGATCAAAAGGTGCATGCATAGAATAATATAGTATTCATTATGTCTGTTTCCTGAAAAGCTGTTGGACTATTTTCAGCTGCCAATTGCTAAAATGGATAATGCTTGAATTATTTATAAGAAAATCTTCAAAACGAGTCTGTGCCCAGAGGATTTAACTATTTCATATGTGTATGTGTTGTTAGGTCATAGCTATCTACCTAATCCTTCACCTACATCTTTAGTCTCTGAATTCTTGAATTCTTTTGCATGATAATCAGAAAATTTTCTGAATTTTTGAAGATGATTCAGATTTTTGTTCCAGTCCCCTAAAAGATATATAAAAAAAATCTATATCCCACAGAAATTTATATACATGTAAAAAGTAGTGACCTGGATTGTTGAGCAATCTGTAGAGGTGCAAGTAATTGTTACATGATGATTTTTCCTCGTCAGCCTAAAGCATGAAAGCAATTGTTTGGAAAATATCCCATATAAAATGATTACTGCCTTTAAGCCATAATAAACAATGATGTTCTCACAATCGTGACACTAAGGTGCAGAAAAAATGAGTGCAGCTTGCTGATTGCGTAATGATCACTATCATTTGCTATAACCCCTAGTAAGTAAATGATTTAATTATCAGGATGTCTGCATCATCCATTTCCAAAAAGAAATACTGAGAATAAACCACAGTCGCCTTTGACACCAAGAGATGTATTCAGCTGTTGCCATATATACTTCTCCTTGGTGCTTTGTTTCCACTCTGCTGGATATCCAGGATGTATGTAAGAAAGCAGGCAGGAGTGAATGCAATGGCAGTTTATGCTTTAGGGGTTGCCAGTGATGAGAGGAAATATGACTGTATTGAAAAAAAAATCACTAGAGTGGGAAGGAGTGAATAGGAGGAAGAGCTAAGTTTTAGGTGTGCAGTGCTCCACAATAGTATCACCAAAACCTCAGGAAGTTTTTTCCTCACCATTTCTACATCTGAGGCATCACTAAATGTAGCTAAATGCTAACCAGAAGATGAAATTGCTGCAAAATATCTTAGAGGGCCCATCTGGAAATAAGTTTTTCTCTAGATTCCATCAGAGTCTTCCTTAATTCAGAGTTAGTGGCTGGCAATCATTTGTTTAGTGACAAGACATCAGTTTGTATCCATGATGAGCCAGATCTTCAGCTGGATATACACTGAATAATGAGTACTGAAAATCAACAAAAATCATTACCTGGCAAAAGGTAAATTTACACAAGAAGCTGCAACATAATGTTGGGATGTTTACACTTATTTTTAACTATGCTGCTACCACTACCAGAGCCAGATCAAGTATCTCAGTACTACATACTAACTGACAGTGTGCCCATATACCAAATGGCATATGAATTTGAATCCGATTTTCAAAAGAATATTCAGCACTTAGGAGCCAAAGATTTCCTGAAAGTCAGACAACACTTCTTGTTTCACTTTTCCACTGCTGTTTAAAGGGGTATCAATTCCTAAGTGCCAAATCCATGTTTTTAAATAAAAGTCATGAAATCACAGAGTTTTGGAGATAACTTTGAAAGTCATATTACTCTGCCTATTTTGTGGCTTTAAATTTAATACAGTGGGAGATGGAGAAGACAACATCATTTCTTAGCAGTATGGCAGAGTCTCTGTATCAATTCTCTCTCTCTCTCTCTCTTTTTTTTTTTTTTTTTTTTTTTTTTTTTAAGACTAAATGACCTTTAAGGCAGGAAATCTCTGTCTTCCTGTGCCAGCAAAATATTTAGCACTGGCTGGTGTTTATAGAGGTTTATAGAGGCCAACATATTAAATTCCCTATTAGCTTTTTAGGATAGTGTGGTACATATGAGGTTACTGTCAGTCCCACAGAATACTACCTTCTCTCATTCCTTAATTTTGAGTAGATCTCACTATTCTTCCTCCTTGGACTGTAATTGTTCAGAAATTATTTTAACAATGACTGGGACAATAAGTCTTGATAGAATAGTATCTTAAAAGGAACAGTAATTATTTGCTTGATTTTTATTTCTTCTCACCTCCTGCTGCAAATATCCAAAAGATCACAATAACAAAAAGAAAAAAATAAAGTATTTGAGTCTCTATATAACCCATATAACCCTCTAAAAAACCTTTCAGGAGAAACATCCAAGAATCATATTTTGCTAGATAAATTCTTTCGTACTGATATAAAAAGTAAAGTTTGTACTCTATATTGCTTGGTAATGAAGTTTCTCCTCTAAATGCATATACATCCAATTGCACCTTACCTA
Source organism: Rhea pennata (assembly GCF_028389875.1). NCBI lineage: Eukaryota > Metazoa > Chordata > Aves > Rheiformes > Rheidae > Rhea > Rhea pennata. Next base: position 4,019,424 of record NC_084702.1, on the reverse strand, counting down.
GTAAAACAACTATTTGAGGACTAAGTGTGGAAAAGGAAAAAAAAAGGGAGAGGGGGAATTACACGACCTTTGCAATGATAGTTCTAGCTTCATGAATTAGTATTTTCTGATTTCTTACATAAGCTTTATCAGATGTTTCCTGACTGGGCTTCAAGGTACTTCTTTTTATACATACTGTGTTCTGCAGCTCAGGATCTGGCCTAGATTGATCCAGTGACACTTTTTTTAAGTATTTCTTTTCACTAAGAGCAAAGGTTTTCTTCTTCTCACATACTCCAGAATCTCTGCCTTTTTCTTCTTCTCTGCTGTGCTCAGGAATTCCTTATCACAATTTTTTCTTTTCTTTTCTTTTCTTTTCTTTTCTTTTCTTTTCTTTTCTTTAACCACATTTTGAGCTTTTCTTGGCAAATCGGTGTAGAAGGATTGGGGAAAGAGATTCATGAGCATTTTAGCTGGGGACAGAAGTTTGCAGAGACTCTCAGCTGGGCTCTTTTGTTGTGTTCATATGGTACACAAGAAAATAAAAATGGCATACATGATGTGTCCCCTCCTCTACTCATCTGTCATGTTCTAAAATTATGTTTGTTCAGAACTAGAGTCTTCACAGTGCCCTAATTTCTACCCTTTTATTCCCATTTCCCATCCCATCCCACAATACCTCCACTTGAATGCAGTTGCTGATTTATCGAGTCAGCTTTAAGATATCTGCAGTGCAGGAACACACGTTTCTATAAACTTTTCGGGTAACCTCTCAAAATGGATCTCTTAATAGTAGAACTCTTGTAAGTAGCTTTCTTTTTAAAGTGTTATGTTTAAAACATATAATTTAATAAGTTTAAATAAATCTTACATTTATGACTGGATTAAGGGGCCAGATTTATTTTTGACATAGTTCCATAGGTTTCACAGAGGAACTAGCCTGGAGAGCTTTCAAAATCCCCAAATTCTATTCAGATTTATAGATTTAGTCTGTCTTAGAAATTGAGAGATCATGTTCAAAAAGTTGTGGTGGAATGAGCTCTAGCATGATAATGCAATTGCAATTACTTTGGCCATCTTATTTTTCTTCTCTGCTGATATCACAGACAAAACAAACTACGAAAGACTAACTGGCATGTCAATGTAAAAATTGTGGGACAGACCTGCTTACACTAGTATAGCCGTCTGAGGATACATTTTGAGTTCATCTTATTTAAAGAGCAATATCTCAGTGTGAGATAGTTATGACGTAATTTTAAATATATAGGAATTAAAGAAGATTTCTTCATCTTCCCAGGATGTGTCAGGAACATTCTAGCCCTTATTTTACCAGCTCTGATTGCTCATTTTTTTTGAAATTAAGTGAAGGTATGGATTCATTCCTTGATCCACTTAATCCTATCTTCTGGTTTCTCCATTCCTTCAGTTGAGTCTTTCTGTGTTGTGTTCTGTGCAGTCTGTGGATGCTCCCTAGATTGTGTTGAGTAAAGTTTTACCTGTACAGTGTCTTCGCTTTCGCATAGCCCCAAAAGATGTTTCCAACTTTGCTTCTCTATTGCATTATAAAGAAAATGCATATGATGCACTGGCATTTTCATAAACAGAAATAAAAAATGGTTTAAATTATTCTTTCTAATAAGTAATTATTCATATTTCACCTAACCAAAGATATGTGGTGATGCAGTTATTCCTGTCCAATTCTCTTTATCATTAGATACTGTTAAATTCTGAGAACACTGAAGAGACAACTCTCTCTCAAATTATTTGGTCCTCTAGCACCTGTAGAGAACATTGAGAAATATAGTACACATTCTCATGAAATCACCTAGCACTAAACTGGTGGAAAACTGGCTTTGTTAGCAGATGACCAAGCCGACTTATGCTCCTCAGGCTTAAAAACAAGTTTATTTTCACACATCTAAATTCCAGCTTTGCTAGAATAGTCTTTTTCTTTCTTTCAATACTTCTCACAAAGCATGAAACATGAAATAAAAATCCAGTGTGGTCTCCCAGAGCTGCATTGCAGGTTGCCATGAAATTTTTAATTTGTAGAAAACCCCTGTCTTTGTTAAGTAAAGAAACAAGCTATTTTGTTCTGATGTAACCCCTCCAGGATTCTGAAGGGCATCACCTAATTTTTTTTGCATGTATATTATGTCCTCCTACTGATTCCATTAGTGATTCCTGGAAATCATGCCTTTTAAACACAAAAATATTCACAGATCTTTGCTGACATGAATATATTGGTTACAGACACTGAAATACCAGCTGGAAAATGAATGAGATTTCACTGTGTTAAGACATTAGGAAAAAAAAAAAAAAAAAAAAAGTGATAGGATGCTATTTGCTCTGGAATTTTGAAGCCCTTAAAGGTAAATTTTTTTAGTTTTTATTAATTTTAGAAACTAGAGCTAGGACATACTGTTTTTATCTGTTTTATTGTGATATTAAATGGCATAGGAGCAGATTTCCCAGCTGGTGCAAACAGCACAGTTCTGTAGGATACAAGGGGGTTCCATCATGTCACATGAATTGAGGGAATGTTCCCTTGTGTCCATGATCAGCAAATGCAGAGGAACTCCAACCTAATATCTGAGCTTTGGACTCTGAGCAGAATAACAGTAATTTCTCTTCTTTACAGGCTGGTACAAAGGGAATGTGTGAAGGGATGGGAAGCAGGCATTAAATTGTTATTACAGTAAGCTCTTGCCAGATCTAGTAAAAAATAATACATAGTAGGTGAGATTGTAATAGAAAGTTTGAGTAGGCTGGATTGTGCTTTGAATCTGCTAAGAGACAACTCTATATCAGGTGCTAAGAACTGTGAATGATATCTCTTTCTTCCATCTTCTGGAAAGATCTGTTTTCAGTCTAGCACTCTGCTGTCTGTGTTGATGTTAGCAGGGCTGGATTGACGTAACTTGGTTCCCAGGTTGACTGAGTCTCTGCATCTGAGATTTTAATCATTGCAGAGAAATACATTGATGATCTTTTTCTCGATATATTTAGGACTTGGGTTCATTATGCAAGTAGAGGTCAGAGCAAAGCTATTTTCCTAATATCTCAATTACTTCCTAAGTAATTACAACTGAGTTATTTCCTCTCATCCAAAGGTAACATGGCAGAGATTACTGCTTTCTTTAGAACGGAAGAAGGCTGGTCTTGTGGTCACCTAAAATGAGACTCAAGAGAGTCTCAAGCAGACTGACAATGCAAAATTTTGTAAAGCTCACAATGAGCATTTATAGACATATTAAAATAGACAAAAGCCTCCAACTTGTTAACAAATAAAACAAATATAATACTTTCTATGGGTTTTTTTTTTAAGGTGTGTGACACTGACAAAACAAAATAAACTGAAATCATGAATGTGATACAGAAACAGATTTGTATAGGGCACACCAGTAAATCTAAGCAATCATATATGGCAGCCATGGTAAGGCTGGATGCAGGATTATCTGCTTAGCAGGCTCCTAAATCATTTCACACATAGTTGTTCCACTCTACTGACCTTGCTTTTAAGAAACTGCTGTCTGAGATACAGCTTTTCTGACAGTACATCTTGAAGATCAGTGTTTAGATAGATTATACCAAATAATTAACTTCAATCAAAGGTAGAATTAGCTTTCTAAACTGAGCATGACATTCTTATTAGAAGGGCTCTCTCAAGGAAGAAGATAACTAGAGTGAGAGCATTTGTGCAGTCCTACTCTTCTGTACTGGAGTTGTAAAGGTAAACTCACAGATACTGATTCTGTGCGCCTTGACCAGTCCTCAGTCCTGATGGAAAAACTGAATCCATCTATCATAGGGAATCTTTATATGATCTTTATAATCAGGCTTTGTCATTTTCATTCTAGAGACAGGTGAAGTGAGAGATGTAATGTAGTCATATATATCCTGTAGAACTACTGTGACTCCTCAGTGGATGAGTTACTGAGATACACACAGGAAAATAAAATATTTTAAACAGAAAAAGAGTGAATGTTCACTCATATTGGTGCATCAGCCTCTTCTGTATTAAACATGAATCTACTAGATTTAAATTTCATCATGACAATCTTGCTGTGTTTTTCAGGTTGAGCCTGTTCAATATGGCTTTGATGCAATCCAAATTTATTAAAATAATTTTCTAAACTTCCTAAAATTCTGTTGCTGTCTGAATAATGACTGTATTGAATATTTCAGTGTAAATAGTTTGTCTTACCACATTTCTTCACGCACATAGATTTTTTTTCTCATCTTTTCCTCTAACCCTTGGTGATAGTAACCTTTCTGTTCTACATGTTTGGTGGGTTTTGGCTCCAGATTCATCATGAAATCCAGAGTCTGACTCTGTTATTGGAAAAATCTAGAGGAATGTTGTTATTAAAGTTCACAAAAATGTAGTAGAGGAATCCTTTCTTTATGAACATATTTTAATTTGTGTTCAGGTAAATATAGATAAATATGTTCAAACAATTTTATTTCCCATGTGTTTACTCCAAAGAAGTAATGACCATGAAATACCGATAATACTGGAAGTCAGTGGTACTGTACCAGTGTACAATCCATTGCTAGTTGCATGGCATAACATATGGACTAGAAAAAAAAATCAAGAATAATTATTATGTGAGTTATAGCCTTGTAGAGAGATAACAGCTAACATCGAAAGGCCTGTGGCTCTCACCTATTCATGCCCCCATGGCAAGAAGCAATCTCTTCCCAAAAAGGTTACGGGTCAATTACGGAAAGCAAGAAAGCTATGAGAAAAAAGTAATTTTGCAGCTAGAGTACTGGGAAAGGGTCTGATGCAAGACTAGGTGGAAAATCAATGAAAGGGGGCAGACACATACTTGTATTTAATGCTCAGTCTGAGCCTTAAAACCTTTCTGTACGTGCCAATGGCCTTACAATGAAGCTCCGTCTTTTTTCCAAACTAGCAAACTTTTCCTAGTTTAATGAAAAACATTAATATATTTTTTCCTCCTGTCTGAATTATAGAATTTACCGTAAATACTCTGCCATGAAACAACTTTATTTATTTATTTATTTAAACTTAATGAGGCAGTAAGTCCTATTTAATGTATGTGCTGAGCCTAGAAAAATGCAGTATCTTATATCTCTCATCTCTTTCCTTTTCTTCAGACGTTTTCTCATTTTAAGGATGACTTTTAAAGTTAGATTAGATTTTTTTTTCCAGTTCTAATTTTTGGTCACACTCTCTTCTGTGCTACTCTAATTTTGTTTTCAATTAATCTGTTTCACTCTCTCTCCTTTCCTCTCCTCTTTCTTCGCCTTCCTATTCTGTTACATCCTGTCACTTCTTAGTATACAACTTCATTCTTAGATTGCCTCCTGCAGGTAGTGACTTGTCCTTCCCTGTATCTCAGTTCCTCCCCACTGCTCTGCTACATTCAAGGGGATTGAAACCTGCCTGATCTTTGAAACACAGCATCACTCAGATGTGTCAGTCATGTCTTGCTGTGTACATGTTGAGAAAAGGAAAAGGAAAAGGAAAAGGAAAAGGAAAAGGAAAAGGAAAAGGAAAAGGAAAAGGAAAAGGAAAAGGAGGAAAAGAAGCAATTGTGCTAGCTGTGCTTCTGAAATTTATGGTTGTAAAACAATCCTCTGCAACACATCTAAAAATTTTCTTTGCAAAATTAGAACAGGCTCCTGGAGACTCTCTTTGTTTATGTGTTGATTTCAGCCTACATGGATCATTACATGGTACCTTAATAGTATGTTAGGCCTTGAGCTGATCTATGTGTTGATATTTCATCTTATTCTTCATTATCTTACATTTTTATGAAATGTCATTACTTGAATTTAACTTGCATTAGATAGAATTGTAGTTAAAATATTATTTCTAAAAGTCTCAATATTAACAAATATGTGAATATCCACAATACATTGAGAGAATAGCTTTGGCCAGAGTAGGGGAAGCTCTCCCACCTCCTTTGCATATATCATCTGTTAGACACAGTGATTTAAAGAAAGTACAATTCCATCACAACATGCCGAATTATAAGTATACATCAGGAGCTGAACAATCCAGCTGGCCATGACTGGAAGTTAGCCATCATCAGCCAAAGCAGGTACTATAGTTTTGCGTAATGTTTGTTTCTGATCCATCCCAAAGAAAAGGAGGGAAAAGTTTTGTATGAGTGAAGTAAGATTGTGGCATGTGGACCTTTTAAATCTATTATTGAAAGAATGGTAGTAATTTTTGGATACTAGGGTGTTTTTTTTTTTGTTTTTTATTAAGTGGTGACAACAACCATAGATTTTCCTTGATAGAGATTGATTGTCAGCATTTTTTTCTACAGTCATGGAAAAATAATCAGCATGTATGGGTAATGCACCCTTTCTGTGTCTGTTCTAGCAACTTTTCCCTGAGAACTGTCTGTGGCATAAAGTCATCATCAAGAATCTGGCATCATTCATTATACCTGTCTCCGTTCTGTCTAACTGCTGTGCATGTGTTAAAGAGCAGCAAGAGGGAAGCCAAGAATAGTAGGTAAAAATCTATTTACAGTCTTAGTTTTATAGCTATGACAGTAAACTGTACTGCCTTGTGGATTTAAATGTCTCTGATGTTTCAGAAAGGATGGGTCACAGAATCTCAAAAAATTCACACAAATTCTTCAGAACTTCCACAGAAAAGTCAATGTGAAAAATGAGAGTTCACTGGTGAAAACAGGAAGATTTTCACAGTGAATGAAGTATGGTATATAAGTAAGAATCTCTAATGAGAAAATGACCTGTCACTGAATATGAACCAAGTATCTTTTCATGCCTTGTATGAAAAACTTGGTAGTGAAACGCTAAAACTAAATGATCATGTAAGGCTGGAAAGAAATAAAAACCTGTCTGTCAAAATATTCTTATTTTATCTTAAAATATAATTCATTTTGTAAATAGCATGTTTATGTTACCTACCACCTATATTTTCAAACGCCTGGTAAGAAGAAACCTTCCAGCAAAAATTCGAAATGCTACTATCTTTCTTCTCTTGTGGGTATTACTGTTCTGTTGTGTTATATTGCTATGCTCTTCAGTGGCTTCATCTTTCTGGCAGCACTATTTCTGTTACAACATAATGTAACTTTAGTATTCATGTAAAAGATATCCTTTCTTCTCACCAAGACAGCAACACGTTACAGAAGGAAGCAGTCCAACTTCTAGAGATTCAAACTCACAGAAGTAGGATACAGCCAAACTTTAATTCCAATGAGGCACCATAGTGCCAGAGCACTTTCAGCATCAATGAAAATGCTGTGGATTTGGGAAGGGTTTTCTCTTCTCTTCTCTTCTCTTCTCTTCTCTTCTCTTCTCTTCTCTTCTCTTCTCTTCTCTTCTCTTCTCTTCTCTTCTCTTCTCTTCTCTTCTCTTCTCTTCTCTTCTCTTCTCTTCTCTTCTCTTCTCTTTTCTCTCTTCTCTTCTCTTCTCTTCTCTTCTCTTCTCTTCTCTTCTCTTCTCTTCTCTTCTCTTCTCTTCTCTTCTCTTCTCTTTCTTTTTTCTCTTTTCTCTTTTCCCTTTCCTTTCCTTTCCTTCCCTTCCCTTCCCTTCCCTTCCCTTCCCTTCCCTTCCCTTCCCTTCCCTTCCCTTCCCTTCCCTTTCCCTTTTCCTTTCCCTTTTCCTTTCCCTTTTCCTTTCCCTTTTCCTTCCCTTTTTCCTTCCCTTTTTCCTTCCCTTTCCTTTCCTTTCTTTTCCCCTTTCCTTTCCTTTCCCCTTTCCCCTTTCCTTTCCCCTTTCCCCTTTCCTTTCCTTTCCCCTTTCCTTTCCCCTTTCCTTTCCCCTTTCCCCTTTCCTTTCCCCTTCCTCTTTCCTTTCCCCTTCCCCTTTCCTTTCCCCTTTCCTTTCCCCTTTCCTTTCCTTTCCTTTCCTTTCCCCTTTCCTTTCCTTTCCCCTTTCCTTTCCTTTCCTTTCCTTTCCTTTCCTTTCCTTTCCTTTCCTTTCCTTTCCTTTCCTTTCCTTTCCTTTCCTTTCCTTTCCTTCTAGATAAAAAATAGTTCTTTCTTACAGAAAGTGTATATTTGTTTTTGTGAAGATGTAGTTCGTATATAGCAAGTTCAAGGTATCTGCTGTTGTGTGAAACTGGTAACCACCACATTCAGAAAGTAATGTTATTTTTTTTTTCATTACCAGACAATTAGTAAAACTCTCAGCAGTGAGGGTTGCATAGAAAGCTTCCTAGAATGAAGAAAGAAAGCAAGAGTGGATGAGTTCTGCTCCAAGTAATTCAAACAATAAAAATGCCACTTTTTATTTGTGGAAATGATCTATTTGAAAGTTTTATTTTGCAATTTATTTACAGTTGCTAAAATCTTTAAATTGCCATCTGATATGTTCTAAACAGCATTGCTGTCCAAAAACTGAGATTTAGATCAAATCATATTTGATTCAGTAGGAGAATGGAAGAGGGGGAAAAAAAACCACATGCATAAAAGATATATATGACTGTTATCCTACAGTACTGAAAATTACCATCAGTGTACCCTTTGCAATAAATAATGCATTAATTCAGTTTTAGGCACCCAGTCCGATGGACACCACAGAAAACTTCCTGCCTATTGATTGAGGTATGTCTGGTCTCAGAAAGCCTGCTCAGAGAAGTATTCTGTACGGATATTAGCAGTTTATTTAAAGAATAGGAAATGGTGCAGATGACTAACACTGACCTTGTCTGTAGGTAGCATATCCTTGAAAGACTGTGAGTAAAAAGCGATGGACAGCAGGACAACGTTACACACGTGGGCAGATGGTGCCGTATGAAGTACAATTGTCTGATCTGGTAGCGCTATATTTTCTTAAGACAGTTTTATGAAGTGTGTTTGCATCTTCACGCAAACCTCTGAAGCAGACTGGCAGTGCCGTAGGTTAACAGAGACACCTAGTGGCTTTTGCATATTTAACTGGGACTGCCGAGATCTCTTATTGATAAAACTTGGTGGGTTTTTAGGGAAAGGTTCTCAATGCTGGTGCTTGCATGTTCCGTCATGTAGTTTTCCTGCAGTCCAGTCCAGTCCAGTCCTTCTCTGCACATTATCCTGACTTTTATGAAGGGGGAAAAGAAAAAGTTTTTTGCCTTCAGTACAAGGAAGAAGGTTGGATGACTGCTTCTGTGACTTATAATTGGAGTTTGCAGAAACGGGCAGGCAGGAGGTTACCTGAAATCATTCTCCTGTAAAACAGTAATTCAGCTTCTAGATGCAATTTATATCAGTGCAAACCAGGATCACCTTGTATAATGGAAGATAAGAGCAGCAGCACCAGGTCAGACAAAGATCCATCCAGCTCAGTGTTGTGTCTCCTCTAGTGGCCATGACTAGATGTGTCTCAGTGATAAATGTCAGTGAGTTGCAGTCCTCAGGGTCCTGGCTACCTTCTCAATAAACAAGGCAAAGTGAAAGTGTCAGAAGGTTAGTATAGATCACCAAGCACAAAAATCTGGCTTGCTAGGACTCTGTCAGACAGAGGCTATGTAGGCGACATCTAGCACTTACCACTGTCTCTGCACCGAGGTGGCATTGGAACTGGACACATCCCGAAAAGCTATAGAGACCATCAGTGCAATGCAGAGTTGTCTGGCCACATCAGCTAAGGTTCCTTGCAATTTGCCAGGAAAGAGAGAGTTTGGGATGTAGCCAAGTGACAGGTGGCCCTGAAGGCAAGTGAATGATATTACGTAATCAAGAAAACTCCAGTTCATAATCCTTTAAAGGAGAAAGTATAAATAGCAGCTAATCACATATTGGTTGGAACAGGGCTTAACTAGGACCTGTTTGAGTTGTCAGTCTTGTCCAGATCTTCTGTGGAAAAAACAAGTTTCAAAGAACTAATCTCTTTCTCAGAAGACAGAGTGCTCCGTACTGATATTCTGGGGGAGTTGCTCCCATGTCTCATTCAGTAATAACACAGTGATTCACACATTATTAGAGAAGTTTGAGAACAATCCTTTCTTATACAAAGTACTTTTTCTCAAAACAGAACAAAAGTCTGCAGTTATTATCCTCCCATAATTTCATTGAATAAGAAAGATGGAGACCACATAGACTATTTGATGGCAAGTTTTGTTACATCTGTTTTCATGGATGAGGATAGACTGATTAGTCACTGTTTCCCCTCCAACTTGACTAAATAACATAATACAGACTCGCTGTATCCTCTTCTTTTTGTGTATTTATATTAATGCTAGATGGTATGCATTACGAGTGTCCGCTGCTCTCAAACAGCTGAACTCTGAATGGATCTATTCAGAAAGCTTTCAAAAGCTATTTGAAACCTGTTAACTTTTGCTGGTGCTCACAAGAGTATGATTTTCTTTTTCACCTTTTCAGGGTCACATTATCTTGTTAAACAGCTCATTAAAATCTGTGCATTCTTCCATGTGAGGGAAAGAGATTTTTCTCCCAGCTTTGATCTAAAACTTGTCCAAGTTGAAAACTTACCACTGATATTAATAATCTTTTGATTAAATCTCAGCTTTTCCTGCCTTTCTTGGTTCTCAGCTCAATTTTACTGTGTGTATGATGACTCTATAGATCATCAGTGAACTGAGGATTAAAGCATAATAGTACTCCATAGTAATAGCACAAAACACTAGTATTATAATACTGTAGAAAGACACTATCCTATCTCCTGAACAATGGTAAGTGCTTTTTTTTCTTCCTTGAGTGCTTTGAAAATGTGGTCTCAGAGCAGGTACCTGGGAAAGAGATTATCTGTTATATACATTGCTGTCACATTTCTGACTCCGTCTGCCTTCACAACAGTTTTAAATGCTATATTTTTAAAGTCACAAACAGTGTGCTTATTTCCCTGTCTAACATGCTCTAGGTGACCCTGCTGAGCAGGGAGGTTGGACTAGATGATCTCCAGAGGTCCCTTCCAACCTTACTGATTCTATGATTCATTGCATACAATTCAGTTAGTAGTATTTTCTTCCTATCTTAATTTTCTTTATTATTATTAAGAAGGTTAAGTAGGTTACTGCATAACTGCTATAGCGTAATGCCTCATTCTTTAAACTTTGTTCTTCTGTGTCTGAATTTAGGTTATTATATATTTATTATGATAATAAAAACTTATGGTTATCAAGCTTTAAAGAAGCTCAGCAATATTCCTAGTTCATATAAAGCATCATGTATGTTACCTTTTGATGCAGTTATCAGCATTTGTGTGGCTTGATTCTGGTTTTACTATGATGTATGAAAATCAAAAGTAGTTCTAGCTATGAAAGCCAAAAAATGAATGAGCTCTTTGATTTACAAATTTAATTTAGTAGACTAGAACTGTATACAATTTTTGTAGGAATTGGTAGAAAATGTAAAAGAGAAAATTCTTTTTGTAGAAAACAAAAGTCCAGTACCATAGTAGTTGAAATTACATGAAAACTATACTGAATGTACATACTGAAAAACTTATTTCTCAGTGCTTTGATAAGTTAATGATAGAGATATTTCAAGTAGTATTGCAGCTATTTTGAGAAATAGTCTAAACAGAATTGAGAATGATGTATTTAGCATTTCCTCAAATGACATGTGTAATTGCTTGTAGATATATATGCCTAGAGAAGTTGTTATGTATCTGAGTTACCCAAATATATTTGAGATTTTCTTGCATTGCTTTGAGAATTTAGAATCTTCACTTCTGTGACAGAAAACAGGTATTCCTGATGATATAGTAACAGCATAATTCAGGTAGAATATCATCCAGGAAAAAGTTTATGAACATGTATGCCAGCATTACCCACAGGAAAGTAGAATACTATAAAGGCCTATGAAAGGGAAGCATGAAATGCTGACCTCTAATGCTATATTGATTAAAATTTTTGTAATTAAAATCCTTGGGTTTCCAGGAGCTGACTGACATAGCTACTTTGTGCTTCATATTGTTCAAATGTAACTTAAAATCCTAGACAAGGAGGAAAAGTTATCATTGTCACAGTTCAAGTTACAGATCACGCATGAGCAGAAAAAGTGATATATCACCTTAGTATATTAAGGTGGTAACGAGGCTTTTTGGTTCTTTGCTACAGACTCTTGCTCAGTGTTGTTGATCAAACTTCAAACTACCAAATGTATACTTGATTTTCTTAAAGGAAGAACATGCCTATAAACTCCTAGGGTAAATTCAGATTAGCACTTAAATTGCAAGGCGCTCCTCAGCAGCAGGAGACCTTTTCAAACTGCAGTTTGCAGTTTGCCCTTTGGTGCTTCGGTCTATACATTGCAATAACAATCTGAGTCAGACCCACATACCCAATTTTGAAATTTTGTGAGTTTGAATGGGAAATGCCACAAGAGATTTCATTGTTTTCTAGTTTCTGGAATCACCATATAATCTTTATTTGTTTTTTATAGAATATGTAAATTTAAGGCTTGTTGTTTTGCAGAAACAATGCACTTCATGTTTACATTAGTTCCAATACTTTTATATTATAGAGGCTTTTCTACAGAAAAAAAAAAAAATGTCTTCCTCAAGGCCTTTAGGACACTGTTAGGGCACCTTTCTCGTTATCCCTTTGAAAGGTGATAGAGGGTGTATAAGTGATCTGTATCAGGTCCTGTTGTGTACTTACTGTCATGCCATGCTGCATTTATTCCTTTAAAAGGCATCAACCAGGCCTTTTCACAGCATCATAAGTGCCAAAAAGCACTCAGTCAATTTGACCATGCCTGAAAAGTAACTGAACAAGACAAGGTTGCGGTATAGATTACTGTAGTCAGATTGTATTGTAGTTGCTTTCCATAGCTAAACAAAACATCTACATTATTATTATTAAAATGTTAATAATACAGAGACAGTTATTAAAGGGGAGGAAAAACACAGAGATTTAGATTGAAATGGTCAATCAGTGAAGAGGAAAGGTTCAGGAAAGCTCTTGCAGTCAGCAGAAGCTCTGGATCAGAAGATCCTCCCACGAGCACCACCAGACTGTATGCAAGGACAAAGAAGATGCCAGTGGTAGCCAGGCAAGGGGAAGTACCTCAGGAATGGACTTGTTTAATGTGTTCCCCACTCACCTTTCCATGTGCTTTGTTAAGTATATGCAGCAGTTCCAAAATACAGTAGTTAGCCAAATTACTATTCAAAACTGTTGGGAATTGGGAGGAGGTGATTTCAAGTCTTCCTTGAGACTTGAGACTGCCATTCCTGTTTCATCTGTGTCTTTTCCTCCCCTATCCTATCACTTGTTAAGTCCACAATTCTTTTTTTTTTTTTTTTTTTTTTTTTTGGTCTTTCTTCCATATGGCAGTATGCATTAGGAAAGAGGGGAAAATGCTCAACCTATTCTTTCAGTCCCATAGGAAACAGAGGGGACATTTGCAATTTATTTCCTCTTCTTTATATTTGTGCATAAGACAGAAGGTTTGAGCTGTCTCTCTTCCTTTCCAGTGACAAGGGCTGGTCACTCAGTCCCAATGGTACACTTACTGGAGTGTTAAGCAGATATAGCAGCATTCTTTGCAACTACCTCAAATCCTCTTTTGTGTTGCTGATATAGTGGAATTCAGTAAAATGTTGATTAAACACTGAGCTGAACTCTCTTGTGCTAACTTCAGTTTACTAATTCTTTGTTCATGATGTCTTTACAGTCAGTGACTACACATCCTTATTTGGATGCATTTACCATCCAGGAAATGAGAAAAATCTAAGCACATCTTAAAGGAAAATATGTTGATGTATGTCCTGTATCAATAAAAAGATCACTATAAGCAAAGTTAAGTGCAATAGTGTTTAAAAGAGAGAACAACCTTCTATATTAACTCTAAAAATATAACAATCAATGGAACCAAAGAAAACCTACCATTGTAATTTCCTTTCACTAAATACCAATGCAGATATCGACCAGCTATCTTAATTGACTTGTAAGTCAGCTTTTTAGGCATTGAATTTCTTCACTGTGAAGGGAACAAATAGCCAAGTGACTCTTATTTAAATGTGTCTATTTATGTTAAAAAAACCAGAAATATTTGTATGAAAGAACAAACTATGCTCAAGGGGTAATAGATAAATATAAAATATTCTTCTCTTCAAGGATCTGATTTAATTAACAAGACTTTGAGTCAAAATTTTACAGTCAAAGCAACTGTGCTATTTCCAGTCCTCATATCCTCGTGATATTCTCATGGTTCCATCTCTTGAGTCCAAGTAGGTATCTGAAAATCCTAATTTCATGGAAGTTTAAAGAGGCTTTTCCCTTATGGGGGATTTTGCATAGGACATTTTGGAAATACAAGAGGCCCAAAATCTTGAGGGCTGCTTAAGTTAATGTGTTGCACTTCAAAACTGATACAGAGTGAAAACATACAAATGGTCTGCTATATAGCTCTGCTTCATTTAATAATACACCTTCACTTCTGGATTCTTAAATGTCTCTGTAACTTTTAGATGAAAAACTAGGCTTTAAAGTCATGTAAGTGTTGCACTATGTACTTGTAAATACCTAATCCGACCATCTGCCATCTGAAAATGCATTTAAAGAATGAATTCTTTCAGTTTCCAGATTTTTCATAGATTACTTAAAAGTTGCAAATATGTATGCACTAAAGTAATCCATGAATCATCATCCTTTGGAATGGCTTAGACCTTAATGAAGGCTTAGTGAAAAATACTAACTATGAACCCCATAGGAGAAAAATACATTCTTCCTAGCTAAAGAGGTGGCGATTTAATGCTATTAAACATTTAATATAGTTAAGGAACATTTAGTAGTTCCTTAGTGAAGGCAAATAATAAGGGACAGAGACCAACAATATAGTCTTGTAGTTGGTCCTACTGTGTTACTACATCATTGTGCAGCCCAGAAAATATCAGCGGGATGCTAAGGATCCAAATTGTAGTCTAGGAGCTAGAGGAAATTCAGAAATGCAGAAATGCAGTAATAATTTCCATATTGAATGCCCTCTTATGTCAAGAATTTTTCAGGATGATGTAGTGCTTTCAATAAATATTACATTCCAAGTTATGAATTTTCTCACTGCTTTATCAGCTAAGCTGTCTCCCAAACTCAGCATTTGTCTTTACAGTGGAAGAGCTCTGCCCAGGACCAAGCTGAAAAATATTGGTTGAAAATCTACTCTCACAGTAATTGCTGAGATCCTCTTTTCCTTAAATATGTGGTTATTAATTAAATAAATGTAGAATTCCTCTAATTCAAGCCACACAGGAACTGAAAAGGGGCTAAACTGGTCAAAATACCAATCCAGGGCTTTGTGCTTGCATCCATTACAAAACATGTCCTAACTGATACATGAATTTTCCAGAGATCTGTAACTATTCATGACTGGAATTCAACAGTAGATCCTAACCAGCATAATACCCCTAAAGACTTCATAGTTATTGTATACATCTTTCTGTGATTTTTAGCTCTGCACATTGCACATTGCCTGCACACTGGACTTAATTACCCTCTCCCAATAACTGCATTTTTATTTATTTCATTTTGCTTTTAATTAAGCATCCAATAAAGTGATTTACTCAGTCTTCTGTTATCAACTCTTTTTTAACTTTTTTTTTTTTTTTTTTTATCTTATTAAGAATAGTTTACTGAACTCCTTTCTGGGAACAGTCAGTTCAGCAAAATCTGAAAGTAGGATGCAGAACAAGGCATTCTGAATCATTGAATCAAAAAAAAAAAAAAAACAAAAAAAACAAACAGATATAATGCTCATTATTAACTGTGAGTTCTTCTCTGTCAGTCTTTGGAAGATAATTGAAGTATGCCATTTTCGTTACCTAGGTGATTGTCAGAGCTCCTAAACATAGAAAATGAAACTTGGGCAAGAGAGAGTTCTGAATCACAGCAGTGAGATTTAGCCTGTGTCATTCTCATTTATCAGCTGTCTACAAAAGACACTTTCATTTTATACAAACACAGACAGCACAATAATTCTCTGTTGTTACTCTACCACATATACCATCATGTTACCGACTAGTCCCATACTGTGTTTATGCCTTAGCACAAACAATAGCATCCATTCAGATACCAGTAATCCAGCTCTCCCCTTAAATGAGAAATTTAGTATGAAGTGATCTTAAAATTTTACAAAAATAAGGTTGCATATTTTTTCTCCCCCCCCCCCTTTTTTTTTTCCTTTTATGATGTGTTTTGGCTCTTATAGTATAAACATTTCTGATTGCAAGACAGGAAAGGGGGTCAGGGCTGAGGACTCTGCCAGTGTCTCTGGCAGAGAGAGACGCTCAAGGCATGTGAGGGGTTGAGTAGATTTAATAAAGGATTTATGCTCCAAACTGTGTGGATAACCCCCGGAACTGCACACTGGGGTTACTGATCGGATCCTGCTGGTACACACGGATTGGACACCGAAGACACCGAAGTGGGACTCGCTCCCAAGGGCTCCTATAATCTGCTAGAGGTCTTTCCTTATATTGACTATGCTTGGGCAGCTACTGTCTAGGAAGCAACTAGAGGTTAACAAAATAGATTATACGCGTCTGGCTTTGACAGGTTTCGGCCGATGTGTAGAGAGCACATTTTGGAGCTGCGGTCACATAATTTGCCAGTCACCTGGCTTCTTGCCAGATCTTCCACAGATGTCCTCACTACAACATTATATAATTTAAGTCCAGAAGCTTAGCTTAAAAAATAAAATCTAGAGGCTCAGCCTTAACAGCATTGGCATTGCTGCTGTAGCGCAGTGGATCTATGCACTGTGAAATTCATTATTTTATTATGTACCTCTACTTACTAGGTATGTGCTTTATGTCATACTGGCAGATCAAAAATAAGACGGCAAAAAAAAATCTGAAACTTTTTTAGAATGAATTAGATTTAAATCATTTTATGTATGTACAAAAAAAGATTTTCTACCATGAAGTAGGGAGCAAGGGGAAGCCAGCCAGCTCTAAGAAATTTAGTGAGAGAAATGTGAAAGGAATATTGAGCAAATAGTTATCCTTCATGTATGTGAAGCATCTTGTCAGTACCAGAGTTTGTCTGGCTTTTAAGTACTCTATTGTGTTGCTGTCTTTGGAGGTACTGGAACTAGTATGGAAGTGAAAGGGTTTTTTATTTGAACTCAGTTTACATAATAAAGAAAGAATAAAATTCTGACATTCTGCTTTGAAATACTCAGTGATGGTAATGAAAAAATAATAATAATAAAAAAGAAGTATCTCTATATCTTCCTTAATATCTGAGGAAATCCCATTCATCTCTAGCAGGTGGTACCAGATGCAGCAAAGCTGCAGAAAAGTATACAAGCTCTAGCGAAAGCCTAGAAATGAGTAAAATCTTAACATTATTTAGTATATACCTGTCTGGTTACACAAACATGCAGCTATTACTAAAATTACTTGCTTGAGGAATGAACTGGAATTTAGTTCATAACATTTGTTCTTCCTATAATAAAAGAGGCAAGAGATGGAAGAAGCCCCAGCACTTGTCACCCACTGTAGCTGGGTGTAGCTACTGCAAAGGAGCAGTCTAGGTTGCCCCTGAATAGAGAGAGTTGGGGCTTTTGATGCAGACAGCCATTATTTAGGGTGGATCAAGTATCCTGTGAGTCAATAGTAGAGAGGGGTCTATTTAAGAGCCAGGCCTGGAGCACAGCTCCCAGAGTGCAGTGAACAGAGGCAGCAGTTCGTGCAGGAAGAGCATGGTTAGGTGCAAGAGGACATCTTTCTTTTTCCAGTGCTAGTAGTGCCCAGTCTTGCTAACATGGTTGTAACTCGCCGTAAAGCATATTTGCCAGTGGCTGTGGGAATTGCTGCATCAGCTGTGTTGGAAGCTTCAACCCAGAGAGAGCCTCTTGCAGCAGATGCTGCCCTACAGGTCTCAGGCTGCAGGGGGTGCTTGGAACCTCTCCAGAAGGCCTGGACTGATGGTCTGCCCTCCTGCAAGAGGTGTGCTGTTGTTGATGATTTGTGTTATCAAGTCAAAGCGTTGCAGGATGAAGTCAGTAGACTGAAATATGTGAGAAAGTGAGCAGGAGATAGGCAGGGAGTACTTGTACTGCTCTGGGAGTCCCACTCCCCTGCTGCGGGGGAGTTGCTGGAGGACTCTGTGCAGAGTGAAATAGTACAGCACAGCACTGTTGAAAAAGGCTGGAAGCTAGTTGCTTCTCAAACAAAAAGAAGAAAGGCCCCTAATCCTCCTGTAGACCTGGAGTTACAGTTGAAGAAAAGGTTTAGTGCACTCCAGGATGAGGAGGACCCAGACCTCAAAGGTCAAGTTGCTCAAAGGAAGTGACTGGGCTGCCTGAGCCTATCTTGCATGACTATTTCGAAGAGTCAAGGAGTGGTTGTAGTGGGTGATTCCATGCTGAGGGGGACAGAGGTGCCCATCTGCCGACCTGACCCCTCCTCTAGAGAGGTTTGCTGCCTGCTGGGGGCAAGGATATGAGATGTGTCTGAAAGGCTACCAAGGATTGTATGCTCATCAGACTACTACCCTCTGCTGCTCTTTCACGTGGGTGCTAACGATACTGACAGCAAACTACAGACAATCAGGGAAGACTTTAAGGCCTTGGGCACGGTGGCCAAGGATCTGGGAGCCCAGGTGGTCTTCTCGTCAGTCCTACTGATTAGGGGGAGGGATGGGAGGAGGAGAAGGAAGATTTCCCAAATCAACAACTGGCTACGCCATTCGCTTTGACAACAGGGTTTTGGATTCTATGACCATGCAACATGGTTTGAAGATCAACAACTGGTGGGGAGAGATGGGATTCACCTCACCAAGCAGGGCACATTTGCCTTTGCAAACAGGTTGGCCAGCCTAGTAAAGAGGGCTTTAAACTAGGTAGGAGAGGGGAAAAGGGGTGTCATGCAGAAAGGGTAGACAACAAAACACAAGTTGTGTTGGGAAGTCTCCAACAAGTGCAGGCAGCTGGGGATGTGCGTGTGGGACATGGCTATGGGGGACCCCCATACATCCTTCCTGGGGAACATGCAAGCATGACTACCTCTTTGAAATGCAGGTACACCAATGCACACAGCATGGGGAACAGGAGGAGCTGAAGATCTGTGTGCAATTGCAGGGCCATGATCTCATTGCAGTCACAGAGACATGGTGGGATAGCACTCGTGACTGGAATGCTGTCATGGATGGATATGTGTTTTTCAGCAGAGACAGGCCAGGAAGGCGAGGTGGTGGAGTTGCTCTTTATGTGAGAGAGCAGCTGGCACATCGTGAGCTCTACATAGGGGTGGAGGAGGAGGAGGCAGTAGAGACCTTATGGGTGAAGATCAAAGGGTAGGCTAACATGGGGGACTCTGTTGTGGGTGTCTACTACAGGCCACCTGACCAGGAAGACAGTTGATGAGTCCTTCTATAGACAGTTGGAGATAGCCTCACGATCACAGGCCCTGGTTCTCATGGGGGACTTCAACCACCCTGACGTCTGCTGGAGGGACTACACAGCAAGGCACAAACAGTCCAGGAGGCTCCTGCAACGCATTGATGATAACTTCTTGTCACAAACAGCAGAGGAGCCTATGAGGAAGGGTGTCCTGCTGGAGTTTGTCCTTACCAACAGAGTGGGACTGGTTAGAGGTGTGAAGGTTGGGGGCAGCCTTGGCTGCAGTGACCACGAGGTGGTGGAGTTCAGGATCCTGCAGGAAAGAAGAAAGGTAATAAGCAGGATTGCAACCCTGGACTTCAGGAGAGCAGACTTTGGGCTCTTCAGAGACCTACTTGGAGGAATCTCGTGGGTTAAGGCCCTAGAAGGAAGGGCGGTCCAGGAGATCTGGCTAGTATTCAAACATCCCTTCCTCCATCCCTATGAGTAAGAAGTGCAGCATAAGGGGCTGGAGACCTGCATGAATAAGCAAGGAGCTCTTAGCCAAATTCAGACAGAAGAAAATGCACAGAATGTGGAAGACGGGACAGGCTACTTGAGAGGATTATAGGAATGCAGTCAGAGTATGTAGAGATGTGGTGAGGAAGGCTAAGGCCCAGCTGGAATTGAGTCTGGCAAGGGATGTTATGGACAACAGGAAGGACTTCTTTGAATAAATCAGCAGCAAGAGAAGCACTTGAGAAAATGTGGGCCTGCTACTGAATGGGGCGGGGGCCTTGATGATGAAGGATACAGAGAAGGCAGAATTACTGAATGCTGCCTTTGCTTCAGTCTTCACTGGTAAGGACAGCCCTCAGGAAGCCCAGAGCCTGGACATGAGGGAGAAAGTCTGGAGAAGGGAAGACTTTCCTTTGGTTGAGGAGGATAGGATCAGAGACCTTCTGGGCAGGCTAGACATCCACAAATACATGGGCCCTGATGGGATGCACCCACAGGTACTGAGGGAGCTGGCAGACATTGTTGCCAGGCCACTCTCCATCCTCTTTGAAAAGTCATGGAGAATTGGAGAGGTGCCTGAGGACTGGAAGAAAGCCAATGTCACTCCAGTCTTCAAGAAGGGCAAGAAGAAGGACCTAGGCAACTATAAGCCAGTCAGCCTCACCTCCATCCCTGGAAAGGGGATGGAAGAGCTCCTTCTGGATGTCATCTCCAAGCATACGGAGGAAAAGAAGGTGATCAGAAGTAGTCAGCATGGATTCCCCAAGGGGAAATCCTCCTCCAGTGGAAATCCACCAGTGTGAGAGCCTTCTCTGATGGAATGACTGGCTGGGTAGATGAGGGGAGAGCAGTGGACATTGTGTACCTGGACTTCTGCAAGGCTTCTGATCCTGTCTCTGCTAATATCTTCCTAGAGAAGCTCCGGAAGTATGGGTTAGACGAGTGGACAGTGAGGTGGATTGAGAACTGGCTGAAAGACAGAGCTCAAAGAGTTGTCATCAGTGACATGGAGTGTAGTTGGAGGCCTGTGGCAAGTGGCATCCCCCAGGACTCAGTACTGGGTCCAGTCCTGTTCAACGTCTTCATCCATGACCTGGATGAGGGGACATTGTGCCTCCTTACCAAGTTTGCCGATGCTACCAAGCTGGGAGGATTGGCTGATACACCAGAGGGCTGTGCTGCCATTCAGAGAGACCTGGACAGGCTGGAAAGCTGGGCCAAGAGGAACCTCCTGAGGTTCCACAAGGGCAAGTGCAGAGTCCTCACCTAGGGAGAAATAACCCTAGGCACCAGTACAAGCTGGGGGCTGACCTTCTGGAGAGCAGCTCTGCAGAAAAGGACCTGGGCGTGCTGGTGGGTGACAAGTTGACCATGAGCCAGCAAGGTGCCCTTGTGTCCAGGAAGGCCAATGGTATCCTGGGGTGCATTAGGGAGAGTGTTCCCAGCAGGTCAAGGGAGGTGATCCTGCCCCTCACCTCAGCCCTGGAGAGGCCTCATCTCAAGTACTGTGTCCAGTTCTGGGCTCCCCAGTGCAAGAGAGACATGGAGCTGCTGGAGAGAGTCCAGTGTAGGGCTACAAAGATGATCAGAGGGCTGGAGCATCCGCCCTATGAGGAACTGCTGTGAGAGCTGGGCCTCTTCAGTGTGGGGAAGAGAAGACTGAGGGGGTATCTTATCAATGTGTACAAGTACCTGAAGGGAGGGTGTCAAGGGGACAGGGACAAATTCTTTTCAGTTGTCCTATGTGACAGGACAAGAGGCAATGGGCAGAAATAGAAGCACAGGAAGCAGAAATTGAAGCACTGGAAATTTCACCTGAACGTGAGGGAGAATTTCTTCACTGTGAGAGTGACAGAGCCCTGGAACAGGTTGCCCAGAGAGGCTGTGGAGTCTCTTTCTCTGGAGATATTCAAAGCCTGCCTGGATGCAACCCTGCCTAACATGCTGTGGGTGACTGCTGAGCAGGGAGGTTGGACTAGATGATCTCCAGAGATCCCTTCCAACCTTACTGATTCTATGATTCTATGATTTAGCTGGAGGGAAGCTGCTCTGTGAGACCAAATGATCCTGGGGATTGCAGACAGTCATCTTCCAAAACTAAAATATTGTTTTAGCTCTCTATTGTTTCAGTCCAAAATCTTGTACCCTGAAGAGAAGACAGAGAAGAGAAGACATGTGTTTGCACCAAGAAAGAAAAGGGTTCCCAGAGCTCTGCCATAACAAGGTCTTTAAGTGTGTCAGGCTTCTTTCCAGCTCTTTGGTTAGATACTTTTTCAAAGTAATAAAAGATATGAGAGATGTAAGCCTCACATCTTGACCAAGTACCGTTTTGTAAATGGACATTTACTCATATTACCCAGAGAAGCTTGATTTGACAGTGCTAGAAAACTAGGCTCAGTGCTCAAGGCAGTCATAGTATAATTACAATTTACCCACTCAAATAAAATAAAATAAAATAAAGAGTCATGTTCAAGACTTTATTGGGGCATAGGGCTTAAAATTGTCAGATGCCAAAAATCCTTAGGAGCAAAAGAGCTATTTTCCATGTTTTGAACCTGGATAGGTTGACACAGTGCTTGTTTATATCCTGATTGATTAAATATATAGGAAAATGAAGAACCCATGAGCATTCCTCCATTTTTTACATCAGTTATTTTCCATAAAATATTTAGCAGCACTCATGCAGACTTATACAAAATAAGAATACACAAACTTTGTTGTGAAGAGACTGAACTTGTTGAACTTTTTAATATTTCACTGATAAAGTGTTATCATATTAAATGTACCTGGTCTACTCTTTGTGTTCTATCTTTTATTTCTAGCCAATGGAGATTTTGGACATTGTTGTACTCATTTTTTCAGAAAACATCTTATAATAGGAAGTTATGATAACCCTAAGAAAAGAAGAAAATAGCAAGTCATTTTAAATTTTATATAGCCAGTAAAGACCACATTGTGGAAATATTGAGCATCTTTCACAGTTTTGTATCACTTGGTGGGGTGAAGTATTGAAATGGAAGGTATAAACAGTAACAATATCCTGGTTTAGTTTAGGGAAAAATTCATTTTAATTTATAACTCAGTTCTGCTCTGTAGTTCTTACTGTTCTGTTCTTAGTAGTTCTTACTACAAGTAAGAAAGCAAAGAAATACTCATTGTTCCTTCTTATTAAAAAAATACAATATTAATATCATAATATTTAGAATGATCTTGTTGTGCAAGTGTCTAAGTACCAAAACAAAATCATAGATCAATCTGGAGTGCTTTTTGAGGACTTTGGATTTCAGTTCTTCATGCTAGATTTACCGCAGTAGGTCTTAGTGATCTTGAATAACTAGAAGCATAATCATAATAATGAGACCAAGATGGAAACTTCCTGAAAAGAAATTTTAAGTTGTCAAATAACTGATACAATTCATATATATATATATATATATATATATATATATATATATATATATAAAAATTTGCTCTTTCGATTATTCTAGCATTTTAGATCATCCTAGCAATGTTTGTCATTGGGATGGGTAATAAAGCTTAAGGATAGGGTGAATTTTCCAAATCAAATGAATTATAATTTATTAACAATGTGTTTGGAGAATATTGAATCATATATTTCAGAATTCAGGGAAATGGGTATTTCATCGATATCTTCACTTCCAAAGTCAGACAGCATAAACTTCCTGTCATGAAACAAATAAAATAAATGAAACAGTCCATCATAGACTCTTACTTTTCCTCAGTCATTGAACAGAGTTTACATTTACAGTAGCACTTCCTCAGAAATTACTCAGATGCGCAAGGTATCTTCCACTGTGAGAAATGCAGGAGTATCTCCAATGCGCTGTTTTAATAGTATCCTTCTTGTTCTTACACTCTCCTTGTTTGCATCCCCCATAATGGCCAGTAATACTGAAAATACATAATACATTTGAGATTTTACCAGCTGTTGTCTTTCAGTTCTCATCTTTTCTTCAATTTCTTTGGCTGCTGTTTGACCAAAGTGAAATTTCAGAGTCAGAAACTAAACAAAAGTGATTCAAATAGCACTACAGCACCTATGCTGAGTTGTTGAGTAAGTGAATTTCAGTTGGTAGGACAGGTGTTGCCTTCACTGTGAACACCCCAAATGATAAAGTTTCATACGGGCTTCTCACGGGTGTTTTTGCTATTAATGAGTTTTTAATTAGGAAAAAGACAGAAGCAGCATTATGAATAGATATGTTCCTGCAGACTCTTTGTTGTTCTTGTTGTTATTGTTGTTATTAGGATAATAACAAATTAGGAAAGTGCTCTGGCTTCAGAAAAAGTGTTTTTACATTAATTTTATTTATGATGAGGACAAGTGTATTATGCTGGGAAAATATTATTACAGATAGAAAAGCAATCCTCCCTTATTAAAGACTTTTTAGCATACGTGAATTTTTGTGCACGCTTGTATGCATGAACATAAGATTGGTTGAAAATTATCCCTTGAAATTCTTTTCTTGATAAAATATTTTCTTTCTAATGAAATAAAAGTGTTGCAACAGCCTTTTTTTTTTAGGAAAAATAAACTCTTTATTGGAAACCAGTTTTTCAAAAAAGTTAAAACATTTCTCAAGAGACAAAAATTTCTAATTTTTGAAAACCTGTATTGTACAGCTAAGTAATAGAAAATATTGTAACCAAATCTCCATCTCTCATTTGAAGGAGATCTACACCAGAAAGAGAACTATTCCTGCAAGTCTAACGTGACTGCAGTTTAGATTTAGTAGTAAAACTTGTAGATATGCAGTGTATCAATGCAATGAAAGACTGTTTTGATTTACTAGGAGACTGATTTATTGGAAGCTTGACAGCCTGGAGAAGCAGGCAGAGCAGAGCCTCAAGAAGTCCACCGAAAGAGATGCAGAGTTCTGCATATAGGGAGGAATAATCTCACACATCAGTTCAGGGTAGGAGCTGACCTGCTGGAGAGCAGCTTTGCAAAGAAGGACCTAGAGGTCCAGGTGGACGAGTTGACTGTTAGGCAGCAATGTGCTCTTGTGAAGAAGAAGGACAGCACTAGGCAGAGCATTGCCAGTAGGTTGAGGGAGCTGATCCTCCCCCTCTGCTCAGCCCTTTTGAGGCCACACGTGGAGTACTGTGTTCAGTGCTGGGATCCCCAGTATGAGAGACACAGAGGTACTGGAACAAATCCAGGAAAAGGCCACTAAAGTATTTAAGGAACTTGGGCCTCTCTCATACAAGGAAGGGCTAAGAGAGCCGGGACTGTTCAGCCTAGAGAAGGAAGACTGAAGGAATGTCTTATCAATGTATATAACAGGATGTCAAGCAGACAGGGTCAAATGCTTCTTAGTGGTGTCCAGTGGCAGGACAAGTGAAATGGGTACAGACTGAAACACAGGAAATTCTCTTGAGTATAATGAAAACTCAGGGTGACTAGTCACTGGAACAGGTTGCCTAGAGATGTTGTGGAGTCTCCATGCTTGGAGACATTCCAAACCCAAGCAGATACATTCCTGGATAACCTGCTCTAGCCGACCCTGCTTGAACAGGGTCATTGGACCAGATGATGCCCCAAGGTTCTTTCCAACCCCCAATATTCTGTGATCCTGTCATTCTGTGACAAGGGGTTTAAGGGAAGCTATGCATGCTTATCCAGGTGAAATAAAGCACACAGTTGATGGGTTTCATTTTTTTCTCTCATTATCTGGATAAATTCCACTGTAATTACACGTGTAATTACACGTTACAGTTGCCTACCTCCACTAAGTGTGTAGTACCTACAAACAGAAGAAAACTTTTAGTTTCTTCAGACTTTCTGTTTAATTCAGCTTTTGGTTATTTTCAGGAAAAAAAAAAAAAAAAGAGAGAGAGAGAGAGAGAGAGTTGCAAACTTTAAACTCTACCTACCTGCAGCCAAAACTTCACTAATTATATTAGTATTATCCTCATAATACATATTCAATTCTTTTAAATTTACTTGGCTAAAAAGGTTTTTAATTTCAAATGTTCAGAATCATTTGGCTCAACAAGCTTGAGTTGTGTTATGAAATAACAACACCATAATCACTTGATAACCACTTGAATATTGATCTCTTAGCTTTCCTGTTTCAAATGAAATGTACTGTATGCACATACTTTAACCTCTTTACAGATCATGATTTGTTACGAGGCTCTATTCTTCTGCCAGAAGAGAACTGCAGGGAACCATGATAATAGATTGATTTTTTTTTCCTGATCCTTTGTTGGTGGCTGCAATCACAGGAATGTGGCTGACATTTAAAACTAACTCTACCAGACTCATACCCCGTGGAGGATCATGTAGTTTTGGTCTTCCTTTCGTTCTATTTAGTATTGACATACAGCTGCTAGGGAAATCTTCTTAGCTGCCAACATCATGCAGACAGTACTTTAATCTGTTTGCCTCTCCTAACTGCCAGGAAGATCGCTGTCACCCAGACATCTTAATGTGTACGGATACAATCATCACTGCTGGATATCAGAATTAAAAATTCAGAAGGAATTCCATCCTTTTTTTTTCAACAGGAAAGGTAAAGTCTAGGCAACAGAGGTATCAGTTTTATTGCTGTGGCCATATAATCATACAGTTTAGAAGAAAGACCAAGTTTTTCAAGATAAACAAAGATAATCTTTTAATATAGAACTACTGTTGACAAAAACCTCCCTTCATTTTCTTTAATCAATGCATTCAGCCCTCCTACTGATTTAAATTAATTTATTGAGATATCATTAATTAGTGCCAGATTCACTTTCTCTGCGATAACTGCAAGAGATTGGTTAATCAATTTTAGAAATTTTGGGGTTTATAAACATAAGATATTCCAATGATTATTTCTTCACTTAATTTCAGATTATTTGGAATTGTAAGTCCTGTACTGGCATTTGTATAATCATGTGACTTTATCACTGCTATTTTCTTATCTTCTATTATTTCTCACACTTTCTTCTTTCACTTTGAGTCAAACAATAATCTAACTATATATATACCCACTTGTCTTGTTTTATAGTGCCTAGTAGAAAGAGACCTTGATTTAATCAGTCTTACAATACTTCTATGGATAAACCGTTCAAAATGTTCCTCTGGTGGTTAGCATTTCTTGTTTTTCCACTTCTGCATGATGTCTCATATAATGGGATACTGCCCTATGTCTGAGTCTTAAGTATATTACCAGAGTACTGTTAGTAACAAGTTAATGATTCTTATGAAAACAAATGTTCCTGTGATACTTCAATTTAAAGAAAAAAAAATCTTCCATGGGAGAGTGTACAGACAGGTGTTACTGGGCTGTGATATGGCCTAGAATAATCACTATATTGAGCTCAGGCACTTTGCTGATAACAGAACAGCTAAGGTAAAGCTTTTATTAGACATTGTCTAATAAGTTAAAGGACTAGGGTCTTTTTTCATGCAACCTTTTTGTCAACATTGCACAGTCTAGTTAGATGCTATGGTCAGGATTCTGTTCTTCTTCCCTGTGTCATTTTAACATACTCCATAAATACATTTCTAAATGTCTAATATTCCCACATTTCTCTTCTACCTTCCCAAAACTATCTCATTTTGTCTCTGTCCTCCTTACAGTCTCTTCTTATTCATCCTTTGGCATTACTTCCCAATAGTGGTACCTTGCTTCAGTCTTCTTCCTCTTTACTCCTTTCTGGGAAGTTCTAGTCCAGTGGCACAGGAGAGCACAGAAAAGCCAGATCACTGGGTGTCCCAAAATAATTACTTATGATTGATAGCTGAGAGAAGAGGTTGTGAGGAAAATCCTTCCCAAACCATAATGAACTGGAAAAAATATTTGTACTACATAGATAAAATCTTCAGTAGTTTTAGCTGCTCATCTCTATTAATGGTCTACAGCTTATACACAAATGAAGATGTTTTGTTGGCTTATTGTTTGTTGAATTTTGTCAGACATTGATAGGAACGGCAAAGACTTGACCCTTTGTACAACTCAGTATCTATTCGATGTTACAAAATGTAGGAAAGCTAAAATTCCATGAGCCAGAGAAGAGAGAAACAACCTACTATGGAAAGAACAATTTTCTTTTAACAAGCATGTGTTCATAAAAAAATAGAGTACGAAGGTACTTGGAGAGTTGCTCTGGTACCGTCCTGATGCATTGTGCCTTGAACAGCAAGCAGGACAGATGTGCTTTAAAGTCTTTCGAAGATACGGACTTCACTGGGTCTCAGGATTAGCTGGTAGAGCTTAGCTGAACATTCAGGATAAATCGATAACTACCATGAAAAATTTAATCCTAGAAGTTTTATTCAATAGAATTCCAAATTTTTGAAAAGGATGAGTTAAAAGAGGAAGAACGGATAACCATAATCTCTGACATTATCAGGAAGATTTTTCACTCTCCAAAAGGCTGTAAGGAAGGGAGGGAAAAGAGTTGGGGCAGGGGGGAGGGTTAAAAATACCAGTTCAGAGTATCAAATATGTGTGGCTAATAACATAACAAGTGTTCTAGCTTTCATTTGTTCTGGCTAAAACCTGGCACTCCACAGTATCGTATCATTAGCTCAAACAAGCAAGGGAGCCTGGTCAGATACACTCTAACCCTTCAATACAAAGACTTCAAAACGAGAATGAGGGAGAAGGAAAATTCATACAATATACAGTGTGCATGTATGACTTGACACATTCCTCTGTGTGATATCCAGAAATTCACAGCATTTTGAGTAAGCATTGTTTCTATTATTTATTGTATTTTTTTCACTTTAAAAGCTGTGAAGTATACCTACACATTCTTGCAAAGCGCTTGTAAATAGAGAACAGATTCAAAGCCACAAATTTTTTTGCAAAATGATTTCTATTTCCAAGCAGTAGAGATGACTGTTTTAAGAGCGATCACACAGAACTGTTAACTAATACCAAGCTTAATGAGCTTTCTTAATTTTCAGTGGGATGGTTGAACTCTGATGGAAGTCTTATGTTGAAACACTGTATTAGCCAATAGTAACTTAACTCTTGACAGTGGACTTAGGAAACAGAGCCAAAGAAAGACAAGGAAAAGGTGAAAATTAGTTAATTTTGATTCTTTAATGAACAATTCATTGATATATTTCATTACTTGAAGGGTATCAAATCTAGTTACTTTGTTGTATGTATCACAATGAAGAGAAATTTTAGAGAGGGATGTAAAGAAGGATAATGAGGTAATCCTGAAGATGTTTAGAGGAAATTCCTAGACTGGAAAGGGGTAAGGTATCTAAGTACTGGTTGTTTAAGCTGGAATGAAAGATGCCATGTTGAAAAGCTACACTGATAGTTCAGCAGTGTTAGCTGTTTGCTGTCAGTTATTGACTGTGTTGTAAGTTGCCAACAAATAAGGATCCTAGAAATCTAAATAACTGTGGACTACCTTTAAATGTATAGTCAGCTGGAAAAAAAATTAAAACTCTTTCAAGGAAAACTATAATTTAATGTTAAAATTTCATTCACATTTTTAAATAGTAGGATTGGTATTAAATGGATAAATAATAGTATTCATTAATGTTCATACTGACACACAATCTACCTCAGGGCAAAGATGTATGCCTTCAAAATGTTCTACCACTGAAGGCCCAAGGAAGTCTCTGTTAGTGATGTTGCCAATGCGTTTTGAAAATATAGCTTAAAATTCATTAAATTCAAGTCGGAGCATATGCAATAGCTGCTCAAATTTCACTGTAGGCTTCTCTCAAATTCATCTTCTGCTGTAAACAGTCAGTATCTTTAAGCAATCCATGTTAACTTTGATAAGCTTTTTTTCCACCTTTTGTTAGTTATTTGTATAAGTATCTGGTATATGGTAACATTTTTTTGCTTAATGAAGATGAAGTCATTTATGCACAAAGCAGTTCAAAGTTAACAAACTTGATTAGCCGGAGGCATAGCATATGATAAAAATGCTATTAGAACTTCAGCCAATAAAAGCTGAAATGATCCATTTAATTTATGTTTTCGTCTTATCTGTAGTTATCGATTTAAATAATCTTTGTTTTTCTGACTTGTCATTAATTATAACTAGTTATTAATGTGTAATTGACTCAATTTAAACCTCAGTTCTAAATCTTGCTCATATGCAAACACATACACATGCTTATGCATACACACACATCCTGAATACATATCCATCTCGCTCTCTGTCTGCACATATGCTTGCAGAAGGAAACTTAATGTTTGAAATGTTTTATTAACACACTTTTCTTTATTCCAGCCATTCCCTTTATCTTCTTTGATGGTATCTACCTTTTAGTTTTAGTTAGCCAGTGGCTTAGAATACTGGAAAAAAAAAAAAAGTATTTCATACTTTTACCAATTAAAATGAACATTCCAGGGGTGCTTGTCTTGCACTGAACCTGTTTACTTAAAGTTTTGTACATTATGTGAATAAGATGGGAAGTGAATTCCTTGCAAGGCAGAAGTATCTGTAGGAAAATGTTAACCTCACAGACTGAGTTCTAAAAATGGTAGTCAGAGCACCTGAAAACCCCTTTGATCAGAAGTCAGTGTAAACACCTAATCACAAACCTTGATAGATTTCCAGTTTTAACTTAGTGCCTAATAAAGTGAAGTTTATCTCTGAAGATCTTTGTCACAGCTGGGCATAACTAGCAAAAACTTGCAAGTTACTACTTTCCAGACTTCAATTTAAAGGAGAAACTAAATGAATCTCAGCAGTTTGCCCCTTTAGGACAAAGTTGAAATGTGCTCTTATAGGTAGCATAATAAAGAATAGTCTATATCTAAGTCTCCAGGCTATATCACAAAACCAGCATGCAATTTGACTCATATTATCCATCTCCTCACAGAAGTATCAGAGCAGAATGATAAGACCACACAGGTCAAGAGTGAGACTCTTTTTCAGAGTTAAGGAGTGTTAGATACACGATTTATTTATGGCTAATCAACAGATTTTATAGGCAGCTCTGAGGAAATTTATTGTTAGTTTATCGTTATAATAGTATAATCAAAACACAAGAATCATTTATTTTTTTGTTTTGTTTCTAATAAAATAATAAAACAGAATAATATAATATACGAGAACAATAAAATAAAATGCTAACAATTGTAATCAAAACCAGTCAGTTTCTATTAAGGATCATTAACAATACCACAAAATTAATGATATGGGCATCTTCTCTTTTTCTTGCCTGTTAAGTTCTCATCCACAGTCCAACATGTAGAACTTTCCTCCCTTAGGAGGCTTAAGGCTTAAGTTATCATATCCCAAGCTGTTTTCCAGGAAGAGTACACTGTTGTTAAAACAGAGTCAGTGGTGGGAGTATTTTCTTCCTAAGTCTGGGATTCATTCAGGATTTTTTTTTTTTTTTTTTTTTTTTTTTTTTTTTAGTTTCTAATGGTTTATTTGCTAATACTTTCTGACTGGCTAAATATTTTGTTATACTTATATATATATATATATGTATATTAATTTTATGAATTCTATATATAGGAAGATTTCTTTTAGGATAATGCTTGCAAAAAAATAAATAAATACAGCTTGACAGAAATCTAAGTTAAAATCTTCTTAAGCAATAGTCAAATAATTTATTAAAAATAGATCAAAACTGTTATTCAGGTGATTGGGTAATTTTGTCACTGCAGGTAGGACCAGCTGTCCAATAGTGATCTGACCATAGAGGAAGCTGCAGGCAGAGAATTTATGTAAACAATTCTTCGGCTAGAGCTAAAATCAAGCCCAAATTAGCCAAGCCCATATTAGCTAATTCCAGAAAAGCCTGAGAAGGCCTGAGGTGTCTTGTATAGATTTATGTTGAAGCCTGAGTCTTAAGACTAGCACCTGGCATCATCAAGTTGTTTGGGCCACAAAGCTAACGTGGTTCCATAGCCCTTGCCTTCAGTGTGCTTTAGTATGGCAACTGTATCAGACACACCTTTCTTTGATGAGAATCTACATTTTTTTTTCTTTTTTTTTTTCCAGTGCATTATTGAGTACATTTGTTTAGTAGCTACCCTTACAAAAGCATGTCACCTGTGTTGACTAAACCTGTAGAGTACTGTGCTGGGAGCAGGGTAATTAAATTCAGTAGAGGCTATCCTGTTTTATACTATTCTCAGTTTTAAATCAAAGGTAGTAATAAATTTTATACTAGCTATGACTTCTAAACAATCTCTGTACTCCTTTGGACTGTGCGCTGCTTAAACAAAACCAGCTTATCTGGGGTTTTTGCCATCAAAACCAATTAACATGCCTTGAAGTAGAAAGATGTATTCTGCAAACCTTTGCCAAGTCATTCATTCCCCAAATTGCATAAAAATCTCTCAGTTCAATAAAAGCAAAAAAATCAATTTGTGTTTAGTACAAATTCTAATCAGAGGTTCACCAGTTCCTCCCTCCTCATCTAAGCTATTCTGTATGCATATGTGTGAACAAGCATCA
This sequence comes from Rhea pennata, assembly GCF_028389875.1. NCBI lineage: Eukaryota > Metazoa > Chordata > Aves > Rheiformes > Rheidae > Rhea > Rhea pennata. Next base: position 3,987,289 of record NC_084702.1, on the reverse strand, counting down.
CCTATTTATAGCTTTAATGTTTGCAATAAATTTTAAAAGAAATCTTTCCATTGTCAAGCAACTATTTCTTTCTTGAAGATAACGCATTACTAAGGTTTGCTTTAAAATACTGAAGTGAACAGCAGAGGCATAACTTTAGGTTCATGTCATTTCACAGAGGCCCAATGCTGTAAAAATACAAGTATGGTTAGCACTATTTGCAGAGGGTTCAGTGTTTACCTCCACTTTAGTTACAGCACTGTCACGCAGAGACCCACATAAAAATACTAACCTGCATAACTGTTTGGAGTAGGGAATATTTTTTTGTCCTCTCTGATGTCTTCTGTGGAAATGCTGGATAAACAGGACCTTTGACACACCCAATGATACAAAATCTGCTTTTTTTGCCATTGTTGTTATTTGCAATAGGTTGTGTTGTTTTGTTTCAAATGAAAACACAAGCATCTGCTTTGAAACGATAATTGAAATTTGGCAGAGATTTTCTTCTGCTGCAGATTTAACTTCTCCCCTTTCCCATCCTCATCCCTACAGGCACGTGACTGAGAGTTTCACCACACCAGTGGAGTCATGCTTCACACAGCTATATCATGCTGGCAGCCATTCCTAGGTCTGGCTGTGCTGCTAGTTTTCATGGGCCCGACCCTAGGCTGTCCGGCCCGCTGCGAATGCTCGGCGCAGAACAAGTCTGTCAGCTGTCACCGAAGGCGCCTGATATCTATCCCAGAGGGCATTCCCATCGAGACCAAAATCTTGGACCTCAGCAAGAACCGACTGAAGGGTGTCAGCCCTGAGGAATTCACATCATACCCTTTGCTGGAGGAGATAGACCTCAGTGACAATATAGTTTCCAATGTGGAGCCCGGAGCCTTTAACAACCTCTTCAACTTGCGGTCCCTCAAACTGAAAGGAAACCGGCTGAAGCTGGTCCCACTGGGGGTGTTCACTGGCTTGTCAAACTTAACAAAGCTTGATATAAGTGAAAATAAGATTGTCATTTTGCTGGACTACATGTTCCAAGACCTGCATAATCTAAAATCTCTTGAAGTTGGGGATAATGATTTGGTTTATATATCCCATAGGGCCTTTAGTGGACTGCTTAGCCTGGAGCAGCTCACCCTGGAGAGATGCAACCTCACAGCTGTACCAACAGAAGCTCTTTCCCACCTTCACAACCTTATCAGTCTACATCTGAGACAGCTCAACATTAACGTTTTGCCTGCATATGCCTTTAAAAGATTGTTTCGCCTGAAAGACCTGGAGATAGACTCTTGGCCCCTCCTGGACATGCTGCCTGCCAACAGCCTGTATGGTCTCAATCTTACTTCTCTCTCCATCACCAATACTAACCTCTCTGCAATACCTTACTCTGCTTTTAAACATCTGGTTTACTTGACACATCTAAACCTCTCCTATAACCCTATCAGCACTATTGAGGCGGGCATGTTTTCAGATTTAGCGCGTCTGAAGGAACTCCACATAGTGGGGGCCCAGTTACGTACCATTGAGCCTCATGCTTTCCAAGGGCTCCAGTTCCTACGTGTGCTTAATGTGTCCCACAACCTGCTGGAAACCATAGAAGAGAATGTATTCCATTCCCCCAAGATCCTTGAGATCCTCTGCATTGACAACAACCCTCTGGCTTGTGACTGCCGCCTCCTTTGGATTTTACAAAGGCAATCCACTTTGCAGTTTGGAGGCCAGCCACCAATGTGTGCTGGCCCAGACAGTGTCAAAGAGAGGTCATTCAAAGACTTCCACAGCACAGCTCTTTCGTTTTACTTCACCTGCAAGAAGCCCAAGATACAAGACAAGAAGTTGCAATACCTAGTAGCAGAAGAAGGGCAGACTGTGCAGTTGATGTGCAATGCTGATGGGGATCCTCAGCCTACCATATCCTGGGTTACCCCACGTCGGAGGCTGATCACAGCTAAATCAAATGGAAGAGCCACAGTGCTGGGAGACGGCACACTGGAGATCAGATTTGCTCAAGACCAAGATACGGGGATCTATGTTTGTATTGCAAGTAACGCAGCTGGGAACGACACCTATTCAGCCTCCCTTACAGTAAAAGGGTTTGCATCAGATCGTTTCCTTTATGCCAACAGGACCCCTATGTATATGACAGATTCCAATGACACCAATTCCAATGGAACTAATGTGAACACCTTCTCTCTGGACCTTAAGACAATATTGGTGTCCACAGCTATGGGCTGTTTCACATTCCTTGGAGTGGTTTTATTTTGTTTCCTACTTCTTTTCGTGTGGAGCCGAGGGAAAGGCAAGCACAAAACCAGCATTGACCTGGAGTATGTTCCCCGCAAAAACAATGGTGCTGTAGTTGAAGGGGAGGTTGCTGGACCACGAAGGTTCAATATGAAAATGATTTGATGGTTTTCTGCTAGCAGTGCTTTTTCTGTGGCATTATAACCAATTAAACCAGCCTGGCATGCAGGATCGCTGGGCAAAGGCAGCTTAATGCAGCTGTCACTGTTTCAAATGGTTGCGTGGAAATGGAAGGACTATTTGTGGCTGTATAGCAGAGCCTCCAAACCTTGAGGCATATATGTCAGGGCCTTTCACAGAACTGGTAAATTGTACTAGTTGTTTGCATTGCAAATATTTGCATTCTGGGGATATCAGTAATGAGCTGTTGGCTCATGCTCATGGACAACTGTTCAACATTTTCTACCACTACAAAAAGACAAAGAAAAAAGCCTACAGTGTAGGATTTACATATTTAAAGAGAAAGACACATTTGTCTAAAGCATATTCTGCAGTGAAATTTGTATCAATAGATCTCATTTGGTAAAGCCTTGCATCACACCTTCTAGTTGGTTCAACACCACAAAAAAAGTGTTTTTGCCTTTTTTTTTTTTTTTTTTTTTTTTAATATACATCTATACTGTGTACATTTAAAGCAATACAAGTGACAGGTTGTGCTTTTAGATATTCACCATACTGAGTCAAGTGTGATGTCATCCTCCTTTTAAAAACCATCTAATTCAGATTACACTCTGTAGTTACTAAATAGAAATGACATGTTTTTCTTCTCATGTGAAAATCCAGAGATGAATAGCAAAAATGCCCAAATATGTTGATCTTCTCTTCATATAAATATAAGGCCTGTGCCTAGTTTTGATACAGAATGGAATAGTTTTTATATCTGTGATATCACACTGGACCAGTTTACTGTAAAAAAAGCCCTGGGTCTCACCAAGGGAAGTCAGCCTACTCAACATTACTGACATAAAGGAATCTAGTTCTAGCTTTATCAGAGAGATCTGTTTTTAAATGCCCAATTTTAATTTCAAAATCATTGTTAAGATGTTAATGTGTACAGTGCAAAAAGAAAGAAGGTAATGCATTCTGCATACTCCTTGGGAAATATGGTCACATTACTAATTATTACAATTATAGAAGAAAATACAAAAGCTCTGCCATTAGAAATGAACTCTTCTCCAATGCCAATAAATTAGGGTTATCTATACATGATATAACATACAGTGGTATGCCACTGTCATTCGCATCTTGTATATTTATAAATAACATACAAACACAAAGCTATTTTACAAGACCAGATCACTTCAGCTATTTTTGGTGACATTTAGTAACTATATAGTTATTTTTCTTTCTGTGGCAGTATCTGAGAGCTAGAGGGACAATTCTTTCCAGATTTTTTTTTTTTTTTTTAATGGAGAAAAGACAGAAGTGGAACATAGTTCAGTATGAATAATTGTTTATAGTTTTTTTGTTTGTTTGTTTTATGCTGCTAAACAAACCCATGAAAGGCTCACTTGAAACTTTACTTTTTACCCACTGCAGTGTTGGTTTTAAGGGAAATTTTAGAATATTTTTATTTTGAAAGCCCTCACAATGGAAAAATAAGAATTTGTTTGTCCACCTCTCAATTTTCTGGTAATTATGAGCCATAGGTCTATGGTAGGTGGTTGATAAAAAATACAATTTACAGTAATTTGAATAGCTTAGAGAGAGAATAATGATGACTATGTATGTTCTTAGCTAGAAAGAATATGAGAATGCCGTAAGATCAAACATTCAGATTTATGTGATATAAGAGCCTGTACCCAAACTTAAAATTAGATTTCAGAACTTTGGACCTTAAAGTCAGACTGACTTGTAATGGGACTTGATTCTTCTAGAAATATTATCCACCTTCTTTTTCAGAGATTTTTTAAGCTAAAATTAAAAATATCCCACTACTACCAAGAGAAATGTGCCAAAAGTTGTAGGATCCATATGTACTCCCCAAGTATGTATGTAATATAACTATAGGACCCAAGGTCTAAGCAATTTTGAGAATTTCGTCCTATTGCTGCTAGTGACTTTTGTCAGTTAGTGATTTTTGTTTGATTCATTGCTCCATTTTAGGCCACCAAAGTGACAAGATTGTAAGGGCTGATAAAATTTTTTTCAGGTTAGTTTGTCTCAAAATTAGAGTTGTTTTTTTGTAGCTTTTTCTTATTTTCTTTTTTTATATACTCTAAACTATATAATTGGAGACTAATCACCTTTGTTCTTTGAAAGTTTGTAGAATGAAATATAATATCCTTGACTACACCAGACTACACTAGAGAATTTGTTTCTGTTGTAGTTATAAATACCCCACTGAAACCCCCCAAACTCTACTGTATCTAAATGTGGAGAATTAAACAGGGAGGAGAAGAAAAGGTGTATTGGTACTACCAACTGAGAAAGTTGCATGTGCCTTTCCCTTTTAATTGTAATTTTTCAATTGGTAATCTATTTCCCCTCCAGTGATTTCATGTTAAATACTAATACCAATGTTAGAAGCAAAAATTCTCTTAAAATCTCAAGGCCTGCAGTGGATTGCTTGTGTCTATACTAAATGACACAATAAAAAGCAATAGTTCTCAGAAAATAACCTGGAAAAGTTTTGCTTTTAGGATTATGAATTGCTGAATTCCCCTCTTCTCTTAGAATAACTCTAAAAAGTGATTGCATTGTTAGTGTGCTGCAATGATATCTAAGTAGTAGTGTCCTTGGTTAACTAAGTGGATTATGTTATGGTGATGAAACTACTACCTGCTCTTGGAGAGCACCACCTTGTAGACCTGTCAGCGTTTTCTGTATTGCACTAAGGTCCATTAGTATTAATAATCAGTGTTTGCCATTGGTCTATAGCTATGCTCTTCTCTTTGCAGTCTATTTATTTCTTTGTGAACTTGGCAAGGCATATGGTATCTCTTAATAGAAGTCAGGATAGCAAGGCTCAGCAACAAGCTTTTATTTTGCTCCACATAGTCTTCTTTTACTCTCACTGTGGGATTGTTTTGGGTGAACAAGAAATGCAGTGTCAAGTTCAGCCCTAGAAAAGCACTTTATTTTTGGCAACTTTTTTTAAGAATACAGTGAGAGTAGATGAATTAACATTTCCTCTGTCTCTTATGTATTCCAAGTCACATCTCTGTATGTCCTAGAAATTAAGGAAGCTCTGTATTTAACTTACTGCAAGGGAATATCATGTCAGAGGAAAGGAATCTGGCTGTGATGAGGCTTCCATCACGAGTCCACTGCCAATTTATTCAGATTCAGGTTTACTGTTCATACTGCCACCAAAAGAAAACGAATAAGCAAGGAATACTTTCACCCTACCTCTTACTTGTCTGTTGACTGCCCCACCACACATGCCCAAACGCTGTACAGGCAGAACAATGGCACAAGGACCATTCTGGCAGTCAAGAAAACCAAACTGCAAGGTACAGCAGAGTATTTCTGAAGAAAAGGAGAAAATGGATAATGTTGAAACCAGCACAACAACTTATGAAAGCAGGAACCCTATGATACGGACAATAATTTCTGTAAGAGTAGTGCTGAACCTCCCATATATATACGTATACACATTTTGAAGTCTGCTTCCATGGACTGACTCCATTCTCTTGCTCTTTCATAACAAATGAACGCACAAGTGTTGAGACTAACCAAGAACGTGTTACAGGGAACTGAAGAAACATCTTAAGAAAAGAATTTGCAGTGACCTAAGGGACCTACCACCTTAGCCATACTTTTTAGATTTTTAGCTCATTCTCACCATTTTCTTCTTTATTCTACCCTTTTCATCAGCTTGGCAGCTTTCTCTTCTCATAGGCTTCCTCCAAGACATCAGCTCAACAGATTGGGGATATTACTGTTATTCTGTTTCCTTCTTCCTTACCATTCATGCATGTTCTCAGTGACAACAGGGGCAGCACATCTAGAAGCAACTGAAATCAACCAGGAGATTCTGAGATTCTAGAGAACAGTTGGTACAACAGTCAGTTCCTAGGCATTTTTTTTAACCAAACATTTTTAACTAAGGACTCAATCTCGATGTTATCATCGTATTTACCCTATTTACCTAATCTAGTACTGCACCTTGTAAAGAAAGCGACCATTAGTCAGTAATCAACTGGACAATGCTTCTGTTTCTTTCCAAGGAGGCAATATTTGTGTAAATGAGCCACAGCCTGTTCTCCCTCTAATCTCATTCCCATATACATGCAAAAAAGTGAGGAAGGTTAAGCCTATTCTCTCCAGATTACATAATTACTTTTTTTTTTTTTTTTTTTTTTTCCCTCTGAATGATACCAACCTATCTGGCAGCTAGCATGGCGACTGATCTGTCTGTTGCCTTCTTCTTGGCTCAAAATGTGGCTTCACATGAAGTTTTAGAGAAAGGAGCACATAGTTAAGCTATCCCTCCTCTCTGAACTTTAGCTTCAGTTTTTTTCAAATATATGAACCAGGGTAACAGAGGTATCTTGTAAATTGCAGTCCATTGCAGATGGTCTGAAGTTTTGTCATAATACAATAGTGGACAAGCACTGGAATATCTCTATCAGACCTGGTTCTAAGGTCCCAGGTAACTGCTGTTGTACAAACGATTAAAATAAAATAAAATAAAATAAAAATGAAATAAAAAGAACAAAGCAAAAAAGAATTAGAAAATATTTCATCCAGTAATTTGAATGGTAACTGCTCCTGTAGGAGTTAAAGGAACATCTCTGGAAAAGGCAAAAAATTAACCAAAGCAGTAAGTCCTGGGCCTAATTGCTGAAGAATCACTACAATAATGAATGTGACTTTTTTTAAGTTAGCTAAACAATTTGGGTGCCCTGCTCCTATAACCTGCAATGACAACTACAAACTCAATTTCTCTTGGCAGCTTAGAAGAATCTCAGTGAGTTGGTTTGGTGATGCATGCTCCATTTGTCTGTCTTCTAGCTCTATCCTCTTCTCTTGTCTGTTGCACAACACTTTAATCCCAAATAAAGATCTTTTGGTTTGATTTAGTTTCACTATATATTTGTGTGTTTTTTGGAATCTCAAAGCAGGATCTTAATTCAAAAGGGGATGTAGAAGCTTGAATAAACCTTTTCCTGCTAAAGAAACCAACTTCTTTGTATTTTTTGTTACTGAGATAATCACATGGCAACAGTAAACTACAGGTTGAATGATTCTGAGTTTTTTTTATTAGTTTTATTATATTTTACTAAGAACAGCTACTTAGATCAGTTAGAAATGGGAAAAAAAATATTTATAGCCTCAAGAGAATGTAAAAATAGCAGGCATAAGTAATCTAATGTTTCACATTTTCAATTTAAATTTAGGGATACTTTATCCTTTGTATTCAAATAGTTCATAGAAGAGTACAGCAGAGAAAACCTTAACCTCATGACCTGATTATCTGTATTTAGTCAAACTTGAATCAAAATTTGCACCAAGCAGAGGTTTCAGAGCGAGAAACAGAAAAAAAAAAATCCACTCTGGTAAGGTAGCTGTAAATCAGGAGATATCTCTTTGACACTAGTGATGTTACTTCTTGGTTATACTGGAAAGTTGATAAAAGTATCGGGGGGGGGGGGAAGGGTGTTTCCTATACTAAGAAGACTATGTGGAAAATAAGCAGAATTTATCTTTTGATTCCTTTTCATACATTCTGCCCTGGATTATTTTAATATTTGCTATTCCTGACTAAGCTGGAGAATATGAAAATGTAGTTAGAGAAAAAAGAAAAGGATAAAAGACAAAAAAAATCCTGTAACCTCAAACAAGCCTGCGTATTTCATATGTGGTATTTGCAAATCAGCAAAATTATATACTCACATATTAACCAAGAACAACGAGTGGAAATTTCAGGGCAGTTGTTAGGATAGTGGTGAAATTGTACATTTTAATAATTTTGATTTCCCAGAAAAAGAAGTATTTCTTAAATAATTCATTTATGCTATTCTAATCCCTAAAAACACATGATGCTTCGGTCTCATTATACTGAGCATTGTAGGAATAGTTAGTAAATGACAACCCCTGGTCTGCTGAGCTAAAAAGCTCAAAGAAAGTTGACTATAGGCAAGTATATATGATGAGATGTCTCTCATTGCTTGGGAAGGGATTGCCATAGTACATAAATATGAAAATATCACCACACTGAAATCTATTTGCAAGCACGTGCAACTTATATGTATATGTTTGTATGTGCAAAACAGAAAGAGTTACATTTCTTTTTTTTTTTTTAATTTCAATTATTAAATGTATATATTTTTAAAAGATGACAAGGTTAACTAGAACAAAACTTGCAATTTATTTTAATATATACGATAATGATTATATATGAGAATTGAAATAGCCTGGCTCTTATGATCCATAAAGCACATAACAAGTTGGGTTTGTCCATAAGTTTGCTTCATGTTTGAGCAAAATATGATAATACCAATGCAAAAAAAAAAAAAAAAAAAAAAAAAAAAAAAAGGTTTTGTTTGTCAAGACAATTCTCCCAAATATAATTTTAAAATTTACCTTAGCATTTATGACATGATGTGCATCACACTTATCCAAAATTAAATCCAAATAAATAATTCCACGGAGTAGTAAGATTTCCTGAGAAAAAGTGAAGAAAATTTACACTGCTCCCCCTTGTAGTTTTTTGCCCTTTTTACAAGAGGTAATGGAGGAAACTATGCTAAGAAAAATACAGCTTTCTTAGCTCTAGTCCTGAGATCCTCCGTCAAGTCTTGACAACAGATTATTAACTCAGATCCACTACCCCTTCAACTGAAAATATAAGCCATTGCAGTCTGGAATAGAAGACTCTAGCATACATTTTTCTTTTCCTCCCTTTCACTCTTCCCTTATAGCATGTAATCCCTTGGCTCAAAGGGAAAACATTAGCCAAATCCAGATGCTTTTTGCAAACTGTCAGTCCATCCTATTCCTATTGCCTGTTTTGCACAGAGAATATATATGTGAGAGAAGTAATTATCAGGCTAAAATTAGAGGGGAAAAAAAAAGTCTACCATGTACCAGCACCATGGAGAGCACAGTCAAAAGGTAACAGATTTTCCTGACTTTGTATCACTGTTTTTATGAAGCATCTGATACTGAGAATCTGCTCCAGAAACATGGCTTCTAACCAGTATGCACACTCCCCAGAAACTGCACTAGAAAAAATTAAGTGGTGTAAGATAGAACCTGCAGAGTTTGGGTTCCTATCCCGCCATAACCCACCAAATCTACAGTGGAGGAACCTCTACCCACACTCTCCAACATATGATCACATTTGGAAAAGGACATAGGCCGTAACCTAAGCTATTGCTGTTCTCATTCTCCCAGGACTAGGTACTTTCACCAAATGAGTATCTTAGCTAAGCTTTGCATGATCATCTGAAACAAGCTTTCTCAGTAGTGAATCCACTATCCACTGAATCAGGGCCATTTTCATTAGCAGAAGGGGCGGGGGAAAAAAGTTATTGCTACCTCAAACAACAAAGAAGCAGGCTGAAGTCCTGCTGAACTGCTGTAAACAGAGTTGGGGGAAGGGGAAGAAATCTGAGCTATCCCAAGATTTCTGAATCTATTTTATCCTACAGCACTAGCATTTGAAGTCTCCAAATGGTTTTGCCTGACTTGCACCACTGTACCCTCCTTGGCAGCAGACTGTCTAATGCAGTAAATCTGTGGAAGAAATTTAATTATAAGTGATATTAAGAATCTGCCATTTTCATGTTCCTCTATTTTCCTTTAAACTCATAATCATCTTATTGACAGTTGCCTTCAGTATCACTGAAAAGACAAGCCATTGCACCTAGCACTGCACTAAGAACACTGAGTTCATAACACTGTTTTCTAAAAGGTTTCTTCTATTTTAAGCTTTAGGCTTCTTTTATGTAATTAAAGTTACTTTTTCTTGAATAGTTGATATTATATCATGAAGTAGAACCTGTCCTTTTATCACTGGCTCTGATACACTGTTCCCAGGCCTCACAGAAAGAGCAAACTATTAGTTCTCTCCATGAAAACCCGATAAAAACAACATTGCAGCAAGCAATTACTGACAAATTCATTAAAATCATCCAAATTAAAGCAAGAATCTGAACATAAAAATGGTCACCTCCACGCTCTCCAGCTCTCTGTCTGCTCTTTTCAGAAAAAAAACACTTGTACATAAGTCACAACAGGTGAACATTACTTCAGTATGGGATTTTTCAAAAGAAATCCAAAATGCTCAATAGTACAGTCATTTTTTTTATAATTTTCTGAGAATATTTATCCACTTTCTTTTTGAAACAATAACAACAACAACTCTCTAATATAGACTAGAAGAATAGTCTCCCATTTAGTAGTCCCCCTACTGAATACCAACATAACCTTTAACTAAGTAAATCTTGACATCTAAAATTTGAGAAAGGCTTGACTCTCTTAAATTTCATATTTGAAAAGGACAGGATGAAAGGGGGGTATAACATGGCTACATTGTTTACAATTAATAATCTCCATTCACAAAGATTAAGTTACTCTCACATATGCAAAGGGTTCACAGTAAATTTTCTGTACGATGTAATCTTCCCACATGCAGTTGTAGAGGAATGACTGCAAAAAGGGGTTTTATGTCTCCTGCACTCTCTGGACTGAGGGAAAGCTTGCTATTCTATTCTGAGAAAGCAGGAATACATCTGAAACTGCAAGATTAAGAAATGCAAAAATTATCACAAAGGACATGATCCTGATGCACACAGACCTGGTAGAAAGCTAGAAGATTTCATCTAAATGCCTTCTCCCCTAAAATTTCTCATGGAAAGCCTTATTTTCTTCCTGCACTTTGAGGAATATATTTCAACTTTAGTAATCAAGAGGAAACATAATACACTAGTGAGTCAGTGAAATATAGATTTTGATAGAGGGAAGAAATTAAAATTTGTGCAAAAGATGATATGGTAGTAATACGTAACACCTTATCTAATCGCTTGTGGTATTATTTGGACTTACATGATCTAGTTTATTAACTAATATCCAGGACATTCATTTAGCTCATTAAAGCTGTAATTACCAACTGGAAGATCTTATTTACTTCATCACTCCCTAAAGTGGAAGTTATATTTTTTGAGCTATTTTTCAGTAACTTTACTATGTATATAACTCAAAAGCACAAGTGATGAAGACTACACTAATTTTATTATAGGGAGACAGTAATAATAATTTTAAATTATTTCTTTTGCTACCAGCTATTTGCTGTATGTATAAAGACTAATAGATTACATTCATTATGTAAAGTATTGCTATCATTGAAACAAAATATTTCCTCTTGATAAGCTAACAGCCTGTGATGAAGTTTGTGCAATGCATCAGTTCTAAGGCACTGCAGAAAACACTTTTCTTGTTCAGAAAACAGGTATATTGTACAAAGATTTTACTGAGACAACTCAACCCTTTGACATATATAAAAGCTTGAATTTTAATAGACATTATGGAATCTTTTTGTCTTGGCTTTCATGAATTTGGCAGGTTGTCACATTGCTAAAGGATATATGATCAGCAGTGCCTTACTTGGAGAAGACATAGCTTTCAGCTTGTAATAGAAGCAGAAGGCTGAAACTCGATATTTCTGAGGTATAATCAAAAGCCTACTCCTTTGGCCTCAAACTCTCCAGAAAATACAATAAAAATATTTACCTTTCATAAGGAATAGTCTACCATTTCTCTTAAGAATTATAAAACCACGCAGTTATGGTTTAGCCATCTCTGCACTAGGAATGATAATTTTGTAGGCAGATTGGTATAAGAAAACAGACATTGTTATTAGATAGACATTTTTTTAAGAAATGCAACCTCTGCTGCACAAGGTGTTCCAGGAGATCATAGCAGTAGTCTGCCCTCTGGTTGGCATTTTTGACAGTTACAGAATAGACAATTTATGCGGAGGAGCAGCAGTATATGAAAGCAGACTTTCACGAAAGATCCACATCAACCATTTTCTCTCCTTTCTGCAGTTCAGTGGTTTAGTGCATGAAAAGACCTCTTAATGCCTTATATAATTAGTGTTTTTGCAAGGCCTGATAGACTTGATTCATCTTCTAAAGAAGCTATGAAGATTTCTCTCTGCATCTTTGATAGCAGACAAGAGATGCCAGAATGAATGAAAACCAGTTTTCAGTTTGTCAGGTTGTTAAGTATCACATCAATTGCTGAATGTTCAGAATACTACTACAAAAATATTTCTGTTTGGCATATGTCCTTCTACAAGATTGTCAAAAATAAAACTCATAGTTTTTCTGGTCTCTCATCAAATTTTATTGAAAGAAATCTACTTAATATTTCCACTAGCTCTTCAAAGCTGTAACAAAGTAACAAGAATCCACTTTTCAAACTTCTTCTGCCAATATTTATCTTGGGGAACATGATCCAATAGTCTATGTGCTCTGCTTGCCACAACACTGAAATGTGGCCAACCCCATACTTCATCTATTAATGAAGATTGTTTTGACACATGAGCCAAACATTGGAACTGTCCCATTCCCAGCTTCTTCTTTTAAAATAAAGCCAGGAAAAAAATATTGTGAATGTCAGTGAAGCATATTTGATAGTTAGTGGCCAGTTAGAATGACTCAGATCTTGTGAGTCCTACCTTTCAACCTAACAGTTATTGGGAACTATTTTTGTCATATGGAGCTATCCAGTATGAGTAAAAATTTCAACTTGTCCTTGGGAATGGGATCAATCAACATAAATCCATTTTGCCATATAAAAGCACCATCAGCTCAAGGCACTTGAAAGTGGATGTTCAAGTCAATAACTGATACGAGTATTTATTGAATGTGCCTGCCACCTTAGAAACCATACAAAAAGGCATATATCTGAGAGTAAATAATTTGACCATTGGTTCATTGGGTCAAAAATAATAAAAAAGTCTTAACTTGAGCAGAAAACTCAAATAAGTTAAAGGGGAGTATGTACACATGCACACATACACACACACACACATGCACACACAAAATACAGCACTTTGCTCTGGTTGTTTTATGGTGTGAGAATGAGAAGTTAGAGAAATGGATAAGAGATGTGTTTAGTGATGAGAAAACTATTTTTTAATTTTGATAAAATACTCCCTCCAGATCCTGTCTTAATACAAGGATTCTTCTTTCTCCTTGTTCAAATAGAAAAGCTACAAACCACTTCATTACATATAATTTCTTAAATTGCAGTCTGTTCTTATCAAAAGATCAGCCCTTGCCCGATTTTCTACATCTACTCTATTTTTTTTCCTAGAAATCAATTTTAATTGTAACACTGCTCTGCTAGAGCCTATGTCTAAGTCTTTCAGAATTGTCTGTTACTTAAATGAAGAAACAGAAGCTGGAAAGCACGTTGTTGTAATTGATTTCTATGTTTCGACTTACCAGAGACAAGGTTATGAATTTCATCTGAATTTCCTTAAAAAAAAAAGACAGAAAAGAAAGATAAAAATCCATTCTCCTCTGTTTTGTCTGTGGGGTTTTCTTGGAGTAACAGTGTGAGGCTGTCGCTTTAATGCTGTGTTGTAATTCTGTACACATGGTTAATGTTCCAGTGAGAATATTGGTTAGAGAGGGAAAAAAAAAAAAAAAAAAAAAAAAAAAAAAAAAAAAAAGATTTTTTGCAATATTTTAATGAGATAATGTTTCTTATAAATCTAGTTACTATGAGGCACCTCTGAGATGAACGGGGCCCCATCTCTTTGATTCCCTCCCTGTAGGTCCCAGGGACAGCTGTGAGGGCTACCTAAACCATCTCTACTCAAGGCTGACTCAGCCCGTCCCCACATCCTCTCCTTGCTGAGGTGTCTCAAAGGACTGCCCTGAAACCACTCCAGTTAAAGTCTTTATTTCACTGGGGGCCCAAATTAGAAGCAAAGTCCCGCTGGACTATGTTGACTGCTGAGCAACGAGAAACAGCCCTGCACTGCCTTGACTCTTGGGGCTGTACCCCGCTCACATGGCCAAGAGAGCAGTTGTGCTTGACTGCCTGGGGCACATCTGGCCAATACTCAGCTCACTGTTCCAAGGCCTGCAGTTTCCCTGAAAAGCTCCATCTGGTACTGCAATCTAAACAAGAAAAAAAATCAAGAACCATGTCAGAGCACCCCATCCTCAAAAAACCCACCACAAGAAAAGACTCTGGGAAGGCCTGTTGAGACTGTGAGAAGACAGCTTCCTGGCAGGTCAGTCTCCAGCACTTGAAAACCTTGGCAGTCTTCCTGTGGGGCTGTGCTCGCCCTCTGTGCATTGACAAGTACATCCAGTCTAGGGCTCAACAGAGTTGGCCGACCTCCTCGAGGCACGTGTTACAGCCCAAAATCACATGGAGAGGGGTGGGCAAGGGTGGAGGGGAGGCGGTCCCAAGCGAAAACCTTGAATGACCTGAAAGTACCCTGCAAAGCCTCTTGCATTGGTGTCAGATGCTGCACACCTTCTCAGGGCAAGCAAATCCTTGGTCTGTTCTTCCGCCTCCATCCCCATGGCCCCCACACTGGCAATACCCGCAGTGGAGTAGCCCTGCCCTCAGAGTGTCCCAGGCTCTGCTCTGGGTCTGCCACCCCCACCCCCCAACACAGGCTTGCAGCTGCCTTCTTGCCCCTTCCCCAGCACAGCCCCACCCAGGCAAGCAGTTCCTGCACAGAAATGCTGCTTCCTGCTGGCTTTGACACCAGAGTCTCTCCCCATCCCACCACAGCCGCCCTTCAGCCTGTCTCCAGGAGGGCTTGTGGGCACAGCATCTCCCACACCTTTCCCAGGTGACAGGCACATCCCTGTGTGCAGCTGTGGGCAGCAAGCCCCTTGGGCCCCGGGCAGCCCTCCAAGGGCTCTCCTGCTCCCCTACCACAGCCCCACGGCCTTGCCAGCCCTCACCTCCCTTCCCCCACCCATGGTGAGTGGGCAGCTTGGCCCCCAGCACTCCAGGCCCAGTCCTGCTCCCCACCATGGGGGCAGCCCACGAGACAGCACACGCTCGTCCCCCTTGCTCACACATGTCTTGCCCTTGCCGGCAGTCCCCTTGTACTCCCTGCCCACCACCCACTGCCCCAGCCCAAAGGTCTTCTCCCTGGGCATGCACAAAGCACATGCGACTGTTCCAAGGTGGGCACCAAGGACCTTTTATTCTGTGCTCGCCCTGCAGCTCCGGGAGGCAGAGGCCCGGAGATGCGGGGCTGCAGTGGCTGTCAGGACGGCAGCAGCCCCTCGCTCCACAGGTGCAGGCTCTCTCCCAGCAGGTACGCGAGATGCGCGTAGTACTGCTCGGGGAGGAGCCACAGCAGCAGCCGGTAGAGGAGCTCACGGTCGTACCTGGAGGCGTAGAACACCACAGCGCCCACCAAGGCACCCACCAACAGCTCCAGGCAGACAAAGAGCACGCAGAGTCTCCTGAGGGACAGCGGAGGGTGCCAGTTGGGGCACGGCAGGTGCATCCCAGCCCTTGCCTGCCCCACCGCCAACACTGCCTTCAGGAAAGCCCACCATCTGCCCTGCACACACTGCTCGCCGCTCCCTCCTCGGGGAGCCTTGCCAAAGAGCCACCTCAGCCCGCCCAGAAGGAAACCCGGCACCATGAAGACACTCCTGGGGCCTATTTCCCAGCTGCAAAGCCCACAGCCAGTGAGCAGGACCCCCGGGGTGAGGCCCTCTCGCTGCACAGCTGCTCGCATTTGGGCCCCAGGGTCGCAACAAGGGATTCAAGAGCAGCTCACTGCAGCCAGGTACCGATGCCCCATCTCTTTGCCTTCTCCTCCCTCTCCTGCAAGTCAACGCCAAGCAAGGACACTTGTGGGGCTGCATGGGGCTGCACGGTGCCCCAGAGCCCAGCAAGACCCCGCTGGCCGGTCGTGGCAGCCCTTGGCGCTGCCTCTGCCCCTTACCAGCTGGGCTTCCACCAGCTCTGGCAGCACAGCTCCCTCCACCTCGGCCTCCATCTCCATCTGCGTGTGCTGATTGCTGCAGGCAACAGGGCTTCCTTGGACCACCACTGACCTCCGTGGCCACTGGGGATCCCCGTTATGAAATGGTGCTGCCCCCCAGCAGGGATCGAGCTCTCCTGGCCTGCCACATGCTCCATAGACCCCCAGATGCTGCCCGCAGCTGGCACGGGCGTCCAGCTGTGGCACCCAGCCCCTACTGAGCTCGCAGGGCAGAGGCGGCCCCGTCCCCACTCACTAGGCATTCTGCAGCTCCAGCTCCTCCACTTCGTCCCGGAGCTGCCAGACTGCAGCACGCAGCACCTGGCAGAGGGAAGGTCACGCTGCATGTGCCTGCTGCAGCCTGGCCAAAGCAGCCGGCCAGCAGGCACCCACCAGCCTCCCTCCGCCCTGGAACCTGGGCACTACCTTGACCCGCTCCTGCTGCTGATGCAGCTGCTCCTTCAGCTGGCCCGAGCGCTCTTTCTCCTGCAGGACACGGGGCATAGGCTGCAGGGAGGGCAGCTGGCACCTGGGCAGCCCCTGCCCCATCCAGCCCCAGGGCTCTGGCCCCTCTCAGCCCCCCAGCCCCAGGCTGCAGGCAGGGCTGGCGACAGACCAGGCTGGGAAAGGGCCAGCATGGAACCCAGCTCCTGACACCAACACTGTCCACACCCATCACTGCCCAAGGCCGTGGGGTGCACCAACCCCAGCACCAGCACACCACCATGCACACTGCCACCAGCACTCTCCCTCCGCCCTGTACCTCATCCAGCTCCCACAGCCTCATAGCTCGCTCCTGCTGGGCTGCCTGCAAGCGTTCCTGCAGGAGAGCAGAGGAGAGAGGAGGAGGAGAGGAGAGGAAGAGGAGCACCCATCAGGGCACAGTGTGTCTCCCAAGAGATCTCCTCCTGGCAGCACGTCCCAGGCCCTGCGCCGTTCCGGTGTTCTCGGCACTCATCTCCTGCTCCAGCACTGCCCCTTGCCACTGGCTCCCCTCTGGCACCCAGCTCTGTGGGCACCAGGGGACTGGCAGAGGCCCCCACCCCAGCTCACCCCCAGATGCGGCAGCAGCTGCTCCAGGCCCTGCAGCTCCTGGCGGCATCTGTAGTGCTGCTGCCCGAGGGCACAGTTCTCCACCAGAAGCTTTTGGGCAGTGTCCTGCAGCTCCTGCTTCTCCTCCTGCTGTATGGAAAAAGCACACAGCAAGGCTTCAGAGCAGGGCACAGAAGGCCCTGAGCAGCCCTGCAGATGGGGCTGCCCCAGTCCCACGAACAGGCAGCTCTCCACGCTTACCAGATACCGCAGCAGCTCCCTGCAGTGGCCCCTCTCCTGCTGGCTTTGCTCCAGCTGCTCCCGCAGCTTGCTCACCTCAGCCAGCAGCCCTTCGGGCTCCTCAGCCACCTTCCAGGGCCTCTGCAGCCTGCAGCAATGCGGCACCCTCAGACCTGCCCAGCAGCAGCCTTGCCACCAGCCTCCCCTTCCTCTCCCATCGTTCGCAGCCCAGCCTCCCCAGCCTCCTGCATCCCCACAGCAAGTGACATCAGCATCACCCCACCTGGCCAGCTGCTCTGTCAGGTGGGAGTTTCTGCTCTGCAGCGCCTCATGCTCCACCTCCAGGGTCTCCAGGAGATTCAGGAGCTCATGTGTTCTCTGTCCTCACCCGCTGCAGGGCTGCCTTCACTTCAGCCACTGGCTGCAGTGGCTTGGGCTGCATGCTGGGAACCATCATATGGTGAATGGGTCCAGCTCCAGTGCTCGCCTAGGCAGGGACGCTTATATGGTCACTGCCTCCTCCGCACGTGCTGCCTGGCCTCTTCTTGTGCTACTGGCAGCTCCCCCTGCGGGCATGCTGCCCATGGGGCCGCGGGTGTCCTGGGTGCCACATTGCGCTCCCCAGACTCTTTGCCATGCTCCACACTGACATGCTCCACACTGTCTGGCTGTGCGTGCTGCTCCGGCTGCAGCTTCAGCCTCTGCTCTGGCAGCTCTGCGCTGGGCTTGCTGTCCACCTCCCGCCACAGTGTGCTGGCCTGGCTCGCAGCTGGTGTGGGACATGGCACAGCAACTTCCCCTGTTTTCCTTTTTAACAGCTCCCTGCCTGTTCTCCATCTTCATTAACAGCAGATGCCTCTGCTAAGCGAGGTAGCAGCTCTGAGACCTCCCCAGTCGTCTCTGGAACACGATCACCCTTAGGGTGCTGGATGTGCCCTGTTACTAGGAGGAAATAGGTGGGTTGAAGCCAGTTCAAGCTGGTTGCTGCCTGCACTATTTTGCTACTTCTCCAGTGCTGATACTCTCCACTGGCTCAAGCCACTCCATCCTTCCTCCCCCTTCTCCCCCTTCTCCACCCACCATGGTGCCCTTGCTAACTCTGGGAGACATTCACTCCTTGGATGAATTTGGGGAGAAATACTTACACCACCGCTTGCTCTTCATGGCCTGTGATAAAGTCAGTGGAGCAACCTAGTCAGTTGTTCCACTCAAGTGATCCAGCTCCCCACCTAAAAGAAGGCCATCCTGTGCCCTGGGATAAAGCTGTAGCCTTCTGTGCAACAGCTGTGGTCAGTCACTGCCTATGTTCTCCTTGGAGCTTCATGGGCACATGGCTCTTGCCCATCTGCCCTAGTTTCCCCAGTTTTCCTTGTACTATTGGTATACTTATGCAAGTCTCTTTTGTCCTTGGGATGCCTCAACAGATTGAGCTCCAGATGAGCCTTGGCCTTCCTAGTCTCATCCCTGCAAACTTGACAAATATATTCCTCCCGGGCTATCTGTCCCTGCTTCTGCCTTCTATATACTTCCTTCTGTTGTTTGAGTTTTCCAAGGACCTCTTTGTTCATGCAGGTCTCCTACTCCCTTTGCTTGACTTCTTAGTCATTGAGATGCACCATTTTTGAGCTTGGAGGAGGTGATCCTTAAATACTGGCCAGCTTTCTTGACCATGTTTCTCTCTAGGGCCCTATCCCATGGGATTTGGCAAAGCAGATCCCCAAAGAGGCCCAAGTCAGCACTTACACAGTCTAGGGTTGTAATCCTGCTCTTTGTACTTTCCCTCCTTTCAGTGTTGTTAATTCTACCATGTCTTGGTCACTGCAGCCAAGGCTGCCCCTGATCTTCACATTCCCAAACAGGCCTTCTTTGTTTCTAAGTACAAGGCCCGGCAGAGCACATCTCTCTTCATTGGTTTCTCTGTCACCTGGATCAGGAAGCTGTCACTGATGCTCTCCAGCAACATCCTGTATTGTTCGTGCCCTGCTGTGTTGTCCATCCAGCAGATACAGAGGTGATTAAAGTCCCCCATGAGGACCAGGGCCTGCAAACATAAGGCTTCTTCCAACATCTGGAGAAGGCCTCATCTATTTCTTCTTCATCATCATCTGGTCCATAGCAAGCACCCACGACAGTGTCACGCATGCTAGTTCTGTTCCTTAATCCTTGCCTATAAGCTCTCAGTCAGCCCATTGCTCACCCCTACGCAGAGCTCCATACATTCCTGCTGCTCTTTCATGCAAAGGATGAACTCTCCTTCTTCTCCTTGCAGAATTTGTATCCTTCCATTGCATCATTTCTGTCATGCTAGCTATCCTCTCACATCTCATCATCATAGTCCTCCACCTCTGTAGTTATGTTGGATACTTTCCAAGTTGTCCATGGCGATATCATTGCTTCCCCCATGGAAGAGCAACAAGGAGTACTAGAGGGACAGACAGGCCCAAGTAGTCTCTCCACAACATCTCAGATTGAGCCCCCAGCAAGCAGCATACCTCTCCAGATGGTATGTCAGGTACCACTTTTGCTCACACATCAAAAAAGAAAAAATAAGAAGAAAAAAGAAAATCTCTTTGGTTGAGGTAACTAAGTTGAAAGTTTTGTCTGAGGTCATCATGAGTCAATGTAAAAGAGTGATGAACTTTTAATTTAAACTTCAGCTATACTGTAGTATCTACAAGCTATCAGTATACAAAGAAAGGCACAGTCAGCATATATGAGCACCAAATCATGTGAATGTTGCTAGGATATGTTCCTTCTTTAAATGATGTAGCTCTTTCCCTTTTCAGCAGTCCAGTGATGCTCTATGTCTCTTTTCATTGAATAACATCTTTATATATAAACAAATAATGAAAATATTATTAGCTGAGAAGCTTGTGTTAAGCTTCTGAGGGAAATAGGAAATAAATATGAAGCACTTTCAAACAGAGCTCTATCTGCTCGGTACCAGAGTCCAGGCCTGTAGATTTCTGTGTAAGCCTTGCTTCTGCCTACTCACAAATGAGTTGCACCATCATGAAAGAGTAAAAAATTAAGTACAGTTTTGCACACCTCTCTGAAATGTTTAAATCTATAGTTTTATAGATACAGATATAAAAATACATAGTAAATGTTAGTTCTTTCTTTTAAGGCCCCACCCCCAGGAGTTGTTCTTAAAATAAACAAGCATGTAATAAATAACAAGTCGCTTAATCTATCTGGAAGTGGATCAGTTAGACCAGTGTTCAGAGCTGTTAGCTCCATGATTATCAGCATATGCTGATAATAGTAGTAGGGAATTATATGAACAGTCTTCTCTATTCCTTTCTAATTTGATGCTCTGTCTATGATTATCCAACACATCAACTTCCTCTCGCTCAGCCCAGTCAGGACCAACACGAATATTACTCCACAGCTCCTGCTACCTGCTCAGCAAAAAGGAAAGATGTTTCGTGGCCTTCGTAGCAGAGCACATTGCTATTGCTGCTCCAGGGAGATGTGTTCATTGACCAGTCTTTCTGTATCCTGATGCCTCCTTTGCTTTCTTTGCAGGACAGAAAGATCTCCCCTCACAAGGTTCAGTGCTGTAGCTTACTCCCTCTTTGAGCAGCAGTCTGGGGCCTCAGCACTCTTCTTTGGGATCCAGACTGTGGGTTTGGGAGCCCACACAAGGCTCTTACTCAGCTTGAAGTCCGAGGCCATCGCTCTGTTCTTAGCATCATGAGGATATTTTTAAAGTTTAACTGAGAGCAATTGTTTTGTAAGTCAGGTCTGGCTTCAGAGTCTATTTAACCACTAATGGGGGACAGAGAAATGCTGATGAACAGCAAAATCTGTTTAAGAGGACAGAATAGCCAATCCAAGCAAAGACATCAGGGGAAAAATAGCCCAAAAGATCCCCTGTGGACTTGTCCTGAAGTGCTGAAAGATTTCCAAACTTGACAAGGAAAAAAATCATGCTTGGTTCTGTACTGGAGAAATGGTCTAGACTGTCCTAATAGCCAGGTCTACAAAACAGTAGTAGATAAACTGTGATGATATTCCTAATTCTGAATGTATCACTTATTTTCCTCTCTGATCATTACACTCAGGGTGGAAAATTCAAACTTAGCCAGTAATAAGCAGTGTCTACACAGTGACCCTATTATTCTCCTCTAGCTAGCTGTTAACTTTTAAAATTGAACAGAAAATGCATGAGTTTCCTGCACGCTGAATGGAACAGATTGTGTTTGCATACCTAACCTGTGTTACAGCCATGCATCATAGCAATTCCTAATCTTATTTATTTCTTCTTCATAGTGGCTGGAGTGGCCAGCAAAGGTAGGCTGACATCCAGGATTTAGAATCTGAAAATGTCTTCCAGGTAAGCGTTGAATTTCTGCATCTGCTGCAGATAAACTTCTTTGGGTGGTGTTTGAAGAGCCCAATACAAAAGCCAAAAGATGGAGGCTAATCATTGAAGGTTAATATTTCTGTAAAATCCCAAGTTAATTCTAATTTAGTGCCTAAGAAGTCTTTTTTATATACCTTCAGAGTGCAAAAAAAAACCCTGTTGAATGCTAATTTATCCACAAATAAAGCCTGATAAAATATAAGTCAAAATATGGATTTCAGGAAAATGCACAATCTGCTCCCAGTATTCTAGATCACTGTCAGGCTGTCTCACGACAAGTGGTAAGTCTCTGCAGAAGAGGTGCAGATTTGTGGCGGATGTAAATCTACAGAACTTCATCAAAATCAGTAGGGTTCCTGTAATTTAAACCAGCTGAGGACCGTATCTCAAATCTCTTTGTCATGCTATAAGCCAAGAAAAAATCAGTAGAGGAAATAACACATCAAACTGGTTCTTGCTGATTTTCTGTGATAAACACCTTATCATAAATATTTAAAAACCGTTACAACATTTTATTTATTCTTAAAAACAGAATGCTAATTTTGTGATGCAAAAAATGTTCAGTTCACTTATTTGCATAATTCTGCAATGTAATTTAGTGAAAGTTTTGTTTCAAGATCTTTATAAGTGATAACATGATTGTGTATTTGGTTGAATTAAGAAAAAGCACAATAAAAAAGCTTTTAAGTGGAAAGTGCATTATAATAACCGACATAAATAAGAGGAAAGAAGAATTATGATTTTGGTAAGGGTGAAGAAAATGCTGCCATAAATTAAAACTGTCTGCTGAGTATTAAGACATCGTAATAGTCTGGGCAAATATTGAGTGAGATGCTCTGGATAGTATTGATAGTGTTACAGTGATTAAAATATTAACTACTTCTTACCTATAATTGGCAGCAGTTCAGCAAAACTGATTTTTCCTTGAGATGGAAATAATGGCATCAGTTAGAAAAAAGATATAATCTGGGAAAACGAATGAATGCTGCAGCTTTTCTGTCACTAATTTATATGCTCAGTGTATTCTACGTCCTATCTGGCCAGCTGAGCAGAAGCAGTTCAAACAGTTGTCTATAACTTGCTTTGTAAAACACTTTACGGGACCCTTATCTGTTCTAACACAGATTATGCTAACCCAAGCCATAATGTCTCTAGTTCTATTTTTCCAAGAGTCAGAGAGGTAGCTTACTCCCCATGCATCGTGATAGTCCTGGGGGAACACAGAAACTGACCCTTTTTTCAGCCTTTACAGACAGACTTGTCAATGGAAACAAGCTATCTGCATACAAGAATACCTGGAGCCAACATTTCAGCTTTGGCCCATTTCAGCCTGTGTTAGACAGCTTTTTATCATATCAGTGATTCAGAATAGCTTGGAACATGGAGGACAAGAGTAGGAGACAATCTTTCAAATGACAGTGTTTATTTATTTATTCAGAAAAATCTATTATAAAAATTTTTTCAAATGCCTTGCCCCCAAAACCATGTATCAGGTAACATCAAGGTGATCTATGAAGAAACAGATCTGGATAGGAGAACTAGTATTAAAAATCACATCAGAAAAGGGTTAAAATATGAAAACAGAACTTTATAAAACATTATTTGGATACATTTGTTGGAAATTTTTCATTCAATAAAAATGAGCAGGCTGCTAGACTGAAGACCCCTAGCTAAAGCACAAGATTTTTGTTTTTAAACAGCTAAAACGTGCTTTTCTGTATGTTTGGAAGAGAACATCACTTTTTGCATAAAACTTCAAAATTTATCTGGCACAAGAGATAGCTTTGACGTTTGTTTGTGTTTAAGGTGAGCACAGATGGAAGAAACCAAAGAAAAAAGAAAAAAGCACTCGGTATTTAATCAAATCTTTGTGGTAAAAGCCTTCTGGGGGAAGAGCATCCTTTGTTCATTGCAGAGGAGGAACAGAAATTATAATAACTTCAGAGATTTTTCACAAGCAGAAATGACACATTTCTACTTCTAAAGGTTAGTATGTGACAGGAAATCCATCCCTGAAAACTTTGCAATAGCTAGTGCACAGGATGCACATTCTGAAAAGGCTTGTAACAGTTTGGATTACAGTTCGAGAAGCATAGGCAGCTGTCTGGCAGCCAAGTCTGCATTTTGTCTGTCACCGACAGGTATGACACTAGTTGGAAAGACTAGTGTGGAAAGGACGGAGAGAGCAGGCAAACTACAAGAGACATAGCTCGCAGGTGTACAGAAAAGTCTTTATAAACATACCTAACTTCAAACACAAATTAAATCCATACCTATTCACTAAAACTCTAAAAGATGTGCTGCTTAGGCTTCGTTTTGAAATCTGACCAAAACCAACCAATATGCTCATAAGTTGGGATACACTTGACCCTTGAAATGTAGATCGGAAGTTTCTGTGCTCTCACTCATTTGCATAATGTATTACCTTTGAGCTCACTCTTTCTTACTGATTTGCATAGCACCTGCCACAAATAATTCTTAGATCCCAACACAAGTGAACAGGTATTATGACAAAGCTAAGTATAATCTCCAAAGACTGTGTTTATAGACTGTGTAGGGAAAACAGCACAAACCAAACCAACCAACCAATGGTTATGTTGGATTTAGTCTACTATTCCTTTCATATTTAAGTAAGGAAAGTGGCATTTCAAAGTAACATTTAAACACACTAAAATCACAGCTATGAAAGGAAGAGTTTAATGACAGCTCTGTAATATGAGCTTCCTCTTCCTCAGAGAAAGCAACAGCAAACAGGATTGATGAGCCCTGCAGAGCACAGAAAATGTTGCTTTTCATTTTCACTTTAATTAGTGTTTGTGTGACCTGTTTCTAGAACTGAAAATGATTTTTTTTTCTTCTTGCTATAAACCATAACCCATAGCCATAGAGATTCAATACCTAACAGAGGTACTAAAACTGCATAGCTGAATTGTCATGTTTCAAAGCTGCCTTCCAGAATAAATCTAGTTAGGTACTCTATCCCCAGTTGTACTGCCTTTCCATCTTTAGGAAGAAGAAAGCTTTTAAAATACAGAGGCCCAGCAAAGTGATGTGAAGAAGCAGTGACAGACCTGCCCCAATTGTACACTGTCAGTTCTAGACTGGACTTCTTATTATATGGGATATGCTGGTAGCTACAAAGCCCTACAGCCATCTGTGTTCTCCTCTCTCATAATGGGAGCAATAACGCTTTCATTCTCCAGGTCTGTCAGCTTGCTACTTTTCCTCAGCTCTAACATTTTTTAAAGGATACTCAGAAATATAGAGGGTTTACAGAGAAATTGACAGCAGCCTGAGGGCTAAAAAGTAGACCAGATATTCTTAACAAACATTGGAGTTTTGTGTGCCAAAACTTGTAATTCTACTTCTAATTATGTATTTTCTTTTCCTGTCAGTGTACATATTGCTTTTATTATAATACTTGCAATGCTTTCTTGGAGCAATTTTGATCAGCCCTTCTCTGGTACAGTCAGTGGAAGCTGTTATCTGCTCATTTTGCTCTGTGGCACCTGGCAAACATCTTCATTTCATAGTGAAAGGAAAGCTTGTGGCTTTTCACAGTCTTCTTATCAGTAAATTTGCTCAATTATTCTTATTTGCTTTGAAAATGAGCAGAGCCATTCCTTGTTAAACATATCACTTCTAGGCTGTGGGCAATCCTCATTAAAAGCAGGGCAAAACAATCTACTGTCAGAAATTTATAAGTGTTTTAGCTAGGCAAAGACCTGCAGTCCTTCATCAGGGAAAAAATATTCTAGATCCAAACAACTGGTGGTTTTTGGTGACTCATACCTGTGACTGTCCTGCCTCTGTAGTGAAATAATGGGTCTCTAAAAAAGTAGTATCCATCTAACTAGCTAGTCATCCAATTTAATATTGACATAAGCATTATAGTGAGACAGAGGAGTACACAATATTGCAGATTTACATCTACAGACTTTAGTTAAGTCAACTAAAATGTCAGCAACGTGACAAGACAGGGCATTACTTACTGTGTGTGAATTCTGTTCCAGCTGAGTTTTGAGATAATGCGGTATTTTTGAATGCTTGCATAAGAATATTTGTCTCTCTATATTGCTGGATAAAATTCTCCGTTCTTTGCAAATCAGGGAAACGCATTGTTAAAACTTAAGGACTACCTACAGAAACACTCTTGGACAAGGGCTTAAATGAAACAAAGATAGTTGGTTTCCCTTCTCCCTCAAGCAGAGGGGGAGTGCTGGAGAAACAGTGGAATGAAGTCTGGTATTAGAAGAAAAACATCTAAAGCCAGTAAGCCACATCAGAGCCTCTAGGGTGAATGAGTATGACAGAAATATTTTTCTTACTGGGTTTTTGTTTTGTTTTCAGTTCTGCTACATTGCTTTCAGACACCAGGGAAGTGTGGAATCCCTTGGAGAGGAAATAAACCTGCCTGGGGGAAAGATCAATGAAAGGGGGTACACAAGGAGAAGGGTTTCTGCAGATTGTTGAGGATTTGTAGTGCATGTAGAAAGATTGCTGAGAACTGGAGGAGGCAGGCAGGTCTTGGAGATGAAGGAACAGCAGCTTTCTAGGCTTTAGAAGGGTCTGGGCACTGCTTTCTGCAACTCAGAAGGCAACTGACTTGCCTCACTAAAAGCAAGAATGTGCTTTTAAAGGGATACTGAGCACAAAGAAAGGTGCATGTGAACCCTTTTAGTTCTAGTCTGTTGATGTAGTCACTCAGACTTCTCTCAGTTTAACATGCTGAGAGTTCTATTATGTATAGCAACAATATATGATTATTTTCATTTAAAAGCTTTTTGGTCTCCATGAGGAAGCTCCTTACAGGAGAAAGTTTAGGCACAGACAATTCAGAGCTGCAGAAGACATGATTTACAATGAAAAAAAAAAAGGAAGGAGAAGGATTGAATGTAAATGGAAAGGTCAGTATAAGAGAGTCCGTCTTGTGGAAACCAGGACATGACTGCAGGAGGAAGAATCTGGGCAGTCCAAGTGTGTACTGACCTGGAGTCGGTAAGTTGGAGTCCATTCCAACACCGTGGTGCGTACCTTTCTCAGGGGAGCTAAGGAAGGTCTCATAACCATTTTTATGCACATTTATGCACATTATGTGGTCTGATGGATCATGGTGGGTGGCTGATGAGATTCTCCACAGAGAAGTTCACTCCATCTTGGTTTTTCTCTTCCCTTTTAATAAGCTAGGTGGTCTTTCTATAAACTTAGTGTTCTAGGAGACACCAGGAATTAATAATTTCTCACATTTTGAATTATTTAAATACTCTTGCCCCCTTTTTTTCTTTTGCTCATCTACTGCATCCCATTTGGAGATGACTTTCTACTAATTCAAACTGAGGTAACTTGCACCTTCTTCCCTGTTGGAGGGTGTAAACCAAAAGATGGGAATTTGATCAGAGCACTCTCAAGGCTGAACGAAATACTTTTCCCCCCCTCATTTGTGTAGTCATCCCACAAGAGCCAATGTGTAAACACTTCTGTACATCATGACCAGTCTGTGATTGCTTCTCTCTGGAAAGTGCCTCTGTCAGCTGGAGTAACTCCAGTTCTGATGAGAAAGTCTGGTTAGGATTCTGAAAAAGCTAGCAGAAAAGTGAGCTTCCGGGTACAACAGAATGCATGTGTTTGAGAAATCTACTTTTCCTTTGGATTTATGAATAGACCCTTAGATTTTTGTGCTTCAAGAATGTGGTAAAGCATCCTACTTAAGTTAATACTTAGGACCTTAGGACTATGTTTTAATCATTCCTGGATCGTTCTTTTCCATTAAAAAAAGGGGGGGGGGTCATTCATAAATATTTGGGTGGGGAAAGGCAAAATGATGATTTAGTGAAACCACAGTGTAAATCCACAGGATTTTTACAAGCAATTATTGCATGTGGCAGACTGCCCCACAGCTTTCAGCTTTCGCCTTTTCTTTTCCTCTCTGAGAAAAACTTCTACTTGCTTCCTGTATTAAATAAGAAACTTTTACTAATGAAAAAGAAAAAGGAGTTGTTCTCAAAGCTGCTTGTGCTATCATAGTGTAGCTCTGTGCTACACTATGAAGATACAAACAGTGTCACTTGGAACTCTCACTTAGAACAAGTTGCCCAAATTAGATGGCCTGGGTAGATAAGGGAGATACTATTGGTGGATTTTTCCACAAATCCTGTGTTGTTAAAGCAGATCCAGGACAAACTACATCTATGTGAGGAAAAAATCTCCTCAGTAATCCTTCGCAGTAATCACCAAAGTTATTATGAGTGTAAATGTACTCCTTCTACCCCATACTTTGTAAATGAGAATAAACATGCTCTCTGTAATGCCTCTAAAATCAGTGATAGTAGCAACAAATAAAGATATTAGGGTTTCTGAACTCTCACAGGAGAGATAGAAAAAATTATTCAACCTCTTGCTTTGCCACGGCCTCCCTGTGAACCCTGCTGAGGTAGAAAAACATGCAATTCCCCTTGTGTGCTTTCATATAGTGTGGTGGACGGGTATCCCAGAGAACCAGATCTGTAAAATGGAGGGCAGCTCCATAGGGAAAGGTTGAAAGATTTCTTTTAAAACATTTCTGTTAAAATCTTGTAAGAGGAACTTAGAAGGTATTAAGTGTTTCCTGTACAGTCTTAGCAATTATTTGGAAAATGGCACTGAAAACTGGTTTTCTAAGTAGAGTTATAAACACTCATCTCAAAAAGCACCATTCAAGCCTCCCATGCAGGAATTCTGAGATGCCAAGCTGCACCATAAACATTTAATGTCTCATTAATAATAATCATTTCAAAACCCTGAGTGACATGAATGATTTTCTCTTGAGAAAAGGCCATGCAAAAAATCTAATGACATACCCTAATCATGCCATCCAATTTTCCTCCAGATATATAGCCAACAATTCCTTCTTTTTTGACTTTCTTTCTTAATGATTTATTCATATATTAAAGATACGTATTACCCTTCCAGCCTTTATACTAATAGGGCCAGATGATCATCTAGTGTAAATTAGCACCATGATTTCTTTACATTGTAGCTGATGAGCTGATATGTGCATATAAAGGCCAGACAAAGCTTCTTTGACCAATTTCTGTCACCTTCTGAGTGACAGAAGCCATAAAATTTTCAGTAGGCTCGTACCATCAAAGGAAAAAAAATCTCTTCCTTATATGGCAAGTAAGAGACTCAGTTTCTAACCAATTTAATTAAAGAAGACTGATGAGGTTTCTACTAGATTGAGTAGTGATGTTAATACAGCAACTAACTGCACAGGATAAGGCATTAACTTAATAATTAACTTAATAATTCTATTCTAAACTTTGGCATGTGTGCAAGTTCATATAAAGTTGTATCTTCATGTCCAAACTATTTTGTTTGGCCTACTATCAAAACTACTATAATTGTCCGAATTAAATATACCATTTTAATACTGTGTCACTGTATTATGTAAACAAATCACATTTCAATTATACAGCAATATGTTAGAGAGAGAGAGACTAAAACTGAACATAAAAATAACAGCCATCTTTAGAGGGATATTCTTCTTAGGTGTGCACAACTCAGATATACTTATTCAAGAGGCAAAAATTTAAGATCTGAAAAGAACTGGTTGTAACATGCTTTCTCCCGCAAACTCTTGATTTACAGAGAAGTCAGTGCTCTGATGCTAGTGTAATAGGAAAGTCAGATTTATTGTTCTAGTCTTCTTTTCTAAATACTGCTTCCCTTTCTGACGAGAATGTGACTAAGGAAACTGCAAGATGCATTCTAGGTGTGTGAGTACTGGCTGCTCAGCAGTAGTCTTGAAATGATGCCTATGGCAAAGCAGTGCCATCATCCAAGTTGCTCTGAGTTAAGACTCGGCTTCATAAACAGCATCCAAAGCAAACAAACCAATTTTCTTTTGCACATCTCCTTTCATCTTTCCCAGCGCTGCTTTTGTACATCCTGCAGGTTTATTATAGTTCCAAGCTACCGCACAGTACATATTCCCATGAAGAAAATCTTACTTGTGTGTAGAGGGAAAAGATAGATATAAGAGGTATACTGTACTGTAGCAGGAGCTATACTACTATAGCAGTATATGTAGTGTATAATACATATATGTAGCAGTCACAACTGTAGGATTCCTACTGATATAGACCAGAATGAGTGTTAGACCCAGGATGTTTAGCCTAGAATAGGCAAAGGGAAAATGATGGTTTGGCAACCCACGAAAGTGTTCACTTTTGAAGAGAGATTTGCAAGATACAGTAAATAATATGAAATATTATTAAGACTCTCTTGTAGGTATCTTGGTAAGTACTGATTAATACTTTGCAAAATTGTATCTTTTGAATATACTTCTTGAGGAAATTTAAATTGTATATAAAAAGTAATACTTAAGCATCTCAATAAATTTTATTCCCAAATAATCAAAGTTGTATGCTGCTATTGGAGATAAGAGCCATTGTGAAAAGAATATAAGCATCAGTATCATCAGCAAGCTGGTACAATTTCTATGTGGGAGGAAGCTAGAGACATTTATTCAGGCTCCTAGTTTAGTTCAGAGCACCAGTGTGAGTTACACCAGAAAGTTAAATTCAGTCTGAGTAGAGAATCTTGGAAGCTGTCTGCAATAATAGTAGAGAGGGGTTTTACAAATTATGAAAAGATGCTGTTGGGATGCAGGTATACATTTGTGCTTTTCTTGGAGTAATCCCTCCTTAAGGGATATGCTAAGAAAAATTACAATTTAAGACGTCCTAGCCAAATCCATATCTTCTTTTCCCTCTATTCCTCACCTAGAGATTGAGTATTTTGACTAGCTTCTCTGGCACCAGAGACACTAAACTATCTCATTGCAGGGAACTGAGAATACTAATCTTCTAAGGATTAAAAATACTCAGTTTCAGGGAAGAATTGGGAAAACTTAAGGTCAAAATGAGGCTTACAGAGGAAAGAGGAAAAGAAGCCATGAAGTGAGTTGCCAAATCACCCATATTTGCTGTAGAGTGGTATTCAAAATAGAGCTTTTCACAGTGATAAAAGCTGATTTTGCAGTGATTTCCCTACATACTGTCCCAGAGTATGTGCCTCAGAAGTGCAACTGTCAAAGTATTAAATGTATTATCACATTTGTAAATAAGAAAATCTGTCTTTGGCAAATATCTTAGCCAAATCCTGAGAAAAAATATGTATTTTATATTTTCCAGAAGTTCACAAAACAAGTACAGTCAATGGATATATTTTGAAAGAGATGCTTTTAGGAAAAACATAATAGTCTCTTCTAGCTATATATAGGAAGGTATAAGCCCTGCTAAAACAAGTAATCCACTCCTTAGCACTTTGAAATTATTTACTAGTCTAATTAACCTGACTACAAAAGTACTTAAGTACTTTAAGGAGGACTATATCGTAATTTCTTCAGCCTGAATAACATGCTGTTACAATTTGTGTCTACTGCAAGCTTTGAATGCATAATCTGAGTATTTGAGCCATGGGGTGATCAAATCAATGCTAAGAAGCAATACCTATAACTTACAATATATATGCAAATGGTTATACTTTTGTAGTATCTTTCTAAAGCTTTCGATTTGTTTTAAAATTTTGAGGCCTAGGTTTCTAAAGCTCTTTAAGCATACCACTTCCTTCTTGCAGTGTAGGAAAGTACTCATTCAGTTTTAACTAAAAGGAAAATAAAATTATTTATTGGGATTTCAGTGACATGGCAGAGTTTCTGCCCTATAGTTCCTCTAAAATTCAGAGTCCAAGTAATGCCTTATAATAGAAAGTAGCCATAATATAGCAAGAACAGGAATTTATGCTAAGATGCAAGTTGCATCTGACTGCTTGCAATGTATTGTTCCATAGATGTATAGAAAATGACTGATCAGGAACCCATGCTCTACTTTGTCTCAGAGAGAGGAGGAATAGTAGCAGTTCACAAAGCACCCAACATGTAGGAGGTAAGGGTACACAAAAAAACTCAAATTATGTTAACTGAAAGATGTTTTTAAGGCATCTTTCTAGTACATACCACTTCATTGACTACTGTTACCAATAATGGAATCATAAAAACCTAAAAATACACATTTGGGAATGGAACACAAGCCTGATTTTATTATCTGCAGTAGAACTGATTTACAATACTGAAGATATGATCCTATCCTTCTGTAGTGCAATAGCATCTGTTTCTTTTCAGGAAAAAAAAATCCCTTAGTGTAATCTTTGATACTAGCAAATATGCATGTAATCCTTGGTGCTTTGTTCTTTATGTTCATTAATTCTATTCAGTTGTTGGTAAAATAATGAATGTCTGCTCTAAAAACAACATGAGCTATTCTTGAAAGACATCAAGTAAATTTGATGCATTCTGAATTATTTCTTCAGAGCACACCACTC
Organism: Rhea pennata; assembly: GCF_028389875.1. Classification (NCBI taxonomy): domain Eukaryota; kingdom Metazoa; phylum Chordata; class Aves; order Rheiformes; family Rheidae; genus Rhea; species Rhea pennata. The sequence goes on along the minus strand of NC_084702.1, from coordinate 3,955,067 downwards.
TGTTTCTCTTTACATTAATTACATGAATACTGTGTGATTCTCTATGAGGAGTTTTTTGATGGAAGATAAAATGTTTTATTAAAACTGATACCGCTGGAAAAAAGCCACACTTTCCAAAAAATGCCCTTAAAGTTTCCATTTATGTATTAATCTACTAAACACAATGAAGATTCAATACTATCTGTTCTATTCTGCAAGAATATTCATTTGGTTGTAGTGTGCTCTCTGCAGCTGATATTGAGATGTAAGTTACTTAAAGAGTTATGAAACATGAACCTGTCATTTTCAGAGACAGCTTATTTTAGATTTCTCAGATCCGAACAATAAGATTATAGACTATAAATCACCTGCGTTATATCGTCTAGCAAACTTCAGCAATTCTGCTGCTTTTGTTGGGACATGGTTCCTCACATCACCATTTCATTCCCTATTCTGCAATCACAGGTCCGATTCATGGATAACTAGTGCTCCATGCAGAGTGGAAACCAAATGAGGTTTGTTCTACAGTGCCCAAACTTGGCTCCAAGGTTAATGTAGACTGATGATTTTGGAGTGTGCTCAATTTGACAAATTGCTTCTTCTTCTGACAAGTCTTTCTTTCAAGTTTAAACTTGGCGCTGTACAAATACAGAGACTGATATGAAAACATACACAAAGAAATGTGAAAATACTCCATTTTGAAACATTAGCAATTTTGCTACCAGCTTTTATTGCAAAGAAATTAAATTTTTAGTTAAAATTCTTCTATTTTACATTTTTAGATCTTGAATGTTTTTTTTTCCTGATAATTCTGTTTCATTCATTTTTACAAAATGTTTCAGTGCTAAAAGTCACAAACTAATTATGAGGTTTTTAATACTCTGAAATAATTACTGTATAAAATGTATCATTTTTATCACGGTAATTCTTTTTCCATTATAACTTCTTCCGCAGTTTTGTCATAAACGTTGTATTTTTAAAGACAGTTCTTTAATGCCTTATTTTTCACCTACAGTTATCTGAGCATATAATTTCATCCCATTTAAGTGCAAAAACATGGTTTAGATCTGACTCTTTAAAATCAAAGGTTTGGCTTAACCTTAAGTAAGTTAAGTGACCTCAGTGCTAGAACACATATTCATAGTACATTCATAGGAATTTCATACTTTTATCTGTAAAAATCTCAAAAATGGCAAATTGACTACCTAAAAAATGTAAGCTAAGCCTACAAAAACAGTGTGAGTAAAAACCAAGATAAATGCATGTCTGTATTACACAGTACATTGAATTATGTATTTTATGAGGCGCTGGTGTCCATAGCTATTACTATTACATAAGTATATGTATATATTACTGCAGTTCCATAGATACAATAACTAAATCAACTACAATATGATTGTGTAAAAGTCCAATGTTAGCAATATTTAACACATTATATATATTAAGAAATTACATTATAAAAATAGTAAGCTTCATTGCTTGTATCAGCACTTGGTACTTTATTTCACTTCCTGCAGAGCAGCTGCTGCAGAGCAGGTGACTCACCTAACCAGAACAGCTGGAGAAAAACCAAGTGCAATAACCTATTCACCTTTCTATTACAGGTCTGTTTGTGAGTGAACAAACCACTCAGCAACAAAAGGATGAACTAAATTCCTACTATGTCTCCTGTTCCACTCTTTTGTTCTTTTTATTGTCCCTATCATGTCAATATTAATAGGGTTTTTGTTTGTTTGTTTGTTTGTTTTTTCCTTCCAGACCCTAGGTTAGTAAGCTCATTTTGGTAGGGATATGTGAGTTAGGACTCTGCTGACATATGGGCTGAGAGATCTGGCCCACATTGCAGCTTGCCTGTGGATGTTTCCCATTAAGGGACTATCCTGAACAAGAAAGAGTGGTCATAATCCCCCATGATCTGGTTCTGTGTTGGAGAAATATGATCACTGTGCTGTTGGATGTGTTCTTGGTCTGTGTTGATTTGCCTTTTTGATACAACTGTATATAAAACAGTGCTACCAATCTGGTCTAAGAATGAATGCAAGTTATATAATCTTAAGGCTGGAGCTGGTGGAGCTCATGTGGTGTTGACTCGGCTGGTGGTACAAGAGTTTTATGGATAAGTCCAAGCTAATGATATCACTGTTGTCAAATTAGCATGCAGTACTCATGCTAGTCTTAATTATAAATTATATCAGACTGAGAATACCTGATCATGCATAAAGCCTGCTGGGACAAAATTACCTTTTCCCTCCCCACAAAAGCATATTTTTTATAAGATGTCTGAAGTCACAATATGTATTTGTTCAGGTTAATTTCACATCCTGTGGCCACAGCATTTTTAATTCGATATTAAGCATCTAATCCTAGATTTATTAGATGACATCACGGTGCCCCTAGAGAAGAACTGAAAGGGTAGAAACCTGTGCAGCAATTCCTGTTTGTTTTGGGCTAGAAAGAAACTGTCTATACAAATGCAAATGCATGCACTCTATGAGAAAGATTAGCAGCTATGTTCTAGAAAATACTTCTTTTTTATATAATTGGGCAAATTGCAGAAAAAGTGCAAAATACAGCAGACAGTCTAATAGTAGACCAACCTGCAGTGACAGTATTATTCTGCGTCTGGAAGCAGAGGAACTGTGTGAATGGGAGTTTATATTAACTGGTTTTTAATTCCGGGTTAAATTTAGATGCTTAGCAGCATATATCTTGTTCTGCCTTTCTCAGATGAAAAAAGGCTTTTATGATTGGGAAAATAGCATCACCCACTTAACTGTTAGAAAACAGACTGAATTACTGGTCATCCAAAATACCTCAGATATTTTAGACAACAGCAGAATGAATGATGGCTGCCTATAGAGAACATCCCTTTTCTTGTGATTTTGGATATCTTTTACAAGCCTAAAAAAGATGATGAAAAAAAAAACATGCAAAAACTCAATATTATGAACGCTAACCAGAACAAGTGACATTTAATGAAGAGGTTTAAAGGTCAGAGGTGGGTGCAAGAATTAGACATGCAATGTCTAATCAGCCAATGCAATGGCAGTTGGGATTTTTCACTGTTTTAATCATTCTTTATTTTATCAAGTATTGCAAATAATGATCAGGGGTAGATTGTGAATGCCTAGAAACAGCAAGGCACTTACAAGCTGTCCAGGGACAACAGTCTGATGGAGTTGAAAGTCTTCCTTTTGCATAGTTGGGCTGGTTAATAATATTTCTGGATTGGAATTCCATATAATATGCCTAGGCATAGATTATCTGAGATAAGTACAGCTAACAACCTCTCTCCTACTTACACCACTTGCAATTTGATTACCTGCTTTTTTTTTTTTTTTTTAATCCTAATTGTGTTATTGTCCTCTGAAATGACTAGTGTTAGGTAAGGAGGCTGAACCCAGTCACCCCATGTGGGAAGGCTGCCACAGCTTCATGCCCCCAGGTCTAACTGATAGCAATGCTGAGCATGCAGTTCACTGGGATCAGTAACAATAATAGTAAGCAGGAACCTCCCAGTCCCTCCAGTAGCCAGTTTCCTTGGAGTCTTGCCCTCAGAGATACACACACACCCTTGGCTCGGTTTCTGGATTTGCCCTTTGGGGTTTGTAGAATAACAGGAAGCTTGAACAGGTATCTTAAATAGCTTGAACTGATACCAATTTCTGCTTTTTAGAAAAATGACAGTGAGAATGATGAACTATACATACAATACAATGGCAGAGTGTAAGTACTTACAAGGAGAATCTGCGCTTGGACAAGTTTACATGGTTTCTGAGAACGAAAAGGTGAGAAGTGCTGTGCAGAGGACCCAGAAGATAACGAAAGCATCTTTGTGGGTGTCACAGAAGTGTATTGTTGATGCATCCCAGAAATCAGTGTGCCTCAATGGGCTACACAGCTTGGACTCTGTCCTAGTTAACTAGGAAGAAGCAGCATTTGCATCTACATGCAAGAGAAGAAGTGTGGGAGGTAAGCAAAAGTACCACTGGCAGTAAGGTGACTCTGTGTTCATCTTAAAATATGGGAAGACTACCAGCTTATTTTAAGTGAAATTCATGAAGCATAAACTGTGTCTCTAAGCCAGCCATCCTGACTGATACTGCCCTGTAACTTTGAAATAAGCTTTAATGTATATAATTTCCTATGCACAAAACTGTCTCTTTTTTTCCTTCTTCTCTTCTGTTCTGAATGTTATTGCTCCAATGCGGGTAAATTAACTGATTGTGATTTGAATGTGTTCTCTTCGAGGCAAACTGGTGGATATCATAAAGCTTAGCTGATCACTACATACTTTCATAATGTAAGTTCACACACAGAAATAAAAAGAGAATTTTTTTGTTCACACTTTGATCATTGATTAAAATCCCAAACAAACAAGGGAAGGAAATCCCTTAAGAAAGCTGGTGGTTTCTCTACTGCAGATTATTCTCACGCAGAGTAGAGTAAAAGGCTGAGGGAGGCTGATAGATCTAGGGGAAAAAAAATGCTGACAAAAATTTTAGAGGTCGTGCTGTGATTTTCACCACATGCAGAGTAATGCAGATTTTGGGCTGCCTTTGGATTAACAGCTTGTTTGCTGTAGTCCTACTACATAGTCCTTGCTTCATCCATCACTGTGTCTGAACAAAAATAATGACTGCTACATGGACAGCGTTTCTGAAAACCCGTGAAACCCGTGCTTGCAAATTAAATGTTGCCTACAGTAGAGCAGATCTGGCCTTGATGAATCTCTCCCGTTGTATTTTTTTCAGTCTTGAGCACTGTGACAAAGAGTAGAGTCAAAATTTACCAGACAAGTCATCAGTGATTCTCAAGGAAATTCAGGCTCTGTTCTGGTTAACAGTGAGCAGGGCAAACTAGCTATATTTAAAACTTTAGTCTATGATCATAAGGATTTGTAATAAGGATTTGATCAAGTGGCTTTTCAAGCAACTGACAAAGTTAGATATTGTATCATTTATATTTTATACAACATCTGTCTAGTCATCTATCTTCCCCCCTCCCCCTTTACACATGGAATTCACTTATTTAAACAAAAAGGATGTCACTAAATGACTTTTTGTCTGCCTTGAAAAAAATTTTAAAAGGGTCAGCTAGTCTTGTGGGGTAAAACTGAATTTTGACTTCAACTGAATGAGATGCAAAAGAAGAAGCTGCTTTTTCAAAACCACTCATGAAAATATTGATTAAAATTTATTGACTGAAAAATAGATTCCTTTAAATATTCATTTTCCACAGCATTTATCCATAATCTGTAGTTTCTGTTGAGGAAATGGCTAACTGCAAATTCCTTTTTTCCATAAAGAAGAGAACATTACAAATAGTGTGCAGTTCTGCTTCATCAGTGGTCAAGATTTTGTAAGTGTAGTCTCTATTTTGAATTTGCGTAAATATTAAAATAGAAAGGGAGACCAGTGTGATTGTGCAAAGGACAGGAATAGAACAGCTCACTCCTACACAGCTGAACTTGATGACAAAGGTTAGGTTAATCTTTTTATGTTTCTATACATCTTTTCCTTACCAAATGATGAGTTGGAAACTTTTCCTGACTTTGTATACAGCATGTACACTATAGTAGGAAGCAGTCAGCTGCCAGATGCTCTTGAGTTGCATTTAGATTTATGCTTTTGGTAGCTTTTGATATATATTGTGAGATTACCCTTTTCACTGTCTTTGCCCAATTTGAGCAGATGCTGGATTGCTGTATATGTACAGAATAATGTTGGCCTTAATGTACCAGGACTATACCAGTGATGGCTCTCCTATCAAGACAAGAGATCATTTCATTATAAAGCGTACATATTGTCTAATCTTCTCCTGCAATCGAGTTCACAGTCAGTGGTGAATATGCTTTTAAGCAGTATGAAAGGAGAGAAGGTAATTCTAGTAGATAGAGAGCGATATTCAAGCCGTTATACCAAATCACACTCTGGTATACAGCATCTAATACAGATTATTTGCATTCAGAAAAGGCCTATTCAAAACAGAAAAGTTGCAGAAAATGGTAATCAAGATAGTCAAAGATCTGAAAGTGAAAATAGGTAAAGTTAAGAAAGCAATTACGTAATAGATAGCATAAGGCTATAGCCCTGGATCTCCCAAGGTTGCATTTTTGGCCAATTCTGGTAATCTCTGATCCCTCAATTCCCATTTTCCGTATTTCAGTCTACTCTCCTATAGAGACAAAGCCAATATAATTAGTCTGTCAGTTCTCCGAAAATTTATGAACCCCTATCATTTGAATTTTAATTGGCTAAGGGGTGAGTCTCAGGGAAAATTGTTCATAGAATCATAGAATTGGTAAGGTTGGAAGGGACCTCTGGAGATCATCTAGTCCAACCCTCCCCATATGGGGATCAAACTTGCAGCTCGGTGTAGAAAGAAAATAAAAGTGTCTTGTCTGCAACAAATGCTGCAGTTTCACCACAGTGATCTTCTACAGTGATCTTCTAGCAGTTCCAAACAAGCATTGACACATTCTTTGCCTTCACAGCTGGCAGGTAAAGGGATGTGAGATGAAACAAAGCTGAGGATATTATTAAGCAGTGGAAAAGATCAGACAAGTAGTGGAACTTGAAGATACAGGAGGATCTGCCTGGATCTCAGGGAACACAGGATGGAGATCTAGGGAAATGGAAGGTGCATAGTGACAGTAAACCTGAATTCATGGGAAAAGAGGACTCATTTAATCTGCTGTCCTAAAGATATCTTCTCTCTTTGTTGAAGAATTTGAGGAAGAAGATGGTATCATTATTAATCTTTCATATTTCTAGTTATCAAAGATTTAGTGGAAAGGCTATCCTTCAATTACAATTTTCCCTTAACATTTCATTTTTTTCCAACATTACACAATTCTACCAGGGAATCCTTCCACGTATGTTATTCTCTATTCAGTATAATTATTTTAAGTCTCTTGAACGGAATGTAGTGAGATTCTGAACTGAATTTCAGATTCTATTACTACGTTACTGCCTCTTTGTATGCACTCAGAGCAAACACAGCTGGCTTACATTATAAGATTAAAATGCTGTTTAATCCTTTTGCCGAGCAGCTTTCTTTTAAGTCCATGCCAGAGAAAGGAAATATTTGTCAGGGAGTTCAAAATGGACCATTAGCTAAAAATTTATATCCTTGTGTAAGAAATGCAGTATAAATGGCAAGTATGAAGTACATGAAGACCCACAAGAGACCTACAAGAGTTTACAAATTCTGAGGTGTGTTTCAGTGATAAGAAAAAGCTAGCTTCAGTCTGCAATAAGGAAATAATTCTTCTCCAGAAATAAAGTTCATAAATATCTCAAGAGACTAAACAAATTCTAGTACCAAATGCTCATAAGAAGGCCCTATTTCCAGCCTTTTATGGCAAACCAAATGAAAGACTGAGCAGATAGGAGCATTACTAAATGTATATTACATGAGATTTGCCACAATGGATCAAGCTTAAAGTTTAAGAATTTTTTTAACCTTGATATGCTCTACTCCTTAATAACTATTTGGGCAGTGAATTCCATGGCCATAGTAAATGAAAATGTCATAGTAAATGAAAGATAACTCTTTTCAGATCACCTTGCAATTTCCATAGCTAAATATCATAAAATATTCTCTTATGTTAGAAGGAAGGGAGAGCATCAATTCTTAACTAAGCTATCTTCCCCTATTTATTATTTTCTGTACTTTGTCTTCCTCAGGTGCCCTCCTTTCATTCTTTTCCCAGAGTAAAAACTTTTTTCCTCTCCTATGAGACTTATTCTGTACTCTGGGAACTGGTCATAAGATCCTAATGCCAATAGGGAAAGGTGTTACAGCTGCAACGCGCCCCTGCAGGATGGGCAGACATGAGTCACATGTTAGCTCCCAGTCATAACTTTGATGGAGTTTGCTAGTTTGGTCCTTTGGCTATATAGAACTAGTATACAGTTATTAAAATAGTCACAAAATGAGCAGTAACCACCTTTCAGGACTGATATAAGATTGACTTGGAAGGACACAGCTCTTGGGGTTCAGTTCATGTTTCCTTAATGCTTGCTTTTGGTAGCACAGCTCCCATAGATAATTTGCAAAATAAACTTGAGACACAAGACTGCTTTTTCCTCTGTCACTGATATTTTTCACTGACAAATCCTGGTAATTTTATTTAATAAGTAAACCATATTCATCCCTAATCATCTATGTAGAAAAGAGAGTATATAATTCAACTTTATATACTCATCTTCCTAAAAGTTATTATTAGTATGACATAGTGATATAAAAAAAAAATCATTATAGTTACTGAGCAAAATGATAGCTATAAAGGTAAAAAAAAAAAAAAAAAAAAATAGGACTCAAGCTCCTAAAGATCTACTGATTGCAAGAAAAAAAAATTCTCTGAAGTAAACTTCAGATTAACTTTTGGCTTCAAGTTTAGGAATTGAGCACATGACATAGTCAAATAATTTACCGTAGGTACAACAAAAGACTGCATTTTTTATGCAATAGGACTTTTCTTGGAGATGTTTTCTGAGTGGCTCTTGGGTCAGGAAGTGGCAAGAGAAAAGAGAAATGCAGTACCTTCATATCTGATTACAGTTATTTTTCATATGTGGTGTATGATTACAATCTTTACACCACAGAAACTTTAAGATGTTGGCAAGAATAAAAGAGGAATATTTATGGAGGTGGCAGGAATATTTATATCATGATGATGGGGGGTGTTTTTTTTGAAATAATATAAAACCAAAGATATAAGGTAGGTACCTGTAACTGTGTGGTATATATATTCATCAGAAAGCAATTCTCCTACACATCTCCATGCCAAAGCTTTCTGTGTGGTTCTCTGATATAAATTCCTATAAGAGTCCCACTGCCCCCCCAACCATGGCAATTGCTATTAGTGGTGCCTGCAGTTTTAGTTTTGTACTTCAATATACTACTAGCAAGAGAAATTGCCCTAGCAATACAGACTACCACATAGCAGGAGTGTCTTCTCATTTGTTTTTTTTTTTTTTTTTTTTTTTTAATTGCCAGGAAATTAAATGTTTCATGAAACTTGGGAACTGGAAAGGAGTTGTAAGGGGACCTGGAATAAAATTAGATGATATTTTTATGTGTTTTCTTCTTGCATCTCTGACTTTGGCGAGCTTTGTGGAAGTATCAGGACTTACCAGGACCCAGACGAGGAGGATTTTTTGTGGATTCTCATGAAAGCAGAAGTACCTGTTTTGGCTGAGCGCCATTTAAGGTTCTGAAAATCAAGGAGTAAAAAATGCACACAGAAAGCAAAGCAATGCAAAAAACAAACAGCTCTGCAAACTGAAACAAGCTCCCAGGCACAAATTCAACCCTTCACTAACCAAATTTTGCTGAATCTCTTTGCTCTGCATGCATTATTACTTCATATTCTCTATTTTTTTTTCTTTTTCAGTGCTCAGTGCAGAAGCCCTCATATACAACCCATTGCTGATCTAACTGCAAAGTAGAGAAATCTGAGTTTTTCACTAGGATGTGTTACATGATATGTTAAATATTTTTAATATTCTATATTACATATTAATTATAGAATTTTATATATTTAATATTTTTGGTTGTCAGTATTTACTTGGTGGTTTCAAATTGAAGGTATTGGAGAACTGAGTATAATTTTACAACCAGTCCATTCTGCTATTGAGCTTTCTCTCCTTTTATATTCATGTCTCTAGCTAGGGCTTTCTCATTTATAGAAGAAATTCTTGCTAAGAACCTTCATTTCTGGTTCAGTAATATTTTTAAGCAGATTTGTTCAATTTTAATTCTGTCTCTTACTTCTCCTAATGCAAAATGTATTTCAGAAAGTAATTGGAAAGACAAAACATGCAATTGCTAGTAGTAGGTATTCCCTGAACACCCACATACATAACAAATAAATAGAAATGGCAGATTTTTTGCATTGTTTGCTCATTTCGCTTTTCCTTGAATTGTTGTTGATATTTTTAAATGTTTCTTCAGAAATAATAGTTGGTATTTGTTCCATGCTACTGTAAAGAAAAGTATTACTGATTACCAAAATAGCCATTACAGCTTTACAGAGTATTTTGGAACCAAAAGATATTACATATGAAATAGGTCTTTAATTTAACCTCCTGGATGTCATTTTCCATTTACCAGTGCTTCACTGGACTGCAGACACTTCCCCCTTAGACCAGTTTGTATTTTCTTTCTATAATAGTGTAACAGGTAACTCTTACATTTATTAGCATGCAGATACTGAAAAGTCACTCCTCAGACTTCGTCCTCCTCCACAAACCTGTCGTTTGTAGCTCTCATTTTTAATTTGCACTCCTTTTTGCAGGGAAATTTTCTGATGAATGTACTGGCATCTTCATGATTTTTGTTCCATTTAGAACTACTACTTGGGCTAAAATTCCTGCTGCCTTCCTTTTTATCTTTTCCTTGGTATTGAGTAGTTCCAAAAATTCTAATCAGTCAACAGGTCTGTTTCTTAGATCTGATTTTTCGGAGAAGATAGAGAGAAAACTTGAAGGTCTTTAATAAATTATCTTGATCTTGAATAAAAGCTATTCTTCCTTACGTGTTTACTTAAAGTTTCTTACTCATTCTTTCCTTGCATTTCCCTGTCATCATTTCAACATTTTGACATTTTTTTTCTCCTTGAATAAAGGCACATTTTTTTCCCATTTGGGTTGCTGCTATCACAATCCCTTGACCAAATTACTGCTTTTTTGCTTGCTTTTTGAAACAGATTTGGAGACAAATAAATTGATTCTCCAGAGGACTGGAACAGGACTAACCTTAGCACTTGGGTAGTGAGCCCTGTATTGCTATTCTGATTGCTCTAAGTACTTCTGATCAAATAATCCGTATTCTAGAAAATATTTTAAGATAATGCTTAGTAAACAGCTCTTCAAAAGACCTGTGCTGTGTAGAAGCACAATTGAGAGCACATAACCACTTAAAAAAAACCACACACACACATACACACACCAAGAGACTTGCTCTTTTAAATGCAAAGTTCTTCCGTCTATGTCAGAATATAATTGCGTGACTGATGCCTGTACAATGGGAGAAGGTTCAGAGGGATAAGTAGCTTGTGTTCAGGAATAGTGTAATGTTCTAGGTAGATTCCCCGGGGCCAAACATCCAGTTTGGCAAGCCAGCACAAACTCACACACACACATACAAACACTCTTCAGTAGCAAGCAGTTTATTAGTGGATACTTACAAACAGACCGACCCGAAGGTAATCTCAAGAAGGACCACCTCAATGCTTGTCCCGATCGTCTGCATGGTGAAAGAGAGAGTCAGCAGGCACAATCTTTTTGGGTCCTCTGTTGCATAGCAGCCTCTTCCTCCTTCGGAACTCTCCAGTATTTATGATTATTCGCGGTAGGCGGGAGTCCCAGCACCTGGGGCCAACAAGTGCGGGGAGTCTAGCCCAACTCCGCCCTGGTTGCATAACCAGCCTATGATACTGTGCACACGTGCAGACTTATTTCAGGGGCCACATTTGACTTTGGGGGTTGCTATTTCATTACTCTTCAACTTCTAACCTTCATGTTGACTGCTTCTCGTGGTGATTCTGTGGCTGGAAGCCACCAAATCTACATGTGACCAACCGCTGTTCTTTCTCACAGATTTCCAAGACCTTGTTACTTACTTATTTGTATCCCGCTTAACACAGTGGTATTGTTCTAGGCACTAAAAAGTTACAACACGGACCATTCCCATCAAGTATCATGTAGTACAGATACATGTAGGATGCAGCTTGTTGTTTTTTACTATTACATGGAGAACTGACTTTATCTCAACACAAAGGCTCCAGAGGGTGACCTTTGTGTTCAGTAAGTATCCATAGCTGTTACTTGGACTAGATGTAAATGTTTCTTCCTGAGTTGATCAAAATAATGTGACTATCTTCCAGAGATCAGCCATACCAGCATGAGGGAAAGCTATATTATGCCTCAGCCGAACATAGAATACCTCAACAACTAACAAAGGAATTTTGAAGAGAGCAATGGGCATGAGCTGGCTTCAACCCATGTCTTCCTTCCTGGGAACTGGGAATGTCCAACGGCATCTTACAGAGACCGGTAATGGCAATCACACTTATATTGTGATTGACCTATATAAGTGTACACTTGTATTGTGATTTCAGTATATTGCTGTATCACTCTGCTAAATCAAAAATCCCCTGTAACATTAAGTATCTTCAAAGTAAACTCCGATATTAAACATTGCACTTTCCGTGTGTGGACTATCTATAAGAACCTGGACAGAAAGCACTGGACTACCAAAATTTGGAACCAAAAGATATTACATATAACATAGGTCTTTCATTTAACCTCTTGTCATGATTTAACTGTCATGTTGCTATAAAGCCCATCAACATTCTCTTAAGTGTTCTCTAGGGTCATGTTTTAGAGCTAATGGAGTTTACTCTCGCACAGCCTTATGCCTTGCAGATAATCCACCCCAATGAATGTTGTTTCCATCAGCCTTCTGATCATTAGGGTCCTTTGAATATGCTCATATTAGACTATTTTTCTTCTCTGTTATAAGTAAAAACAGACATAATGCGAGAGAAAATTACAATTAGCATCCTGTCAAATGTAAACCATTGAGAGTAAATCATGTACAAAAAATCTACTGAGGTTTGTAACTAACATTATAATTTAGTACATTACATTTAAGCCCTACTACTATACACATCATGTACACAGATGGAGCCTATGCACACATCAGGATGACTTAGTCACATTCTGTGGCAACGCTGCTAATTTTTCTGTGTCATGAAAAAAATGGGTTGTTAAGCAAATGGAAAATTTGCAGCATCAACATGAAACTCCCAGGAAAGCATTTGGAAGATATCTATTATGGATATTTTCTCTCTAGCATTTTTGTTCCTGCTTAAATACCCTTTTGCTGTTTAATTCCATTATGTATGCTTTCCAAATTCCAAAGACTAGCTTTGGGAATTGTATGATATGCTTCCTAATCCGAACAACAGTCCATATCATTTTGCACAACATGGAAAGGCTCTTCAGAGCATACTCAGGTTAAAAGAAAAAAAGAAAATAAAAAGAAACTTAGAAAATAAAAAGAAAGGAGAAAAGAAAAGAAAATAAAAAAGAAAAGAAAAGAAAAGAAAAGAAAAGAAAAGAAAAGAAAAGAAAAGAAAAGAAAAGAAAAGAAAAGAAAAGAAAAGAAAAGAAAAGAAAAGAAAAGAAAAGAAAAGAAAAGAAAAGAAAAGAAAGAAAAGAAAAGAAAGAAAAGAAAAGAAAAGAAAAGAAAAGAAAAGAAAAGAAAAGAGAAGAGAAGAGAAGAGAAGAGAAGAGAAGAGAAGAGAAGAGAAGAGAAGAGAAGAGAAGAGAAGGGAAAAGAGAAGGGAAAAGAAAAAAGAAAAGAAAAGAGAAGAAAAGAGAAGAAAAGAGAGGAAAAGAAAAGAAAAGAAAAGAAAAGAAAAGAAAAGAAAAGAAAAGAAAAGAAAAGAAAAGAAAAGAAAAGAAAAGAAAAGAAAAGAAAAGAAAAGAAAAAAGAAAAGAAAAGAAAAGAAAAGAAAAGAAAAGAAAAGAAAAGAAAAGAAAAGAAAAGAAAAGAAAAGAAAAGAAAAGAAAAGAAAAGAAAAGGAAAAGAAAAGAAGAGAAGAGAAGAGAAGAGAAGAGAAGAGAAGAGAAGAGAAGAGAAGAGAAGAGAAGAGAAGAGAAGAGAAGAGAAGAGAAGAGAAGAGAAGAGAAGAAAAAGGGAAGGGAAGGGAAGGGAAGGGAAGGGAAGGGAAGGGAAGGGAAGGGAAGGGAAGGGAAGGGAAGGGAAGGGAAGGGAAGGGAAGGGAAGGGGGAAAAGGGAAAAACAGAAAAGAGGACAGTACTAGTTTGTTCAATAGAAAATGTACTGAGGCCAAGAGCTAAAAGGGAATCTTGTCTATTCCTATGGGCTAAGGCTTTCTATTTGGGACTAAATGGTTTCATAGGATGTTCCCATCCTTCACTAGTCCTTTTCTGGCCAAATGACATCACACTCCTGCATTAGGAAGAGATGTAAAGTGCAAGGTCCAGTTTCTTCAAAGACAATATAATGATCCTACTCTCCATATTCAGTGAAGACAGTGGCTTTCCTTTAGGTGCTGTACTTCTAGGAGGTGTTATATTGACAGAAACAACTTCCATATAATAGTAGTGGGCACCAGGGTACTCCTCTGGTTCCTCTTCTCCAGTTCATCAAGCACAGAGACTTTTCTTTGCCACTGAGACTTTCAAAACCTTTTCCCAGAACAAGCTTCATTAGGGACTCTATCCCTGTGCCAAGGAGATATGAGCAGCCTCTCACTGACTCCTGAAATACAGCATCTACTCCTGTGAAACCATATAAGTTTCACCATCCAAAAAGTCGGCCACTTGATAGATAATGATGTAACAGAAGTTGCTATGGTGTCATTCACTTCTTATTTTTGGAAGTTTGTTCACAAAGTGCTGTATTTATTATAAGAAAAGAAAACGGAACAATCTTCACAGCAAGAAAACCCACCATGAAACTGTTCACTCAGTGGCAACTAACTCCTGCTATTTTTCCATTGTTTTTTGATATTTATTCCTAAATTGGAGGCAGGAAAGCTTATACTGCGCTTTCCTCATTCTCACCCTGTATGTAGTTGTATAGTCTATTGCATATCTAGTGGGAAGTTTTCTAGCACAGAGCCATGTTTATGCTCTTTCTTATATAATAATAAGATTCTAATAATATATTCTTACAAATATATTATTACCACTAATCAAACCTGGGCAGGTATTCCCTGAAATACAACCATTATTTATTACAGATTCATATACATTTAATTTCAAAGTCTTACCAACAAGTCTAAGTCCTCCTACAGCAATGCTCATGCTTGTATTAGTGTATTTACCACAATGGATTTTTCAGTTGGATCAGACAAACAATAGCTCTTTGATGTCTCTGTGTTTGCTCACCTTGTACAATGGATTAATTGGTGCAAACATTGATAAACCAATGTATACATCATTCATGTGTATGTATCAAATGTATACATCATCACTTAGATCTCAACTCATGGACTATTTGTATCATGTTGTAAAATGACATGATAACCATTCAGCCTATGGAATAAACTACTAGAAATGAAAAGGAAGAACATTTTTCATCTTTATATAACTTTATCACAAGGAAAATAAAACCTTGGTACAGAAAATGTTATTGGCTATTGTCTATAACAAGAAAATTAGCATACCAGTCACCTTTGCTCACTTCTGCTTACTGTAATGCTGTGAATATCAGAATTTCCTTACATCATCTCAGATATGGTGAGAAACTGGAGAATAAACAGGAAAATCAGATAAGTCAAAAATATATAATGTGTCTGGAAAACTGTGGTTATCGAACCTCACCTGCTGGAAATGGAACGGACTCTTTCCTGTCCTAAAATTGTGGCTGGACCAGGCAGGAAGATCAGAGAAAGTCTCTCCACCTCAGAGCTCTGTTTGATATGTGTTCAGTCACAGTTGCATAGATCATGATTTTTGTCTAGGTAAAGCCTAGGAAGACATTCAGACACTATTATTTGCATACTGTGAGACACAGATTGTCTCTCCCAGTTAAACAAGTGGGGAAGTAAAATGTCTTCTGTGGCAGAGTCACATCTCTGTTAGCTGATATCTGCACACTCAAATGGGGAATGTGCTCATCAAATATGCTTTACAGAGACTCATGAACATACAGTAGTCTGTAATCTATTGCTTATGACAGGCTGATATCTGTCATAATCTTAACATAAGAAACCTGTGACCTGCCATTCATCTGTGGCATTTACAATAACTTAAACTGTCTTGAATATTTACCTTTGCTAAATCGATCAAATGATAGAAGATTGCAGAAAGCAATGTACCTTAAAAGTCGACACCCTTTGTTTCTTGTAATGCTGGTCTTATAGGTTTGCCTAGGATTTCCTAATCTATTTGGTCCCAAGTCGCTGCATTAGGGGGGCGAATCCAGATAGCCCATAGTCTTGAAGAGCTTAAGCCATGCTCTCAGTACATGCACTGCTTCCTTTTTCCTCTCCTCCATTCAGAGAGGTTCTTCTTCCCTTTAACTGCTTGGACCTGCCTTTCCTGGAAGGAAAACTCCAAGTTTGAATGAACCTCATTATCACTATTTTAATATTTGTAACTTTCACAACAGAATTATAAACCTAGATCTGTGACTGGATTCCAACAAGCCTTGTTTTCCCTACAGCTTTAACCAAATGCCACATTTTCTAAGCTTTTTGGCCTGTACTTCAGCATTTTGATAGTTATCTACCTCCTCCTCCTCTTGAAATAGCTGCAATTTACATGAAACTATTCTGTTGCTAACTAATGATTCTGCACATTTTAGGTCATCAGTGCCTGAACATCAGATTCCACAGGGACCAAAGTTCATCAGATCTCTAAGAAACTCAGGCCCTTCAAATTGTGTCTCAGGTTGGTTGCTCAAAATCCTTGTCTATATAATTCTGGTTTAAATACTGTTGTAATTTGGTTCCAAAGTATTTTGTGATGCTCATATTCATATTCCCATACTTCAGTTTTCGCTGAAGGGTTAATATGAAAGTGATTACATAAGACCACCTTTCATGTTATTCTTTCTTAAATATGGTAGCACATAGTTAGACTTACATAAACAATAAGTTAAGTTTTTGAGACAACCAAAAAATACCTCTTGTCTTGATCTTAACAATCAAAGATAAACAGTTTTGATGCCATATGCTCCAGCTGTTCCACTTCCATAATCTGTTCTTGCAGCTTTGGTCTGGTGGCCACTTCTCTGACTGTCAGAGTATTTTAAGCCTTCATCATCTATTTAACCAGAGATGGAGTGTATAATAATTTTGTTCTTTCCTTCTTCATCAAAACTCAAGTATGTAAAGCAAAAACAGGTGCAGTTTTGCTGGCATGAGGCTGCATTACTTTTTTTTTTTTTTTTTACTACGTTTTTGATATTGAAAGGACAGATCATGAAAAATTAGCGCAAGTGAATGATTATTTCATTGCATGCTTGAGATAATCCTTCTATATTTAGCTACTCTCCAGTTGGTGAAAGATCAACATAGAGTGGCAACAAGAAGTGTTTGTGGAAATCAATTGAATCAAAACTACAAGAACAAGCAGTCAGGAAATGAGATGCAGCCCTAGAAAGGAGAACACCAGAGATTATTTGCTGCTTAAGACAAGAATGAAACTCTTAAAGTATTTTCTATCTAAATACAGATTCATTGATCTGTTACTAATAAAAAGTTGTGTCCCTAAACTGCGTTCTAAGCTGCCAAGTTTATATCCCAAGAATATTCACAAAGCAATAAGATAACAGTGTTAGCACTCTTATTGCCTCACCTCTGAATACACTTCCATGAAAACAATTGCATTTTCATCTCAGAAATTCATCTGTTCTTGCCATTTGATGCCCTATCTAAAGCCAGAATCTATGTAACATCAACTGTGCTGGACGAATTATCCCTCAAAAACTCTTCAAGGTGTTCCAATGAACCGTAGCATGTTAAGAAATGTCTCAATGCAATGTGTTAGATGGTAAAAGCTTATCTCCAAGGTGTAGTGGTGGCTAACTCTTCCCACAGGAGTAGGGGGCCGGGACATCTTCATCTACAAGAAAAGCCATGGAGACTGTAAGGGGAGGAACACTGTCTCCTCTGTGCAGCAATGGCAAAAGATCCCAAAGCACGCCTTAGATTTGAGATGTGATGCTGTACCTAGAAACAGCTTTTAATAGTTAAGCTACCAAAGACTGATCTTGAGCTTAGCATTTCAAAGGAGCAGTGGAGGTGTTGGGGTTGTTTTGAGGGGGGAGGGTGATAAGGGGAGAGTGAGGGGGTTAAGAGGAGAGTGAGGCTGAGAAAGCTTGCTTGTATCCATTCAGGGAAAAAGAAGAGAAAGGTAAAACATCTAGTGATGCTGTCAGAATGAAGAGATTGATGATCTGTAGTTTTCCATATCTCATTTGTACAATTACTGTGGGTACTTCCAGTACCATTTTTGGCTTTCAAAGATGTGGCCATGCCTCTGAACTGGGAGAGGTGCATTTCAGCTTTGCCCTGGGCTTGGCAAAGGGATTCCATTTCAGTGTTAGCAAGCTTTCACAATACTGCTCACAGAAGGGTCACTTATGCTTCCCTTCAGATTTTGGCTTTCATCTGGTGTTTCTGTGATCTAAGAGAACATTTTCCAAGGTACTGACATACCCCAAATTGGGTTGCAAGTAACTGTCCATTTAAGTGTCTGTTCCTTAGCTTAGCTGAAAGACTTTCCTCAAAACCTTCATTCACTGATTCTGCATGATGCCACTTTCTCCTGTGCTAAAGGATGAAGATAAAATGATAGATCAGCACGTGAGCAATTTCCTGCTGACACTGGAGTGCAGCAGGAAAGAGAAATTTGTTACAAATCATAGTAACGAATACACACAAACACTACAGATAAAGAAGGCTCATTTTGATCAGGAAAATGATGCTCATTTATTGAGGCCAATTGCTAATGTTTGCTTTGGAGCCAGGATGCCATATAAAACATTTTATGATGCACCGGTCTTCCTCACACATTCTTTTTCTTCTGACTTCATCCTTCCTCCAGAACAACATTATTTTTGTTGTCATCTTTCAGCACCTTTGGTTGTGTCCAGGTAACTGAGTAGCCAGATGATGAATGACGGCCCATCATGATAACATTTAAAAATTACTGCTATCTATAAGCACATCTACACTTTTAGAAGTATCTATACTTTAACAGTATAACAACAATTGTCACTCAGTGCTGCTTTCTGAATTAAGCTAAGCAGCTATATTGCAAAATATAAGCACTTTGTAGTCACAAAATATCTATATAGTTTTCGTAATTACTTACATTAAAATTGTCAATTGTTTGACAAACATACAGAAAACTGAAAATATATGAAATAGAATCCACTGTTTCAAACACAATATATTTTAGTGTCATTTTACACAATGCCATGGAGTTTACATATATTTTAATATTAATTAAGATAAACAACTCGTGAAAGAAGTAGCAAAGATTATCAAGCTGTCACTCAAGTGACTGTGTGATCAAAGAACAGCCGAACACAAGAGTCAATACTTTCCACTGGCAGATTTCACTTGATGGCAAGCAAGGTACATAAGTAAGTTTATACCGCATACATTAGCTGAAACCTATCATTGTAACTTCCATTAATTTTTAAATATTTATATTCATATTATGTTTATCTTTTTCCTTCTTTATTTGAAAAAGAGATGAGTTATTCCACACAAAAAATGCAACAACACAAATGAGCAATTTTTCAAGGTATCAATTTTTCTTAATTTCTTTGTAGTAATATACCCACATATGCTCAAAAAAAATGGATCTTACTCACTCAGGAACACTAATGCATCAGAAAATGTATCTGAAGGAAATATTTTAGCCATTAGACCATCCTCCTTCCTTCCAGCATTTCTAATCAGATGTCCAACCGTCTTTACCTGTATGTCAAATTAATAGATTTCAACCTACCTCTTACAAAAAGAAGACAACAGACTGAGGGATGTTCAAAAAGTAACTAAGAAAATCCAACTCACTGCCAACCAGTGGGATGTATATCTCCACTGGAAGACTGAAAAAACTTTGAAAATCACTAGACTAGATTAATAAAAATTCACTGTAATGCAAATAAAGTGGGACTGGTTTCTTTCAAGCATGAAAAAGGCTGCACAAAATGGCCCACCACATTCTTTTCTTTGTTATCTTGTGATGAAAGTATCTCACTGAGCTCATTACTAGAATTCTGGTAGCACCTGGAAAAAAACAAATACATTGAAAGGTAAATTATACTGTACTGGTCTCCCTAGCAAGAATTTGCTGAACTTTGTGCTGATCAGAGTTTTGAAGAGATCCAATTAAGAAACCAATTACATGCAATGAATGATAACAGAATTGCCAAACTAAATGTAAAAACCCAGCTTTTTATGAGTGGCAAAGTTCCTATCCTCCTTCATTTCAGAAAGACAGACTTGGCCTAAATGTAAAATGGATAGAGATATTTATTATACTTCTTGATGGATGTCAAAAGCATCAGCTGAAGGTCCTCCACTGTCACCCAGCAATATTAATTGAATTGAACTGAAAGTTTCAAAATAGATAATATTAAACTATTTAGCAGTTTTCTTTCTTGGCAGATTTACCAGTGCATCTATCTTAATTATTAATGTAAAAACCCTGCAGAAGTAGTCTACCTCTTTTATTAAGACTAACTATAAGAAATCTGGCAATTCTTCAGCATTTCAACATTAATTTCAGAAAGTAGACTGGAAATAATTTTAAATAAAAGATCTGCATTTCCTGTATCACCAGAACAGATCACTTCTTTTCTGTATAATGCAAAGAGTTTTGTATGTGCATAGGTTGCAGATGAAAAATAAGCCTACACAATTCAGTACTAATTAGAAATATGGCATCATTGTCATATCCTGAAAAGAACATATCCTGAAAACAGTCAATTACATTTTTTTCTTATATATTTGGGCAAAGAAAATGTTGTTAAAAAAAATAGAAAGGACTGTGTAGTGTATATAAGGAAATGCAAAACATTTTCCAGCAGCACTCACAAGGCTCCCTTGTGCATTCTCTGTTTTCCAGATTTATCTCTTTTGAAACATAAACACTACAGAGCATGTTTTTCAGAGGAACTTAGCAGTGAATTTAACCCTTAAATATCTTCAGTGTTAAGACAGGCACCTCAGCTTCTCCTGCAGCTCAGGTACAAATTAGATGCTTAAGAAAAAAATCAGCTGTTAGAAAGAACAATTTAAGTGCACATGAGAAAAAAAAACATACACAGCAACCTTGAGACGGAGAGATATAGGACTCATCCCTGACCAAACATAAGTTCTTGCCTGAAATTACTGTTCTAGTCAAGATCAGTGTTGCAGAGTTACGTAACTGCTGTACATAAAGGCTCAAGGACAAAACAGTAGGAACAGATTGAATTACTTTTTTTTACTTTTTTAGCAACAGCACTCCAGATGATGGAGGGCGAGGAGCCAAGGTGACATAATTTTTTGCACAGAAGAACAGACACCATGGACTACAGCTTGCAAAAGTCACAAAAACACAGTGCTACAAATGGGAGATTATGGAAAAAGAGTACCTTCACAGATAGCAAACATCACTGCCCTCTGCCTCATTTGATGCCAAACCACCATCAATGGGTCATTCTTTGGTTACTCAGCTGAAATCCCAAGTCAAGAGTAGATGCTTTCCATATAATATTTTTTATAAAAAAGTTTTTCCTTTCAGCATAATCAAGTATTTTAACTTATAACAGCAACTAGTTCATCAGATGTGCTTTGCACATTCATAAGCTAGAATCTTTCATGAGTCTTAGACATAAAAGGATACACATTTGAGCTAATAAACATAAATTAGTACAATTAAAGACTTCCCCAAAGAACACTGAATTAAGAAAATGACATAGAAATAGTTGGCTTTCCTTAAAAGTATTTGTTATCAGCCATTCAGGCCTGTTTTGGCATTTTAGTGAGAGGAGTATATCTCTTTTAAAAGTATGCCTAAGGTAGTTTGTAATTCTGTAGGAAAACCTGCTGGTTACTACCTTTTTGTGTTGCTTAAATTGTTTTCTTTGATAACATAAAGTTCTTGCAAAATTCACACTGATGGGTGACTGCCATACTCAATTTGTGTATCCGTTACCATAACAATAAGAAGTGTTTGTGAGATGCTGAAGCAAAGAGAAAAGAAAAAAAAAATCTAATGCAGACCCACTGGATTTTGCAATAATCATGTACTTTCAGGTTTCCAAGGAGAAACTGCTCAGCTTATGCTTTTATAGCCTAAGGCCAAAACTCTAAAACCCAGCTACTTAAAGTTAAGCTGATAAATCCATATATAATCTGCTATACAAAATAAAGTTTCATTTTTCACCCTCACCCTACAGTTTTAAAGGTCATTTACTGCTGTTGTTAGCTCATACTTTAGCTCATATGTTAGCACATATGCTAATTAGCCTATCCCCATTAACTTTAGTTAGGCTATCCTAATTTAAAGTACTTCAAAATAAGTTTTTGAAGGTATTTTTAAGGCTAGATTCAACCAAGTGGAATGTATTTTCAGCTTTAAGAGTAACTGTTATTGTCCTTTTCTGGCTTTTGAAGTGTTTTTTAAAGTTAGAGGAACACCTTCGTAAGTCATCTACAGTTTTCTTTCAGCAGATATACATTAGTTGATATGTAGCAATTTGCAATTTGTAAATTGAGTGTGTATGAAACTTCAGTTGTAAAACAGTAACTTCATTACTATGTGAGCTGCAAGCACATCAGGAAAGAAGGGTTTTGGTGTACCTTGCTGTTACAGGCTTTTTCACATACGCTGTATCAGTTCTGATAAAAATAACAAACATATTCTTCCTTCCCCATCAAGAAAAGCCCATCAAATTCGGAGTCAAGAGCAGTCATGACAAAATCAAAGCAACTAGAAGATAAGAAGTCTAGGCCTTGTTCTAGGTTTGTTGCAAAGTGACAAACTAGTCTCATAGACTGTGTAAAAACTGTATTTTCACTACAGCCCAGTGCGTAAGCTTTTCACAAATACCTTTAACTTTGTACATCTGAGGAAATGTTCCACCCTACTGATTCTCTCTGATTTTTTCCATTTAATTACCAGATTTGGAGTTAGAGTATTCTTTACCTGTTCAGTTCAAAAATCTGGACTATGATCTGATCCATGTTATATAAAGTGTAGTCAAGTCTAACACAGTTACATGTCAAAGTAAACTGTTGGCGCTGACTTAACAGCTTCTTCAAGCTGCACTGTTCCCCCATATATAGTATGTGTTAGCTTAAACTACTTCAGCTACCTCTTTGGTACAAAGTCACAGCTCAGAAAGGGAATTCTTTCTTTTATGAACAGATTTTAGACAAAACCTTATGCAGCATCACTAACTTCCTGCATTCCAGCCAGTTACAGCAGCTTCAAAAGTCTTCTTGGACAGGGGCTCCACATCAGCAGGATGTAAGCATGTTTGGCCTCTTCGTTGCTCCTAGAAAAATAGTGGTTTGGGGGTGAGTAATTCATTTCCAAAGTAGGAGTGCAAGTGCTTATTTACTTGTTTGATATCTTGATTGCTTCAGAGTCATAATAGTGCCCCAAATTGCCTATCTTTGCATTGCGAATCTATGCCTGTGTTAGGGGCCTAAGGTCTCAAGTCTCTAATATATAAAGTATAGAAAATTCTATACTGAACCCTTCTTCTAGATCTGAATAGCTGGGATTCACAGCAGATGCTTGAATATTCACTCCAAAAAGGAAAGCTATTAACAGTGCATACTATTTCATTTCTTTTATCACTGAGATTGTTACATATTTAGGAAAGTTCATGCAGTTGCTGATAGCACTGCTCCATTCTACTCTTATGATCTTATTTGTATTAATAGTTGAAAGAAAAGAGCAAAAACAGTGAGAAAAAAGCTGAATTTGCTTCTCACAGGCATCTTTATCAGAAGAAAGGGAAATTCTTTGTTGTCCTGCTGCTCCAGAGATCACAGCATCACAGAATAGTTGAGGTTGGAAGGGATCTGTGAAGATCATCTAGTCCAACCCCCCTGCTCAAGCAGGGTCACCTAGAGCATGTTAGACAGGATCATATCCACGTCGGCTTTGAATATCTCCAGAGAAGGAGACTCCACAACCTCTCTGGGCAACCTGTTCCAGGGCTCTGTCAATCTCACAGAAAAAAAGGTCCTTCCACATGTTTGCATGGAATTTCTGGTGTTTCTTCAGTTTGTGCCATTGCCTCTTGTGCTGTCACACAGGAAAACTGAAAAGAGTTTGTCCCCATACCCTTGACACACTCCTTTCAGGTACTTATACACATTGATAAGATCCCCCCTCAGTCTTATCTTCCCCAGGCTGAAGAGGCCCAGCTCTCACAGCAGTTCTTCATAGGGCAGATGCTCCAGCCCTCTGATCATCTTTGTAGCCCTATGCTGGACTCTATCCAGCGGCTCCATGTCTCTCTTGCACTGGGGAGCCCAGAACTGGACACAGTACTTGAGATGAGGCCTCTCCAGGGCTGAGTGGAGGAGTACCTCTCCCAACCAGCTGGCAACATTTTTCCTAATGCACCCCAGGATATCATTGGCCTTCCTGCACACAAAGGCACATTGCTGGCTCATGGTCATCTTGTCATCCACCAGCACTCCCAGGACTTTCTCTGCAGGGCTGCTCTCCAGAAGGTCAGCCCCCAGCTTGTACTGGTGCCTAGGGTTATTTCTCCCTAGGTGAGGACTCTGCACTTGCGCTTGTGGAACCTCAGGAGGTTTCTCTCCGTGTAGGTCTCCAGCCTGTTCAGGTCTCTCTGAATGGCAGCACAGCCCTCTGGTGTATCAGCCACTCCTCCCAGCTTGGTAGCATCAGCAAACTTGGTAAGGAGGCACTCTGTCCCCTCATCCAGGTCATTGATGAAGAAGTTGAACAGGATGGGACCCAGTACTGAGCCCTGGGCAACTCCACTTGCCACAGACCTCCAGCTGCACTCCACGCCACTGATGACGACCCTGTGAGCTCTGCCTTTCAGCCAGTTCTCAATCCACCTCACTGTCCACTCGTCTAACCCATACTTCCGGAGCTTCTCTAGGAGGATGTTAGCGGAGACGGGGTCAAAAGCCTTGCAGAAGTCAAGGTACACAATGTCCACTGCTCTCCCCTCATCTACCCAGCCAGTCATTCCATCAGAGAAGGCTCTCGGATTGGTGAAGGAGGATTTGACCGTGGAGAATCCATGCTGACTGCTCCTGATCACTTTCTTTTCTTCCGTATGCTTGGAGATGACACCCAGAAGGAGCTCTTCCATCCCCTTTCCAGGGATGGAGGTGAGGCTGACCGGCCTATAGTTGCCTGAATCCTCCTTCTTGCCCTTCTTGAAGACTGGAGTAAAATTAGCTTTCTTCCAGTCAGGAAGGCTGTTCCTTCCTCAGGAACCTCTCCTATTTTCCATGACCTTTCAAAGACCAGGGGTAGTGGTCTAGCAATAACATCTTCCAGCTCCCTCAGTATTTATGGGTGCATCCCATCAGGGCTCATGGATTTGTGGCTATCACCTTTGCCTAAATGATCTCTAAATGAACCCAATTCTCCTTGGCCAAAGGAAAGTTTCCTTTGTCCATACTCTTCCTTGTCTCCAGGCTCTGGGATTCTTGAGGGCTGCCCTTAGCAGTGAAGACTGAAGCAAAGAAGGCATTCAGTAATTCTGCCTTCCCTGTATCCTTCATCACCAGGGCCCCCACCCCATTCAGTAACTGGCCCACATTTTCCCCAATCTTTCTCTCACTACTGATGTATTTGAAGAATCCCTCTTGTTATCCTTGACATCCCTTCTCAGATTTAATTCCAAATGGGCCTTAGCCCACTTATAATCCTCCCAAGTAGCCTGTCCCCTCTTCCACATTTTGTATACTTTCTTCTTCTGTCTGAGTTTTGCCAGGAACTCTTTGCACATCCATGCAGGTCTTCTCCCCCCTTTGCTGGACTTCTTACTTCTAAGGATGTATCACTCTTGAGCTTGGAGGAAGTAATCCACGAAGATTAACCAGCTCTCTTGGACCCTCCTTCCTTCCAGGGCTTTACCCCATGATATTCCTCCAAGCAGGTCTCTCAAAAGGACAAATTTTGCTCTTCTGAAGTCCAAGATTGTGATCCACCCTATTGCCTGCTTCCTTCACACAGGATCCTGAACTTCACCATCTAATGGTCACTGTAGCCAGGGCTGCCCCCAATCTTCACATCTTCAACTAGTCCTTCTTTGTTGGTTAGGAAAAAGTCCAACCCTCTCCTTGTTGGCTCCTCTACCACCTGTGGCGGATGCTCTGCGGGAGCCTTCTGGACTGTTTGTGCCTTGTTGTGTAGTCCCTCCAGTAGACATCAGGGTGGTTGAAGTCCCCCCCATGAGAACCAGGGCCTGTGATCGTGAGGTTACATCCAGCTGCCTGTAGAAGGCCTCATCAACTTTGTCTTCCTGGTCAGGTGGCCTGTAGTAGACACCCACAGCAGTGTCCCCCATGTTAGCCTGCCCTTTGATCTTCACCCGTAAGCTCTTGACTGCCTCCTCCTCCACCCCTATGTAGAGCTCATGATGTACCAGCTGCTCTCTCACATAAAGAGCAACTCCACCACCTTGCCTTCCTGGCCTGTCTTTCCTGAAAAGCACATAGCCATCCATGACAACCTTCCAGTCATGCGAGCTATCCCACCATGTCTCTGTGACTGCAATGAGATCATGGCCCTGTGTCCACACACAGATCTCCAGTTCCTCCTGTTGATTCTGCATGCTGTGTGCATTTGTGCACAGGCACTTCAGAGAGGTAGTCATGCCTGCAGGTTTCCCAGGAAGGATGTATGGGGGTCCCTCATAGCCATGTCCCACATGCACATCCCTGGCTGCATGCATGCACTAGAGGCCTCCTGACTTGAGCCATGTTTTTTTGACTGTCTCTATAACTCTCTTCTTCCCCCTTCCTACCTAGTTTAAAGCCCCCTTTACTAGGCTGGCCAACCTGTTGGCAAAGACACAGGTGCCCTGCTTGGTGAGGTGAATCCCATCTCTCCCCACCAATTGCTGATCTTCAAACAACGTCCCATGATCATAGAAACCAAAACCCTGTCGCCAACACCAGTGGTGCAACCAGTTTTTAACTCTTCCTCCCATCTTTCTCCCTCACTGGCAGGATTGAGGAAAAAATGACCCGGGCTCCCAGACCCTTGGCCACCATCCCTAGAGCTCTGAAATCCTGTCTGATGGTTTCCAGTTTGCTCTTGGTATCATCAGTGCCACATGGAAGAGCAGCAGAGGGTAATCATCTGAATTGTGGACAGCAGTTATCTCAGTTCAGCTAAAGCTTGATAGTTCAAACAGAGTGGTAAATGGTTGTGTGACTGTCGTTAGACTAAATACCCCCAAACAAGCTAGATCTTGGAGACAGAATGGCATAACCATGTGGGCATATTAGAGCTAGTGCTAATCTGATCAGAAGAGTAACAGTAGTAGCAATGGCAGTGTAGGAAGCACTTCAGCTCAGAGAGATGCTGACAAGGTTTCCAGTTTGCCCTTGGTATCATCAGTGCCACATGGAAGAGCAGCAGAGGGTAATCATCTGAATTGTGGACGAGTCTTGGCAGTCTTTCCATGCCATTTCGTATTCAAGCCCCTGGCAGGCAGCAAACCTCTCTAGACAAGAGGTCAGGTCAGCAGATAGTTTCCTCTGCCCCCTGCAGTGCAGAGTCAACCACAACAATTACTCGCAGCTTCTTCCAGGTGTTCCCATAAGGCACAGGGTGTGTCAACTCAGTTGCTTCCCTTGAAGCAATGCTCAGCTCCTCCTCATCCTGGAGGGCATTATACCTATTCCACAATTGCAAGTCTTCAAGAACAGTAAAAGCCTTTCTCCTCCTTGATCCTGGAGCCAAAGGCTCAGGGTTATCATGGGGGTAATTTCTTGCCAGGCAGATTTTGCAGTTCTGTAGCACTATATATCCCCACTCATAAGAAAAATAGTTTAAAGCCTTCTCAGAAGTGGCCAATCTACACAGCAATATAAATATATCTGAAGCAGTAAAATGCATGTTTAGGCTTACTAATTGGAGCTTTAGCTAACCTCTGTTAAAGCATTGCTCTCTTCCCCTGTTGCAGCTCCTGTGGGCTGAGATGAGGGGAGAAATCTGAAATTACCACAGCTTGGAGGTTTCTAGGCACACCAGAAGACAAATGTCTGAAACCTAGGGAACTAAGAAACTCTAACAGCAGGTCTGGTACTGTTTCTTTACCTTTGGGGATTAAAAGCTAATCCCTTCCTGAAGCTCAGACTGAAACTGGAGCTATGTGCAAGTTTCTCCCTCACTTTCTCTCTCTCCCTCCCAAGGATTTATCTGCCTCTTTAGTTCATGGGGAAAACTATTATGTTTATGCTAAGAGGTGACATATTCTGCTGTATGAACAAGTTAATTAGGAGGTATACCAATTGTAATTATACTTTATTATTTTCAGAAACTATAAAAGCACAATCATGTATTAGCTTTTAAATAAAAAAGACTATGAATGTGCAATAGAAAATGAAATTGTGAATCTAGCCTAGTGGAGAAAGGCAATGTTATGTTTAAGTAATACAAATAGTGTTAATTTAAATCCACAGTAACTGTGACACTAAACATGAATGGAATTATTATATGAAATCTTTAAAGAAAAAAAGCCTAATCACCTCAATCCCTCTTTCACAGCTTTATTAGAGGCAGGAGGCCACCGTAAGACCATCCGAGTCTTTTAGCACTCCTAAGCATCGGCCTGTTGAATATGACTGGAGACATTATAATCATTGAAAGTGCAATGTGGCTTTGCAGCTCTGTAGGGCTGCTTTTATGCTGAAAGTGAGAGCAAGTGACAGCAGGAGGGAAGGCAAAGTGATACAAAATAGCTGCCTAACTTTGCTGGCTGGCTCAAGGGCTTGTTTGTCAGCATCTCTCTGATGCTAAAGTGCTTCCTACACTGCCATTGCTACTACTGTTACTCTTCTGATCAGATTAACACTAGCTCTAATATGCCCACATGGTTATGCCATTCTGTCTCCAAGATCTAGCTTGTTTGGGGGTATTTAGTCTAACGACAGTCACACAACCATTTACCACTCTGTTTGAACTATCAAGCTGAACTGAGGTGACTGATAACCTCTTTGCTTTTCAGTCCCTGGCAAAACTCACTGTCAACTGTTCTTAAAAGATAGAAATATTATATTTAATGAGGTTCTTAAATGATTTAAGAACTTAAATAAATAGGATTTATTTTAACAGTATAAGAGTATTCTGTATAAAGTCCCACTTGGATAGATGGTTTTAGCTTGTTAAATCAAGTATCAGAGGCAGAGTAAGTTTCATAAATTGGTACAATAACAATCTTTCAGCAAGTAATGCTCCCTGCTGATACAGATTTTATATGTATGCATGTATGTATGTATTTCTGTGCATGTGATATATAGTGGGAGGAACTTGTGCTGATGAACAGAAATTGGCAACTGAGCAGTTAATCAAGAGAGGACTCAGTGGACCACAGTAACTTTCATTTGGTTCCCAGAAATTTGTAGAGTCATGACAGTGAAAGATCTATGAGAAAAATTGGGATATGCTCTGAAGTCTTTCTAGGTAACACAATATATTTTAACGCTTTTGAAATAAGTAGAGGTTTTACTAGTGATAGCATTTCTCCCTCTTTTTTCTTCCATGTAGGGTGCTAATTGCCTTTTATCATCTGGTGTTATAATAATAAGGAGATAACTGAACCTCTGCAGTATTTGCCAATGGTCTTTCCTCGTGCATTACTCTAGCACCCTACCTGTGCACAATTTTTTGGTTGGAGGATTGCTCAGGTTAGTTGTACTGAAGAATTACAAAGGTTTTGGGGGAGGTGATGTCTTAAGTAACATTTTTTTTGATACTTAGCTGAACTGCAAGGAAGAGCCTAGAGCATACCTTCAGTGCCCCTGCTTCCAGACAGAAAATGATTTGGCCTTAGTCTCCTGTGTTGGACAGTCTTACAGTCTAAACAGCCTTTAGATATGTATATCTCCAATTTTAAGCAAAAGTCAGTGGAGTACTTAGGCATGTGCATGCTTGTTTAAAATTAGAATAAGAAATAGAGAGATATTCCTTGGAGATTTGTTTTCCTTGAATTAGAAGAAATTATCTGCCTCTGCCAGTCTGTTTCTTTATGGCTCAGTTACTTAGTGCTGGGCAATCATATGAAATTATCAGTCCTACCAGGGAGCTGGCCAGATATTCTTTGAGCAGGAAGCTGCAATTTGTTCAGGAGAAGATAGATTCCCATAGCAGAATCTGAAGCAAGGGATGGAAGATCAGTCTCTGGAGTTCCTTGGACATCTACTACAGAATTTTTCTATCTTTGGGCTATATCTTGGTTCTGCTAGAGCAAAAAATTGTGCCAGAAGTGACCTGCATTTGGGAGAAAAGTCAAAGAGGAAAACATGCCAGCTACCTCCTGTGCAAGCAGACGCAGCTCTATGCAGGTTTGTTTTTAAAATGCCACACCCAGAACTCATTAAAAGCTATTATTATACTCTATTAATCCAATAGTTGTTTAAGATCATTAGGCTATGGCACTCCAAAGCTTTATGAACTTTTAATTTTGAGAGAAGACATGTTCAGTGCATGAACCTTTTAAATCATTATTAAATCTGTCATTTTTTTGCAAAATGGGGACACATGAGTTGCATTTCTTTGTATGTGTGTGTGTGTGTATATATATATATATATGTATGTACACACACACACACATATATATATACACACATATATATATATATTAATGGCCCCAAAAGGCTCTCAGTAGTAACTGGGAAGAGAGACAATGAAAAATGAGGACCTCTTAGTGTCAGGGCAAAGCCCTGTAGACCAAGTTACAGTGAATTTTTATGTCTCTGTCAACCCTATACACCTCTGGAAATAAGAGTTTATAATAGAAATGCTGACATCATCTTAATTCTAATGTAAAGGGATGTGCTGCAATTATTTTCTATTCTAGTTAATCTCTTGGTATCTGTGCTGCCCTGTGAAATTTTAAAACTCTTGGGAATAGGGAGTGAGTTAGTGTGTGTGTGGAAGGGGGAACGTTTTCTCTCATGCATATAAAAAGAGAAACACAAAGTGAATTAATGTTGGGAGTGATTTCAGGGAACCTTTGGAACATGTTAAACCAATTTCTTTCATGGACTAAGTGTCTACTATTCCTTATTCTGCACGTTCTCCTTCTGCATTTTATAGAGTTATGTCACTACACAGGCAGGCATAGAGGTGCTTCCTTCAGCCTCCCCTATCTAATTTTTGCTCATTTCATATATCTCTTGGATCACAAGGTCACCTAAACCAAGCTCATGCTATGTAGCATGGGTTTCTAAATGCACAGTACTTTGCTCTTTTCTCTTGCAGATCTTCACTCAGCCATCTGTAAGTCTCTTTACTGTGCATTTGAAACGCAGCTTTCCCATCTCTGTGCTGCACAAACAGCTGGTGGCTGTCATGGGACTTGCCAGAGAGGCACCACTATCCATGCAGGGACAGAGTCTCTTGCAGCTGCAGTGTCCTAGCCCAGGAACAGTACTTCTCTCACCCAGGAAATGGGATTTGCCATTATATTTGCCATTATTTGCTACAGCCTTTGTCTCCATCCCCAATTTCAGGGCATACACTGCCTGCCCTCAGTCATGAGCACTTCAGTCACTATGCAGCAGTCTGAGTTTCATAAGCCTGAAGGACAAGGTAAGCACCTTGGGGAATGTATACACTAGTTCCCTCCACAGGAGAACTGGTATGATTTCAGGAAAATGCACGAATGCTTCTTTCCCTTCCCCAGTTTGTTTGTCTACTCTCATCATCCCTTCAGAACAGCTGGATCTCTTTCTATCATTGGTTCCTCTCACTACAGGCTTTTCTTTTCCTTGCCCTTCCTCTTTGCACGGTTGGAGTCTTTTCCTTTGTTTTGGTTTCCTTTCCATGCACACATTTCTTTCATACTTTCCCTAGCTCCCATTTCCCCTCACACTCCTTTTTTTCTCTTCTACTTTTCTTGAAAGCTTCAAATACAAAATGGGGGACCAGATCTGCAATTCACTCCAGGCTTCCTGTATTGTGATTCCTCCGAACTTGACATTGACCAAGTGGGCTATGCATTGCACTACACAAATCCACAGCTAGAGACAGAAGGATGATGTTGAGTCTGGAAGCATTCATAGCCTGGAACTCTTCCTAGGGAACACAGAGGTATGGAAGTATGACTGGACTTTATAAAGTCAAAGTATTTTCACATGCTTAGTGTGTCTTTGTGGTTAATTCTAATGTGTGATTTCTGGCTGAAATGGCCCTATTGGCACACTGAGGAATCATCCAACGTCATGCAGACATACGACTGGCTTCTGTTTGCACTGTGATGCAGACAAAATTCATCTAACACAAGGAGAGTTTTCTTGCAGACAGAAGACTGATTCATTGCCACAAAGCACCAGAGGAAAAGAATATTGTGGACAACTGCACATATGTAAAGAGGACAAAAACCTGAAAGAAATACCTGGGCTTCAGCTAGCCTACTAATCAGTACTTATTAATGAATGATCTCAAAGGAAAACAATTAAACTTCATACATATACTCCCTGAAGAATGCCCATGTGCAGTAGGTAGAATTTAGTTAAAGCAATATTGGTGCTGTTTCTGCAGAGAAGTTCAGAGCTTGTGTTTTGATTTTTGTTATTTCCTGCATTGTTCCACAAAGCATAAATTCAGCTTCCTACTTAATTATGACAATGCCCAAGGCTGTATTGAGCACAAGGTCAGCAAAGCTTGGTACAGTTTCTTGTATGAGCACGAAGGCTTTGTGTATTCTCCTAAAGTAAACTGTCTCCATAATGTTTTAAAGTGTGGGAACTAGTCATGGTTGTTGTTGTATATTGTGCTGTTTTAATGCATTTTTCTTGCTTTTTCTTTTCAGGAATGATCCACTAAAGAACTGTTCCTTTGCAGAGGGAAATCTGTGCTATGCTCACACATAAAAAGAATAAACCTAGAATAAACTGCTACAATCTGATGCAAACTGGTAAAATCACACCCAGACTGTAAATTAATTCTCTCTCTGTCCATCCTTCTCTCTCATGCATTGCTTCAGTTACACTAAGTTTAAGGATATTAAGAAAATAATAATTAAAAAAGTCTTGCATTCACTTTGAAATTCTGTACCCACAGTTATCTTCATGGATGCCAGCCAAGGCACACTGAATTCCTATCCTCCATATCGGATTCACATCAACTCTTCAACATGAAGTGCCAGCCCCCAAATCACCACCTGAAATGATATGCCTTCTCTCAGGACCTTCATCACACCCACCAAGATGCCCCCTTTCTCTGCTTCTTCAGAAGATCCAGTTCAATTCTCCCACTGTTCCTGATTACTAGCTTGATTTTGTTCTGTGGTTAATGGAAAAGCATGACTCTGAGATGAAGAGAGTTGTATCAGTCAGCAACTACATTACAGAAAACTCCCTTTTCAGATTAAAGAACTGGATCAGGAGTACAGTGTCCTCCAACACGGTAAAAAACAGGGCTGGTAACAGCTTAATTATCTTTCTTTTTCTCTCTTAAATGAATGCTGGGGCTCATTAATGCTTTAACAATAGCAGTCCAAGACTCCACATACTTGTTTACCTTCATGAAAATCTTACATAAAAATCTTGCTTCTGAAGACTTAGGTAGCTACTCACAGATCAAGAATTTTATTGCTTAAGGCTACAACCCACTCTCATCAAAATGCCTTAACCATGGAACAGTGGAGGTCTTGGGATAATTGGCCTTTGCTATTTTTAATAGCTTAGTGAGTGAGCTTTGAGCTCAGACTGGTGCTTGTAAAGTTTTGGGAGGAAAAGAAGATATTACCATTAATCATTACAACTAATCTAGGTCAGTGGTCTCCTCCAGCGGCTGTCTTCCCTGTCCCTAGCTATTGTTCCTAAGGAACAGAGCATGCTAGTCTCTTTACTTAAACGTATATTTCTGCTTGCTGCCTTCCTGAGTGAGAAAGATAAATATACTAATTTACAGCACAGAAAGTCAGAGGCTTGACCTCTGGCTGTACACTGTTGGCTTTTTATCTTGAAACTCAGGGCTGTGGAAGAATTCTGCAAAAGATAGAGCCTAGTTTGCATTAAATGTGGAAAATGAGGAATCCCTATTTTTTCAGTGGTTGTAGGCAGTTAGGGAGGATGACAGTCTTGTGGTAGCATGACCTGGCATAATTAAAAGGACAAATAGCCTTACAGCAGCCCATAGTACCTATTTGGTACTTGCCCTTTGGAAATTCCTTCACACACACACACACACACACAAAAAAAAAAAAAAAAAAAAAAAAAAAAAGTAGTTCGTGGTCTTACAGGTAATAAGATATCCTTCAAACAGACCCACAGGAGAAAGCTAGACATTGCGGAGAGCTGCTGCACTAGTTCATCCCCCTAGACATGAGATCCTCAGGAAGGTGTATAGCCACTCCACACCACAGAAATTTATGAGAAGAATGCATGTTCTTTCTCTTACCTTTTATAATTCATCATCTAGCACCTCTGAACCAACTGACATGTACTAGGTACAAAGTACGAGGGAAAATAAAGGCAATATGTTTTATCTTGGCATGTTCCAGACCTGGGATTTGTTAACATTATTTATCATACAGAAACACAAAAGAGCCCTGAAGTTGCTGTTGCCTAGTGGACTCTGGAACAGGGATGGCTGAGCCAGGTGAAGACATAAGACCTCATTTTGTCATGGAGAAGCATCTCCAATCAATTCCAGCACCCTCATTTGCCCTTCTGCCAAGGCTAATTTTGAAATTATTTTAGCCAGTTCACCCCTGTGCATGTTGTTAACGAGGGAAACAAAAAATGACCTCTTCTTTCTGAAAAATATTTCCCTGGTAAGTGATAGAATTGGGGAAACTGAAATAAAAATATTAGAAAATGGGTGAAAAAATTTCCTAGGAGATCTAGTTTATTTCCCACGTTTTTTCTCAGTAGCCAGGATCCTCATGCATGAAATTTCCTCATACTTTATTACCTCACTCGTTTTGGTGAAGTTTGGGGAAGAAACTATCTGGCAAGGATGTATTATAGTTTATAAATCCCTAGTAGGCACCAGTGCTGTCAAAAAAAGCATTTTTTTCACTGTCACTTATGGAATAAGATCAGTCTACCCTTGGTAACTGCTGAATTCCAAATCTACTATTGCCATCTTCCCTATCTGCAGTATTTCAGTTGTGAAATGGAGCATTTCCGCTGGAACAGTAAGAACACTCTGTTTTTCACCTCCTGTGACTTAGGCTTTTATTAATCACTAGGTCATTGCTTAACTTTTGTGGAGAGAGGGAAGTAGGTCTTTATTTTTTTATTTCTTCATCTACTTTTAACCCTCTGTGGACTATAGAAAGTCTTACTTGCATTTCTTTTCTGTTATCTCCAGTGGTCTCCCAGTCTTGCAGAGAATCCTTGGCTTTCTGCCTTGGAACTTTGAAGCCCCAGAGGTGCTAGAACCCTTGGCCAAGTGGAGTATAATGAAAAATTGTATCTTAATGCGGACTTCTGCCCAGCAAAGACATAAATGATCGAAAGATGAAACAGCAGTGTGTTGCTATGCTAGCCTAAGTAGCCACTTCCGGACACACAAAACCTCTTTAGACAGAATTAGTGGTGGAAAGAAAAGATTTTACTGCTGGGGCTGAGGAGTGCTTCTTTTGAGACCTATCTTAGTCCCATATGGTGTCATAGTCCAATATTCTCTGGTCAGATTCTCTTAGGTATTCCACAGATGAAGAATGTAATATTTAACATCAAAATTTACTTATTTGAAGATATTTGATGTTACAATTTTTGATTTAGCAGAGTGATACAGCAATTTACTGAAATCACAATACAAAGGTAAGCAATTGTAATATACAGTTCAATCACAATACAAATATGATTCCCATCACCAGTCTCTAGAAGACGCTCACTGTCACAATGCTGAGTGTGCTCTCTTACTAGTAAGAAATATGTGTATTGAAACCAGCTTAAGCTCATTGCTGTCTTCAATATTCTTTTACTAGTTCTTCAATATTTACATTCTCAACTGGGTTGAGCCACATCTATGCTCTCCCCACCATCCTGGCCTTGTTAATTCAGTGAGACCTTCACACTCTTTTAATGAACTCAGGGAGAAACATTTACACCACCACTTGATCCATTCAAATGACGTATCTCCTTATCTAAAACAAAAGCCACTCTCTGATCTCCTTTGTGTTAAGATAAATTTAGCTTTCATTGCAACAGCTGTTGTCAGTCACAACCTAAATTATTCCCCAGGCTTTGTGAGCACATGGCCCTTGCCCATCTCCTCTGAGCCTTCTTCCATTGTAGGGCTTTATTGGTCAGGCACATACAGCCCACTACCTAATGCTGAAATTTTTAGCCATCAGCTAGCAGACAAGGGTCAGGAGTGTTTTGAGAAACTGCACCCCTGACAGAATAATATATATCATTAAAGTCACTATACTCTTATCACTAATACAAGATAAAAATCAGAATGTGTTCTAACAGCAGCTTAACCACAAGTCTCCAGACAACACAGACAAGGTTAAGAGCATTAAAAGCACTGTCTCTTTCAAACTGAGGTTATATCTAATTATGCAGGCTGGGGAAGGCCACGAATCTTCACCATGCTCTGTATTGGGTAAAATGCATACTTACTCAAAAGAGTTAGTATTTTCCAGAAAAAAACCTCTTGCTTCCATACAAGCATATTATTCACAAATGTTTTTTTTTTTTTCCAGTATCAGGTGGGAGTATAGGTATAAACAGATTCATTTCAAGTTTTCCTTTAACTGGACTTGAATACAAGCTTCAGTATTACCTACCTATCTGTGATTCAGAAGGAATATCAGAGGTAAATATTCCACAGCTGTGACATGGATTACAAGTACATCAGACTGGGTAGTGATAACAGTTTCTTGTAGATATGAAAACAAAGTTGAATCGTGTTGCTGTGACGTATTTAGCAATTGATAAGGCAGGAATATTAAATATCTTGTAAGATTAAGCCCTAAAGGAATAACAGATCACTATTCAACTAGGCTGTAAGCACTAGCACACTATTTTTCATATATCACAACCAAGACTCTGCATTCCTGAATGAAAACTCTTCTGGCCTCAATTGTGCATATGGTGTTGGTATGACTACTAGCACAATGTGAGCAGCCAGGATTGCATAAATGTATTGGGCGTAAAGGCTGCAGGGAAGATGGAGAAGAAAATGTTTGTCACCTTACAAAGAAGGTGCTCTACTGAGTCTACAGTCCCACAGTTGATGTTAATAAGTAGTCAGATCTGGGGCAAAAGAAGGTGCATGAATGCAAACTGTGATATCGAAAAGCTCCATGCAAAGCAAAAAGAAGAAGCAAGTAAGATAACATTAGAGAGGGAGGAGGAAAAAGGAAGCACATACATGATCCATTGTGAATAATTTTTGGAATACTCATAAACAAAACTAGAAGCATTTCTTCCATGCTGCAGTCTGAAAAAAATGCCAAATTTGGTGCAACTCAAATGACACCTTTAAACCCCTCAAATTTGTCTTTTATTTATTTTTTTTATTTATTTCATTAAAATAAATATTTCCTATGAAATTAATAGTGTCCCTGAAATTTTTAATTTATGATCTGATTTTAAAAAAAAAAGACAGTGGCATCTGCTACCCTGCGCTAAACTTTGTATAATTAAAGATGACAAGCCCTGGAGAATCAGTATTACATAAAATAGATTCATTTAATATAATTGAACATATTTGTGCATGCAATGTTTTAACATAATATCACTCAGCATATGTGCAATTAATAACTAGATTATTTTCCACAAGCAAAAGCATCATAATACTCAGCAAGACAAGTTCATTAGTCTGAATGACTGGACCAATGCACAGGAAATGAAAGGTGATGTTGACCTCATGATACTGATATATGCCTTGAGGAAATAGTAATGTCTTAGGTTGGCAGAGAGCATATAATAAGATTTTCTTGCCCTCTGTTGGTAAGTCTCTGAGCCATACTTTCAAACAGGCAGCGAATACTTTCACAGAAATAGATGTTTTAAATGAGCCCAATGTTGAACTAGGATAGTTCTGCTGTGTAAAATTGTGCTAAGTGAATGCTTGTTTATGTCATAATTTTGGATTATCAAACAAAATCTGCTTAGAAAATAGACTCAAAATTCAGTTCACGTTTATCAGAATTTTAGTGTATAAGATTTCAGAAATATTTGCATTTTAAAGACACTTACTGTATGTTGGATCCTAAAGAAAACAGCTTTCCTAAAACACAAGGGGCTATTGCTGTGAACTTGGGAAAATATATTGTTACAAAAGAGATGGCCAAAAATTAACATGTCTTTCTTAGGAGTCTCAAGAAAGAAAAAAGAATAACAAAGAAATCCATCTGTGTTGCTTGTATTTGATCTATTTATTCTTATACTCTTTGGCCAAACATAAATACTCAATGCCTATTCAATGACTAATAAAATTAGGTCCGTGGACTTTCAGTAGAAATTACGTGCCCCTTTGCATTTTTCACTTGCCTAAGTACCTTTAAATCTAGTGTCCTAATAGTCTGCTGTTTAAACTCTGATCTTGCCACACTGAGCTCAGAAAGAGCTTTGCTCTGAAAGAGTATGCCTTCCTAAGGATGAGATTTCCTTGTTTTGTCTTGTTTTGAGAACTTGTGGATTTTAATAATAACTGGTATAAGAATATGAAACAAAATTGTATATTTGTATGGTGTACTGTCTCAAAAATGTTATACCATAAGGGAGAATACCAGCTCCTAAGAGAGTGGGGGTTCTCAATATCATATTTGATCTGATATGGTGAGGGCAGCAGTTCCCTTGACATTCCACTGCTTCAGCTCTCATCTGTGGGAGTGTGAATGGGTTTAAAACTTACATTTCAAAAACAGACAGATGGATAACAGAGTAATAGGGATAGAGATAATAATAGAAACTGGGATAATAAAGAATGAGGAAGACAATTATTGCTTATAGAGACTGTATTTCTAAAAGTCTGGAGAGTTAGTCATGATGTAAGAACTGCTCACTGTTCAGAACAGAATATCTGCTGCAATAAAATGTTATCTTCAGCATGATTGTGGTATTCATTATAATAACACATACCATGTTTGTAAACTGAAATTAATCTAACTGTAGCTTGCAAAAAAAAATATATCAAGGACAAGAAATGTCCTTGTGCATAGCAGAGATGCTATCCATAACCAAACAGCTGCAGAACAATATTTCTACCTCAGCTACATGATTCTGTTCTTGCTGTAAGATATCATAACTTTGGCTCTTCTCCTAAGGGTTTACAAAAGTATTACCTTTTTTTTTTTTTTCCTCCTAACTGTAGTGTATTCAGAAAGGTCTATCAAGCCAATACCAATGACTATGATATGTGTATGTGACAGCTGCACTTTGAAATGTCTTTGCTTCCCATCTTTCATATTATTATTCTGCTATGAATTATTTTAGTTTGAATTTGAAACCATACGGGATTTTGGAGCTGGAAATAATTGAACCTGACTTCAACAGTGTGTTTGAATGCAGACTATAATGTAGCAAAGAATTTTTGCATGTGTATCATATTCGTGCGCTGGCTGCTGAAATCAACAGCATTGTATACATTTTTAAAATAAGATAGTATAGCTGAGCACCAAAAGGGTTCATTATGGTTATCTTGTTTAATCTCTTATCTGTTGTCAGCCATAAAATTTTGCCAAGAGATTTTCAGCATCAGTAAGTCAGGTCAAACTATAGCAAAGATACCAAATATCTCTTCCAATCCTTCTCATGTTACTTTTTTTAATAATGAAAAGGAGAATATTAGCCCTATGATCTTCTTCTAGGGCTAAATGGAAAATATTTCTATCATTTGGTTTCCTTCTCCAGAATAGCTATTATTTGACATGAGTAACAACATTTTAAATCTGTATTTTTGTATTTTTGTCATTGTGAGCGTGTTCCTCACCATGGTATCTGCCACAAGGATTCTTTACAGATGGGATGCCTGTCTTGAATCTCAAAGGAGTACTGTTGGGATGAAGAACTTTCTCACAGATTTGGCTGAGTCTGCCACTCCAGCAGAAAGAGGATGTAGCTCCTAAATTCTCAAGGGAAAACCTTGGATTATTCTGAGGTCTAATTAGGACCAAAAATGTGTCAAAGATTTGGTATGCAAAGCCACATCTTCATCACAGGTATAAATTCAATATGCAGCAGCTGCAATGACAGCGTGTTTTCAAAGTCAGTCTGCTTTCTTTAGGCTCTCAAGATCCCTACTGCACATTCTTCTTTTAGAAAAGTTTGTCCTTAACTTCTCAGATTTTATTATCTTGCAAATTGAAATGAACTTCTCCTGAATGTCTGTTGCATATTTTAATAGGCTGACATTTCTAAAAGTGGAACTATAGTAGGTCCCTGCAGATCAAATATATGGTCAGAGCCTTCATTGTCAGAACTCTACTTTCTGGGCAGGAAAGGAGAACTTCACCTGATATATCTCTGCTCCAGCCCCCAGATTGCTGCAGGATTGTGTATATTTTAATTCTCATCAGTGATGTGCATCTAAGCCAGAGGTTAGTACTCCATACAGAAAATACAGGAAGCAAAGTGATAATAGAACACATCTGGGCACAGGGCATGGGAAAGTTTGGGGAGTCAAGTTTGGTGGAGCCTTAGAAACCTAAAGCATATATACACAGGAACACAAGCACATGTAAAACAAACTTATGGCACAGACTTTGACCTGGAAGTTAAAACAAGGTAAAAAATCTCACAAATGATGGGATCAGAAATTGTCTTCCCGTTGCCTTTTCCGCAAGCCTCCTCCCAAGTCTACTCTCCAATGTATCAAAGTAAAGAGGTCATAGAGCAATATGAGATGTAGTTTATTGTCTTTTAAACCTTCCACAAAAAAAGCTTGTCTGCCTTTACTTGCTCAACGAGTTATGGATTGGTTATTTGTGCCTACAGTTCACATTCTGCCTCCCACAATTTTCTTCTAATAGATGTGAAGGTGGAAAAACTGTCAAATAAACTGTGTTGTCCTCATCATAGTTTCCTGTAAGTGGAAAGCCATTATAGTTTTCCTGTTATCTCAGCAATATGTTGTCCCTCCATCCCTTGTAACAAGCTGCATATTTGACTTATACTTTGAAAGAGAAGGAAGAAAAAGAGGTGCTTTTACAGCATATATTTTCTGTAAGGGCAGGCCAGACTGCTGTGATAGCAGATGAACCAGTCAAGTGTTCCCTTGGTTTATCCTAGTTGCAAAGTGAAAATCTAAATTGCAGTTCTGTCCTGAATCCTCATGGAAAGTGATATCCTTTTGGATAGCAAGAAACTTCATAAAGTTGATGCTAGATAAACATTTGACTTACTATTCAGATTGTCTAATGTGATGACCCATTTTCAGCTTTTTTATTTTTTCAGGAATGGTGATGTTTTTCAGCATGCTTTCTAACAGCATCTAATATTGATACAGACAGCTATTTAAAGTTTTTTCATTCTGTTACTCCCTTTTTGTCCACAGTCTCAAAAAATAGAAGTAGTCATCATTGGCTACTGAGAGAGGGATGTGGTAGAACTCAGATTATTTGTGTTTTAATATCTTTTCTAAAATGAACGAAAGTGTTGCTACAGTTGTCACCCTGAGGGTCCAATGACAAATTTTCAGAGTTAGCATGGTAGAATTGTCAATGTCCATGATCTACAGGGTAACTTCAGAACATCTGTGCAGCTTTCGATATTTGACACAATGTCTCCTGGGGGTATAACAGTGACATTCAGATTCGAGAAACTGAGTTATATACATAGAGAATAAGTGACCTGCCCCAACTCATAGTGAACTGCAGCAGTTTGCGCAGCATTGTTTCGGCTCTGCCTTGAACTTCTGGGGCACTTGTGGGACATTGTGATCTGCTGACCCTTGTGGAACGAGGGGACTAGAGAGTGACTCTGCTAAGAGGCAAGGGGAGCTGGGCAAGGGAACTGCAGGAAGCCTTAAGCTCTCCTGGAAGAAGCTCCAGCATTACTACCCACTCTAGCTGGGTGTAGCTGCTGCTAAAGAACTGTCTAGGTTGTCCCTGAATAGAGGGAGTTGGGGCTTTTGATGTAGGCAGCCCTTGTTTAGGGTAGATCAAGTACCCTGTGAGTCAATAGTAGGGAGAGGTTTATATAAGAGCAAGGCCTGGAGCACAGCTCCCAGAGTGCAGCAAACAGAGGCAGCAGTTTGCGCAGGAGGAGCGCAGTTAGGTGTAAGAGGACATCTTTCTTTTTTTTCCCAATCCTAGTAGTGCCCACTTTCACAAACATGGTTATAACTCGCCGTAAAGCATATTTGCCAGTGGCTGTGGGAACTGCTGCATCAGCTGCGTTGGAAGCTTCAACCCAGAGAGAGCCTCTTGCAGCAGATGCTGCCCTACAGGTCCGAGGCTACAGGGAGTGCTTGGAACCTCTCCAGAAGGCCTGGACTGATGGTCCACCCTCCTGCAAGAGGTGTGCTGTTGTTGGTGATTTGTGTCATCAAGTCAAGGAGTTGCGGGACGAAGTCAGTAGATGGTGAAGCATCTAAGTGAGCAGGAGGTAGACAAGGTGTTCTCAGAGACCGTATTGCTCCTGGAGTCCCAATCCCCTGCAGCAGGGGAGTTGCTGCAAGGCTCTGTGCAGAGTGAAATAGTACAGCACAGTACAGTTAAAGAACCAATTTATTACCCTCCAGGATGAGGAGGACCTGGACCTGTCCTCAAGGGAAGCAGCGGGGCCATCAGACCCTGTGCCTTGCATGGCCACTCAGAAGAGGCGACGAGTGGTTGTAGTGGGTGACTCCATGCTGCGGGGGATGGAGGCGCCTATCTGCCGACCTGACCCCTCCTCTAGAGAGGTTTGCTGCCTGCCGAGGGTGAGGATATGAGATGTGATTGAAAGGCTGCCGAGGCTTGTCTGCTCGTCAGACTACTACCCTCTGCTGCTCTTTCATGTGGGTGCTAATGATCAGAGAGCAAACAGGAAACAATGAAGCACGACTTCCAGGCTTTGGGCATAGTGGTCAAGAGTCTGGGAGCCCAGGTGATCTTCTCATCAGTCCTGCCAATTAGGGGGAGGGATGGGAGGAGGAGTAGACAAATTTTCCAAATTATCATCTGCCTGCAACGCTGGTGTTGGCAATAGGGTTTTAGTTTTCTGATCATGGGACATTGTTTGAAGATCAGCTATTGGTGGGGAGAGATGGGATTCACCTCACCAAGCAGGGCACCTGTGATTTTGTCAACAGGTTGGCCAGCCTAGTAAAGAGGGCTTTAAACTAGGTAGGAAGGGGAGAGCCATAGAGACAACTCAGGTTTTGGGAGGCCTCTAACGGGTGCATGCACCCAGTGATGTGCATGTGGGACATGGCTATGGTTTCCCTTCCTGGGAAACCTGCAGGCATGACTACCTCTCTGAAGTGCCTGTGCACAAATGCACACAGCATGCAGAATCAACAGGAGGAACTGGAGATCTGTGTGTGGACACAGGGCCATGATCTCATTGCAGTCACAGAGACATGGTGGGATAGCTCGCATGACTGGAAGGTTGTCATGGATGGCTATGTGCTTTTCAGGAAAGACAGGCCAGGAAGGCAAGGTGGTGGAGTTGCTCTTTATGTGAGAGAGCAGCTGGTACATCATGAGCTCTACATAGGGGTGGAGGAGGAGGCAGTCAAGAGCTTACGGGTGAAGATCAAAGGGCAGGCTAACATGGGGGACACTGCTGTGGGTGTCTACTACAGGCCACCTGACCAGGAAGACAAAGTTGATGAGGCCTTCTACAGGCAGCTGGAAGTAACCTCACAATCACAGGCCCTGGTTCTCATGGGGGGGACTTCAACCACCCTGATGTCTACTGGAGGGACTACACAACAAGGCACAAACAGTCCAGGAGGCTCCTGCAATGCATTGATGACAACTTCTTGTCACAAATGGTGGAGGAGCCTATGAGGAAGGGTGTCCTGCTGGAGCTTGTCCTAATTAACAGCGAGGAACTGGTTAGAGATGTGAAGGTTGGGGGCAGCCTTGGCTGCAGTGACCATGAGATGGTGGAGTTCAGGATCCTGCAGGAAAGAAGAAAGGTAATAAGCAGGATTGCAACCCTGGACTTCAGTAGGGCTTCACTTTGGGCTCTTCAGAGACCTATTTGGAGGAACCTCATGGGTTAAAGGCCTAGAAGGAAGGGTGGTCCAGGAGAACTGGCTAGTGTTCAAACATCCCTTCCTCCAAGCTCAAGAGTGATACATCCTTAGAAGAAGTCCAGCAAAGGGGGGAGGAGACCTGCATGGATGAGCAAGGAGCTCCTGGCCAAACT
This sequence comes from Rhea pennata, assembly GCF_028389875.1. Taxonomy (NCBI): domain Eukaryota; kingdom Metazoa; phylum Chordata; class Aves; order Rheiformes; family Rheidae; genus Rhea; species Rhea pennata. The sequence goes on along the minus strand of NC_084702.1, from coordinate 3,911,074 downwards.
CAGATAAAAGAAGAAAATACACAGAATATGGAAGAGGGGACAGGCTACTTGGAAGAATTATAGGAATGCAGTCAGAGTATGTAGAGATGTGGTGAGGAAGGCTAAGGCTCAGCTGGAATTGAGACTGGCAAGGAATGTTAAGGACAACAGGAAGGGCTTCGTCAAATATATTGATATATCAGTAGGAAGAGGAGGACTGGGGAAAACATGGGCCCACTACCGAATAGGGTAGGGGCCCGGGTGACAAAGGATACAGAGAAGGCAGAATTACTGAATGCCTTCTTTGCTTCAGTCTTCACTGCTAAGGGCAGCTAACAAGAACCCCAGAGCCTGTAGATGAGAGAGAAAGTCTGAAGAATGGGAGACTTTCCTTTGGTTGAGGAGGATAGGATCAGAGACCTTCTGGACAAGCTTGACTTCCACAAATCCATAGGCCTGGATGGGATGCACCCATGGGCACTGAGGGAGCTGGCGGATGTTGTTGCCAGGCCTCTCTCCATCCTCTTTGAAAGTCATGGAGAACTGGAGAGGTGCCTGAGAACTGGAAGAAAGCCAATGTCAGTCTAGTCTTCAAAAAGGGCTAGAAGGAGGACTCAGGCAACTACAGGCCAGTCAGCCTCACCTCCATCCCTGGAAAGGGGATGGAAGAGCTCCTTCTGGATGTCATCTCCAAGCATACGGAGGAAAAGAAGGTGATCAGGAGTAGTCAGCATGGATTCCCCAAGGGGAAATCCTCCTTCACCAGTGCGAGAGCCTTCTCTGATGGAATGACTGGCTGGGTAGATGAGGGGAGAGCAGTGGACGTTGTGTACCTTGGCTTCTGCAAGGCTTTTGACCCTGTCTCTGCTAACATCCTCCTAGAGAAGCTCCGGAAGTATGGGTTAAATGAGTGGACAGTGAGGTGGATTGAGAACTGGCTGAAAGGCAGAGCTCACAGGGTCGTCATCAGTGGCGTGGAGTGCAGCTGGAGGTCTGTGGCAAGTGGAGATGCCCAGAGCTCAGTACTGGGTCCAGTCCTGTTCAACGTCTTCATCAATGACCTGGATGAGGGAACAGAGTGCCTCCTTACCAAGTTTGCTGATGCTACCAAGCTGGGAGGAGTGGCTGATACACCAGAGGGCTGTGCTGCCATTCAGAGAGACCTGAACAGGCTGGAGAGCTGGGCGGAGAGAAATCTCCTAAGGTTCCACAAGCGCAAGTGCAGAGTCCTCACCTAGAGAGAAAAAACCCTAGGCATCAGTACAGGCTGGGGGCTGACCTTCTGGAGAGCAGCCCTGCAGAGAAGGTCCTGGGAGTGCTGGTGGATGACAAGTTGACCGTGAGCCAACAAGGTGCCCTTGTGGCCAGGAAGGCCAATGGGTGCATTGTATTGCCAGCAGGCCGAGGGAGGTGATTCTGCCCCTCTCGTCAGCCCTGGAGAGGCTTCATGTCAAGTACTGTGTCCAGTTCTGGGCTTCCCAGGACAAGAGAGACATGGAGCCGCTGGAGAGAGTTCAACCTAGGGCTATGAGAATGATCAGAGGACTGGATCATCTGCCCTATGAGGAACGGCTGCGAGAGCTGGGCCTCTTCAATGTGAGGAAGAGCAGACTGAGGGGGGGATCTTATCAATGTGTATAAGTACCTGAAGGGAGTGTGTCAAGGGGATGGGGACAAACTCTTTTCAGTTGTCCCATGTGACAGGACAAGAGGCAATGGGCAGAAATTGAAGCACAGGAAGTTCCGCCTGAACATGAGGGGGAATTTCTTCCCTGTGAGAGTGACGGAGCACTGGAACAGGTTGTCCAGAGAGGCTGTGGAGTCTCCTTCTCTGGAGATCTTCAAGGCCTGCCTGGATGCAACCCTGTCTACCATGCTCTAGGTGACCCTGCTTGAGCAGGGAGTTTGGACTAGATGATCTCCAGAGGTCCCTTCCAACCTTACTGATTCTGTGATTCTATGAGAAAGAGGGAAAACTTCATGGACACAGGACAGCTTAATAAGGACAGCTTTATATTCTTTGTCTTTTTTTCAGTCTGCAGTGCATACAGGAGAATCTCCCTCTTGATTAGATATGGGTGCCACCAACAGTACTGGCTGAGCCCCCACCAAATCCACAGCTGCATCACCGCTTGCTCCAAAGCGGACATATGCACTATGACACTGAAAACTATTGTAGACGTGCATGGAGCCATTTGAAAATCCTATTTTCCTGCCTTTTCCTTGCATAAAATCCTGTATCACCTCCATTTTTAAACCCCTGTATCCATCATAAGAGATTACATTCTTCTCTGCCAGTGAAGTGACCTTAATGATAAGATCCTTTGGCTCTCAAATTTTTTTGACTGTGTGGTTAGGACTATACAGATAATGCTCTCTCATAATGTATGTTTTCATTAAATTAAAAAATAGGGGCTTAAAAGTCCTGGCTGTATATAAAAACACTCAAGGTACAGCATCTTGGAGGAGAAAGAAGGGCAAAGGAAGGAATGTAGATGCCTGTGGTCTGTTAAATTAATTAGTAGTACAGTTATGACAGCAAGTCTACTTCTACATTTTCTGTACATTTCAGGAGGGTCCTTTGACAGAACAGATATGGCTCAGCAGTTTTAGGAATTGAAGCCTTGCCTTTAATAATGACTATCTCTATAGCAACCCCTAATGCTAAATACAACTACACTTATAGCCAATGGGATATTTATAATATGGTCTAGGTCATACAGTGACCCATAAAAGACACTCCGCCTTGCACTAATTTTGCATCGAATTAGGCTGTGTCTGTACAGCTAGAGAAATCTGCAACCTACTTTTTGTGTGTGTGAGGATGTGCTGAGCTAATTGCTAGTGCTAGGCATCACTTGAGACAAAAATATCTGTGTTTCTACAATGATGCATGAGGGTCTGGAAGATGTCAGACCCCTAAACAAAAGTCTTTTCCCTTGGGGGCTTCCAGTAAGTGCTCTTCAGTATTACTCATTCTCGCAGGGAATTCTTCAGAAGCTAGCAAACATCCCTTTTATCTAAAGAAGAAAGATCAAGATTCTCATTGTTCCAACAGGTTTTGGACTGGCTTTCAACAAATACCCCTATAAGAAAGCTAGATCCTCAGTTGCTAAAAACATCTCGTTTTGGCTTACTAGTTCAGATACACTGGCTTACATTAAGAGAACATAAGGCCCTTGTGAATGTTAAAGACCACCTTCCTTTCACCATGGCATGATGCTGTGATTGTTATGATGAAAGAAAATGTCTCTTCATGTAGATAGAGGTCTTTTTATGACATGAGAAATAAAATATGCTAATGACTGCAGGCAGCATTAAAAAAAAACCCACAAAACTGAAGTAGAAGCAAGGTTTTATATTTATGCCATTGATGAGGGGTTTTTTAAAGCCTCCATTATTGCAATATGCTTTTACACTACAGCTTAATACACATATGAAAAGGTTCCGGACTGCTGAGCATGTAGATTTTCCTAGGGAAGCAGCACAAGCACATTTAGCACAGGTGTTTCTGTAACTGTACAATATTTCCTATTCATACTCACACCAGCTCTTATTCCCTTGTGGATGATGCATTAGGATGATGCAGGTTCTACTACAAAATAGAAATAATATCACTTTTCAATAACCCCTTCTACAAGTCATCTTTCATTTCTTAAGTACAAACATTTCAGGGAGTGGATTTTTTTATGTTAACTATTACTCACTATTACTCAGGTAGTTTTCCTTTGGATGTTGTTTTAAACAATAGTGTAGTTCACCTGCCAGGCTAGATGTGCAAAACATGACAAAAGGAGAGGATCTTATTGATTCATATGCTAGGTATCATTTTGAAATGGCCTGGTTGCTCCCTATATTTGGCTGCTATGACCCCGTATCAGGCATATCTCCACTGAAATGAATGATTTTGTGCTCAAGATTCTCCAGAGAAGCTGGAGACCACATTTGTTCTGATCATATTTCTCTTCAGCTTATGCCAAGCACATGCTAATCCATGTGCCATCAACAACAGCTGGCTGTGCTTAGTATATGTGATAATCAGCCCAAGAAGCTGGATATATGGTTATTGATCTGGTCAGCACCCTGGTACCCTCTGCTGCTTCATGAGTATTTTTATAGAATGTTATTATGTATTATTCATCTAAAAAATTAAAAATAAACTAAAATATACCTTCACTTCTCCTCAGTTCTTCTGTATTGTTCCTATGTTGCTTGGATTGAGTTGTCTGAATAGACACTAGATTCTGTAATGAAAAGATTAGTTCTCCTTCGGCCCCCTGCAGATGACTCTTTCTGAGTTTTGGATCCCAGCAGCCTCACTTCCCTATGAATTAGAATTTCTTTCTATTTTTTCCCATATCAGCTACATCTGATACTGAAGATTATTTAGTAAGTTGACACATTTGCTAAGTGCTCAATAGGCCTGTGCTTTGATTTCTTTATTATTTTGCCGGGGCTTTTGAAACACTCTAGCTCCAGTAACCCTTTCAGGTTTACTGTTCCCATTATTAATAATGTTCTTGGTTGCAAGAGAAATTTGCAAGTCCTATTTTCTGGTATATAGTAAAATATATATTATTTATAATGCACTGAAAGAGGAGATACAGACTCAGATTGCGAGTTCTAAGAGCTGAAGGGTCAAACCTTTAAAAGAGGGCAGAGTACGGAGATGGAAAACAGTCTTCAGAGAGATTTGAGAAAATAAAACCCCAAATAACCTTCTTTTAAGAAAGCAATTGCAATTTGGACTCCAAAACCTTATTAGGAAGTTTTCTAATGTAATTGCATTTCCCCTATGGCTGCAGTATTTTCACAGAATCACAGAGTAGTTCAGGTTGGAAGGGACCTGGCTCAACCCTCTGCTCAAGCATAGTCAGCCAGAACACATGGTCAAAGACTACATCCACTCAGGTCTGGAATACACCCAAGGACAGTGACTCCACAACCTCTCTGGACAACCTATTTCAGCACTCAGTCACCCACATACTAAAGTGTGTCCTTACAATTAAGTGGAATTTCCTGTGTTTCAGTTGGTGCCCATTGCCCTGTCACTGTGCACTAGCAAAGAGAGTCTGACCCTGTCCTTTTGACATCTTCCCCTCCATTGGGTATTATTTCACATGGATTAGAATCCACCTGAGCCTTCTCCTCTTCAGGCTGAACAGGCCCAGCTCTCACAGCCCCTCCTTGAATGAGAGTTGCTCTCATTCCTTAATCATCTTCAGGGCCCTTCACTGGACTTGCTTCAGCAGGTCCACATCTCTCTTGTACCAGGGAGCCCAGCACTGATACAGCACTGGCATCCAGACATAACACTCTGGGTGTGACCTCATCGGGGCTGAGCACAAGGGGAAGATCATCTCCTTCGACCTGCTGGCAATGCTCCACTTAATGCCGCCCAGGATACCAATGGTGGTCTTTGCCACAAGGGTGCATTGCTGGCCTATGTTCAACTTGTTGTCTACCAACACCCCAGGTGGGCTCTGCAAAGCTGTTGAGTAACTAATCCCTGGGTCAGAATTCCCCAAGGGCCTCCTGATTGATGACTGAGACGTTTCATGCACAAGGATAAGAATAGATTTAGTTTCATGCAGACTGTCTTGCTGAGCATGACATTTATATAAGTACCTCCTTCTTGCTATTACCCATCGAACTGCATGCACCAGGAAAAAAAGAAGAAAAAAATAAAAATGAAAAGAAAAAGAATCATGCCTGTATATGTGCAACTGAATATTGGAACGAATAAAAAAGTCAGAGCAAATTTAAATATCTAGATTTGAAATAGTATAGAAATCGATGGGAGAAATACTGTAGGACAACAAAAATGGTTTATGTTGTTACCCTGCTGTTGCTGTTACTGCTTTACCTCATGTGTATTGCCTGTCATGTTAGTTGCTGTTCTTCTAGCATTGAATAGTTTCCACAGCTTTGGATATTCACTTGAGTTTAGAAAAAGGGAGAGCAGAGGAGAAGGAAATCTGTAGCTCACAAACTGAGGTGAGGAAGGAGCAAAAAAGGAAGAAGGAAAACTTAATACCATTTTCAAAAGAAAAATACTGTGTTTTCATTCTTCTCCTCCATATTTGAAGCAGTAGCTGTTTTGTTGCTCTACCTGTCATTCTTGAATTTTCTGCTGACCTGTAGGAGCCTTCTCTTTGAAGGGGGAGATGAAAGAGGGGAGAGCCATGACTATGATGACCCCCTTTCAGCAGAAGGCTGCTGCTGCCCTGTCTTCAGGAACAGTGTTGCCTTGCCTCTTTGCCTTTGCTCTGCCTGAACAGGTAGAAGGAAACAGCTCAGCATGAAGAACAAAGCACGTAACGGGGTGCAGCTGAGAGCTGTGACTGATAGCAGAGCTATCTTTTTCAGGGACAGTGGCATCTCGCTACCTCAATGGCCAGTAGGCTTTGGAAGAGGAATTACAAAGGGCCATGTCATTTAATAGGGTTCAGCTGGGAAGAAAGAAACAGAAGTCTGCTTATAATGATCAGAAATACAGTCGAAAAGTTTGCAAGAAGAGGAAGTGTGGAAAAAAATTTGGAAGTTGAAAATTGTCACTGGAACATGAAGCAAACCTATGTTCAGAAACAAGATGATAGTCTGAAAATGGAAAAAAAAAGGTTTTAATAGAAGATTTTGTAATGTCAGTGGAAGTTATACTCACAAGCAAATTATGTGCATGAATCACAACTCTTTGAATTTGCAGAGCTGTCAGCTTTAGGAGAGCTTGATTTGCTGTAATTAAATGACCTGGAGTATTTAAAGTAGTACTTAAAGACAATTACATTTCTGAAGAGGGATGCTGAAATGAGGAGACCAGCCTCTGTCACTTAGTATAGAATAAAATGGATGGAACCTGAAGATGTATGACAAGAAGGTGAATTTGTGAAAGTAATTAAAACAGAAAGTCTAAGCTGCAAAGGCTGCATTTTTTCAGGAAAAGAGTCTCTGATATGATTATTCAAATCAAAGAACTCTTCTGCTAAGTACAACTTTATCAAAATACCCATCAGAAGTATTGTCCCGTAATGTTTAAGCTCTCAGAAAGCACTGAAAAGGTAAGTTTGTAAGAACTTCAAGAGAGACAAAGCAGAGGTATGCTTCTAGATAACAGAATGGCAGCAAAGCATTCTGCATGCATTGGGACACTCTTGTGTAGTCAGAACTCTCTTTTGCAGCCACAGTATAGACAGATACTACACACTTACTTTGTGCTTATGAATATAGGTATGATCTACACATGAGCAGTTTCCTCATATATTACCTTCTTCTTTGCCCTATATTTAGGTCTCTGAATTTCTGCAGTTTTAAAAATTCAGTGTTCAAAAAAAGAAATTAAATTAAAAAGCGCATAGGAAGCCTGAGAGATTGGAATGAGGTATTTATCTGTCAGTGTAAATTTGTAAGCCAACATTGCAGCAGAATGACAGATGAGAAAAAGCCAGGAGACGAAACAGGTCTTTTCTCTTTATAGTCATTATGTTCCATGTTTATGGATTTCAGGTGTATGCAAACTGCCAGGAAAGCAGCAGGAGAAAGCAATGGTAAACTGGGTTTGCAGAGTTATCATGAGGTGTGCTGGTGTAATCACACTAATCCAGGAGCTGCAATAGTCTGAGCAATGTGCTGTGGAAAGAGGTTGTTTGCCTGACAGCTCCTGCCCTGCTTTTTTGATCACTGAGTCATCTCCAGGCATGGCACTGAACAGGGTGTTAGGCACACACACAGACCACAGCGATGGCTGCTGCCTGCCCAGCCATGCTGCGGCAGAGTGTGAGCAGGATGTGCAACTGCTTGTAACTTTCTAGTATGAGGGACTATGTCTCTGCATCCTCCTGATCTAAAATTTGCTTATGTTTTCACAATAGGAATTTCATTTTTGAACGGAAGCTTCAGGGAAGTAAGCTTTGGTAATCCTTCAGCATATTGTTTCCCTGTGGCTAGTATGAACATAAATGGACATCTGGGGATTCCTGGCTGGATGCTGCAAGACTGAGCATTCCTTGAAAATGCTACTTTGAGAAGGCTTTTTAGCTGGGCTCTGAAAATGTATGTTTATACAAAAGTAAGACGAATGGTGCAAGAACAGTTAAAACTACTCTTTTAAAATGATAGAGGTTCATTTTAACAAGGTTATGATATTTTACACTAAATAATCCTGGGCATTTTTTTCCTTTTCTATATCAAAGACAAACCACAACTCTTTTATCACAATTACTCTACCATATGCAAAATCTTTTCCTTCATTTTCCCAAATATCTAACATTTGTTTCCAATTATTTGGGCAATATCCAGAGTGGGTTGTGCTTTTGAGAACATGTAATATCTTTTTATGCTGATGAATGCAATGAAGTTTGATTATGGATGAAGTTTGAACAATGCAGTATGTTTTATTATTTCAGTGAACTTTCAGTGAATTACTTTTCTAATAGCCTGTATCAATCAGGCGTACAAGAACCTTGTGCAAACACTTTCTGAATTTGTTGCTCAGGAGTCTAACATTTAAGTAGACTTGCTGCTTTCAAGTCTGTTCCATATTGTCTATCAGATTTGGAATGAGTAAATTCAAATATGCACTTAAGGGAATAACAATGTGAATAAAAGAGGGGAAAACAGATTCCTAATCCTACCATATTCCAAAACTACAATCTATTAATTTAAATATTTTTGCAGTTTTTGCTGCTTTTGACAACTATGTTAGACTTGTAGGAGGAATCTGGACGGACACCAGCCCGAAGTCAAACAGTGTAAGAATTTGGGGTTTTCTGTATTTGTAGCTATTTTGCACGTTGTTTTTCTTCAAGAGGTACAGTGATTCCACAAATCTTGTATCTGTGTCTTCACTGTCCTCTAACACCGGCTTCAATACTTTCAGTAATATCAGTTTCCAACACCTCCTTCAGCAAAATGCCACCTGCATAGAAGTCTCACCACTTTTGGTGAGACACCTGTCTGACATGTATTAACCTTATTACATTTCTGACATCTCCTAAAAGTTTTCATCTTTGTTCGTCTTTGAATAAGCATAAAAGCACTTCCAGTAGAATCTTTTTGTACAAAGCATTAGGTAAATAACCATTGCATATAATTTTTCATTTTAGGAGTAGAATAAACGTCCATACTTATGCTGTAAAACTTTTATTATTTGGGGGGGTTGAGTAGAATAGAAGCTGTAAACTAAGAAGCATATTTTATTGGATATTTCTACCCCATCTTCTCTTTTCAATTTTTCTATATACTTGCTGGTCTCAGAACAGCTGAAGTCAGGTGCAATTTCATACATGCCACAGTCTAGTATCAAGATGAAAATTGAAACCTGTCCTTGAAGTATATCTCTGTTATATGACCCAAAAGAAGCAATCTTGTAGTCTTGGCCATGGCTAAGCAAAAATCTCACCCTGCTGGAAATCTTTCATTTTTTGTGTTTTACATATTCTTTCTCCTTTTGTTCTTTCTTTTCTTCCTTTTTGTACCACTATGATGAAATCATGGAAGATAACAAAGTTCACTTAATTATCTTTCTGAACATACAGGATTATTTTATACTGTGTGATGCTTTCCTGTCATAACCACACAAAAAGCTTTGACATTTCAGCACCTTACTGTTTTTCTTTCTCCTGCATAGCAATGCTGTTGATATGTGCATAGCAACAACAGTAATAGCAGTGATAGTGACAGTTGGTCTTTCCCTATAGATTGATTTTTTTCCCGTTGCCCTTGTAATGAGACCACTGTAGAGAACAACCTTATAATTTCACTAGCCTTAGTAGCTACTGCTTCTTGATAATCTTTTGTCTACTTCTTTCTTAAAAATTCATCTCATTTCATATAGTCATATATCATATTAAATTCTCTTTCCTCTTTGTCATTTACATATTTATGTCCTCATAGTATTTTTGTTAATTATATCCACAAACTTTTTTTTTTTTTTTTTCATAAGTCAGACATTCAGTTTTCTTAATCATATCTGAGCAGTCTTTCCTAGGCTATTCAATACCTGGACACACAGAACAGTTGCAGGATTTGTCCATCAAACCCCTACAGCAGGGCTCTACAGTTCTTCAAATGGTAGCTTGCTATCCCTGTCATTTAGGAAGCATGCTATCCTAAAATATTTCAGCAATATTTGCGAGCGGCTTGATCTAACTCTGAAGCTAACTTTGCTTTGAATGGTAGGTTGGACTAGAGACATCCAGAGGTCCCTTACAACCTGAATTTCTCTGTGATATTATAGAATGCACAGAAAGGGCCCTAACTGTCTGAACAGAACATGTATCTAAAGCATAAAACCAGCTTCAGGCAATTCAAATAATCTATTGCTTTTACAGCCCCTTGGGAAAAAGTTGCAGTTAAGATATGCAATTGTATTGAGCTATTTACAGCATAACATGCATAGATCTTTTACTAAATATATATATAAAAAAAGTATCCTGCTTTTTCCAGTTTTGAAACAGTGTTGTGACTGTGAGATGGATGACATAACAATGCTGGAAATTCCTGAAACTAATTATGGTAGATGATTATAGCATATAGCATAGCATTAGGTATGCTAATTTGCTCTTACCACCATAACTAATGAGGTAGGCAATAAAATATTGTCCATATGTGCATGTGAACATACGTTTTATTTAGCAGTAACAGTAGAAATCTTGATACTGACTAATAAAATAATAACAAAACCGCCATATCTTGCAACAACAATGCCACAAAGAATATGAAACTGTGAAACAACTCTCTTAGGTAATTAGAACAGTGCAGGAAAACCCAGTGCAGAGCTTCAAGCAACAAGAGAGTTGGTGTAGTAATGAAAACCTTGCTAAAGGCTGATGGTTCCCTTTGTCCAAGCAGCAGTTCATCACCTGTGTATGTTCAGTTTTATTGTATGGGCAATCCAAGATACTTAATCCAACACTTACAGTTGTAAGTGGCTGCTGAAATTGGATGCAGTCCTACTCCTCCAGCTACATGTTTTCTCTCCCCCCTCTTGCATTGTTTCTCCTAATCATGCAAAGTGAGTGAGATGACTGAAAAACATTTCATTTGTAAATATATATTAGTTATTTTTGGTGGTTTGTTTTTCCTCCCATCGGGTCAGGTCTGTTGATGTTGAACACACAGCTATGTACTCCATAGATGCAATACAACAGTGGTGATAGATGTGTGGAGAGCAAGACCTGCCCTTTTGACAATAAGATGCAGTTTCCTTACTACGAGTGAGAGAGGATTGTTGATGAAAAATGGGTCAACATACAAATAGATTAAATACATAAATAATTCATGTTGATATGATAAATGTTTGGACTCTATCCCATGATGTATATTTGTCAGATTTTCATTTAAAAGCAGAGATTTTGCTTCTTTTCTGCCATTCACCACTTTCTAGTTCTTTCTGCGCTGCTGTTGTATCTGAGGCTTATCTCCTCTGAAATATTGGGATATTCACTTTATTCAGTGTGTGATAACTCCTCATATACCTTTTAGAATTGGACACAAGCACTGAACTGACACCAGGTCAGTTTTATGTCTTCTGCCATCTTTTCCTCAACAACTTTCTGATTGTACTTTCACTCTGGTCTTGTCAGGTCTATGATCAGTTAGGATTTGTCCTTAACTCTTCCACTCACAAATAGATGCTATTGTTATCTTTTTTAGAAGGAGGGTTTTTGGAGGTGGATACACTCAACTTCACACGGCATGGCTTAACATCTCTACTTCCCTGCCTTTTATCAAACTAGAAGATGAGCCAGGCAAAGCCACTATGAAGAAATATAACATTGGTACCTTCATTGATCTGCCCCAACCTATTTTGTTTTACCTTTGGTGAAAGGAGAAGCTAAAGAATTTATTTTCATCTTCTTATGCTCACATTTTTCCTCTGTTCTTCCTGCCCACTCTTACAACACCAGGATGCCGCACATGAGTGCCAATCAAAAGGAATGAGTTGTCAGTGAACATAGCACACCACAGGTTTTATGGGCTGTGCTCTATTTCTTGCTAGTAGAGAACAAAGAAAGTTAAGGGTATTTACATACCTCCCTTTTCTCTGTCAAAACACTCTTTACAAACAGGTAGGCTTCCTGAGAAGAGTGACCTAGTCCAGAGCAAGATTCATTTCCTGTATATGCATGGGTCAAAGTCAAGAGTGTGGAAGGTCACTTAAGCGCCTCACAAGCTTGTGTAGAATTTTTCATCTTGAATTTTATATGGGCTGCACTAAGAAGAATCTTGCATGATCAAGGCTCATTCATGAAAGTCTTCCATGCTTTATTAAAGTGCTTCTTTGTTGAAATAATAGAGCACTATGGAAGGAAAACTGCAAAATTATAGCCTTGATTTAACCATAACAACCACAGATAGTAGGCCTTGCCTAAAATTACACATGTATATATGATGGCTTGCATAGATAATTACAGGTATTCTGGCAGAATAAGTGCTAATTCTTTATCATAGAATTCCTCAGCTAGTTATTACCTAGAAAAGAATTCTTTGTGTATCTTAGGTGAGCAGATGTTTGGCTATTCTGTGACAAGGAGATTTTGACAGTTTAAGTATACAGCTGGCTGACACTAAGCTATTTAATAACCATTTAAATTTGTTTAATCCTCTCTGAACATACAAACTACAGGCAGGATTTTGAACAAAAGAAGTTCTGTTTTGCTCTTGAGAACTTCTCATGTTGTCACCTTTGTAATAAGCCTGAAAACCCAACTAGAAGACACTACTTAGCTACATGTGTTAAAAGACATTCTTAATATTCAACTTTTTATTATTTTGAGAGAATCCCTCTCTGAAGTGGTCTCCAGAAATTCCACAGTACTATGTTTGCAGTGAAGGATGCAACAATAACATGTTGCCTCCCAAAAGGTGAATCCTGGTACACTCTTATTCAGCAATATCTTTGAGAAATTAATTACACTTGTTAAAAAAGCAACTCACTTTTGAGAATGCATAAAAACATTAAAATGAGAGAAAAGTAATATCATAGAGCAAATCTTTGGTGGTGGAGAAAGAAGTCCTTTTATGTCTTTACTGACGTAAAATTTTCTATGAAACTGAAAAGTAAATCTCTTTCTACCCACTGAATTTGTTTATGTCTCTTTCAGTGATGTTGAGTATTTTCTAACGGGATGAATTTTTTCTGCAACAAAGAAAATATCAAAGCTTCATTTTAAATATAGGTGAAATTCTATCTCCTGAGAAAAGATTTGAAGTTTACTAATGTGCAGTGTTCTTATGTGGACATATGATGTTATATTTGCATATGTTCCAAATTGTCTATCATTTACAAAATAGTACAGACAGACAGTTCAGGAAATGGAGTGGGTCTGAAGACCTCTTATCTCCACACCTCGTTCTCCTACAGTTTTACTGGGTGATCTCCAGCAATCCATTTAATATCACTGTCTCTTTACTCCCATCTGTGGAATGAGGTGACATTTCCCCTATAACACTCTTGGTGAAGTAGGTATAAATGCAATTACAATTTAGAGAGCCTCAAAAAATCTGCTGATTAGATCACTAAGATGACAAAAACTAGGCTGGTTTTGAAAAAATCCTAAAGTTCTTTATGGTCTAATGAAAAATATAGTATCTTTCACCAGCATGGCAGAAAAGCGAAGGAGGCAACAAATACCTCTCTTGCCAAGCTGATGTAAGGCCAGACCAATTTAATACACATAGAGTTACTCAGAAGACTATTTCTTGTGCTCCCAACCACTCCCAGGTATAATACTGAGGCTAACAATCAGAATTTCTCTATTTGCATTGGATTATTTCAAACCTAGTGGCAAAAATTTCCTAAGAAGAGTAGAAGAAATTTCTATACCAGAATATTTTGATTTTTTTGTCCAGTTGTTTGTATCTGAAACAACTGCATTAATTAAGCCAGCACATGAGAACTAGAGAAACAGACAGTTCACAAGATGGTATATTTGCTGGCAGTTCTAGTGTCCTAGAAATGTTTGTGTATATAAACACATGTGCTTGTCATAGATTACTCCTATGTAATGACGCAAGCAGGACATGGTGCTGTAAAGACTTAAAATGTGCCAAGAAGAAGAAACCAGTACCAATGCACAAATATAAACTAGTCACACAGAAAATTAGCCAAAAATACCAGCTGGAAACTTAAACATGAATCTTTTTTATTTAACACTAACTTCTGATTTTATCACCAGATTTTATCTACAGGTTTTTCACCACTTGCTACTTAATGGGCACAGATTACCTCAGTTATAAAGAATGCTGATGAAAAAAAGAATTCTGAAATGTAGGTTCTATATGCAAAGATCACTATAAAATTATGTCACATTCAGAATGAGGCAACTTCTGTCACAGATTCTTTGCCATTTGTAGGTAGTATTGGCAAAATTATTAATAATACAGTAAAGAGAGATGTGTTTGGTAAACTTTCTTTTCTATATTTGAGAGATTTTTCCATGTTAAATGATGTGAGTAGTAACATCCCTATTCCACCAGTAATTTGTAAGGGTGCTAATCAGCAACCAACATAGCTGTATATTTTTATTTGGAAGAATAGATAGCTTTCATCCTAAGCTTTGAACTTGTCTAGTCAAAAAGACAAATAAAATAGGAGAATCTCACTATCTCTCTTTCTCTCTCTTAGAGTTCATTTTCTCATTTTTATATTCCTTTTTTTCTTCCAGGTCATTTGTCTTTCCAAAGCCTCTTTTTTTTCCTGCTTCTACCACTCTGTTATTTCAAACTAGGTTTTTTTCAGTCCCAAATCCCATTTTCCCACCTCTAACCACAAAGCATATCTACTGAACGCACTCCAGCCAGAACCCATCATAGACTTTCCATGCTGTGCTTCATACATTCTTCCCTCTCAGGCGGGAAGCGCCCACAGTAAAGTGACACAGGCCTTTGTTGGACTAATGTCGATTTGGGGTTCATTCCATCAGACTGAAATGTTATAAAAACAGCCATATTTTATTAATTAGCCATAGATGGATAACCTACTTCCCTGTGGTGCATTTTCAGTCCTTAAGTTTTAAATGAAGTCTGAATGGGCTGATGGAAGGCTCTGTTCAGTTAAAAGACAATTCAGGGGTCTAGAACACACCCTCTCTGAAGATATTCTTAATTTTTTTAATGAAATTGACTGAATTGACTACTGATTTTTAAAAAGCTGGTCATCCTCAGTGGGTTACTATCAAAGTCAATGACAACAAAATAACTATAGTCACTTGAATGAAACGTATGTGTGCAAACAGTATTTCCAAAAACACCTGCTTTCGATATGGTACATCACTTGGAAGATCTTAATCCTCACTACCTTATAAATTCTAACAGAAATCCTTGTGGCACAGATTCAAAATATTTTTTTCCAGAAGAACGAAAGTTCCATTTATGTGTCTCTGTTCTACAGGGCATATGAGAATAATCTCCTAAAACCATTTCATTACTTTGCAGGTTAGTATTTTTTTATTACATGTATATAGAAAAAGCTGGATAATTGTTGCCTGTGTGTGTTGGGTGCCTTACCACTTAGCATTTCTACAGTTTTATGGTTTATATGCACTGTACAAGTATTATCTAACCATTAAACAACCACTCCTTATTTGAGCAGGGTTTATTTCTTCCTTACTGAATCTTTCAACAGACACTTTTTCCTTTTAAGATCAGTAGCATGGGTTTTACTTAAGATTTGGTATTTCAGAATTTTTTCAGGACTTGATGTTATGCATTAGCAAAATGGAGAAAAGCAGTAACTTGGATTTTTATTACTGTGTAGGTATAAGCTCAGATACTTGAATTTATTTGATGCTGTTTTCCCAAAGATGATTTAGCTTTCAACAGTGACCCCTTGTGGTATGCATGGGTAGCTTTCAATACCGAACGCTCTATACTGAAGCTGCCGTTTCTAATATTAAATACTTCACTTATAAAAAATTATTAACTTTTTAGTCATTGATATCAGAGCTGTGAGTGGAGAAAGCAGTCTGCTATGAAGGCTCATCTTCCTTCGTGACCTTCCTTTCACTTGCTTTATTAAGGCATCTCTAAGAACTTCTGAGCCTTTTAAAAAACAAATGTCACTTAAGATCTCTTCTTCTTAGCAGAGGTTCACTACTCAAAGAATACGAATCGATACTCATATATGTGCCAGATATGGAAGAGACTATAATTACCAGTCTTTGGCAATAATACTTGCCAAACAATTCATCATTTTTTTTCTGGACATGAAATACTGAAATTTCTATCCTTGTCAGCTCATTCCTCTCACCTCCACTTTTGTTTGTTTCTTTCTTAATTATGAACTTTAATATCATTAAAAAATTTCTGGATTCCTTTCAGGGTCATTTGATTGTGATGATCTGTGTTGCAGAGATTTTACTCTGCATTCCTGCTCTGAGATATTCTTCATTAATTTAACAGGCAAGAAGCATGGTTTTTTAAGCAGACAGTTTCCAATTCCAGTATTGCAATGGAATTCCAAATGAACATAATAAACAACACAGTCAGAAATTAAAATCTGAGTAGATTCATCATTGCCATAGTCTTCATTTTTGCAGATTGTTAACTTGTCTCCTAGGCATGCCACCATATCATTTCACCTGACAAGTGTTTAAAATTTGTGTCTTATTAGATGAAGATTTTGTTGTTTCTTCTGCATTTGTATGTCACATTCTGTCATATGCCTTTGAAAAGTGAAAACATTTCTTCACTAGGACAGATTTGTTTCTCTAGGCTTTTTCCAGCATTTTGTTTCAATGTTTAGTTGATCGGTTGGCAGGGGATAGAATCGAATTAAATACGTTGCCAGTGGAAACATTTTATAGCTTGTAATATGGTGGAGCCTCTTTTTCTTTTACTCACTAGAATACAGTTATAAACTCACAGAGCTTAACAGGACCTGGAATTAATTTAATCTGCTCCCTTGCGCCAAAGCTGAAGCAACAATACCAGAGTCACTCCTGACAGGTGTTTATCTAACCTGTTCTTATAGATCTGCAGTGGCAGATTCCCCAGTCTCCTTAGGCAGTCCATTGTCATGCTTCAGTAAGTTGGAAATGATTTTCTTCTGCCCAAGTAAGTTCTCTGTTATTGCTCTTTAATGCTACCACTCTGTTATTTTGTTCTTCCTGGATCCAGAGAACAGATATTTCCATGGTAACACATATATGTAAGGGACATAAGTACACTGACCTCAAGTAACTATAGTCTTCATGTAAGTGACAACATGAAATAGTTTCAGAATCAACTGGGAGTGAGGCTGTGCTGGACTGCCTCCTGCACAAGCTTCTATAGCACTCCAAGCTTCATATAGCAGTTAATATAACCACACAGTTGGGAGATGAGGGAGCCAGTCCACAGAGTGCACAACAAACATAACAAGCACCCTTTAAGTTGTGCAGTGGGAATTCATTGCCCTCCTGCAAGTAAATAGGTTGGTAAATACAGAAAGAGCAGTGATATTGTCCTACATGAAGGATTAATGTTTGTTAATGTCCTTGAACTCAGCTTCTTTAGAACTTCTGTCTCTTTCTCTCCCGGTTGTTGTAGCAAGCTAGGAAGACATTGAAGGTTTTCCTGCTTGCTCTTTCCTTCGTTTTTTGGAGTTGTCAGACCCAGTTTTCTGGGTCTAGACAGACATCCTTCAGTGACAGCTACAAGCAAAGGCTACAAGTGCAGCCAAACGTATTCAACATGACAGAAAGGCATCACAGCTTTGTGGGAAGTCAGGGCATCAGAGAAGCAGTGAGCATTGAGTGCATCTCTGATGTACGAATCTTTTAACCAGGGCTGGGGAGGAAGATGCTAACAAGCAGCATTATATAACACCCTCAACAGAACTGCTAGCTGTGATGGGAAAGGAAATATTGAAAACTAATGACTGGGCCAGAATAGACTCGAATGATTTTCTCAGAGTTGAGAGATGAGAGATTACAGGATGGGATGGACGGGATGGGATAGGAAATAAAGAACGCCTGATAGCAGCAAGTTGAATAGACAGCTAAACTATGTAACCCGACTGTTCAGAACCCCATTAAGAGCAACTTGTCCGAAGCTAGTAGGAAACAAATTTTCCTGGTTTTTGGGGACTTTTACTGGTATGGAGATGGATGCTCATTATATCCGTTACAATAAAGAAGTTAAGAATAAGAATACGGGAGTGACTTGCTCCTCATTTCTCCATTATTGCAGAATTAGCTTTTCCTTCGCCTCTTTCAGGACCTGATTCCTTTGCTGGAAAATACAAAGAATAGGGTGTCCCAAGGATCCTTTTAGGAACATTCAACTGCTGCCAAAGGCTATTACATAATTCATGCATGATTGATCTTCATGGATTGCTTGCCATCTTCTGAAGCTTATTTCATGACAAAAGGCATGTGAGATTGTTTCAACTACTGAAAAATTCTGTTGATATATACGTTAATACATATCCTTCTGGTACCTCTGCTAAAACTTTCCCAAAAGGTAAAGCATCCTGAAGTTTGAAAAGGGCATGAATGGTACTTGGGGCATTATTGAAGAGGCTTATGGTATCACCAGAGCCTGAAGAGTTTTGTTTTAAAATGCACTTGTTTGTTTTTTAAGCTCACTGGCTTCAATGTTTAGGATGTTGTTTTTTTACTCTACTTTCCTTTAAAAGGGCAGTAAAATGTTTTCTTTAAATAATAAAAAAGCACAAAAGAAATCCAGAAGAAATCAGATGGGGTGTGACAAGCAGAAAACTTTTATAAAAGTTAGAATAGGTTTGAAGCAGTCAAAAGTTACAAACTGGATATGATTTGTAATTGTAATATTTTTTCTGGGTTTTATTGCTAAATGTATGAAAATATCCTTTATTATTTCCTTCTCAAAGTCATTGCATTACATTTTAGAGCACAAAAACCTTTAAAGGGAAATCTCTAGAGAAAAACCACTGCCACAGAATTTTGTGTTGTTGTATTTATATGAGCAAAAGGTAAAAAGGGTGAAGCTCAATCATGGGAATTTAAATCTAGAGTTAGCTTTCAAAAATCTCAGCCTTCAGGCTCTTTTAACTTGTCAGATAACAGCTCTCTATGAAAACCCCCAAAAAATATTATCTAAAGAAGAGAAAAAGCCTAAATACTATACAGACTTTTCCACTGCTCTATTTCAATGTCCTGATCCTACTGCAACGTTTGTTGTAGCCACAGAAGTATGACAAATAAGTAACGATTGTTCTCTAGGATAATCTCTAGAGCATCCTGTAAGCATCCCTTTAGAGAACTACAATCTAAGGTGAACTGTAAACATGAAAAAAATGCTTCTTACAAGTGCTAACCCCAATACTGCATGCTCTCAGTACCATGAACACTCAACCAGCCAAATGAGAGGTGAAACACAGATGACATTATGTGATTATATTTTACCAGCACTCTCATTTTTCTCTGTGCAAAAAAAGAGCATTGAAATTGTTATGCAGTCAATAGGTCTATAGGTGTTTCCATTCCAAAGGAAACTTAGCTTTAAAGCACTGCAAATTAGAATCTTTCCACCCTTTTTTGAGTTTTTGCTCTGATTGTTAGTAGATGTATTATATTTCTTATTTTTTTTTCCTCCATCAATTTACAGCACAACACAATGAGCTTAAAAAGAATCCCTCTAGCTAACTGATCAGCCAGCAATTTTACAAATGAATCCATTTAATCAAGTTATCTAAGATAGTGATATTTAGGGAGCTTTGCAATAATTGGAGACAGATTTGTGACTTCTCATGCTATTCTTTAGTTTGTAAGAGCACAGTAACTCAGGTCAAGGAGTGAATACAGCGAAAAAGAAATAAGTCACTTCAGTGACTAAGTCAGGATCTAAGTGTGTATTCAGACACAGTACAAATAGTGCATCAGTTTAAGTCTGGGCAACATGGAAGTCTGCTCAAAGTTTATCATATTCTTAACTAATACCCTGAACAAGGGTCACCTGAGGGTATAGTGCTGATGTAGTGCTTAGGCGCTGGTCTGCAAGTTGCCATGTTCTCTAAACAAATACATCATTCATAGAAGTTTAAAACTTGTTTTCAAATCAAACACATATGTTCGACTTTCTCCTTTCTTGTTGGGGTTGAAAATATCCAAGTAGTATCCAAGATTAGTTGTTCTATCGCCATCCCTGAGATCGAGATGAGGCTGACCAGCCTGTAGTTCCCTAGATGATCTTTGTTGCCTTTCTTAAAAACAGAGGTAGCATTTGCTTTCTTCCAGTCCTCAAGAACCTTTCCTCATTGCCATGACCTTTTGAAGATAACTGAGAGCGGCTTTGCAATTACATTGGCCAACTCTCTCAGCACTTATGGATGCATTCTATCAGGACCCATGGACTTCTGTATGTCCAGTTAATATTTAAGTGTTCCTAACCCGAACCACTAACCCTTGACAGCTCCACTTCCATAGTCTTCTGCACCCTGGCATGGGTTGTAGTATGTACTGATGGAATAATAACTATTCCTTGAAGCTAACTGTGGATTTCACTTGAGGCATGAGTAAGACTGAAACCACCTGCCTGCCAGTGTGAAAACAAGAAATTTTTGATAGGATTATTCCAGAATTTGTAAAAGAATACTACGCTGTTTTTCGACATATACTCGCTGTTGCATGAAAGCCTGTTCAGGGATTAAATCTGCTCCTTCTTGCAAACTGAAGGACTCTGCTACCAAATCTATGGATTCAAAAGTCACAGCTTTCTTGTATGCTTCTGGCCACCAGAGTGCATCTTTATTGCTCTTCCTTGCACCCTTCCAAGTTGTGATGAAGAACTAATCTTATGCAAGAGAACTGGGTAAACATTGGGGGAAGATTTAAGCTAACGGATGATGTTCCATGCTATTATGCCAGTCTCTTTGCAAACTTGCATTAGGAAACATTCCCACTTTTTTTTCTTTCTCTCTCAAATGAAAGACTTCAGTCTGCTGCATAGTTTTGCAGCAGATGGCCCAAGTAGAAAACGGAACAACAGTGGAATTAAAAGAATGATTAAGCCAATACCCTACCATTAAGTCATCTTGTGAATCAAATTTATGTTATGTTGTAATAAAACATAGTGAAGATCCATGTAATTTCATAACACAGTTTCATTTCCAGTATATACCATCTTTCTGCTCTACTGCATCTGGGATGGCCAGCCATTCTGACCTTATGTTACCTACCAAAATCTTCATATGACAGAGAGTTACACAGCATATAGCATAGAGTGAAGAGAATAACTATACAGGAGATGTCATTTGTTTTCCTTAGCTTCCCTTGTTCCTCTGAATATAGGACTGGGCTGGGCATGTAAAGAAACTCTGAAGTGACCTGAGTGGTGGCCTCAGATACTCAGGGGTTGAGGCTGCTTATGTGATGTTCCATGATGGGCACATTTTTCCCCAAAATTTGTGGTTCAAGAAGTGCCATATAGCAATATATCTAACACGAGATTTAAAAATGACTGCTATTTATATAACTGCACATAACCATAGTAACAGCAGCCAATCAAAGATTTCCAAATACTTTTTAAAGTACTACCTAATTCACTGTAGCATTTTGAAACAGATGGTGCTTCATTTATACTTGAATCAAGCAGCAGCCATTACAGATATGGTACCATATATAGTACCTACAGCTCTCAGCCATTACAGATATGGTACCATATATAGCACCTACAGCCCTGGTTGACTTCTGCTGCCACAGAGTATTTCCATATTTCTTCAGTCAACGGAGTAATGTAGAAAAGACTATACTGAAGCAAAGCCATGAGAAGAACAGCATTCTAGCTCCTGTGGGGTTGGTAATATTGTGGCATGTACAGTGCTTCATGTAGTGATAGCAAGAGTGGCTCTTGCACTAGCCTGGTTAATGGTGTACTCACAGTAGAAACATTACGAACACAAGTGTAGATTACCCACAGGTTTATAATATGTATCTCAGAGAAGACAAATGGTACCTTGCTGCTCAGAAAGAACAAAACGTGCTGAAAAAGCAATAATAAACTCGTTAGAATTGTCCTAAAAAACAGATCAAATCCATCCCCATCGATGTCTCACTAATTAATGGACAAGAACTTGTCTTCTTTTCGTACTGTTTATCTGCAAATGTCCCTTATTCCCATGTGTTTGCAATTTTTGCTACAGATAATATAATAATATTTAATTTACATATAGATTAAAAATTACCTTGGAGCTTCTTTACACTTTTAATGGAACACTGTTCTGACATTCAGGTCCTATTAGACCCATGTCATATTAAATCTTAGAATGTAGAAATCCTAAGGGTCAGTTTTGTTGGGTCAGTGTCACAAATGGACTTTGGAAAACTGCCATTTTCATAGCAGCTAAGATACGAACCTTAACTGCTTTCATAGCACACTAAGAGTTAGTTTCAGTTTTCAACTGTTCCTCTTTACTTTGGAGTTTGTTTGTATGTTTTTAAATAGGCTTAGTCTGATTACCAGAAATTAATCAGTTTGATCTTGTGCTTGTTGCATGAGCTTAAGCACATTTTCAGAATCTTTCATTTACCCTTCCTGATCTTCAGATTTATTTGAATCATAGAATCACAGAATCAGTAACGGACCAGTAAGGGAATCGGTTGGAAGGGACCTCAGGAAATCATCTAGTCCAAGCCCCCTGCTCAAGCAGGGTCACCTAGAGCACGTTAGACAGGGTTGCATCCAGGCAGGCTTTGAATATCTCCAGAGAAGGAGTCTCCACAACCTCTCTGGGTAACCTGTTCCAGTGCTCTGTCAATCTCACAGGGAATTCCCCCTCACATTCAGGCAAAACTTCCTGTGGTTCAGTTTTTACCCATTGCCTCTTGTGCTGTCACATGGGACAACTGAAAAGAGTCTGTCCCCATACCCTTGACAACCTCCCTTCAGGCAGTCATAGACATTGATAAGATCCCCCCCCTCAGTCTCTTCTTCTCCAGGCTAAAGAGGCCCAGCTCTCGCAGCCATTCCTCATAGGGCTAGGGCAGGTGCTCCAGCCCTCTGATCATCTTTGTAGCCCTATGCTGGACTATCTCCAGTGGCTCCATTTCCCTCTTCTCCAAGTCTGGGGAGCCCACAACCGGACACAGTACTCGAGATGAGGCCCTAGCTTGTCTTCAGAGTGGCGTCATGCAAATACTCCTCTCTCACTTTGTATCCTGATACTGTTTTCTGGATCAGAACATTTCACCTTGATCCATACAGGAAGTTAATCACCAATAATGGTGTGCCATATAAGCCTGCCATAGACAGATTCCCAATGTAACTTGGTAATGATAAGGAATACTTTCTTTTGCAAAGGTATGCACGAAGTTGAACCTCCAACTGTCACAATGTCTTCAGCAATGACTCCCTGCATAGTCAACAGGAACTAGAGAAATATGCAAAAAATAACATGCAGTTATATAAATGAATAAAATGCCTCCTTTTTCTTTCATCCACATAGGAAATTATTAAATTTTTCTACAGTAATTTACTGAGGTCTTCAGATCTTTCTACCATGTATTAAGTTTCATTATTACAAACCATTACATATATTTTATTTTCAACCGTTTGTTTTCAGATTAACAATAATAATAAAGGGACCAGTTGCTGAGATGGGGACAAGTATACATAATGTTCTCAAACTTACTGATTTTATGTTCCAAGTAACATTACAATTTCACAGTCACCTGAAATATGTCTTCACTGATCTTTTTTCTGTCCTTTCTTAGAAGAGGACATTTTCCCTTTCTGAAGAACCTTCCAAGCAGAGCATTAATTTAGTTTTTCTTAATATAGCTTGGTAGCTCCCCACCAGGTGGCTGCTCTATCAGAAAGCTGAGCTGAAGCCCTGAGTCACCACAAAGCATGCTGCAGCCAAGGGCCAGCCTACTGTACTTGAGCATAGGAGCACTGTGAGAGTGGCCAGGGCCAGCCAGATGAATTTATAGTTACAGGGCAAGTCCATGGGCAAGGCAGAACATCAGTCCCAGGATAGCAGCAGGATGCTCATCAGTGAGGTCCATGCAGAACACAAACATCGTAATTCAAGTAAGGCCTGGGATGAGCTTAAAGTTAGCTCCTGAAAAATTGGAAGGTCTCTTTCAATACCCATTCTAAAACAGCTGTTTCCTGGCACTTGGACTCCAGGTCCCACGGCTGTGTCATGTCAGAGCTGGCCTTGAGCATAGGCAGTCAAACCCTCACAAGTAGGAGAAAGATTGCCTAGCATCTTGGTATATTCAGGACCTTAATAAAACTCAGACTATTGAGTAAGTTGTTATATTAAGGCCTTGGGCTATGTTCTATTTCAGTTTAGAGGTGCAAGTGAATAGCAGTGGACTGGCTGCCATTTTCACTCTTCTGTAACTATAGGTATAGGCTGCAATAGTTTTAAAGTGAAAGAAGAATACATATAACCTTCACAAAAACAACACCACAAAACGTAGATTTTAGCCTGTCTGATCATACGACCTTCCAGCCCTGGTTGAGCACCCACAGTTTAATGCTTCATCCAACATTTGTCTTTTTTATGAAATACTACTTCTTTCTCAGTTAGATCAAGTGTAGGACATCGGATGATTAAAAAGAAATACTGCCAAACTAAAAGTTTTCAGTGCTGTGTTAAAAAGGGACAGTACCTAAGACTTCAGGGAAGAGCACTTTTAAAGGTTGGTCCATGTCCCTTGACAAGAATGCCTTTTAAGAGGAGCATATAATAGGTAGTATGTGTAACAAGCATAAGGCAGGTTTAAAGCATCCTTAAATCCCAAGGCATCAAATGAGTCAGAAAGCTTGCAGCCCTTGCATTGATTCTCATTTGGAGGAGTCCATCTACAATGGGGTATATCAAATAAGGAGACAGAAGATGTACTAATGAAAAGGCACACCACAGTCAAGAAATGACACTGTAGTGGGCTCTCCAGGCTCCCAGAGTGGTAGCACTTAGAGCTCACTCGGTATTAATGGGGTGCTTGAAGTAGGATCACCTTTCCAGGAGGCAGAAATAATGGCAGCTTGACCCTATCTCATCTCCACTCTGAAGATACACATACACAGACACAGAACAGCTCTTATGCACACTCTCTTCCCACTTCTGAATCAGCAATAACCCTGTGTTTCCTGGCTGACAGAACAAACTTTCTACTACAGCCTCCCCAGCCTTCTCAAGTATAGCACTGTCTTAGCTGCTAAGGAGTTAGAGGCACCACAGCACAAGAGTAATGAAAAGGTGTTAAATGGCTTTCATAAAAACATTGCTGCTTTTTTGCTGTTATAAATCATAAGCATTATGTAGAAAAAAAGGGGCAAGAATCTAACATGAAAGACAGATTATCCCAAAGGATGGGGTCAGTTATAGCCAACACCCCTTTTTGTTTTTCTCTGCAACATAGAAGTTGTAATGAAGAATTGTATTCTATTCCTGCAACACAAAATTGAAACCCTAACTTACATAAAAAGCTGATGTGTAAGGCCAAATTAGTACTTTCATTAAAGTCCTCCCACAGAATAGCCTTTTAAAAATGAGTATAACTGTACCCACTCACACCTGTTTTCCTTTTGATATACATAATTTATTTTTAAAAAATTGTTCACCATTGAAAGGACAGATTCTCTGTAGAAACAGCATTTTTTGCTGCAGTAATTTTTTTAAATTTCTGGTCTCTCTAAATTTGAGAAGAAATGTAACAAGCTTTTTTTTTTTTTTTTTTTCCTAAACTTCTCTTTTCAGTGATTGTACTGTTTCTTTACATCTTCTTTTACTCTTTCTTTTTCTTGCACAATGTGCTGCATATTGTGGATACAGCAAGATTGTATATGACTAAAAGAAACCAAAAGGAAAATGTCTAAATATGGAGAAAGTGGGTCTTGATTTAGACTTTTTTCATAAAGAAACCAACAAATGCTGAAGCTGCAACATGTTTCTTCATTGTTCTTTCAAAATCATTGCTTTCCTGAGGTAACTGTATTTTCAAGAATTTTTGATTACTTTATATATTCACTTGATAGTTTGGGTACTTCTTTTTTCTAACTCAATAACCTCAGTGCAGTCCTGAATATTAGCTTAATCCTGCTAAAATCTGTACTTAGGCAAGAATACACCTTTCAGTGGGCCCACCATTCTACAGTTTGTATGTTTTACTGTAAGCATCAGTTTTATTGCTGATATGACCATATCCATACTAATCCTATGGGTTAGTTTTTCCTTAAAGGAAAAACTCTCATTGGAGGAAAGTGCATACACTTTGAAGGATGTGTTTCACTGTGTATATGTATGTATTACATGTATCTTGGTACCTCTCCAATGCACTCATATCACTGCTTCATCCTCGTATCAGTAGAGTACTAGGTGCGTGGGTTTTGATGGAATCTTTACAGTTTACTTGCAGTTCTCCTGTAACATTTGACACACATTGGCTAAACCTCACATAATCACTACAAGTAATGGTCTTAAGCAGAATGAAATACGCTGTTTCAAAGGCTTGAAAAAAATGTGGGATTTTAACAGAAGGAGCATGGCTAATGTGTGCTTGATAGGATGAAAAATATACAAATAAATATTGGGTTGTTGGTTTGGTTTGGTTTTGTTTGCAACCCATGATTGGGTTGCTGCAGTTTAGAGCTAGGCACAGACTTCTCAAATTGAAGAGAAAAAGGTCAAATATGTTAGCCAACAAGTACTAAAAGGAGTTTCCAACACATAGCCTGCATATGGAAGCAGTTAAGAAACAAAGATTATAAAATGCTGAAGAACTGTATTTCTGTTCAACCAAAAAAGCTTTGAATGCACCTGATCTTCTGCAATATGGGACTAAAAGAAGAATCCTGATCACTTAAAGACAGACTGACTGGATCTGTGACTTGTATGTGCTGTTGATTAAATGGAGAACAATTCGGATGATTGTGATATTGGCCCTCCAGACACTACTTTTGCTCTCTAAAACTCTCTGCTTTCCCACCCAAGTTATTTTCTGTTCTTTCCTGAAGCTTCCAATTGAGAGTATCATGAGAATTTTAAATGCTTCTGTAGGGGAGGCTACACTGAACCCCATTGTTTTATTGATTAAGTACCCCTGCTTCCACAGGCTGCCCTCCAGCCACTGTTATTAATGTAAGTGGATACCTGAGGGCAGATACAACTTGCTTATTAATAGGATTTGGACAGCTACATTGTCCTATGGACAGGGCTTGGGCAGCTGCATTGTCCTGTGAACCGGACAATCTGCCAACAACTGACCACCTGGAACCACATCTTTGTTTCATCTGAACCACATCTTAGATCCACCGGCTGAATAAAGCTTTGTCATATGACTTGTGGTCATCACTGTCAGCTATATCTATAGGTGAGGGAAGGGGACTTACTCTAGGAGAGACAGATGCAAGTTGCCACCTCTCTGGTTCGGGGATACCTGACTAGGAAACTCCTTGAGGTTGAGAGCCCAAATTGCTTGGTGGTATGTAGACTCTGCTTTATTTGCTAATTATTGATTGATCTTTCTTTCTATTCCTCTGATATGTGAATAGCCTATGCCTGTGAATTAATAAATTGTATCCTACTCATTACTTACTTGTGTTGTGACATTGCTGTAAGCATAACAGCTTCATTGTTGATGGTGATTATTTTGTCGGCCAGGCAAATACTGCAACATTTTGATGTTAGTGTCCCTGCAGCTTGTCCTTCAATGAATTATATGACTTTTTCTTCATTAATTATTATTTTATGACAAAATCTCTGGTTGTTTTGAAAGCTTTGATTTATGTGGTTTATTTGATTTACCTCACTCTCCTTTGAGCTGGAGGAGGAAAGAGAGTTATTCCAAAAGCTATGGAGGCTTTTAAAAGGGAGACTTTCAGTGCAACTTGGACATTGCACTACTAAGCTTCAATAATGTGGTCCTTAAAGACATGTATTGGCATCTACTTTAATTTTGTTTGCTGACATATCAGCGAGGACTTTGTTTTCCTTTATTACCATTTTCTCTAGGGAGGTTCATACAGAATATGTATGACACATGTCTTTCTTTTATAATACCTGAGAGATGACAAAATGCTAGCAGCTTCTGTTTTCTCTATATATCTCTAGTTGGGTCTATTAATACTTTTGTTTAGTATTTAGAGAAAAAAATATATATTTTTCTTATGACATCCTGAAGGGATGGTTATTTCTCTGCATCATGCTGTGATAGTGTCTTGAGTCATATCACTCTGGAAAGCACTCATGTATTATTTCTCTATTAAGGTGCAAAAAGATTACAGTTACATATTTCATTTAAGATGATCTTTAATTTCAGATGTTACTAATTCTGAGGTTTTTTGCCTAATTACATACTCTGGAGAGCTCAACATTATAAGTAAGTTCTTTCAATTGGCATTAGAGAAGTAAAGTTGATGTTTTATAACTACTTAAAATTAAAGCTTAAGCCATTTCAAGTCATCTGAATTGTGAATCACCAGTTCCATGATAGGAAGCTCCCAGATGTACCGCTACTGAGTTCTCTTTAGACTCCTGTCTTTGCAGAAAAGAAAGGATTTGTTTTTATAGTTATATATAATAAAGTTTGTATTAAAATATATATGCAGTAGAAGAATGGTACTGAATGCCACCATCATTCAGTGCCATGCTGTTGGTTAAAATATAAATAAATAAATAGATGCATAAGCTATGCATGTGCATCTTGCCTAAACTAATTACACAGCTGATGCCAGTGTATAATAACTAGGTGATCTCAGTTGGCCATTTGTTCAGGTAAAAGAGAATTTTCAAACAACATCTAAGAACAAGTGAGATGCATTAAGTCCCATGAACTTTTTTAAAACACAGATTATATTTTCTTCTGTCATTATCATAACTGACTTTGAGACTATCAATCCAAATTTACACAAAGTTAATCTCGAACTCTTTCACCTGTAATTATTGCTTATGTGTTATTTTCCAGGTGTTTGTCTTCTTTAAGTATTCCAGTCAAAGCTGAGGGGAGAACATATGAGAACAATGTCAAACTTTTAACCAGTCTACCCTCCTTGCTATTCCTACACTTCCCAGACACCTTTTCAATACAAAGAAAACCAGAATTCAGCCCCAAAGCACAAGAACCCCTAGTTTGGGGGATACTATTTCAGAAACATTGTCTTTAATTCTTGCTATATTCTGTAGAAACTAGCAAGATTGTAAAACTAAATTAGCTTTCCTTATGCTAAAATAGATGGATATGTATTACTGCTAACTTAAAAGACAACTATTTTACTGTGGCTGAGGTAGAGGCTTGTGATACACAGAAGTCAAGAGTGGTACAATCAAAATCAATCACAATCAGGGTATAACTAACATTACCTTGCCTTGAACCTAAAACTAAGTGTGTTAAAGCAGTATAAGCAATAGGACCATATGAGTATTTTGCACCACTGGGACACCATAGCCAGACATGATATATAAGCATTTTATACAAGTGTCTGAGCAACGTGACCACCACAGTAGCAAATGCACTTGTGCATAGTTGCATGCTGGAAGCATCCAATGAACAAAAGGTTGCCAGACAAAGGACAAGGTACACACAAGAGACTGCAGGCAGGCAGGATATCCTGCCACATACAAAAGAAGAGCAATTAGAAAAACCGAAACCATGCTATGCATTAAGAGTAGTAGATCAGAGCTTTCTTTTGGAGGAGGGCTAAAGAGCATAACAAGAAGGAAGAAGAAGGAAGTAAGAAAGAAGGCAGATAAGAAAGCAGGAAAGAATGATTCTTTACAGATTTTTCCTTGTTGGAGAACTCTCAAGCCTGACTGCCTCAACCTCCATGACTGAAACCACCAAGGATCCCAACTTCCAGCCCTAACTGCATGGCATCAGCTTCTCATAGCTAATCTGGGATATAAGTGTTAAGGACAAACAGTTTTGTATATGTAGTGATGATGATTAATATATTGTATAAACATGAGTTCACTCATTAACTGAGTTGTTAATGTATAAGTCAAAGATTTTTTTGTGTCTAAAACTGGCCTGCTTTTGTTGTAAAATTTTGCTGTAAAATTGGCCAACTCCTATCGCAATGATCTCCACTTTCCTTACATTTATACATACATACACACATATATATATACATATTTAACTGCAGCATTACCCACTTTTTAAAATTAAAAAAAAACTAATGACCACAACGTAAAAATGTGAACAATAATCTTGTATACCAGAATCCTTGATTAAAAACTTTAACTCCTCTTTGCTCTAAGGCAACTGCATCTGAATCCCATAGCCAAATGGTCAACAGAATGTGGGCCTCTCTCTCCATGAAAATAGTTAAATAAAGGCTACTCAAACAGCAGTGGAATCATCTTAATAACTGGAGAGGGCCAAGCTGGCTGAAGCTTGTGCTGTAACTACTGCAGATAAATGAGCATGCAGCTTTTCAGTCTGACTGCTGAAATGTTGTCTACTGGGTATGTCCTTATATGATATAAGTTGGACAGTCTCCACACTAGTCCACCTGAAATAGCTGAGATAGCATTCACACCTATGAATGCTGTTGTTTTGCAATTTGATCATCTCTCAAAGATTTGCTGACAAGACTTACTGACTTGCTAAAAAGTATAACAAATAATCTCCTGTTTGTTCCTCCATCTCATTTTTAAGATGTTGCTGCTTATGTATCTATGTATCTAAATTTCCTGCTGCTGCCAGCACATGCTGTATTTCATTTTTAATTATCTATAGTTTCATAGGAACTTATTCTTTATGAGTCCTGTAGTTCCACCGGAGATATGTGCACCTTGTTTTCCTTCACTTTATGGACACAGGTATAATTAGAACTAGAATTTCACTTCCTCTTCACATTCCACTGTAGGACTTCCTTGAAAACCTTTCCCTTTAACTTCTGCTCAAAAATATTCAAAGGAAATAGTAGTGACTACATTACAGTAGCCTTGTATTTAATCAGCAGTGCTGTCCATCTATCTACAGTATTTGCATATTCTTCAATCAGATGCTGCATCACAATTTGATGTCAAGAAGATATAACTTTGTTATGCTGTATCAGTTGCCATTGTATACTTCTGCAGCTGATGTTGCAACTCAGTCTTTTCTGCCTGAATACTCTGCTTGCAATTTTGATAAATGTGTTTACCTGAAAGAGTGTTTAAGAATATCTATACTTCTGTATGATTGGTTTTGTTGTCATTTTAATAAAAATAAATATAAAAATGAAATGTACTCCACTTAGTATTAGGAAGTTGGTAATATCTTATGATATTCAATAATGCGCTCAAAATTCAAGGAAAAGTACACTTGTAATTTTGCAGACAGTAATAGAATAGTGTTATAAAATATCCCCAAGCTAGGTTTCTGTGGAGTAGAGATTAGAATCAGTTATGCGGTACTAGGGAAACTATTTGAGTTTGTAAGCTGTTTGCATTGCTCCTTCACTTCAACTAAAGTATCTCAGTTGTCCCCAGTTCAGGCTCTGATGATACCTAAAATACATATTAGCACATGTAACACCATTAGGCATACACTTGGCTTCTCTAAGCATTTATTAATCTTCTCTGAGAATTTATTAACTTCTCTGAGAGTTGGTAGGTGTTTGTGAAACTAAAGCTTATGATCTTATGAGACTCACCACATTTGTGTGTTACTAAGAACCAGTGGGAGTCAGAGGCTGACTAGCATTCTTCCCTACTGGCTTGTTAAAATTTCCTTTGTTCGTTCCTACAACCCTGTACAACATTATGTACATGATGTACAATCTAAGTAGTAACTATAATTCATTTGAATCCCTGGGGATCCAAACATATGCTCTTCCACATCTCACTGCACACCAGAGTACTCAACATGCTATCCTCAGTCCCTGAGAGGTGCTTTTTACTTCCCTGATCTGAGAGCTGGTAGGTTTCAAACTAGTCAGTTCTGTTACCTGCTACGCATTCTGAGGCATATAAGACATTGTTAAGATGTCACACTTCTTCAATTTACAGACTACTACATCCCTGTGCTACACAAGAAAACCCAATCTCATTATGTAGCTAATTTAAAATCACCCTTAAAACAAGCAAGCATGAAGTAAAAGACAAAGTAACATCATAATTTCTGATACTGCGCCATTAACAATGTTTTAATAGTGTAAGCAAATGGAGTTGCAAGGGGAATATAGCGGGAATACTGAATGTTTGTGCAGCAAGTAAAAAAGATTCCTTATGCTTCAGGCTCCATTCATTCAGCACAAGTTTCTGACAAACACCTCACTGTTTACAGTTATCTGTTAATTTCTTTGGACATGGAAATGTTCTGTGATTGGACCCCAACTTTTCCACTCTGTTTTTCAACTTCTTGACTCTTTAACGTAATATAAAACTTTTCCTCCTACTTGGTGGACTAAGGTTGCTGCTTTTATAGAGTGAAGTGTTTTCATCTGTTGAGGACAATATTTAATATCATTTGCACACTGACAAAGTACTCAACAGAAATATTTGAATAGGAAAATACAAGTGGTTCATTACCAGCTCCAGACTGAGATTAGTCATGACTGAAATTAATCACTAGAGGATGACAGTAAGCTTAGTGTGACTGACCTCCTTAAAACCTCTGAGAGTGTAAACACTTAAAAAGTGTAGATAAAAATATGGTGCACTTTCATCTCTAATTCATTTGTGTTTTGCACCCTTTGTATCCTTCCTGATTTCATAGAATCGGTAAGGTTGGAAAGGACCTCTGGAGATCATCTAGTCCAAGCCCCCTGCTCAAGCAGGGTCACCTACAGCATGGTAGACAGCATCACATCCAGGTGGGCTTTGAGTATCTCCAGAGAAGGAGAATCCAAAACCTTTCTAGGCTACCTGTTCCAGTGCTCTGTCAATCTCATGGAGAAGAAATTCTTCCTCACATTCAGGCAGAACTTCCTGTGGTTCAGTTTCTGCCCATTGCCTCTTGTGCTGTCGCATGGGACAACTGAAAAGAGTCTGTCCCCATACCCTTGACACACTCCCTTCAGGTACTTACACACATTGATAAGATCCCCCCCTCAGTCTGCTCTTCCTCACACTGAAGAGGCCCAGCTCTCGCAGCCGTTCCTCATAGGGCAGATGATCCAGTCCTCTGATCATTCTCATAGCCCTAGGTTGAACTCTCTCCAGCGGCTCCATGTCTCTCTTGTCCTGGGAAGCCCAGAACTGGACACAGTACTTGACATGAAGCCTCCCCAGGGCTGACGAGAGGGGCAGGATCACCTCTGGCAACCTCTTCCTATCTTTCTATAATGCTGGCACCCCAGGATACCATTGGCCTTCTTGGACACAGGGGCGCATTGTTGTCTCATGGTCAACTTGTCATCCACCAGCACTCCTAGGTCCTTCTCTGCAGAGCTGCTCTCCAGAAGGTCAGCCCCCAGCTTGTACTGGTGCCTAGGGTTATTTCTCCCTGGGTGCAGGACTCGGCACTTGCCCTTGTTGAACTTCAGGAGATTCCTGTCTGTCCAGCCTGTTCAGGTCTCTCTGAATGGCAGCACAGCCTTCTGTTTGACAGAGCCCTGGAACAGGTTGCCCAGGCAGATTGTGGAGTCTCCTTCTCTGGAGATATTCAAAGCCTGCCTGGATGCAACCCTGCCTAGGTGACTCTGCTTGAGCAGGGAGTTTGGACTAGATGATCTCCAGAGGTTGCTTCCAATCTTACTGATTCTATGATTCTATGAATACTAGCCAGCTCTCCTGGACTCCTCTTCCATCTAGGGCCTTAACCCATGAGATTTCTCCAAGCAAGTCTCTGAAGAGCCCAAAGTCTGTTCTCCTGAAGTCCAGGGTTGCAATACTGCTTATTGCCTTAATTCTTTCCTGCAAGATCTTGAACGCTGCTATTTCATGGTCACTGCAGCCAAGGCTGCCCCCAACCTTCACATCTCCAACCAGTCCCTCTTTGTTGGTTAGGACAAGTTTCTTAGTGTTTCTTCTATCAATAAAATATTTTTGTTGGCATACTTATTTTTCACAGATAAACATATTAGGATTGGATTCACATTTTATACTAAAATATTTTCTCAGCCTGCTTATAATATGTCTACAGTATTTACAGAGTTGGTCTTCAGAATCTGAATGGTCAAGGTCAATACTAACTGTAGGATATATTACCCCTCACTATGAGAAGTTGAATACAGCTGTATTCACAGTAAGACACAAAATGCTACTACAGCAGTAGTTGGTAAGAAGTTGTACCAAAGTGTTCTGACAATAAGGATCTATCTCCCAAAGCCACTATAACAGTTGTATTTTTCTGAATAACATAACCGAAGCACTACGGACAGAACTAAAGTTTTTTGAGTGATAGGCAAAGATTTCTGGACCAGTAACATTACTAGCTTGTTCCTGGCCACTGTGGAAAACAGGCCAAAAGTAACTTACTTTAATCTATAACTTCACGAACATTCTTGTGCTGCAGAAATTAATGGATTTTTGATTAACTAATATAAACTCTGTTTGTCTATTCCTGTCAAATATGCTGAAATCCACTAACATAATGCGATCTGCTTTGGTCTTTACTTTGAACATAAATTCGAAAAGTACTAGATTGATAGCTCTTATCTTCAGAAGAGGTTTAGCAATAAGCATATCTCAGTACTGAATGAAATTTCACCTCTTAGCGAAAGCATAAAATTTGGTCATTAGTACACATCTTCAGGCTGTGGACAATATTCCAGAAGGAGTGGATGCTGGTGTTTGACACCTAGTCTTTAGAAATAATGCTAGCCCTTCAAAATCACTGCACACAGCACCAAAGGAGTTAGTGATAGCAAAAGGAACACATCTGCGTTTTTTGCTGACAGATTTGACATTTTTTAAACCAAAACAGTAGTAGGACCCTACCTACTCCTCTATAGCCTGGAAATCTTCTCTTCACATAACATTATAGTGCCCCTTGTCCATAGCGCCTCACACTTGTCTCTCACACAGTAGAAAGAGTATCAAATGAAATTGCTGTATTTTTGCTAAATTATATTCCTGCTAGAGAGATTTTGAGCATAAAAGAGCTGCTAAAATTCAAGTGCACGTTATATAAGGACATCAGTATGTGTCAAGTATTTGGCTCTTATGTGAACTAATGTGACAGAAATTATATTTCTTTGCTGCATTCTGTTCTGCTGCATAGAAGCTCACAAGACATCTGCATTGTAAGTACCACCACAGATTCAAAAAAACTGAGAGCTGCAATGTTACTGAACTTGCCTCTGACTAGGTAAGCACCTCAATGTCTGCGTATTTAAAAAGGAAAGCAGAATTTAAAAATATTTATTTTAAGGGTCTTTGAGCTGCTCAAAAGGATGTGAGCTTTTTGGAAATGCTTTGGTGCTTGCTAGTGAAAAGAACTCATCACTTTTTTTCTTTTTTCCTACGTGAAAAGTATGCTGCAATCAAGAGGTTAAAAGATATCATTCCTGGCTTCTCTAGCTGCACTGCAGCATAACAAAAAATGTATGCAAATTCCCTAGGCCCTGAAACAAGCAGTCACTAACCCATCTCTATTAAATACTGCTTAGCAACGGAGCTGTTTTAAACTTGTTAGAGAGAGACATGTTATTTGCAAAGATTGTTAACTCTTGCAGATTCTTATTTCAAATATTTATTTTAACAGAGATAAATTGTTCCTTATTAATAGAGATTGTTGTTCCTTGCTGCCATTATTACATCTACTGATGCAACACAGTAAACATATGAAAAGGTGACTTTCTCAAGAGTTTGGCTAGAATGAGGAACTGCAGCTTTAGATTGATGCCGAGTAAATTTCCTGAAAAGCGCATTGTTGAGCAGGAAAAGTCACAGAGGACAATTCCCTTCTCATCTTGCTTCAGTAGCCATGATGACTGATGGGTTATATACATCTACTGTCTTTGAATAGGTAAACAGTTTTCAAGTTCTGTAAAAACAAAAAAAAGCAGAATTTCTGACCTTGCATGATGTCTGAATTTAGAATAACAGATGGAAAGGCTGTCCTTCCAATCCTTGCTTCCAATGTGAGTGTACCGCCTATGCCATGTATTAACAGATCCTGACAAAAATGATAGAATGGTAGAAAAAGTGTTGACTTTTCCTCACCACTTGAACTCATTTTTAAAGCTTCTTTTAGCATTTTTAGGTATCATTATGACAATAAATACGACTCCACATACCCTCTTTACTTCTCTGGAATGAGTTTCTTTATGAAGATCTGAATTATATTTTTTTGTGCTATAATACCTCCTATTTCTCAGTTTTGCCCAGTACACAAGGCATATTGCCCAGCATCTTAGAAAGAAAACAACTATTAAATCCACCAATGAGGGTGCAGAGAGATTATAATTTGCTCGAAAAGTACCTGAAGGGAGGATGTCAAAGGGACGGGGCTAAACTCTTTTCAGTTGTCCCATGCGACAGCACAAGAGGCAATGGGCAGAAATTGAACCACAGGAAGTTCCACCTGAACGTAAGGAGGAATTTCTTCCCGGTGAGAGTGACCAAGCACTGGACCAGGTTGCCCAGAGAGGTTGTGGAGTCTCCTTCCCTGGAGATATTCAAGGCCCGCCTGGATGCAACGCTGTCTACCATGCTGTAGGTGACCCTGCTTGAGCAGGGGGCTTGGACTAGATGATCTCCAGAGGTCCCTTCCAACCTTACCGATTCTGTGATACTATGATTCAGACACATATTATTAAGTATAGGAAGAGAAGTGATCAATCACAAAGAGGGGAAAAGACTGCTCTTAAATCTATAGTTCTAGGTCACCACTTCTGCTTTTCTCTGGTTGCAATAGTACTTTTTATATTAATCCATGCTACTTATTCAGTCAAAACTCGTTCTCTCGTTCTTGAAGTTCCACAGTCCCATCAAAGCAAAAATAATGAAGGAAGACCCTGTTTTTCAGTGTTATTTCACCTTATTTGTGAACAGGAAACATAAGCAGAAATTATATTATCTTCTTTATCTCTCTATAGCTGAATATTTTCTTGACCATCTGTAGCTACTGTAAAGCCTTCTTTCCCATATATATGCATTTCTTACTTTGGGTGTGTCTTTTTCATTAAAAATATGGTATTCATTTGCAATAACTGGCCTTTAGATATTTAGGACCTCCTCTGAAACTGCTGACTATTTTCTCCATCATCTAAAAATGTAACTGTTCTTTGCAGTGAGACATGAGGCAATATTATGCTTTCACACTGACATCAAGCCATACAGAAGAGTAACTTTTATTTTTAAAATGCTAGACAGGAATTTAAGACAGCAGTGGAAAAGGATTAGCATGTTGCAAGAAATACTGACTAAGGGAAGGATTTTTCAGTGATAAGACAAGAAATTCCAAAGTGGTTTAGAATATTTAGTATTCTTTAGACCTTTTAAAGTTAATATGATTAAGTCCGGTCAACAAAAAATAGCCTAGATTAACACCAATAGGAAGTAAATTATTGCAGAAGTGGGGATGAATGTTCAAAACTTAACCTTCTTAGCTCTCAAGAACTGTCCTGCTACTTGCTGGCTATAACCTGTCTGGTTCAGTTGTAAAGTGTAGTAACACCTGGACAAAACAGAATTGACAAGTATTGAATCCTCCAATGAATTACACATGCCACACATGAGTCAGAACTGGCAATTAGGAAGATGATCACGCATTGTGTTTCTGCACATAGACTTTTCAGATGAAGAAAAAATAGGTCTGTAAAATTAGAAGAATTCCTGAAAATGGAGGAAAATCCTTGGAAATGCACCTATGAAAGCCTGGGGACACTTGGGAACCTGGCTGGTAAAGCACAAAACTGTAAGCAGATGGAAAGCACAAAACCATCACTTTCTGCCCAGCTGTCCTAGACCAACAGCAATCTACCCAATGGGATGGAAAGTGAGACTGAATGAATGAGACTTTCAGAAGTGAGTGAGAGAGTAAGAGTGTGAAATAATGAAGTGAACCTATCTGCAAGTTTAGCTAACCAAATTACCACTAAAATCAACATTTGATGAATTACTACCTAATTTTTAGTATCACAGAATGCTACCGAATCTTTTCTCCAGAAGAAATAATCATATGTGTAACGAGACAGTGTTGAACTATGCCCACACTGTTGTTCTAAGATTAAGTTGTCTTTCACTGCCACATTAACTAAAGCTCTGGCTCAAGACTTAGTCCTCATCTCTTGCAAATCTAAGGGACCTTTTGCTACTGATTCTAGTGGAAGTAGAACTAAATATCAAGAAAGTAAAAAGGTCCAGCAAAATGACAAGAACATCTTCAAAAAAAAATAATTCCTGTAGTCCTTACATAGGACTAGTATCTAGTATATAGTATAGGACTAGATTCGCCTGTGCATGGTGAAAGTATTTGGCTTAACTGTAAGAAAAGAATGAGTATCTGCACTAATTTCAAAGGTAATGAAATCATAGTTATATTTTTAAACTGATGTATACTGATCAGAACACTTGTAGCTCAGAGGGCTTGCTGACTGTGTTTGACATGGTTGCTAGTCAGCTGTATAGCCGTCTGAAAAGGCTTTGTTGTTTTCTGTAGTCCTATGACCTATGCAGCCAGCAGCCATTTCATCATGTGGTTACATACTTGGCATGCACTCACTCATTCTGAAAGATGTACTCTCACACATGGCTCCTTCCAGCTGATGATAAAAGCATAGAGCCATATCCAGATTTTAAGTGTTTTCCCAAATTGAAAGAATATGAGCAGACTTGGCAATTCTCATGACCCTGATAAACTATCATTTCACTTGACTGCTCAGTCTAATTGCTTGCAGAAGTAGCTCTTTAGTCTCACGGAGCTCTAGAAGCTCAAGTGCAGTAGCTGGAGTTACACCCTCTGATGACAGCAACGCAGTATTAGGTTGCTAGATAATCAAGTCTCTTACTGTAAGTCTAAGCATGCCAGCAGGGCATGTCAAAGATGCAAATCCTTCATTTCCTTAGTGCTCAGTTCAATACTGAGTTGAATATCCTATCATTCTATGGAGAACTACTGCCATTTTCTGCTTACAAACTACTCCCAGGGCCTCTGCTCTCCTTAGCACTTGGAGATAGGTGCTATGTGTCTAGGGGCTCTGTGAAGATTTGGATATGTGGTAAGTGCAGCAAAATATATTTAAACTTGGAGCTGTTTTGGCTGCAGTAACTGCTTGACTTAAGGGGAGGCACAAAGAAGTTTATGCACTTAAGAGTCCTGCAACAATTAATACAAATTCATAAAAAAAAAGTTCTCCATAAAATAAAGCTGAGATGCTTCCTGTCACACAGGGATGGATAAGCAACACAAATAGAACCATGCTGCTCTAACAGCACAGGAATTTTGGGAACCATAATACTTCTGTCAAAGAAAATGAATCAGATTCTTCAATATCTGTACATGTCTTAATAAAAGCAAAAGAATTCTCACATAGAGCTTAAAATGAGCAAAGAAGGAGACTCCAAAACCTCTCTGGGCTACCTGTTCCAGTGCTCTGTCAATCTCATGGAGAAGAAATTCTTCCTCACATTCAGGCGGAACTTCCTGTGGTTCAGTTTCTGCCCATTGCCTCTTGTGCTGTCGCATGGGACAACTGAAAAGAGTCTGTCCCCATACCCTTGACACACTCCCTTCAGGTACTTACACACATTGATAAGATCCCCCCCTCAGTCTGCTCTTCCTCACACTGAAGAGGCCCAGCTCTCGCAGCCGTTCCTCATAGGGCAGATGATCCAGTCCTCTGATCATTCTCATAGCCCTAGGTTGAACTCTCTCCAGCGGCTCCATGTCTCTCTTGTCCTGGGAAGCCCAGAACTGGACACAGTACTTGACATGAAGCCTCCCCAGGGCTGACGAGAGGGGCAGGATCACCTCTGGCAACCTCTTCCTATCTTTCTATAATGCTGGCACCCCAGGATACCATTGGCCTTCTTGGACACAGGGGCGCATTGTTGTCTCATGGTCAACTTGTCATCCACCAGCACTCCTAGGTCCTTCTCTGCAGAGCTGCTCTCCAGAAGGTCAGTCCCCAGCTTGTACTGGTGCCTAGGGTTATTTCTCCCTGGGTGCAGGACTCTGCACTTGCCCTTGTTGAACCTCAGGAGATTCCTGTCTGTCCAGCTCTCCAGCCTGTTCAGGTCTCTCTGAATGGCAGCACAGCCCTCTGGTGTATCAGCCACTCCTCCCAGCTTGGTAGCATCGGCAAACTTGGTAAGGAGGCACTCTGTTCCCTCATCCAGGTCACGGATGAAGACGTTGAACAGGACTGGACCCAGTACTGAGCTCTGGGCATCTCCACTTGCCACAGACCTCCAAGTAGGCTCTGCACCACTGAGTAGGGCCCTGTGAGCTCTGCCTTTCAGCCAGTTCTCAATCCACCTCACTGTCCACTCGTCTAACCCACACTTCCTGGGCTTCTCTAGGAAGATGTTAGCAGAGACAGGGTCAAAAGCCTTGCAGAAGTCAAGGTACACAATGTCCACTGCTCTCCCCTCATCTACCCAGCCAGTCATTCCATCAGAGAAGGCTCTCACACTGGTGAAGGAGGATTTCCCCTTGGGGAATCCATGCTGACTACTACTGATCACCTTCTTTTCCTCCGTATGCTTGGAGATGACATCCAGAAGGAGCTCTTCCATCCCCTTTCCAGGGATGGAGGTGAGGCTGACTGGCCTGTAGTTGCCTGAGTCCTCCTTCTAGCCCTTTTTGAAGACTAGACTGACATTGGCTTTCTTCCAGTTCTCAGGCACCTCTCCAGTTCTCCATGACTTTCAAAGAGGATGGAGAGAGGCCTGGCAACAACATCCGCCAGCTCCCTCAGTGCCCATGGGTGCATCCCATCCAGGCCTATGGATTTGTGGAAGTCAAGCTTGTCCAGAAGGTCTCTGATCCTATCCTCCTCAACCAAAGGAAAGTCTTCCTTTCTCCAGACTTCCTCTCTCATCTACAGGCTCTGGGATTCCTGAGGGCTGCCCTTAGCAGT
Organism: Rhea pennata; assembly: GCF_028389875.1. Taxonomy (NCBI): domain Eukaryota; kingdom Metazoa; phylum Chordata; class Aves; order Rheiformes; family Rheidae; genus Rhea; species Rhea pennata. The sequence continues at coordinate 3,870,226 of NC_084702.1, read as the reverse complement.
GAAGACTGAAGCACAGAAGGCATTCTGTAACTCTGCCTTCTCTGTATCCTTTGTCACCAGGGCCCCCGCCCCATTCAGTAGCTGGCCCACATTTTCCACATTTGGAGTTAGCTGTAGGAGTATAAAAATTGTATTAATGTTTTGTAAGTATTTAGTACTGCAGTTCGTTTGTTACTGCTGATATTGATCTTGAATGTACAGTTCATTGATTGTCAGTTAATTTCAAGTCACTAACAAAACATGATTTGTTTTAAACCATATGAAATGAGCAGTTTTCCTGTGGCTAATCCTGTTCAACCTAACCTTATTGTGAATGGATTGTAAGTCCTCAGCAGAGGTTTGCTCAGTGATGGTAGATGATAGATCTGCTTTGCTATCCAAAATTCAAGTGAGCCTTACATGACAGCTACAAGGTCCACGGAAAAGCTTTATACTTTTCCGCCTTTTAGTAAATAAAAGCTAATGTACTCATACAGCTTTCAAAAGATACCTCAAATCTGCCTACCCTAATAAAGTGATACTGTATCATTCTTGTACGCCTTGTAGGAAAGGACTATATTTTCTCCATTTAACACTCCTTTAAACTGTCTTGATTAACAGTAGCAAGTATTGTCTTGGGAAAACTGCCTGGGTCATATACAGCTCATAAAAACAGAATATTGATGCAGATTTTCACCAATACATCTTTTGGTCTTCTCCGGATAAGAGAAGTAAAACGTAACAGAAGTGAATCTAAGGAAGAAGTGATTTATATAAAGCTACTAACAAGACGTGCTTTTATAGTTTCTCCTGCCTTTTCTTTTCATGTGTAGTATGTAATGAAGTTTAACTTTCTGCTAAGTTATAGTTTCAACATCCTTTAGACTTGGAAATTTTGCAATATATATCCCTTATTCCAAAATACATTCTTGGATTATGACTTTTTTTGTTCAGTGACATTTATTACAGCTTAATGTGATATAATGATACATGCCTGCTTCTGTACAGCATCACTTCAAAGTTTAGGTTCTGTGATTGTCTTAGGGTAATATATGCCCACACAGCAACCACAACAAAGGGTTTACCCTTGGCCCAGTCCTTTATGCTGGTATATCTGACCAAGGGACAGTACGGTGACTGAACTTTTTTGCCTGGAACCTACCTTAAAAAAAAAAAAAAAAAAAAAAAAAAAAAAAAAGGAAAAATAGAAGAATAGAAGATGAAAAAGCACTACACTGAAATATATGCAAGCCTGCACTTACTATTCCATGTTCAGTCACAGACAGTGCTCCTCTCTGAAGTTACCTTGTCCTGTTTGAGAATATTGTGAAGTACTCTAATATTCTGCATGCCAAATGTGACAGATGACTGCATTTAGAAAGAGAGTGAACTGATCTCCACATCCAGTGAGTCACAGCCTGCTCAAACCAAGCCCTTACAGATGTGAGAATCCTGGTTTAACAAAGCATGTCTGAGAGATGTGCAAATCACAGGTTATTATCTGTTTCCATTTATTGAAATTGACTTGCCTTATCTCCACATTCAGGCTAAACTCCACATTCATTATTGTAACACTTGCTTTAACATCACTTATTATCTTACTGACAGAGTATGCCCCTTAAGCAGCTACTCTAGTGGATAAAACAACAGAGCTGGGCATATCCCAGCAGCAGGTTCCCCATTTCTTCAGTTTTGTAACTTCTGTAATTCTAACTGATGCTCCAGCAGTAGTGCATCAATTTCACACCCCTGCTATTCAATTTGAAAGTCAAATGTTAAAAGTACTCTGAAGCTGACCATGGAGGGATCAACCTGCTATGTTTTCAAAACCTTTAGAAAACACACCCACAGGCAGTGCTCTGTCATAAATAATATAAAATTACCTTTAAGATCTTTTATTATAAATATTTCTGATTGATGCTAAGCATCTTTAAAGACAAACAGACTTGTTTTCCATTTTTTAGAATTTGTGTCAGTTTAAAAGAAACTGACAATGTGATTTGAGCAGCCAAGCAAGAGTTTATTGTCCCTCTTTTGTAAGTCCACAGTCTGTACACAGAACCTGTAGGAATTTGAAGTACTGTTGTGTGAAGCTTAGGCACAGGAAGACCAATGCTGCCCAAGCTCAAAGCCAGCTATTGCCTGGAAGCTGTTTAGCTATATACATTCTGCCTCCAAACATCCATTCGCACTGGTCTTCTTCAGGTGAAGCTTTAATTGTCACTGTGGCTTGAACAGATAGGTACTTTTCTTTAAAGGATGAAATCATAGAATCATAAAATCAGTAAGGTTGTAAGGGACCTCTGGAGACCATCTAGTCCAACCTCCCCGCTCAGCAGGGTCACTTAGAGCATCCAGGTGGGTCTTGAACATCTCCAGAGAAAGAGACCCCACAACTTCTCTGGGCAACCTGTTCCAGTGCTCAGCTTCTCCATGTCTAAAAGGATGAGAGGGGAAAAAAAAGGAAAAAAAAAAAAAGAAAGAAAACTCATGAGAGTCCTCTTGGGATAAAATGCTGTACTCTCCATGGACTAAAGGTCTCTCTCCGGACCTTTAATTTCCATGTAAATATTGTTAACTTGCCCTGAAAGGTTCTAAAATAGCAGGCTGCTTTCTGTCACAGTAATTAACGGGTCCTAACACTGTCATATCTGTGCATTTAGTGATCTGTAAAGCATTAACATGATAATGACAACAGACTGAGAAAGCACTGCTCAGACACAGACACAGGTGGGATGCAGCTAGAATCAATGTTACAAGTTCTATGAGTTAATTTATACTTGCAAGTTAGGCTTAGATTTGCATGGGTCCTAGCACCTATTAGAGGCAGTATTTCCAAGAACAAGCTAATAGGAATAACAAAATACATTTCATAAACATGATGAGAGTTCAAAACATACTTCACTGCTCTTAACTTGGATTGAAACTATAACCTCATATTGCATAAATCAGTACTACTGCAGGAAGTCCCAACTTCTCCTTGTCGTAAGAATGAACAGTTGGAAACAGAAGGCAAGACTTGCTTTCTGTGGAGCTAAATCTGGCTTTATTTAGCTTGTAGGTTCATAGAACAAGAGTGTTATTTCACAACTGACATAAGAAATCTACACTGCTATAGAAAGGAGAGGCCCTGCTCCTTATATTCTAGTCAAATATTCCCATTCCCTCTCTTTTACCTTATGTAGTAATTTTGTTGCACTCTGATCTGGCCAGAAAAAAGTTTTTATTAGTGTGAAATTAGTTTTTTCAAGACCAAGTTTCTGCAGTGCCAAAAACTTGTATTGGTCTAAGAGCACTCTAAAAACACATGCATGGTTTCAGTGCAGCAGGGAAGCTAAATAACACCTCAGGTTTCTTCCATCCCTGTGCTGTTGTGGTCTTTCTCCACTAAGCTGAGAAACTGGATTCCACTATGTGTTGTTTAATTTCTTCCTTTTTGTTTACCCACCCTTTTATTTTAAAACACGTCATCAATCAGGAGAAATTGCAAACGTAAATAAATAAAATTGAAATGTATTTTTACTTGAGCTCTCAGCCTCAGCTCATTTTTCTCTTCTATGTGTTCTATACTCTATTATTTCTATGCAGATACGCAGCATTAGGCTTTCTAACCAGATGTATTTGCTGTCTGGGAAAAAAAATATCCGTACACTGCAGCCTGTTACCGGTGCTCTGATGACTCTGCAAAGCGCACCTGCAGGAATATTATTAGTCTTTTCAGATCATTCAGAAATAGGATTCTTACTCTCTTCCCTGCCTGAAGAAAGTATTAAAAGTTGAAGTAGAAAAAGTACAGAAGACAAAAATAAATGTTGCTAGAACAAGTAGAAATTTCACTTTGCTGATATCACCATAACAATTAGAACAACCCACCTAAAAGCAGTGATTGTAATTTGTAACTTATGCTTAAATTTCTTTGCATACAATACAGTGATTTGCTTTTACATCCAGAATTCTCAAAGCATTTCTTAACGGGAAAACTGAGATGTGGGAATACCAAGCGTCTAAGCTTACAAATGTGCAAGATGATTTAATGACAAAATTAAGAGAAATAACGCTCCCCAACCCGAGACCCACTTTTCCTGCACTATTATTTACCTAATGTCAACACATCTTTCATAACACTGAGTATCTACTGCTACATGAAAGATAGAGGTTTACCCTCGCTTAGCCTCATTAATCAAATGTAAACTAAATTAAGAATATATGTATTTTCATTTTATTAGGTTTATTTTTAGCAGGAAGTATAAAGAATTGTAAAATCTTCAAAGGTCTACATTTAAACAGTAGTGGAAATTCACTGATTTTGATGTCTAATCTTTATTTTGACTTCAGCAAGCTAAGTGGCAGAAGAGATTAATTTTGCTGCATAAATTTTGTATGGTCATTTGTTTTTTCAACTCTGATTCTTAGAAGGTAAACGTACAGTCCATACAAAGATACAATGGGTGTACCAAACATTCAGTGTATGTTTTAAACATCATTATTAAAAGTAATACAATGTGCCTGAAAGCTAATCTTTAAAATTTTCGTCTTTGCATGGTATAGGAAGAGAGGTTTACCCCAGGATGTTGTAACTCTCCTTAATTGCCTGGCATTAAACACTTTCAAAGAAGGTGATTTTTGTGGTTGGGCTGAGAGGGTACAACTCAAGGATCACAAGGCGAGAGAGTTTAAAGGAATAGGGTATGCCTATCAGCTTCTTTAAACTACTAAGTTTAAAGGGTAAGCTTCTTTATCTTGTTCGGACTGCAAATAAAACAAAGGCCTTTAAGTGATTAGGGTGGGTTTTTCCAGACTGGGTCACTTTAGTCACAAGATGAAAAGGCACCTGAGAAACATAAAGCAGTTTGAAAAAAAAGATCCTGTTTCGCATACAGTTTGTTTGGACACTGAAGTAGTTCTAGTATTATGAACTTCATGTTTTGATTAGGCTAAAAAAGAGAATAACATCGACGATTAGTAAAACGACGCCGCAGACACAGAGCTGCGCCCACCTCCACTCCCCCCCCGCGGGCCGCTCTGCGCGGTGCGCGCGCACGTTCGCGCAGGGGACGGCACCGCACAATCCGGCCCGCCCAGGCTCAGCGGCGGTGCGGTCTTGCAGCCACGCTCGTCTGCCTCCCCGGGAGAAGGGAGCAGCCGAAACAGCCCTTCCGGGGACGGCTGGAAGCAACTGCACCGCTCAACTGCTCCCCTCAGCTCCGTGCAGGACGCGCCGCCCGCTACCGCGGCGGCACGCACAGACCCCACCGCCGCCGCCGCCCAGCAGCGCATGCGCAGCAGCGGCGCTGAGGCCGGCTGTTGTGCGGGGGTGGGGGAGAAGAGACTGTGCGCATGCGCGGCGTCCGCGCCGGGGGCGGCCGGTAGTGCGGGTGCGCAGGTGAGGCGGCGCGCGCGCGCGGGGCCTCGGATTCCCTTGCTGTGTGAGGGGCGCCAAGGGGGCGGGGAGGGGTTGAGTCCCGGCGCTGACGGTGCCGCCTTTCGCTTGCAGAGCTGCCGGGTGCCGTAGCTCGCCGCCCACCCGTTTGCCGAGGGCTGGGTAGTTTCCGAGGGGGAAGTCGGGTCCGGGCCGCGCTGAATACGCCGGTCTCAGGCTTAGGTGGCGGTTGTTTGACCTCCGGGAAGGCGTCTGGCATCGCAGCAGCCCTAGCTCTCGGTAGCTCGTTCGGGAAGAGCTGTGGTAAGGGGACGTTTCTCGTCTGCCCGTGGCCCTAAATACGCCGGGATGTTTCTGCTTCGTCTCCTCCCCCCGCCCCCCTCCTTGAAACTGTCAGGTTGCATTTTAATCCCAGCGCGTGGCTCCCCTCTGCCAGCCCAGGTTGCCTTACGCTGTAGAAGAGTGGCCTAACGTCCTTAAATGAGGCCTGAAAAGTAAACAGGCAGCTGCTTTGCTCCGCTGCTCTAAGGAGAAGCAGTTGGACAATTTTACTGGGGAGCTGAAAAGGCATTGAGGTATATAAAACAAAAACTATGCTAGAGGTCTGACCGTAAACAACTACTACTACTTCGATTTTGCCTTTTTTCCCCCTTTGCTGCAGTGCAAAGCAGTCTTATGTGCAAAGCAGTCTTATGTGCAAGCATAAACAAACAAACTTAGTTTTGGTCTCTCAAAGTTAAGCCAAGCTAAATGCATTTTAATGTTTATATCTCTTTATTCTGGGTTAAGATTTTTGGTACAACTCTGATTTAATACGTCTGGGTTGCATAACTGTTGCTGTTACATGCCTTTTGGCAAAGGTGGAACTTCCTGTTGCAACTCCATCAAAATTCAAAATTGGGAAAATGCAGGGTTGTTGGAAATGGCCTGAACATGCATGCTGCTTTAAAGTAAAGGAGATGATTATCATGTGTCAGTTTTCTTAAAAACTAGTTGAATGTTGTGCAGGCATTTGAAGTTTGATTGACTAATGTTTGTAAAGCATACCATTTTGTTAGGTGGAAGGTATGCACATAAATTTCCTTCTAGCATGAAGACTAGAATGAAATTCAAAGAGTAGAAGTCGTAGAAGTCAGAGCCATGGGTATCTTGAAGTCTGATTTGGAAGTAGAAGAAAATAATATAATAGTGAATGCTACTCTAATTTTCTCCTTTTTTTTGCTGCTAAAACTTTCTTTTAGGCAACATAAGCATCTCAGTGATATGATAGAAAAGAAACAGGTATGTCGGCTCTTTGTCCTCCACCATCTCCCGCGGTTGCAAAAACAGAGATATCCTTGAATGGAGAGTCGCCTTTATTAGCTGCCACTTTTGCTTACTGGGACAATATTCTTGGCCCCAGAGTGCGACACATCTGGGCCCCAAAGACCGAACAGGTACTTCTCAGTGACGGTGAAATAACTTTTCTTGCTAACCACACCCTGAATGGAGAGATACTTCGGAATGCAGAAAGCGGTGCAATAGATGTGAAGTTTTTTGTCTTAGCAGAGAAAAGAGTAATCATTGTTTCATTAATCTTTGATGGAAACTGGAATGGAGACAGAAGCACTTATGGACTGTCAATTATACTTCCACAAAGTGAACTTGGCTTCTACCTGCCTCTTCACAGAGTGTGTGTGGACAGGTTAACACATATTATAAGGAAAGGAAGAATATGGATGCATAAGGTAGGTTTGCTGTACACTACTAAAAGCACTTGTCTGAGTTGTGTTGAGCAATAGCAAAAGATTAAGATTTGTGATGCTGCTTATGTAACAACCCAAACACAGAAACTCGGAGGAAATTGATCTTTCTGCATGTGTTTGATTTTGAAGGTAGAAATTTGTCCATAAGTCAGCAAATTCAAAGCTGAATTTTTAGCCATGTGATTTATTGTTATATATAGGATTATATGAGCATGTGCCAGTTCATCTAGTTAAAACAGGTGTCCTATGCAGTGTTCGCTGTCTCCCTGAGTTTAATGAAATTACTGCATTAACTCTTATAACTAAAGTGTTTATTTAGGTGGAATTGTAAAATCACTGTCTTTCAGATCATTGTTTTCACTGTTCATGTATAAAAAGGGAAACTATTGGAATAATTTTAAGTTAACTTTCTGCATACAGTAGTCACCGTATTATTTCTCAAAAAAGGATATTGACAAACAATTTTTGCAAGACAGCTTGCAGAGTGTTCGACTTTGGGACAGACAAGAAAATGTATCTCCTTTAGTCCAAATACTACTGCTTTGAAATCTGAAAAAAGAAACCGTTAAATTATTTTTGAAGAATTGTGCCTTTGAGTTCATTACCAATTTTTCATAATTTAATGGAAATTATTATGTATTTTGTTAAAAACATACAGTATTCTAGTAATAAACTTCTTTTAAAATTGTGTAATTCAAATTATCTAAAAGAAATAGATTGCATGTCAGATGTAATGTCTGTGGTAATGTGTGATTGCCTGATGAAGTTTTTATTCCTGTTTTGAGACTTCTGGTCAACATATTTTAAACTTCATTTTTAGGTACTCTAATCTGAATAAGATTCCAAAAGTATAATTCGCTGTTAAATTTTTAATTGTAATTTCCTTTTTGTTACAGTAACAAAGACCAGTGTGTTTTGTTGTATGGCTTGGTGATGTCTCTGTCCCCTTTCACAGCCACTCTTGTTACCTCTGATGTTTATTTTTCAAAGGAAAGATAGGATTTAAACATTCATTTTCAGTAGAGTAGGAAAATAAATGTTGTGTTCCTAATCTAGTCTTCTAAAAGTCAATACTTCCCTGGACATTAGTGCTTTTGACATAAAGGAATGCTCGTACCCCTTATTACATAGTTTCTTTGTCATTTAGGGCTCTCTGCAGGGTCCTAACATAGAATGGTCAAATTAAGCATTGTGCATCATTGTTAACTACAGTCTTTCCTCTTTTTGAATCTTAATCCACGTCTGTTTGTTTCTGCAGTAGAAATGGCCTTTGCATTGCATTGACAATGATGGAAAATGTTTTCTGCTTGTATTCTCTGAAATCAGTCGTGAAGTTACTAATTTATTTTTCAACTATTCTTGAGTAGATTGTCCAGCTTGGTTAGTCAAGAGAGTGATGTTCAGTAAGAAAGTTAACCATTGTTGAGTTTTTGAGGAAGGTCAAAAGTGTTTCTAAGTTTATCTGCAGAGTCTTAGCCTAACCCAGAAGAGAGAAAAATATATTAAAAATTTAGATTAAAGTTTAGGCATGAGTAGTATTTTAAGACTTGCACAAATACTACAGTTTCCAATTTTCAATCAGCAAGCATGACTACACCAGAACAAGTGAAGCTGAATTCATATCTCAAAGAAATGTGTATCTGTTCCAGCATTTATAATGGTGGCTGTGGTTATCAGTTCTCATGAGTTCTATTGAGGGATGGACAACAGTTCCAACCAGACTTTAGAAGAGAAGAAACCTGAACTCAGGACTAGTAGAAATGTGGAGCAATGTTCAGACTGGCAAAGAGAAGCAACTGTGAACGAGTCTACTATATGGGGTTAGAAATCCCTTTTTCTCGTTCAGATTTCATTTTTCAGTTGTTTACCTAATAATTCAAATCAGCTCTGTTTCTAAAAACAGGTAGCTTACGGTGCTCAGCCTCATCTTCATGAAGACTGACTTGTTTAAAGCAAAGAATGTTCGTTGTCAAGGAAGCCTTATGACACTGATGCCAAAGTCATGATGGAGATTTCATGAAGGAATCTGCATAGTGTCTGTGTTGTCTTTCACAAGCACTGCTTTCAGATTATTAGACAAGTCTCAGAACCGTTTGAGGGCAATTTAATATATAGCTTGCCTTTTATTCATCTGCTCCAAAGAGGCTGGGTAAACTCTACGCAATTCCATGTGATGGACTTAGAGTAGCTCAGTCAGAGGAGGATAACCAGATCTTCTCAGCATCTAGCAAAAGATACCATTAGTTCTTTCAATGTCTTTTATTTTTGCATCTTGAAGTGATTGATCAAGTAATTAAGACAAATAATTCATTGTGAATAATAACTAGATTCTATTGTAAGTTACATTTTGAATGCTGTTTGCTACTGAGCTGCAGGTGAGTCTGTTTTGAGAGCCTAGTCCAAACTCTTACACAGTGAGTGTTTTATGTACTTTGAGGTTTCGTGTTTCCTATGGTTGATTTTAAAATGGTGGACATGTTTTGAAGACTTGTCGGTGTCTCAAGATGTGGAAATAATTCTGTCTTTCCTCCCCTCCCCAAACCAATAGTTTTCCTTATTCTGGAGATCTCATTTTCTCTTGTTTCATCAGGAACCATCAGTCTGTACATTATCCATTTGAAAATAAAAGTGCATAAAGTGGAATCTGCACCTTAATCTCCTGATCATCTGTCATTTTCTTGGTCTGTAACAAAGGAACTATTAATCTGTTGTCATTGTCATCCATTCTCCCTTTTCTGCTACTCCTGCTCAAACTCATAAGAGGTTTGGTGGGGAGCAGACCAGGAAGCATTGATCTGTTTACAATGACGTCACTTCCTACTTATGTCAACTCTGTAAAAGAAAGACTTGAACATCAGAATTTGAATCTAAGAAGCATGACTCTCCAGGGAAGAGATTTTGTCATTTGACTGTTGCGTGCATACATGTATAGACAAATGCCAGAGCTTTTATATTTAACTGCTTCTCTTGCTCAGGAGAGGCAAGAACATTTCCAGAAGATTGTCTTGGAAGGCACGGAGAGAATGGAGGATCAGGTAAGACCTGCATCTGGTTGATGCACGTGGCACACCATCACAAAACTGTTTGACTCATCTAGTAACTGTAGAACTCCGTGCTGCTTCTCATTTCTGGCATCCAGGAAGATATTTTGGACTGGCTGATGACCTGCCATGCGCGTGAGGCAAACTTACTGAAGATAGTATGATGGAAGCTGTGAACAAATTGAAGGAAAAAATATTGCATCACTTTATGTGTAAAATGGAAATATATGAAGAATATTACCTTTCAGAAGAGGGAAATTTTGTATTTGAAATTCAAGTTCCTTAAGGGTAGTAGCTTCCACAGATTTATGTTCTCTTCCCCTCAACAGTAGTTTTTCATTAAGTCATTACCTTTTCAAGTTATAGAGATGTACAGAGACTTGTTGGAATGTGGTTGTAGACTTGATGGATGAGACTCTGAAGAGAATTTGGTTTCTAAAACTGTAAACACGAAAGTATGACTTGAGGTTTTGTGTGAAAGAACAAGAGAAATGACTTCCTATGTTAATAAGCCTGGTACTGTTTTCCTATCACTGTTGAAACATTATAGTTTGGATCTGTAATGCTTAACGTAGTTGCATGTGATATAGTATGAATAAATTGTATTATTCCAAATATATTCTGTCTTGGTCAATCAAACTGATCTGATGGATTAGCATAGGACCCTGGAAATAAGTTATACATGTCTTTATGAAAAATGAACTGCTTTTTTCCAGTTCATAATTGCTGATGAACAAAGTCAAAGAAATCTATGTATCAGTTAATTCCTGCACAACACTTCCAAACAATAGAAAGCTAAAGATGTTCTGCCTGTTCTTGCCTTGCAAGTTTGTCCCTGGTAACTTCCTGTACTACATTATGTGCTTTTACTTGAAACATGTTATTTATTCCACAGGGCCAGAGCATCATTCCAATGCTGACAGGAGAAGTTATTCCTGTAATGGAACTCCTTTCCTCTATGAAATCACACAGTGTTTCAGAAGAAATAGATGTAAGTCCTTATGTTTATTGCATTCTGAATGAGAAAAGTGATTTTGCCATTCTCATTTGAGGCTCTCTTTGACAGGAAAAAAAATCCCTACACAGCTGTGATAACTTCTTGTACAGTTTAAGTATTTGACATCAAGCTCTACTTAATCATATATGGGATGGTTTAAGTACTAGCAGTGGATTTTTGCTCAGCAGTTAGCAAAATTAGCTACGAATGATACCATTTTTAAAGAGAAGGGGAAAGGCTGTTCATGCGGAACAAAATAAATGAAGAGGTAACCGGGTTTAATGTTGATACCTGTTTCAGTGTGGTTTAATGTTGTCATGAAAGAAGTGGAAGCAATTTAACTTAAACTAGTTTTAGGTATTCTGGACAAGGCATTAGAAAAATAAATTAGGTGCAATCTAACTGTCATAACGGAGAAACAAATTTAATGATCCAGTGATTTTTTTCATTCTCTCAATATCCTTTGGCTGATGCCATGTGACCTTTTTCAAGATCTGGTTTTCTGGCTGTGTTATAACTTAGTTTATGCAAATCCTAAGCAGAACAGATCCTAAACAGTCGACATCTATGATTAAAACCAAAAATGAATTAATAATGTCACACATCCTTGTCTAACTGTTGTTTATGTTTACTTGCATTTCAGATAAGTGATACAGTGCTAAATGATGATGACATTGGGGATAGTTGCCATGAAGGCTTTCTCCTGAAGTATGAAATTCGATTTTGATTTATGCTGTAGTAAAATGACTTAGACTTATCTATGTGCATATCTATAAATATGTGTGCATGTGAGTGTGTGTTAGATTAATTTTCTTTATAGAGGGGAAAAATGACATATATTAGATTTTTAGAGATTTTTATGTGTAAAATGCTGTAAAATTTGTTTCTTTTTTTAAAATAATGGCCCTGAGCTAATAGCTGCAGCTGTTTCTTGTCACAGAGTTGTTTCCTTAGATACCAAGTATTATATTTCTTTGATACAAATCAAAGTCTTGCATCTTTATGAAATACCAAGTATCAGGTTGTGTTACGATGAATAGAAGTCACTGCAGGTATGACATCTAGGACATTCATTATTATGTTACATATTTTTTTTATTCTCCTGTTTTTAATGTATAACTAGAAATAGTTGTAAGTCAGAGCAACCTAGTCTCCTGTGGGAAGCATATTTCATGGATTTTAATTGATCATCTGTTACCTTTTTCAATATCTCCCCTAGAACTGCATTTATTTCTGTAATGCTTAGCTCCAAAGAATTTGTAATCTCTTTATATAGTATCACATATTCTTTCAGTGTTACACAGATTCATATGTTAAATTTACTAGTTTTTTACAATTACATATTTAGTTTTATAGAGAACTTGGGTTCTCTTTGTGTTTTTAGTCCTATATGGCTAGCAATCTGTAAAAAGTAATGAATATTGTTGGATGGATTATGGCAAGCAACTAGAGTCATTAATTATATAATGATGAATTACTCTTTTATCAGAAGCAGATAATGGACTTCTTGCTGCTGCTTCTCTTGCCTGGATAAAATTTTCAGGGAGAAGAATAATTTGGTTATTTGTCTAAAGGGCCCAAACATCAGCAGCCTTGTTTAGAACATACCTATTATTACATGCTGTTGACAACAGCCAAATGAACAGCGCTGCAGATGTTTAGCATTGCATAGTAACCCCCCCAAAATCGAGGTCATTGTATATGTTTTAGTGGTGTATCTCTACAGTTACCTGGAGTGGTGTTTTGCATACTTCCTTGTTACATGATTTTCTGCATGCCGCCCTTTCCTCCTTTCATAGCTTTCTTAAAGTTACTGCTAATAATAGCAAGGCCTTACACTTTTATACAGCTGTTGGCCAAGTAATGGCAGGGTTTTTGAACAGAAGTGACGTGACTGATCTGGGGAATGAACAGAAGTGACATGACTGATGTAACGAATGATCTGATGAATTCTGTCTTCAAGGATGAAGGTTCAATTAAGCTTCCTGTGCTGCTCTATTTAAAACTGCTTCCTGGGGCATAGTGGAGCTTATCAGCTCATCTGGTTCAGGTTTCAAGTCTAATGTAGTGTTGGTGTGGATTTCTATTCTTCATTGAAAAAAAAATGAATTACACAAAATGAGAAAATAATCTGTATGCAGATAGCTTTGAGTCTAGCTATTTCAGAAATACTTAGTAACCTAAATAGTAATATATCCACCTGTAGGACTTGAGAATCTCAGCATAGCTATTATAGTCCTAACTAGTTGAAAGGCTTTATTAGAGCTGGTTAAGGACAATACAATCAATCCTTCAGTTCAGATACTTCCATGTATTCACAGATGTTGGAAAAAGGTTTTTCATTACAAGAGTAGCTAACTTTTGAAGCTCTGTGGCAGATGTTGGTTTGAGAAAGTTGTAAATAGTGACAATGAAACCTCAACAGAAGTCTCTTTAAGAGCAGGCTAGGAGTTATCAAGGTTCGCACAAGTATACTTGTTGCAGCCTCCAAACTTGGGAGTAACTAAATCAGAACTGTGCCGCTGGCAACTCACAAGACAACACCATCCAATTCCCAGTGTGGCATTGTGTACTGAGAAGCTCAAGCCTGTGAAGTGCTGTTGCCTATGTAGTTAGAAGAGTAGTGCACTTTACCTACCAAGTGTCCCAAAAATGGTTTCTGCCTCTCAGTTCTGGAAAATGAGGACCACCGTGGAAGAGGTCATCATTTCAAGATGCTTTCAAACCTTTCATTATTAATGTGTTCTGTTATTTTAAATGAATTATTTTATAATGATGCTATAATACAGTTAGTAGTAATAGACAATTTTGGTTAGTACTGTAAGTGGTATTTAGAGGTTCTATCTACCTGTCTTTCTATCCATCGTACTTAAAATGTAGATATTGCTGAATCTACAGAAATGTCGGTATTACTAAAATCCAAACGTTGTAGAGGATCTTAATTCTTCTTTTAGAATCATGGTAATGGTTATATTTTAAAATCCTGAATAAGTATATTAACTTATTTTTTATTTTTATTTGCAGTGCAATTAGCTCACATCTGCAGACCTGTGGTTGTTCTGTAGTTGTAGGAAGCAGTGCAGAAAAAGTTAATAAGGTAAGGCACTTCCTAACAAACTGAACTTGAATGCTGATTAGAGTGTTAGTGTGTCATTTGCAGCAAGGGTTGCCTGAGAACATATCTGAGGTTGAAGAAAGAGGGAATATCCTTGTCTAGTTATCTTCCTTTAGTTGATTGTACTAGTAGTTCATAACTCTGCTTGAGAAGTGGCTTATCAATTGTATTTTGGCAACTTTAAGCAAGCCAATATATTTAATTTTATTCATACTGTATATAAATGACTAATAAATGAGTTGAAGATTTTAAAATCAAATTTGTTAGCTATAGATATAAACAGAACCATTCTGAAGTGACTGCTCAGTTCAGCTATGTGAATGGGTGTTCTCCATGCTCTTTAAGAAATGAGTATCTGCATAATTTTGCTGTGTGTAAATTTGTGTGTAATTGTATCTAAATATACTTCTACATCATGAATTGCTTATGTTTCATGAAACCTGAAAGCTGTTATGCATCGGTAATCACACACACACATACCTCAGAATGTGCAAGCTTACTAGGATCTTACACCATTACCATCAATTCCAAGATTTTTGTCTGCATAGCTGTTTGTGCTACCTCTTTATCTTCAACTTATTTAAAACTAATTTTTGTAGTTTTAGTAATAACTGTGCAGTTTAATTGATAGATCTTAAGTTAAGTTTGACTCAACTTTTCTGAAGAGCCAGAAAGTTGCAAACCACAGATACAAACCCCTAAAGCTGAGCCCTGTGGCAACAAAATACACAGTATTTCAGCATGATTACTGGAGCCAGTTTAAATCTGACACTGACCTCTAGCATTATGTTAGGGAGCCTCCAGGTCTAGAAAAAGATGGGCAGCATTAGGTGCGTCTCTTAACAGGGGAAAGTAAAATGTGTGATCAGAAAGTCACATTTGGAGGCTCTGATTTCAGAACAATAAAATTACTATGTTTTTGTGAGACATCCCTTTCTCCGTTTCTTTTTTTTTTTTTTTAACTTTTCTTCTAAATCTGTTACCAAATGCTTAACCTGAACCAGTGTGAAATTATCTACTCTGTTTTTCCTGTAGTATTTTTGTGCAAATACAGAGAATTCTTCGATGCTTATTTTAAGCTTACAGAGTGTTTGAAGGAGGAATCAGAGGAGGAGGTTTTTCTTATTCAGAATTTTCCAAATACGTTTTCATACGCAGATTTTTTATTATATATTTGATTATATATAAATCAAATAAATTGAGAACAGTTCTTGGAAGAAACACATCTGTGTTTACAATACACTGAAATATTTCTTAAAGCTTATTTATTTACGATATATGGAGTATATAAGTCTTTCATTCAGAAGGAATTTCCTTTGACTTGCATTTAATTAGACTGTTATTCTGTCTCTTCTAACAAATATACTAAAAAGTTAATCTTCAGTTAATATGCAGAGAGAAATCATGGAAGAAATGTTTTTTTCCAGAGCAGATGGAATTTCCTTAATAAATTACCTCTCTTTGCTCACAGTGTAGTCCTCTAATAATGTTATTTGATTCAGAGTATCCCTGCAACTGGGAATGGAAAGAAGGGCTTCATAAAAACATATGATCCTAGAACCTTTTGGTGTTAGGTACCATTGCATTTAACGAGTACACTGGTATTGCTGTCAGTTTTGCTCTGGGCAATATAACATCAATATTTTCATGTTCTCAGATGATGACAAGGCTCCTGGAGTATACATGTGGAGAAGCAGTATAGTCAGATAATTTCATTTAGTGATAGAAAATATTCCTCTCTACTGAGGTTTTCTGTCTGATCATATTTTTAGTTATGATGTACCGATTGTTGAGTTCTAGTTTATTTTGCAAGATTGAAGCCTTTCTTTTAGAAAGACTTCTCATTTTAATCTTTGGTGCTGATCTCCTTTTCTGATATATTCATAAACGTAACTGTTTGTGTATTGCTTCAACATTAAATAAAAATTAAGAATACTAGGCCTATTGAATATGTTATAATTCATTTTATAGCTATAATTTATATATTAGCTGCACTGCAATATATTCTTTTCTAAAAGATTCAGAAGAAAGCAAGACTTCTTCAGTAAATCTATGTATTGAGATAAGCATTTCATGATGTTTTTAAAAAAATGGAAAGAAAAGAATTGTTTCGTGTGTATTGAGAGTAATGGTAAAGCACTTCTGATCAAATGAATAATGACATTCTAATCATGAGCCATAGGGAATCGGAGAAAAGAAAATTCTCAATTCTTAGTTCAAATCTGGAATTAATAAGTATTTTTTTAGTCATGTAAGATGCATAGGAGGTGTTAAAAGTATAAATAGTTAGGAGTGTTTAAAAAGATGTATTGGTAAGCAAAGTTCCGAATATTTTGGAAAAAAAAATGTCTAGAAGAATGAGAGTCTCTAGATATATCCAGGGCAAAATTTCACAAATCCTACATGAGTCCTTATTATTACTATGCTCTTTGTGTCATGATACAGGTTGTTTTAAACAAACTGCTTTCTTCATGGCATAGTTCAGCTTTCTTGGTAACAAAATACCCATCTGTTGCATCCTGGTGAAGTGGGAAGAGCGTAAGTCAGAAATTAGGACTCCATTGTGTTAGATTGCGTAAAAGATATAGACCAACGATGGATCATTGCCAGGACAGATAAGGAACTGCGAGTTAAGACTGTAATACTCCACTGTTGTACAATGGAGTTTATGTTAGTATTTGAAGAAAATTATTCGTAGCTGTTGCTGTATAAGAGTATGCAAACAATAATGAAATACTGTTTTAGCTTTTAGTGGAGAGCTCGAGGAAAAATTGTTGAGGAAACATAATAAGCATAGATGTTTATTTGAAAGAAAAAAAAAAAAGCTGTACCTTACTGGTGACAATAATCAGTGTTTCAACTTACAGTAAATAAAATAACAGGCCTAAATGGTCCAGGAAAGTAATCATTATAATTCATTTTTAAGTAATAGGAAGAGCTAAGAGAATGCCGAAGTGATTTGTTCTATGTAGTTGGCTAAAAGGTGAGCTTTGGCAGAAGGTGTGGAGTTTTACTTATTTAACAGGAAAGTGGAATAATACAGCTTATGCCTTTATAATTTAAGTGTGTCATTGTTCTCTCATGTTATTCTATTTCTGAGTCTTCTAATAAGTGTGATGAACTTTTTCATCTAGCATTTGAAATACTTAGTACATTCTAGTCAAATTATTTTTCAGGGTCAAATATTGTTTATCAGGATCAACTTAGTCTTTTAAGTTTTCCTGTCTTTACAAAACTCTTTTTTTATAATGCAGATTGTGAGAACATTGTGTCTGTTTCTTACGCCTTCAGAACGGAAATGTTCCAGACTCTGTAGAAATGAGTCTTCTTTCAAGTATGAGTCAGGACTTTTTGTTCAAGGATTACTCAAAGTAAGTTTATTAGGCAAATTTTATTCTCCAATATTTCCAATTATTTCCAATTATTTGTAGCTGTTCCTGTATTAGAGTGTGTAAACAATAATGAAATACCCTTTTTGCTTTCCAATAATTTAAGAACATTCTTTACTATGTGTTTATGTGTGTGCATATCTGATTTGCACACACATGCACACACTGCTTTGTAAAGAAATATGTTGTCTTTCCTTCATTCCTCTCCAGTGCTATAGATACGCCCATAACTATGTGCACGTTAAAATTCCAAACTATTCTTCTCTATGAGGCATTTACTTCATGCAGTACTTTCTCCTGGTTGTTCCTACAATCTGGGGTACAATAATATTCTTTTGCCTAATTAGGGCTAGGATGGATCCCAAAAGGCACTGAGTTTTTGTGTTATAGCAAAACCAAAAAAGAACAGTCCATCAATCTTATAATAAGGGAATCATTCATTATTGTAGGGCATTTTACTGGGCTTATTGCTACCAGTTTTCTCAAATGAAGTATGTCTAAACAAATGGCACTTAAACTGCAGGAATAATGTTTTAACATTGTTTGATTACATTATAGCTTTGCTTTCTACAAAAGAATAACTAGGAGACTGATTTCTTTTCACTATAACAGGATGCAACCGGAAGCTTTGTGTTGCCCTTCCGTCAAGTAATGTATGCTCCATATCCTACTACACATATAGATGTAGATGTCAATACAGTGAAACAGATGCCACCTTGTCATGAACACATCTATAACCAACGACGATATATGAGATCTGAGTTGACAGCATTTTGGAGAGCTAATTCAGATGAAGAGATGTCTCAGGATCCTATTATCCACACAGATGAGAGTTTCACACCTGATTTGTATGTACTTTAACTCTTAAACTTACTTGATTTCGTTTAGCTCAGTTGGTTAGAGCGTGGTGCTCATAATGCCAAGGTTGTGGGTTCAATCCCCATACGGGCCAATCATTTGAGGGGTGGACTAGATGATCTCCAGAGGTGCTTTCCAACCTTGCCAAATCTATGATACTCTATGATTTGGGTTGAGAGAATAGTAGTGTAAAGCTTTCTAATAAAGTACAGGATGGGCGCTTTTTCTTTTAAGAAGCCAGTTCAACTGTGGTTGTTGCTGTTCCTCTTTTGGAATTTACTGGTTCTGGCTCTAGTCTTGCTGAATTAAATGTTACTGAAATTCATTTTCAGTAACAATTCTGACAGTATTTTGTTCATTTTATTGCCTGGTATTAAATGGGAATATATAACAGCTAAGTGTATTTGACAGGACCCAACGGCTTTCCTGGTTTTGGTTCAATTCATGTGAAAGTTTGGCATAAAAATTCTGTATTACCTTTAGAAATCGCAGGGCAATAATTCACAAAACTTGGGTTCACTTAATTTTCTGCTAGACCATAAGCAATAATGCTCTCCTTGTACAGAAGTGTTTAGTGTCTCTTGATGGCATTACCTCACATGTTTGTTTGCTTTCATTGCTGTAGAAATGTCTTTCAGGATATCCTGCATCGAGATACATTGGTAAAAGCCTTCCTGGATCAGGTAATGGTTGTTTTTTCAGAAAGAAGAAGAGTTAAAAATCAATACTTTGGGCTCTAGTAATAAATAATTTAACACAAATAGATGTTTCCTTGTCAGGTAGCTCCTTTACACATTGGTTTTGTGATTCTTTTTTACATAGCTAGGGAGAAGACATCTAACAGTGATGATCATCTCACAATGATTTTAGATGATCATTTAAAATTTTCATGTTGGTAACACAGAAAATCTTTGAAAATACTTAATTTGAATATTAAGATAATACTATGAAGTCCTACTTATTATGTAGGAAAACCAAAGCACATTTTCTATTACTATACAACAATGTCTGGAATTACAATATTGGAAAAGATACCAGAGATTCTTTTCAAATAATTTTAAAAGGAAAATATAAATTAATCCTAATAAATTATGAAACAGCTTAATTTACTACATCTGTGCAGCTAGAGAGCTAAGAATGTATTCTATCTATGAATCCACTGTTAATATATTTGCTTTGGTATAAAAGGATTTGTTACATTCCTAAAATGATTTGTGAATTTCTATGTTCAACTAATTTTCTGGTGTAATTTTTAACAGATCTTTCACCTGAAACCAGGCTTGTCTCTGAGGAGTACTTTCCTTGCACAATTTCTGCTAGTGCTTCACAGAAAAGCCTTAACTTTAATAAAATACATAGAGGATGACACGTAAGTCAATAGATAACAAAAAACAGACTCTTGGAAACTTTGTTCTCTTTTACATTATCCAGGCTTCAAAAATCTTTTTCTCTTTCTTGCAGGCAAAAAGGAAAAAAACCTTTTAAGTCTCTTCGTAGCTTAAAGATAGACCTTGACCTAACAGCAGAGGGCGATCTTAATATAATAATGGCTTTTGCTGAGAAGATTAAACCAGGTCTACATTCCTTCATTTTTGGGAGGCCATTCTACACTAGTGTACAAGAACGTGATATGTTGATGACATTTTAAAGTTCTCCACTGTTGATGTGTAATATTGTAGTCTTGCATGCCAGTAAAAAAAATCAGTGTGAATGCCACATTTCTGATAATCACTGATTTGATTTATAATGGAGCAATAGTAATAAAGTAACACTACAGTATATCAGAAGCAGGAAGAAATGTTGTCAGAGGGAATATCAGCTTAACTAGAAAGCATGATTTTAATGAATTCCTTTCTTCTGTATACTTTTTTAACAGTAAAAGTAAAGACTACCAGAAGTTCTTCTGTGGTATGGGCTCAGCAGAAAATTTTCAAACATGTTTTGGTTTAAGGGTGCTGCTTTTATTTTCCTTCCCTATTGAATTCCTTCAAGTCTATGCTACTTTTCCCCTGTTCTGCTCTCAGTGTTTGTAGTGTTTCCACAGAAAGCAATTATCTGTCCTCTCTAGGGGTTAGAGGATGCAGTCTTTCCAAAAGTCTCAAGTTTTTGAAAGTATTCTTATATATAGGTAGCACAAATCTGAAATACGCCTTTCTTAATCTGCCTTTTTAACGCTAGTGGCTCCTTCACTTAGAATATTTAAAGGGTGTTTTGGTTTGATTTGGTTTGGTTTGAAGTACCACATCCTTTTGGGCAAACTGTGGACTGTTAGCAACCTAAATTGCAGCACTCTGCACATGGTAACTGGGTTCTTTAAACTGTTATGTTCATTTAAGTGCCAGCCAGGATATTCTGCCACAGATTGTTGGGCATTCCTGCAGTTAAATGTTCAATAATCCAGCAGAATTGAGCTCTTTCGAAACACAAAAGAGAAAATCTATGTTACTCAGCTGCTGTTGTCAGTCTTTGGCTGTTAACTGCTATTTTCTTTATATTCTGTTTGTTTATGGGCCAGATTAAAATATTAGCCCTCCTCAGGGAGCACCAAGGGGATAGCCAAACAAAAAGATAAAACTTTCCCCACCACCACCCCTTTAATAATAGTCATCCTTAATTGACGAATCAGTACAACTATGAATTTATGAGATTAGCATTTTACCAAGTGGATTTTAGTGAAATTCTCTCATCTCCAACTTTGCTTGAAAATAAAAGGAAGTGCAGAAAGTCTTGTTTGTATGCCTTAAACTTTTTCAGTAACATGAGGAGTAGTGTAGTGTGTTAGGTTACCTACACCCAATTCTTTTTTGACACTTTGTCACAGTATGTGCTATATTGAAACTGGTGATACATCTGTATTGCCTGATGGTATATTTCTTTTATTTTTGGACAAAGGCAGGAATATATTTGAGTTCTATTTTAGTGTAATGTCGTAACTAGTTACTAATTGTTAAAGAACTGCTCTTGGGATTTGAAAAGCTGCTATTGCTTTATTGCTGAAATTGTTTATAGCAGTCCTTGGAGGACAGTTTTCTGATTTCAAGATAGCTTTTAGTGCCTCTTCAATGAAATGAGACATAAAATTAACAATTCAGACTCATAAATTTTTCTTTTTCTTTGTTTTTTTTTTTTTTTTTTTTTTTTTTTTTTTTTTTTTTTTGCAATACACTTAGGCTGCAGCTCTTGCAAAATGAACACATAATAAACTTCGACGGGAGAACTTTTCAGAATTACACTGACACAAGTCACTTGTGCTGAGATCCTGCTTATTTTGCTACCTTTTTTCTTCCTTTCTGCACTTTAGTCAATTTACCTATTTAAAAAGGGCCTATTTTTTTAAGTTTTTACTCTCATGTCTGAGATTGTGCAGAAAAATGTAAATTTACTTCTGAAATTTACATAGAAGTGATGTTGAAGTCTACATAGCTTTAAGTGTGGTGCTGGAATTAATCACTTTAGCTTGATAAGCAATGGAAACTTAACACTGACACTATCATCAGTAAAGCTCTAATTATTTATGGAAGATGCTGTCACTTTTTGTGTAAATGCTAGAATCTTCAATTGCTACTTTTGTTACTCTGCTATCAGTGCAGAATGTATTGTAAATTATTAACTTCATTTGCATGTTCTATAGTAAGTTTTGCTTAGGAAAGTATTCTATTAAAATTCTTACAGAATTTTTGCCTTGAATTCCTGTTGAAATTTTTCAAAGAATTGATGTTCAGTATCTGAATTGTGTAAGCTTTTGAAACAACAAAGCCTTTTTTTCTCATTAAAATTTTAAAAAAGTTTGTTCTGAGATGGTAATACATGACTATCCCTCAATTACAATCTAACATGTAACAACACTGATGTTGTTTGTTGTATGTGCTGTTTAAAAATGGCAAATTTTGAAAAATCAGGCCTCTTGTATGCTTTAAAGAGAAATTAGGCCCTACTTTTAAAAAGTCTTAATCCCATATGTAGCAATATAGAAATGCTTCCAGCAAGGGCAAGTACAGTGTTCTGCCCCTAGGGAGGAGCAACTCCATGCACCAAGGCAGGCTAGGGCTGACCTGCTGAAGAGCAGCTCTGCAGAGAAGGACCTGGGAGAGATGGTGGACAAGTTGACTATGAGCCAGCAATGTGCCCTTGTGTCCAGGAAGGTCAGTGGTATCTTGGGATGCATTAGGAAGAGTGTTGCCAGCAGGTCAAGGGAGGTGATCCTGCCCCTCTACTCAGTCCTGGGGAGGCCTCATCTCGAGTACTATGTCCAGTTCTGGGCTCCCCAGTACAGGAGAGACATGGAGCTACTGGAGAGAGTCCAGCACAGGGCTACAAGGATGATGAGAGGGCTGGAGCATCTTGGCTATGAGGAAAGGCAGCGAGAGCAGAATCTGTGTGGCCTAGAGAAGAGTGGACTGAGAAGGGATCTTAGCAATGCCTACAGATACCTGAAGGGATGGTGTCAAGGGGACAGGGCAAGACTCTTCAGCAGTGCCCAGCGACAGGACAAGAGGAAAAGGGCACAAACTGAACCACAGGAAGTTCTGCCTGAACATGAGGGGAATTTCTTCACTGTGAGAGTGACAGAGCACTGGAACAGGTTGTCCAGAGTGGTTGTGGACTCTCCTTTTCTGGAGATACTCAAAGCCTGTCTGGATGCAATGCTGTCTACCATGCTGTAGGTGACCCTGCTTGAGCAGGGGGTTGGACTAGATGATCTGCAGAGGTCCCTTCCAACCTCAACCATTCTATGATTCTGTGATCCAGCAGTCAGCAAATACTTTTCTTCAGGATTCCAGTTCTTTATAGTTTAAAGAATAGAACAAATTTATTACTTTCATTTGGATTTGAGAGTATTGGTTTAAAGCATTTTTAGTATCACATTTTTCCTGATCTTTTTTCCTGGTCGTTGTACACCTATAAAGGTAGCAGAGGAAAACTTGATAATGTCTATCTAGAATATCTTTTTTGTTAAGACATGAGTGATTGTCCCAATCCTGAATATACCCGATGTAGCAATGTCAATTTTCTTCCTAAGCTAAAGAAGTATTCTGATAATGTTTTTATCCCTGAGCCACCAGTATGCTGTGCCAACATAGCTTGCCAGCAATTCTACACTCCATTCTCTACAAGAAAAGGTATTTTAATTTCTAAGATTTGCAAAAGCAAAGGTAACATCTCTAGTATTTGAGGAGATAGACATGTCACTACCTCTGATGCCTGATCAGAGCCTGTTCATGACCATGTACTTTGTCCTCTGTTCAACAATAAAGATGCAAAAAAATGTGCAGTGGTATGTAATTTTTGCACACGAGCAGAACACTGTTAGGTGGATTATTACCTTTGCTTTGTCCTATAGTTATGCTACAACTGTGTTGTGCCCCCAAAATCATAAAAAGTTAATTAAAGTTCAGAAATGGGTGAAAAGAAGACACAATCCTGACAAGGACCAGTGAGAAAGTCTGACTTCAGCTGGAACTAAAATAACAGCAACTATGCAATGCCCTTTCAATTGTTCATTAACATACAGGACTGCCTCTCTGAGCAAAAGATCTGTAGGAAGAAAAAAAATTCTTCAGTTTCCTTTGAAAGGAAAAATAGGTTGGAATGGCAATTGATAATTGTTCCCATTTTTTTTAGCTATGTTTTTTTAACAATCTCGCACCTGAAGGTTATTAAATTGATTAGCCAAAATTAAAGTTACACTACACTGAAAGATTTAAGTAATTGGTATCTCAATGGACAAACGGTGTACAGTAACTGGGAGGAAAGATGGAATTACTGGAAAACAGCAGCTTATTGGAAAATGGTACTAAGTTATGAGACCTGGAAGATGTTGATACTCCAGGAGGCAAGTTTGTAAAGAGCAGTCAGTCTTTAGTAATTAGAAAATAATAATATTAGACAGCACGTAATTAGGGTGAAAATGAAAAAAAAATGTTGAAAGAAACTCTCTTGTAACAATTGAGGAAGTCACTGGATCACTGACTGATTCTTACCAAGGGACTTTATCTTCCTTGACATCTCTTGGAAGATACCATGGCAGGATGCAAGTAGTCAAGGTGGTTTCTGGTAGGGGTACTAGATGGGCCCACTGGGTGACGCACAGCTGGATGTGCTGTTCACTAAGAAGGAGGAGCTGGCTGGGAAGATAATAATCACTGGCAGCCTTGGCTGCAAGGACTGAGAAATAGAGAAGCTCAAGATTCTTCAAGGACTGAGGAAGGCAAAGAGCAGAGCACAAACCTGGGACTTCAACCAGACTGGCTTATTCAGGGAGCAGATATGTGGGATGCTACAGCAGACAGCTCTGCAGGGCAAAGGAGCTCAGGGGAACTGATAGGGCTTTAAGGTAAGCATCCCGCAAGTAGAAGAGCAGGTAATCCCAATGCTCAAGCAGATAAGCAGACATCTCAGGAGACCAGCCTCACTAAGCAGGGAACTCATCACGGAGCTTTAGTGCCAAAAGGCAGCAGGGGGTTGAAGCAGGAACGGGATGCAAGAGAGGAATTCAGGAACATTCCTCAGTCATGCAGATGTGGTGTCAGGAAAGCCAAATCTCAAACAAGGCTAAGACTAGTGAAAGAAGTCAAAGGCAACAGGAGGAGTTTCAATCACTGCATTGGTAGTAGAAGTATGAACAGAGAAAATATATAGGACTACTGCTGAATAGGATGGGTGATTCAGTGGCAGTTGCTAAGAGCAAAGCTGAAATGCTCTGTGCCTGTGTCAGTCTTCACTAACAAGGTCTTGTTCTCAGTGCTAAGGGACAGGGCTCAAGAAAGAGGTGAACAAACTGCAATGGATAAGTGTCAAGTCAGGTATTACTTGCCTGAACTCAAACCATATATGTCCATGGGACCCAATGGACTGTGCCTGAGGGTGCTGAGAAAGCTGATCAGTGTCATTCTCTATTACCTTTGAAATACCAGGGAGACTGGGGGAGGTCCATGACAACTGAAACAAAGCAAATATCTCACATATCTCCAAAAAGCCCTAAAAAGACAATCTGAGGAATTACAGGTCAGTCTTACTTTGGTGCCTGGGAAAATCATGGAGGGAATGCTCTTGGAGCACATCTGTGGGCACATGGATAAGAAAGTAGTGGGGAATAGTCACAATGGCTTGACCAAGGGTGAATTATGCCTTAGTCAGCTGGATGCCTTGTGTGATCTTTATGTCTAGATTTATAGAAGAGAATTATCTGCAGAACAGTGGATGCCATTTATCTTGACTTCAAGAAGCTTTTGAGACTGTCTCCCACAATGTTCTTCCCAGGATGTACAAGTTATATAGTCTTGATGGCTAGACAGCCAGATAAATAAACCTGGATTTTAAACCTGGTCAGGCTCAGAAGGTAGCCTCTGAGGCATCTGCTTAGAGGCTGGTGTCAACCAAAGTCCCACAGGACCTATCAGGGGACCTATGTTGCTTTACATCTCTATTAGCAACTTGGAGAAGGTGATGAAGTGTCCTCTTGCAAATTTACAGGTGACACCAAATGGGAGTGAGAGAGATAAATTGATAGGCATGAGGGCAGAGCTGCCATCTAGAAAACCTGGGAAGAAAGGAGGAAAGGGCTGGCAGTAATACTGGTTGGGACCAGGAGCAGCTCAGTGGAGAAGCCCCAAGCCCTGACAGCAGTGAGCTGAGCAGGAGCTAGCCATGCACTGGGCGGCTCTGAGAGCAGTAGCATTCTGGTGGTTGCAAGTAGGGGCATGACACAGAGTGAGGCCCCCTCAGCTGGACACTGCCTCCAGTTTGGGCCCTCAGTGCAGGAAATATGTTCACAAATTGTAGTGGGTTCAGGGGAGGGCACTGAGACATGGGGTTGGAGCCTTTGTCCTACAAGAACAGGCTGCAGTGCTGGGTTGGGCCAGCCTGAAGCACAGATGGCTTCAGGGCACCTAGCAGCCGCCCCTAAGGACCTTGGTTGGAGAGGAGGATTCCTCACAGCAGTGCCTAGCAAGAATGCAAGAGACAGCAGGCATAAGCTGAAACTAGAGAGGTTCAGGGTGGAGATAAGGAAAAGCTTTTTCTCCACAAGGGCAAGCCAAACAGGAGAACTGAGATCTAGCAATGTTCTGTCAACTCTGCTCTTTGAGGCTTTCAATCTCCAGTGGGATAAATCCCAGTGCAGGCTGGTGCGACCCTCTGGCTGAGCCTCCTTTGGACAGAGTTTGAATTAAAGACCTCCCAGGGGCCCTGCAGGCCTGAGTTACCTGTAGAGTAATGGTTCTACAGATCAGCTATAGTCACTGTTGCTTAGAGTCACAGAATAATTTAGGTGGGATGGGATATCTGGAGGCAAACAGATTCAGATCCCTGCTCAAACCAGAGCCAACTTCAATCTAAGTTGCTCATGGCATCATTCAGTTAATTTTTAGTATCTTCAAGGGTATGAATAAAAGAAGGGGCTGTAGAATGTCTATGGCAAGAGCAGAGATGTGTAGAAACTTATAGGTGGCCTTGGATTCATCAGTGAAAATGTAGTGCTCTAATATATGAATTACAGAAATAAAAGGTGAGTAACATAAGTATGGTGTTTACAGATGTCAATATACATGTTAACATTAATGGAAGCATATTCTTTAATTAAAACATGGAGGTCTAAGCAAGGATTTTTAAGAAATGAATATAAATATAGAAGTGAGAAGCAAGGGTAACTAGATAAAATTTAATTGCATTTTTGACCACATTTGTCAAATGAAAAGTTTGATACTCTGAAACTGTAACATCTGAAGGCAAATGTCTGAAACTTCATTCCTAATTTGTATCTGATAATTAACCAAAATTTTGGAGAATATGCAGCAGCCAAAAACTCATATGTGAAATTTTATATTCAATGCCTGTTTCTCTTCCATTTATAAAATTGTCTCATTATAAAAAGACAAAGTGTCTTTTCCATCTCAAATTATATAAGGCTAACAGTTGCCAGATTTTTGTTTTTCGAGAGAAGCAGGAACATAAGAAATCACTGATCAGGGAACACTGACATTTAGTACTGCAGACTGAATGTACAATAAGTAATTCAATATTTCTGCCAAAGTATTCTGTAGCGAGGCTGACTGATGAAACTGCAGTTCCAACCGACCACAGGAGAGACTGTCCACATTGAAATATTTTTCTGTTTCAGGCTGCCTATTCACAGGTTATTAATCCTACATCACCCTGTGATCTGCTGTTCTCTGCAGCAGTAGCACTTGGAAATAATTTCTGAATTGGGGAGGAAAGGGTTTCTGGCCTATGGAGGCAGGGGAGGGGTGGTAGCCAAGGGTGAACATGCAGACAACCTGCATAATTAGGTCCTAGTAAAAGGGCCTTGACCATAAATAATGTCTCATGACCTTTATGCCTGCTTTTTGGCAAATAATTGGGCTTTGAAGGGCTGAAAAAAATTTAAGGTTCATTCTGTTTTTGGCATTGTCACTGCCAAGGTTTGACATTTCCCCTTTAAACTGGAGACTTGAAATATAACTGAAGCAAACAGGTTAAGATGTTTGTTGAGAAATGAATACACTATAAGCAAAATAGGTAGAGGAGCAAAATTAGCACTGAACTAGGCAATCAGATATACCAATATGCTATTATATAATAATATGGAGTATTAGACTTGACTGTTAATTATAGGCATTAAGACCAAATGATCACATAAATAATCATTATTGTATTGTGTAAGTATAGAGGTGCAAATCTACTTCCTCCCACACCAAATGTTATGAACACAGTCCTAATGGTAGGTTGTCCAGGGTGGATCCCTCTGGCACCCAAGCAGTTTGGGGCATGCAGGTCTGCATCGCTGCTGCCAGTAGGCATTTGTATTCCTGTTATTGGAGGATCCACATTCTTTTTTCCTGTATCTGATTTTATACTCTACCTTTTCTTAATCTGAGCTCACTTTTTTTGCCTTCCTTGCATCCTCCTTCCCCCTCCAAGCTCCTTTCAGCAACCCACTCCTTTTTCCCTCTTGTTCCTAGTTCTGCTTCATCCACACCTGATGTTGATATTTATGATATTGTTACCTGTCTTGGCCATATGTGAGCCAAATGGGAAGAGTTCCTCAGCATGAATAGCTTTCTGCTCAAAAGCTCCCCCATCATTGTTCAGTTCAGACTAGTTGGACTGAGTTTACCTTATTCAATTTCTGTTTTACTTCAGCTTGAATTCTTCTACCTAGCTGATACTAAGCATAAGCAGGTTCTTACCGTATGTACGGATAGTTTATATTACCAGAGCAACAAAGTAATTTGTTTTTTCACATTTCTGTTGTGGGCTGCCATGGATCCCTGCAGGGCCTTGGTTGTTATGGGGTCACACGCTCTGGTGGGATGTCTTGTACACCGGCACACTGAGAGGTATATGAGCTCCCAAATGTGTTGAATGCTGACTGAATGAAGCTGTGAGACACCTTTTGGTGACAGGACTTACAGGATGAGGAAAGAAAATTTCAAGTTTATGAAAAGAATACAATAAAGCACTTCAGTCACTTTCTGATGATGTAATGAAGGAAAAGAAATGACCTTTAAATAATTTTGTAACTAATAAGAGCTCCATTAGTTTTCAGAAAGTCTCTTTATAAACTGATCATCTCCACTTTTGGAAATTAAAAGAAATATGTTTTTATCTTCTCATATTTCATTAGATACCTTTGTCCATATGTGAACAAACCTACCACAGATTGGAAAAGAAATATTTGTTTGTCTGACTGATCTTATAGATGTGATAAAGTCATGATCTTTTGCATTAGTTTCAGAGAAATTACAGCTTATTAAGAAAAAGATAGCCAAATCTATAAGACTACCTTTACACATTATGCTATATATATTTATTTACTTATCTGATTGTTGGGTTTTGTAAATTTAGAAGGTGTAAATGTAAAAAAATGTGCTGTATTAAATGTTCCAGCATTTTATGTGGTTTTGTTATGCTTTATTTGAGAGCAATTTTATTTGAGAAAGCAAACTGGATACTGGGAGTACATTTCATTTTGCTCAAAACTCTAATTTTTTAGTCTAATTGTGTTTGTTAATTTCTGATCATTAGTAATTAAGCATATTACAAAATAAATTCATTAGGATGGGCACCAAAAGGTATGGACTAGATTCTAAATGACCTTTATATAAAAGATAATATTCAGAAGTTTACAGTAATTTTGAGAGTAGGCTGGAACTGCCAAGAGCTACCAAAGTTGAACCCACATTAGCATAATACTGCACAGGCTGGAACCTGTGAGGAATCTGAACATGCTAGTTGCAGGATATAATTTATCCTCCACTTCTGAAAAGCTGCAGGTGTGGTCCTGTCTGTGCAAGGTGGCAGGTGCTCCCCTCAGCCTCAGCTGTTCATTAAACTCCTGACTCTGTTTTTTGGGTCTGTACAAGACTGTGAAAAGTGCTTAAAAAAAGATGATGGAGTCTAGCACAGAGGGGGAGAAAATAACTGATTTTCCAGGAGGCTGAAGAAAGAATTTAAGAAGCAACAGTTTTGGTCTCCAAACCCCAACCTAAAATTGGTTTACCTGATACAGTGGATTGGGACTGGAACCCAGATCGCCTACCTCCAGCCCCTGCTATTTGGATTCTGCCATTTAGCTCTTCAGCTGTGTGAGAGGCTGACAAGATTTCATACGGAAAGGGGAAATCACCCTACAGACTCGCAACAATACAAATGGGGAAGAATTGAATGTTTTTCACTTGAAACTCCTTGCCTGAAATACAGACAGACTGACCATGTTTTTAAATCCAGTCAGAACTATTTCTTTTGTGGAACACATGCCAGAGTTATTCCACTGTACAATGAAAGATCAATCCTTCTAACTGTTGAAAGGAGGTTTTTAGATAGACTGACATGCCAGAGGTTACAGCACTTTTTGTGGGCTTCTTTACATGGTTCACCAAGACCTGTCTCTCTGTAGGCAGCTGCTGAACCTTGCTGCAGTTGGTGGAGTCTGTGATCAAACCAATAGAAGAACGGCTGGTGGGATTTCAGATGTTCTCTGTGCATTCTATTCATAGAATATTTTGAGGAAGCAGCTGGAAAGAACAGCACAATGACAAAGCAAAAACAAATATTGTGGTTATGGCTGTGCTGAAAGGGCAGGGTTCACTCTAGTGCAAATGAAGGATTTGGGTGGAGGGAGGACTTTGAGTGGTTAGCCATAAATTCCTCCCAGGGAGGAAGATAAAAAGTCATAATTACGGAGTTCAGGGGAAGGGAGCCTAAGCCTTCTGGAAAAGGGGGGATTGAGAATGGTAGGATGTTGGAGAAGGCAGAGCAGGGGTAGGTGGAGAGAGACTGTCAGCAATGTGCTGAGAAGTGTGATGAGCGCGAGATCCAAAGGGAAGCTAAGAAAGTGAAAACTATATATGACAAATACAGCACCAAGATGAAAACCAGAATGCATTCATAGGACACAGAAGAGCTCCAGTGGATATATGAATAGTCAAACACATGCCCCCTTTTTTTTTTTTTTTTTTTGTGTGTGTGTGTGTGTGTGATGTTAGCACTTAATGAAAGGTTGTAGGAGTGGACTTAGGAGCAAAACAATTGGTGGTGAAGACCTAACATCCATACTGCATGTGTTTTAAAGAGTTTTACTTCAAGCAAGCTTTATTCTGGTTCCATACAGTGACTGCTCGCTAGCCCTAGGAGTCCATCTTCCAGTTCAGTTTGACTGGAAGCTTCATGAGATGAAGCAAAATACAGTGAGCAGCAGCGACCAGGACAATGATTATAGGAGAGCACTCTTGATCTAAACTGACACACTGCTGCAGATGTGTTTCAGATTTAATATTTGTTTTACAGATAATATTTGTGTTTGTGAACTACCTTCTGATTCCTTTTCCCTCCTCCTCCTGCCCAGCTAATTACAAAACTTAAGCAACTTTTTCATATCTAGCAGAAAATTAATGCAGTGTGCAACAAAAAGACAGGAAGAAACATGCCTCAATAACTATTTCTGTACATGCTCTATTAGGAAAGATTTATAAGATTATTCTAATGTATCCAAATGTTTATAAAGACATATGGTTTGGTCAGAGCCTATTGAAGCAGATAGAAAAACACCTTTTGATATCAGTAAGCACAGGCTGAAATCCTAGAAAAAAATAATGAAATGTATTTCACAGGGGATTACCTACAACAACCAAATATTTTTCATAATTTGTTTGAAACAGTTTACAGAAAAGAACTTATTATTCTGTTTGTTACTGTAGATTTCTGACAGTTTCCGGTATAGCCTTATTTAACTCTGCTTTCACTTCCATGTCGTTTTACAAGGCTCTTCTCTAAGGATTTTGTGTGCTGCAGTGTCTCCAGTTTTCAGAAATTCGGTTTCTCATAAGAAAACTATTACAGTACAAATGAAGCAAGATGTCTTGCAGTCATCCCACACTTGCCTGTGGGCAGGAACCATGGAATGCTGAGTATTCTGCATTTTAAATCTCTCCTATGGAGAAAAATAAAGCTATTATTGAAAATAGCTTTTTTTTCCAGTAAAGGCCACACACATCTGGTTTCTATACTGAGATCATTTTTGTAATGTTGAACAACACACAAAATAGATATTTGCTGATATAGAGACATAGACTTCACCATCATTATATTTCTAGTGTTTCTTGTCTGAAATCTATTTGGCTTTAGGGTAGGGTGGGGCATAGGTGAAAGGAAGAAAGAGAAACAGGGAAAAATCTCTGTATTTTCAAGATTTCTGAGTCAGGAGTGAGCTAAATGCCATCTACTGCAAGCAGGAGGCACTTCGCTTGCATCACAACAGCTTTTCTGGTTTGGCGTACTTCAGTATATCTGAAAAAAACAGCTGCCTTTTTGTCCCAAGTATAGAAATGGATGGGCCAAGCCATGATGCAAACATGTCATTAACTAGTGATCAACAGAAGATTTGAGATTTGGACCCTCAACACCAACAATGCAAACTTTTAATGTTTCCACAATGCTGATCCTGTTTCAGTTAGCGGGGAGCAAAAGACCAAGCTGAGTTTTTCCTGAGCCTTCTCCCCAGGACTGCAGTATTTCCTTTTGATAAGCACAGAGCCTTGCTGACTGCATAGCAAAAAACTCACACAGTTCTGTTTAAATCTTTCTACTGAAAGGTCACTTTAAAGTCTATTTTAGTTTATCAAAATTAAATTAATTTCAAATATCCAGCTTCTCTGTTCTCTTTTGTGGTGGGAAGGGAAGGGAAAGGAAGGGAAAGGAAGAGAATGTGAAAAACATGAAAAGAAATACAACAGAATTTAGATTTTTAGAGTATTTTAGTTTTAGCAATATAAAACCAAACAGAAATAGATAAACAAATCTTTGCAAAAGCCATTTGAATTGAGTTTAATGTATTTGTCCTATATTTTCTATACAGGAAGTGCTGAATCATAAAAGTTGGAAGTATCTTCTTTTTTTTTCTCTTTGACCTCAAATTTTGCAAAGACATTTCTGACTGTCTTTATTATTTGGTTTTAGACAAGGAGTGTTATGGCTTGTCGAAATGGCAAGCTGACTTGCCAAAGAGCCAAAATGGCCAGCAGAAATTTCCCTTTTCTTTAATTTCAAGTATTCTAAATACTTACATGTGCCTGCTTGCAGTTTACTGTACTTTTGGATCCCATTAAGATACAATGATCACAGAACTAGTTGGACCACAGCAGTTATACTGGGAGCATTTCCCACTTCATGTAATTCATGAAAGTTGAATAACGCATATAAAAGCAGAAACACCCCAGAAAAACAAATATCTGGAAAAATATACCAAGAAAACTTTGTCTCTTATGTGAAAAAAAAAATGATTTGCAATATTTTCAGACATGGTTCAGTCCTTCCTTTGCTTTCTGCTTCTCCATAGAAGGTGGAGTTGGGATTTCACAGACTGGTTTCTGGTTTGTCTCAGGTCATCTCAGAACTCCACGGACTCCGGAAGTTTTGGAAATCACTCTAGAGTGCTTCAGATACCGTGTGTTATCTCTTTCCTTTTGAGGTACCAGTTAGAAATGTTATGGATGGATGGATGTTCGGGCTCAAAAATGCATATGGATTTATAGGTAAGGACAGTATGGGGCTGATATCAATGTTACTTTTTCTTGAATTTTACCTCTTTCTTCTAGAAAGTAAAATCTTTTAACCTGGTGCCAGTGAAAGGTTCCAGTATCAGATAAGATTGCCCTTTTTGTCTCTTGTGCACACAGGTGGACATAGCATTATCACATTTTGTATCTTACTGTGTATCTGCTACACAATCAGCAATGACAGAATGCATCTTTCACAGATAAGGTGCAAAGAGGTACTAGGAACTGCAACATGAGTTTTATTCTTCACTTTCTTTTCATGTTCAATGTGGTTCAAAGTCCTTTCCATTAAACTAATGTAAAAGGTTTTCTGGCCATATGAATATGAATAACTAGTGATTAGTTTATGTGGATTTGGAATAGACTTACATAAACACTAGCAGTTTAGTCATTCTGAAACCAAATTAAAATGCCTGAACAGGGCATCAGACTCAGGCTTGTAGAACCCTGCTGGAGTTACACCAATAAGACTTCTACGTGTAATGCATGCATACTGGGTGCACATGTGAACACTTGTGCACATTTTATTTAATTTATTAAAATTTTTTTATATTTCTTAACAAATTTTATTTCCTAGGCAAACTGTACGGCTGCAGATCATCCACAGGGATGTCTAGGTCTGTGTATTGAAATGAAGTCCCTAATCCCTTGCATTTTCTCTTTTCACCAGCTAGAATGCAGAGATTTATCTTGTGATGGAGTCATCCACATTCTCTATATTTCACAAAGCAGAAAGGGTGTACTGCTACCTACTCTTTAATGATTAACTGCATCATATATTATCTATAGCCATGAAACTAGTACTCTGAGAGACAGGACTATTATTAAGCTGGTAACATAACTGAGAAAGGAAGTCTCATGCTTCAAGATGAGATTTTAGACTATGAATACTCCGTCTCTTATCAAGCAAGTCCTTGATGTTGTTTGAAGGAGTGAGTCACCTTGCAAAAGTAAGACTTGTGGCCTAATTGGGTTATGAAACTATATTTATTTGACTCCATCAGTCTCAGTGGGAGTATTCTATGAATTTCTGAAGCTAGTACTGAGGCCCTGCCTTCAACTTGTGTAGCAGAAATAACTTTGCAAAACTTCTAGAACTGGTATTACTGGTGGTATTGCCTGGCATGCAATAAATAGTTGTGTTTTTCTAGATGTTCCTGTAGATACCCTCAGTAAAATGGAGAGTGTAGACAGAAAAAGTGAGCCTACACTTCTAGCTAGCTCATGGTAGGTCAACGTGGTCTTGTTGAGAACTGAAATGCATTAAGGATGCAGCCTTCAGGCACCATCCTGACTGAAAGAAGAATCAGGTGGCACATTAAAAATGAACTTGAATATCATATACTGCTGCTTAAGTATGTGAGAGCAATTAATGTTCATAGTTCTGAATCTTCCTTTAGAGTATCAGCCCTTTCTTTCTGGTGTCTAGTCTTCAAGCAAGTACCTCTCCCTCACCAAAATGGCACTTTTCCCGTGCTTCGGACCTTAAGGTAGCCTTCCTTGCGTAGAAGATGGTAGTGTTATCTTTAACATAATAACTTAAACAAACAAACAAACAGTTTTATATAATAGCCCTGTTTTTCTGAAAGACTATGAGCTTTGTGTTCCACCATGTCATAAAATTCTGAATTAAAATTTAAACTATTTAGTGTTCTGGATTTGTTGAACACCTAAAGAATAATTTCCAAGAGTATATTTTTTAAGCATTTCAGATGACACAAATACTAAAAATACTTTTCTAAGGCTTTAATTTTCTTTCTGATTTATAATAATGTTCAGAATAACAGAATATCATCATCTAAATAATCTACCAGCTGATGTTACAGCACTGAGCACATAAACTAATTATATGCTATAAAGAGCTTCTAGCCACCCCTCTTCCAGCTGTTAGACTGGGAAATAGCTTTAATGACACATCTGGGAGTTTAATCTGGGGAGAAAGAGACCTGAATATCCAAGTGCCCTTGCTACCCACTTCTGTTTTATATCAAGGCTTCTCAAAGGTGAGTGCCTCTTCTGCTGATAAAATAACCCAGATCCAAAACAATTAGAGTCTTAAAAGCTTTGAATTTTCCCCAGAGACTTCTAGGCAACCAGAGCAGCAATGTAATGCTCTCCCATCCTAAAGTCCCACTTAATAAGTAGGCTGCCAAATCCCAAATTAGCTTTGGTTTCTGAAAGATGTCATTAAATAGAAGGAGAGATTAGGGACAGAAAGGCAGTAGGTACGCCTGAATCTGAAACAACACAAATCCACATCTTTTGAGGTTTCTTCTACATATTCCTAAACAGTGTACTCAACAAGTAAGATCAAGTGCCAAGCAAAAATATCTATCACTGTGTGTATGTGGGTATTCTGAAGTGTATATTCACATCAAGACTGTTCTGATGTGTCAATTATATATCAAAGAGATATTGTGGACTTTTTTTATACCTTATATATGTGCAAACTGCTGTCAATCATCTGGCTAGAAAGCAGGGTAGACATCAGTTCTTTGTGGATATCGCTTCAAAATGTGGTTTAAAGTGTA
Source organism: Rhea pennata (assembly GCF_028389875.1). Lineage (NCBI taxonomy): Eukaryota > Metazoa > Chordata > Aves > Rheiformes > Rheidae > Rhea > Rhea pennata. Next base: position 3,834,138 of record NC_084702.1, on the reverse strand, counting down.
GTGAAAAAATGCACAATTTTTTTTCTTTTCTTTTCTTTTCTTTTCTTTTCTTTTCTTTTCTTTTCTTTTCTTTTCTTTTCTTTTCTTTTCTTTTCTTTTTTTCTTTTTTCTTTTCTAAGGTTGTTTTTCCAGAATGGGAGGCCAGGATAATACAGCTTGGAGTTACTGTAATTTAGATGAAATACTCTTCAGAATGTGGCCAGGAAGGGACACAAGAAGGTATATAATTGAGCCATTAAATATAGACCTACTGCAATTAAAAGAAGGGCAGAGAGTTTTTCAGACTTTGTATATGGTCTGATGATCTGTTCCAAGTTGAATGTGAGTGGGGATCACAGTAGCTCTCAGTAGGATCCAAGAATTTCCTGCAGGAACCCCTAAAAGCAGAGGCAAAGAAGTCAGGATAAAACCTTGAGGTAGGACTAATAGCACCCAGATTTAAGAAGAGTATTTTATACAGCTGTCATACACTAGGAAGGAGCTAGGGTGGATTCTGAATGTGAATGATACTTACCCTATCGTTAGCAGGACATTTTCCACTACGGCAGATGCTGGTGTGCAGCAGGGTGTGGGGGAGAAAATCAGGTTATGCCTAATGGTTGAGGTTATATGGGCAGCTCCTTGCCTCCTTCACTGAAAGTGTGGTTGTGCAAGGTGTTCTCTCACAAAACACAGCAAATAAAAGCTGAAAGGGAGGACTCATCTTCCCAGTACTTGAGTTGTTAGATCAACTGATATCCTGATACCATACTTGTGTGATTAAATAGCATTCAGCCAGCCTTGTTTCTCGCTCAGAATGCAGCAATGGTTGTCACCTGTTGGAGAGATGATAATTCTGTACTTAGCTGTATGGGACCATTAAGGTTGGTTTTGGCTACATCATTGTCTATAATGTGCCTTGAGTGGCTGAAAGCAAAATCTTCAATCAGGTAACTCTTAATGGAACAGGAAACAGAATCAATATATGCTTTGTACACATGCCAGAACTCCTTCATGTTATATCAGTGTTATAACAATCCCAGGAGGAAGATTAATTTTGCCACTTGTTCCATGAAAGCATTGAACTATTTCTGTTGTTTATCCCCAAGCAATCTTACATTTAAGTGGTTGTATGGCTGAAAAGCCTTGGCATTTGAAGGCTGTCTTGTTTGTGTCTTCCATGAGTTTCTGCTACAAGGAACATTTGCTATTTTGATCCAGCGCTGGAGCTAAATCTACTTGCCTGGAGCAGAAAAGGAGAAGTAGGGATTTCAGAAAAACAGAAGGAGGCGACTTCTGTTTTGCCAAAAGGAGTAAGATTATGGCATTTTTTTGACTTATGTTTTGTTAGAAAATAACTCTTAAAGAGATTTAGCAATAATAAGAGGAGAAATAAGTCCAGAGAGCAGCTTGAATGCAATCATTGTCCTGAGAGAAGCCTTGAGCAGTGTTTGAGTTAGAGGAAATGATCATTGGAATTTGCTGTTTGTTTTTTGCTGGGTAGGAATGGCAAATAGTACTCTAATCTCAAAGGGACAAAGGGCACTGAGTTCTGCTGTTGGCCACCCTCATATAAACCTACAATGTCTCCTTTGCTAGAATTGAAAGATTTTCTTGGTTTACATCACTAATCCTGGGCAAAACTTGTTTCTGTATACCTCAGGATAGAACCTGGAAGCATTCTCCAGAGGCATTACTTAATGCCAGTACATGATTACATTCTGCAATGAAAAGTTCTAGAAAGCTTTTCTTAATGCAGAAGCAAATTTAGGAAACTAATAATTTGTTCACATACTACCTTATCCTTTTAAGGACTGTGTCTCTTCTTTAATGTTGCCAAATGTATCACTGCTATAAGAACTCAGTTAAGTGTGAGTTGTTTTATTTTTCCTTCTTATCAAATTTACAGCCCAGAAACCATCTTCTTGAGGCAGTTATGACAGTCCTGGAATAAAAGCAGGCAAGAAAATCATGTATACACTGAAATGTACTCAGGCCTCATGTGTGGCTTCCAGGCCACCAAATAATCTTGCTGATGCCCTTCAACTAGTGGAAATAATAAATTGTTTTATGGGCAACTAAAATAAGCTGGAGAATGAACAGAATAACTGTCTTTTTTCAATCACTGAACTGGAAAATAGGCTTTTAAGAGGACCATCATAATGTCTGACCAGCAACAACAAAAAGGGATTCCAACTCTAGTGAAGCTGTAGAAGGATAGTCCAGTTGCTTTATTCACAATTCTTTCACCTTCCCTTCATCTGTTCTGCCTCTCACTAAATCCTGGAATGGTGAGCTCTGACTGGAAGTGGTAGTAATGACATAATGGTAGCTGCTCTGTGAGCCACCAGTTAGAATGGCAAACCTAGTCCTACAGACTGCTTCACTCGACTATACTAACTGCTGCTGGCTAACATCATATTGCATATGCTATTGGAATGTCTCCAAATATTAGAATGCCTCCTTAAATTAAAAAAAAAATGTATTGAAAATAAGTCAATATATGAACAGATTGATTCTGTGTCCAGAGATAGCAGCAGAGGCCTGTTTGAAATTCCCCCTGCCAAACCATGTTCTTTTACCAGGCATACCACTGGGAGAATTCCAGTTTGTGATGCTCTGGAATAAGTGACTGATCTTGGCTGGTTGTTCAATTCCTAAATATAACAGAAAAGATTTACTGCTGTAATATTTCTGTTCAATGCCAACATTTTCTATATATGTTGATTATATTAAAAAAAAGTGAGCCTTGGGCCTTTGGTGTAAGGTATTTATGCTTTCTATTAATAATATTTACAACATCTAGAAGCATATTAAATGCATTTCCACATCAATAAAATAGAAATTTTACATCCTATTCTTTTGGAAAAGAAACATTCTTTATTTGTAATCATGAGTGCACGGGTGTGTGGTGGAGGTGGCTAATTAATTATCTCTATGTCCTATGTAGGAGATGGGAAGATGTTTGCTGGAGGCATTTAATAGTACACCAGACAGCAGGATTCAAAACCTAGCTGAAATAAAGAAACTGGGTTAATATCTCTGACATTCTTCTCTTTTTTTCTTTCTCTTCATGCATCTCTGTGGGCTCTCTCCTTTTTCACGCAGACAGCAACTTCATCATGAGGACTACCTGACAGAACATGCAGAGAACGTGGCTAGTACTAGAGCCAAGTTAAAGGTTCACAGAGGTACAGACAAAATTAAATTCTATGACTACATTTCCAGTAAATGAGTTATTCTTGCCATGAAAAACAGGTGGCAAGGAAATGGAAGTAAAGCTGGGAATGAATGCCTGGACGGGAAACATTTGTTTACAGCTGCAGATGGAAGGCACAGAGTGGTGGTACATGCTGCTGAGAAAGGGGCTATCTGTGCAGCAGCAGATCTGCCCCACTGTACCTCGGTATCTCCTTCAACAATGCCAGGAACAGCTTGCTTTGAACCTATGTAGACCTGTCTGCAGTGTAGTCCTATGGCTGTTTGCAGTCAGAGACTCCAGAGGCCCAGGCTACTGCCTCTTTTCACCATGCCTTGGTTATTGAATGCTATGTTGCCATAGCTGTTTAAAAAGACTGTGCTATGTACAGTCTCTGGTAGGACTGTGCTATGTACATGAATTCAAGCAGATAGTTTGGAGTGAAAGATTACTATGTTGACTTTGTCTTTACAGCACGCTCCCTTTATTGTACAGTAGTTTGGGATGAAGTTTAAAATTCATGCTTGGTTATTGCGTGAAGCACAGTGATGCTTGTGAACATTGAAGACCTGTTAAAGTCATGACCCAGTCAGGATGGATATTAATGTCAGGAATCCTATGGGATTCCTATGATCAAGTAAAGGAGTGGAGGGAAATACAATTCTGTCAGAAAGTCTGTTCAGTTTCACCTGAACAGTGGCTTTAACCTAATCAGAATTTTATTGATTTTGCCATATTGACTCTCTATGTATTGAGTTTTTTGGTTGTCTTTTCTTTTCTTTTCTTTTCTTTTCTTTTCTTTTCTTCTCTTCTCTTCTCTTCTCTTCTCTTCTCTTCTCTTCTCTTCTTTTCTCTTTTCTTCTCTTTTCTTTTTTCTTTTCTTCTCTTTTCTTTTCTTTTTCTTTTCTTTTCTTTTCTTTTTTCTTTTCTTTTCTTTTCTTTCTTTTCTTTTCTTTTCTTTTCTTTTTTCTTTTTCTTTTTCTTTTTCTTTTTCCTTTTCTTTTTCTTTTTCTTTTTTTCTTTTTTTTGCCACATCATTTTTCTCTAGATTTGGGGTTGGGGGCAAAAGTCATACTGGTGATTAAAAGGAGAAAAACTTTTTTTTTTAAAGGTAACCCCTTCAAAAGAAATCCTTTATATCCGTAAAAAGTACAAAGTTTCATTTTCTTCCTTCTTTTAGGAAAATCTGATCCATAAATGGTTCCAAATCAGTGAACCAAAAAATTCTAAAAAGGTAGACATTTATATTCATTTATGGTACTTTGCCATAATCCTTCCCTCTTAGAATCATAGAATCAGTGAGGTTGGAAGGGACCTCTGGAGATCATCTGGTCCAGCCTCCCCACTCAGCAGGGTCCTTTCTCACCTAAGGTACCCTGGTACCATTAGCTTTAATACTGGTAAAATAAGGACTTTAAAAAATAATAAATTTTTATTTGCCTTACTGGAGATGTTTCAAAAACAGTGTATCTGACAGTAGCTCAGTTATATGTCATTGGCCATATGCTCAGTGGGTGTACAATGGTATTGTTCTGTGATTTCAGTAAAGCTCTGTTATCTGTAGTCAGTACTAAGCCCAGTCCTAATACATTCAGAATTGGGTGTCGGTAAACACAAAGGCATACTGACTTCAAAAACTGCTGGAATCATTTAAGTCAGAATTCCAAAGGTCTTTTTAATGTGCTGTTTTAAGCTTCACATGCCTACAGTACATGAAATGTTATGTGAGAGCCTGCTATGCATTCTACTTTGCATTTCAGCTGGTCTGAATTGCCACTGCAGGTGGCAATTTAGAATGGAATAAAAATCATCTCCCAATTGAAACTGAGTGTCATAAAACCATTGCAATTTCTTGCAGATTTAATTCAAAACAGTAGCTGGCCACTTTAGGAAAAAAAGAGAGAGAGAGAGAGAGGAAAAGGCAGGCTTTAACTTTATCCCATTTTCCCAAGAAAATGGAGTTTATGACAACATCTCAGTTACATCTATCTTTCTACTGATGATACCAAGCTGGGAGGAGGGGCTTTTTGCTGATTATACCAAGCTGGGAGGAGTGGCTGATACACAAGAGGGCTGTGCTGCCATTCAGAGAGACCTGGACAGGCTGGAGAGCTGGGCGGAGAGGAACCTCCTGAGGTTCAACAAGGGCAAGTGCCGAGTCCTGTGCCCTGGGGAAAAATAACCCTAGGCACCAGTACAAGCTGGGGGCTGACCTTCTGGAGAGCAGCTCTGCAGAGAAGGACCGGGGAGTGCTGGTGGATGATAAGTTGACCATGAGCCAGCAATGTGCCCTTGTGGCCAAGAAAGCCAATGGTCTCCTGGGGTGCATTAGGAAGGGTGTTGCCAGCAGGTGGAGGTAGGTGATCCTGCCCCTCTCCTGAGCCCTGGGGAGGCCTCATCTCAAGTGCTGCGTCCAGTTCTGGGCTTCCCAGGACAAGAGAGACATGGAGCTACTGGAGAGAGTCCAGTATAGAGCTACGAAGACAATCAGAGGGCTGGAGCATCTGCCCTATGAGGAACGGCTGCGAGAGGTGGGCCTCTTCAGCCTGGAGAAGAGCAGACTGAGGGGGGGATCTTATCAATGTGTATAAATACCTGAAGGGAGGGTGTCAAGGGTATGGGGACAAACTCTTTTCAGTTGTCCCGTGTGACAGGACAAGAGGCAATGGGCACAAATTGAACCGCAGGAAGTTCTACCTGAATGTGAGGGGGAATTTCTTCACTGTGAGAGTGATGGAGTGCTAGCACAGGTTGCCCAGAGAGGTTGTTCAGTCTCCTTTCTGGAGATACTCAAGGCCTGCCTGGATGCAGCCCTAACATGCTCTAGGTGACCCTGCTGAGCGGGGAGGTTGGACTAGATGATATCCAGAGGTCCCTTTCAACCTTACTGATCTTATGATTCTATGATACTGTCCTCCCTACCTCCAAGTCACTTCCAGTTTTGTTGACCAGTTTCGTAAGGCTGATTATGGGGTAGAAATGTCAAAGATATTAAGTTCCAACAAGTTTTTTGCAAATGGATGTCTGGGCAGACAAAACAATGTACACAAATTTAATGATCCACTGAGGGAATGTGGGTTTAGTCATATTAGGTACGAAAAATCCAGATGGGAAGGAGCCATAGGACATCAACTCTTGTAAACGCTTCCACTTGCAGACTTTGTTTTTAAGAGTTTCTAAGCACATCCAACACCAGACAGAGCAACAACATGATAGGCTGCTCCTACCAGTTTCAAGTGTTTGCAACTTAAGCAGATTGGTTGCTGGTGAGAGCAAGAGAGCTCTGCTGTTTTCCCCTTTATCTACACTAATCTCCAGTTTAACAAAACTAGGCCTTCGGTATGCCTGTGCTTATTTTTAAATAGTTACCTGGCTACCATTGATGTGGTATTCCAGTTTTGTATACATGTAAAATCAAACTGGGGCCAGCGATGGTTCATTCTTTCTTCCAGTTACTAATAGGTCTGTAGGCTGGCTCAGGATGTGCTGTCTGCTTATTGGCCATCTGCTGGCAGTACTCATGATTAATGGAACATAAATAAACATGAAAATTTTGTACATAATACACAGGTTGAAAATGTAATAAAAGTGCTTTCACTCAGTACAGTCTGCACTGAACTAAGTGCTATTAATAGGTAAAAACAAGTTTCAATTTTGCTAATCTGTAACCAGACTTTGCCTGCTGTTCCCTGTACATAAATTTCACTCTCTAAATATTACTGTATTTCCATAGAAACTGCTCTATAGCAGGCAGGTATATTATTGAAGAAAGCCATAGCTGGACTGATTCAAAACCTATTGAAGTTACGGGAACACTTATGCTGATTCTAGGCCTTACAATGTGATCATCTGTTCAAAGAGCTGCTCTGGAGATCTCTGTCAAAGCTCTCACTATCCTCACATTTCACAACGTTGTAAGACAGCTTCTGTGTTCGCATTTAGAAGAAAATCCATCGTTTGAACAAGACATACCAGTCATCTCTAATCTGACTAAGCCTTGTCAAATATCCAGGATGATTTCCTATCACAGTGGGATGGGAAGAAAAAAATTCTTGAGCCCAATGTTATCCACCATAACTGTCAGGTGAAATCACGCTTTTATTGAGGAACAGTATTAATGCTGTGTGAGAGACAGAAGTCTTCTGTTTTTAACAGAAGTAGAATCTGGAATAACATCGGTCCTTCTTAGCAAATTTTTTCTTTGCAGACTAAGCACTCTATCTTCAAAGGCTCTGTCCCTCAATGTAGAAAATGAGAAAAGAAAGAAAATCAGAAATTAACTTTGAAAAGACTTATTATAGCACCGCAGTGATCTGCTCCATCTGTGTCCTTCTCTGTTTTGGGTTCCCAGCAGTGGAACAGCTGTCCTCAGCAATTTGACGCTGTGTTAAATTGCATTCCAGTTTGCTAGTAGTGACAAAAATTTATCTGAAGCCTTGTTCATTTGTAACGTGGGCATGGAGTAGAAAGAGGAAAGACTCTCGACTTCAGCATCTTTACTGTATGTGCCAATAATAATATGGCCAAATCAATTCCAGCTTAAATTCTGGTGAAGTAAATGGATTAACTGGATTCATAAACCTGGTCTCTGGCTTCTCTTCTAGGGGTGAAATAAATTATTTATTTGGAGCATGATGGTAAGTCTGGCTTTGGGGCCAGGTTCCAGTGTACTCCATAGCTGAACACCCTTTCCCATTTGGAAGGTCAGCTCGCCTTGGAGTGCTTTTAAGCACTTTGTCCCTCTCATCTGTCACTCTTGCTGGAGAACACTAACAGCTCCAGCAATTTGTGATGATTAGCAAAGAACAAAGTGATCATAGATTGAAGTTCAGAGGAGGAACTGCATCTGAATTGTATCCTTTCTGGGCATTAGTTCATCACCAAAACTAACTTATTTCTAGGTAAAGCTGTCAGTTTGTAGATAAAGCTCACAGGATATGTTTTAATGACTCTAGGGCACAAAAGAGTGGATGCTGTACTCAAAGACATAATCTATCCTGCTTGAATACATATGATAAAACTGATCTTGTCAGTCTAACCTACTGTATTTCCAGAACATCATTCAGCACAGGGTTTAGAGGGATGCATTTTTAAACTGTTTAGGACATTAAGACAATGGGAAAGCTACAGTTAGTGGTTCTTCTTCTTCTTCTTCTTTCTTTTTTTTTTTTTTTTTTTTTTAACAGAAAACCTGCCTGAAAATTATTTTACTGTATCTTTTAGATGAGTCCAAGTTGTTAAGTCTTGGTCTGGGATTGTCCCAATATTATCTTTAATTCTTTACAAATATTCTAGGAAATAATTATCTTTCTTTAGGGAAAAAAAAAAAAAAAAAAAAAAAGAGTGTGGCAGTTTCTCTTCTTTTCCTGATACTTCTTAGAGGTCTCATCGCATAAACTTAAAGTACACTTACTCTGCTGTTTTCAAGCAGAGATTACGCAGGGATATAGGATGATTCAGACAGTAATGACAACATCAAAACAGGCTGCAGCTCGGGAAGAAGAAAGGATTGAATCCCTAGCTGAATGCAGGGAATTGATCAGAGACTAAAAAAAGTGATTCTACTAGTGATTTAAACCTGCTTATGCTAGTATTGGAATGAAGATACTCCTGTTACTGCTCATTCAGATAGCTCTATGAGAAACATTTGATGGCTGCGGTGCTGAAACTTGAGTGGTTTGAAACAGAGTCCCTTTTTACTCAGGCTGTTCTTGCTGCATTTGTGAAGGCACAAAGGTTGCTTCCAATACCTTGATTAGTATGTCCTTGGAAAGAACAGTTAATCAGTAGCAGTGTAGTACCTGCCCTCAGTACTGCCCTAAACTACCTGCCCTTAGTACCTGCCCTAAACTGTTGGCAGCTTCCTGGTTCCCCATTCAAATGTTTTCTTCTGATTTGGTAGCAACTAGTTCCTAATCACAGCTCTCACTTAAGAGGTCACAAATTCAGCTGTAAGCTGTTAAATTCAGATTCTGCTTTGCCTCTGCCGTAAGGGAGCATCACTCTTCAGTGCAGAGTCATATATGGGACCTGGGTCCTTCTGCCCTGGTATGGATGGGCCACAAAGAAGAAAAAGGTACAAAGGGAGGAAAAACATATTCCCCATTTTCCTTTGTCATGCAAGGCTGGGAAGGAGGCAACAACAATCTTATTATATCTCGGTAATTTGTTACAATCTCATGCAGATCTGTGGAATGGGCACCTTCCTCTCATTGCTTCTTAGCAATGATTCCTCAGAAAGAGAGACTGGACAGTTTACACTGTCATTTGTCAATGCTTGCTGTGCAGTTGCTGTTCTCAGCGTAAAGAACACTTTCAATTTTGCATGGTTCTGTTTCCAGCATTGTTGTAAGAACTGTACAGTTCCTAGTGGGTTTCTGCTGCTTGAAAAGAGGGGAATTTGGGTTTTGTTCATTCAGTCTTGGTGGATTTGTTGCAAGGATTTCTGTTGGATTTGAATTTTTTCCACTTAAAGTATGACACACAACTATTTTAAGTGGCACTGAAACAGATCTCTGCTGTATGTGCCTCTGTTCTCCCCTCTCTTTTCTTTATCAGTCCCACGAGTTTTTTTCTATTGAAAAAACAGGTGCAGATGTGAAGGAATAAAACCCTGAAGTCTTTATTAGCATGAAAAGCAAAGCTATACATTGCTGGGAGATTTTTTTTTTCCTACCAAGACAATCAAATCAATGTAACTGCAAAAGTGGATTTAGCTATATGAATGGTTGTGTATTTGATAGCCTAGTCTCCAGGATTAAATAAACCTCAAATCCCTTTGTCTCATATAAAAACAACATGAACACAATTATTTATCATATCCTAGTATCTAGAAAGAGACTGGCCTTCAGTCTGTACTGATGAGGGTAAAATGATAACCACTCTGGTCTGCAAGCTAATCCCAAAAATACTTTGTTTATAAAGAGCCTTGTGAGAAGGTTCTGGAGTTTGAGATTTTTATAGATCTGTCCTGATAGCCCAACTTTTCTTCCTTCCTATCCAGAGGACACACAGGCATGACAAAGTGATAGCTTGATGTTTCAGAGCTGAGGGCTTGTGAGTGGCAAAATTTGTGCTGCTTTCACTTCACCACGCCATGTGTCCTCTGGACGCGAAGGAATAAAAGTTTAAGACACTTTGTTTTAAAGTCTTTAAGAAATGGTGTTTCAAAGGCAGAGAAAGAAACCTGCTTTCTTCTGCCGAGAAAGAACAAACACCTTCGGAGAGAACTGCGGATCGCTCCCTGCCTCCCGGCAGACACCGCCCGTCCCGCGCAGCCGGCGCAGCTGCAGCCCCGGCGCGGAGCGGGCGGCGCGGCGCCCCGCGCCCGCGGGGGGCGGGCTCGGCCGCGGCGGCGTCGGGGGCCGGCGCAGGGGCGCAGCGCCGGCCGCGCCGCTCCGCGACGTCGTCGGAGTGGGTTGCAGCGGGCGGGGAGTGCGCTGCGGAGCCGCGCGGAATTCCCCGGCGGCGGAGGTAAGGCGTGCGAGCGCCGCGGGGAGCCCTTCCGCGCCCGGCGGAGGCTCCGCAAAGCTGTCGGGGGGACGGAGGCGCCACTCGGCGGAGCGAGCACCTGCCGAGCCCACGCGGCCACCGCGTTTCCGCCGAGCGCAGCCGCCGCCCGGTACCGCGGCTAGCGCGGACGCGGAGCCTGTGCGGGACTGTGTTTTCCTGGGCGTCCTTTCTTTCCCTTTTTCATTTTCTTTTTTCTTTTTCTTTTTTTATTTTCTTTTTCTTTCTTTTCCTTTTCCTCCCCCACTCCCCACTCTCTCTCCAAAGTTTACGTCACTCCACATTTTCCTCCAGTGTTTCTTCAGGGCAGTGGGCTGGGGGGTTGCTTGGTCTTGTTAAGGGAGCTGCTGGCTCTGCAGACATGCGGCTGCACGATGGATGCCTGGAAGCTGGTGGGATCAAGACTTGGACGACACTGCGTCAGCCCTGTGGGGGTGGAAGGAGCTTCCACGGTGGGGAAAGGAGGTGGAAATCAGATTCGGGGTGAAGTTATCTTTTTTTTTCTCTCCACCTCCACTTAACCCTGGTTTAATGCTCCCCTCCCAAACAGGCTTATCCCCCCACCTGAAGGAGCCTTTCTGCACCTCGCTCTGAAAGAGTGAGCTGAGCTGCGGAGCCCTAGCTGCTGGCCATATTCTGCCAGCAGTGACCAAAGAGAAGGAAACCTCAGTGAAGTTAGTGTCTCAGACAACCTGCCATGTACTTGACCTACCAAGTCTTTTAGTCATGGAGAGGCAGGCTCAGTGTGCTAGATTTTGCTTTTAGTTTGCAAAGAAGCCTGTTCCCTGAGAAATGATTTGCATTAAACTTTTCTCCGTACTAGTGGGAGACAGGATCTGAAATCTTTGCAAGTCTTTGCATTGTCATGCTTGTAATAACCTGACAGCTGGACTCTCAGAGGCTGACTCAGAACTGATTTACAGAAAAATGAGTAGTTGCTGAGTTTTGACCCTGTGTCTTAGGACCTGATACCAGAACAGCACATTCATTCTCAGTTTTATTTGAAAATAGACAGTTGCTGGACTAGAGAGGAAGAACCTCCCTAATCAGACATTTGCACTAAGAGTAGTGTTCAGCACTACCTCTTCTGGATCAGCACTCTGTAAAGCTAACACTTCATATGCATCCATTCCCATATTTCTTTCCCAATCCTAACCAGCAGTTTAATCTAAACTTGAGAGCTAAAGTTGTTTTCATCACTCCTCTTATGACAGTGATGCTATTATTCTTGATGATTGCTTGTTTTTTAATATCCATACATCTTCCTGTTTTTTAAGGTGTTAAACACCTTAACACCTTCCTCTGTTAAGGTGCCACTCAAGCCAGAGCTGGTGCAAGGGAAAAGCTTGCTGGTGCAAGGACCAGCAGACCTTACAGATGTGCACTGCTGACTTTAAAGAGGACAGCTGCAATGCAAATGTGGAAGAGTCCCAGCTGGCAGAGCTCCTGACCCTGCAGGCCATCTATCTTTTTTTCTGGCAAGACTCCCAGCTAGCATTTGACGATATAAACACGTTCTTGCTTCAATGTGGTGGTCAGATCAGTCTGTTTCTGGATTGGGCTGGGCAGCTTTCATAAACAGGGTGTTTTGAATGATGCTGAGGTGTCTCCTGAATGCAGTCACAACAAAAACAGGTCCCTTGTCCCATGATTATCAGGGAGGTAAAGGGTGGATGAGGATTCTTCCCACCTCTGCTCAGATGGCAATGACTGCTCATTGCAGGATTGTTTAGATTCTCCCAAGCCACTTCATTGGGCCTATACACACAGGTATAATTTATATATAATGAATGAAACTTTAACTGCTTATGAAGGGAGGAACAGGAGGAAAAATTCTGGACATGATTCTTCTCAGACTGGGGAGTTTTGTAGCCCAGATGCTCCACTGTGAGTAGATGGGGAACCTCTTCCTCTTCTCCCACCATCCAAAGCATCTTATTTTAAGATATGCAAACCCTTTTGAGTGGACCAACATTTGTGACAGTTTCACTCCTCCACACTGTGAGACAGAAAAAAAGAGTTCCTGACACAATAGAGGGAGAAAGCTCTTCTTTTTAGGGTCCATCTGTGCACACATCTCTGTTCTGCCTCTCAAAGGAGGGGATAAAGCAGAGGGACAAGCAGAAGGTACAGCCAAGTAATACTGATTTACAGAAAATGCTGAAGAGTGAATGGAGATAGGTGCAGAATATCATAATATTGTTTAGCATCAAGCAAAATGGAATCGTGATTTAATGCTATGTACCAGAAGAATGGTGCAGTAGTCAGTAGTGCTCAGAACACATTAGTAGGTGATAACTTGGGGCTGGATCAGATCACTTCAGCTTCTTTACCAAGATTTCTCTAGCAATAGATCTTTTCTTATCAAGTGCTAGCAAAAAACTTGGCATCATACAAGATCTGAGAGGAGGGTAATTGTGTTCTGGAGTAGAAACTGAGAGGCAAGCACAGAGTGCTGAATGCCCTGGAAACACAAATTGCAGAGAGCTTTGGAATAATAATTATTTCAAAACATTATAGGTAAATTATATGGTACTTTGGTTGTTGAATATTTCCAATCTTTATTGCAAGGCAGGTAAACTGAGATCTTAGCTGGAATAGTTTATAGATGAAGTATTATCCCATTTTTCCATTCTAGAATACTATTTTAGGATTAGAGTTTTGAGCGATACCTTTGATGGATTGAAGTCTTACTGGCCTTTTCTGAGTCAGAGACTTAGGCTTGTGCTAGTAAAATAGGGACAGAAAGCTGAAGTAAGGAAGAAAAATATGGAATGTTAATACTTGCTAATGATATTAGCATTATTTCCAAGGGAATTAACAGTATACTACTCAGTAAACTTCTTTGGTAATGGATAACTAGCATTTCAGGAGGTGAAAGGAAAAAGGCTCACAAATGAACTGCATGAATGACTGACGGTCTAAGGATCAGTCTTACAGTGGCAGAGGCTGCCTTTGAAAGGAGTTTTGGCCAGAAGCAGGCAGAAGGAGGTTTTGCTCACTGTTCCCTCATGGTTGTTGCTCCCCTCCCCTTTCCCTTTTGTGCTGACTCACCTATGTTTTGGGTTTTTTCCCCTCCTTTACTTTTAATCGTTACCCTGGAATGAAATGATAGATTGTATTTGTTTGTTTGTTTGCTTTGTTTGGATCACTTCGTGGTGGTCTGTTGAGATGTGCTGGCTCAGAAAAGAGTTCAGTGTGTGTTAGTGCAGTACAAGACTGTGGAACTGAACAACTGGGGGAGGTTGGAAGGGGTGATGTTAAACTGAGCCATCATGTCTTGCGAACCATAACTTTTATCTCGCTTACCAGGGGAAAAAAAAAAAGATGGAGCGGAAATTGAGCTGATTGGGTATCTTCACGAGAACACACTTTTTAAGAGCAGAGGGATCTTCAGTCTAAACATTAAAGACCTATCTGATCTTGGAAATCTGTATTCAGATTTAATTAAGATACCTGTGTCCCTAGTCTTGAGAGCACTTCCTTACTGCACCAGTATAATCAGAAAAATAATGGATTTTTTGTCTTTGTGTGAAGATTGAACATACATACTACAAAAAGATGGAGGTTTTCAGTGCAGAAAGGCTGTAATAAGGTAACAAGTTCTTTGGCAAGGTAATGTGCAGTATCCAGATACTTGGTGATAAAGGAGCTCTCCAGTCTTAAAAAAACAATGATTCCTTCCCCTTGTTTTCTTTTTTTTTCTTTTTTTTTTTTTTTTTTAATTTTACACTTAGTACCATTTGGAGGTACAAAAAATGAAAATGTATCTATCATAATTAGGTAGCTTTGAAGTATTGGAACAAATGTAAGCAGATATAATAGTGCAGTCTCTAAGTCGGGGAGTGGATGAGAGTGTTGAATAGGTATTTAAAATAGTTTGGACAGGATTCACACCAGCACATGACTGATTAGGACTCTGAGTGTGCTGAAACCAAAGAAAAGTGGCTGAGGGCTGTTTGAAATAAAGTTACTTTTTATTTCTCATCTGTTGGTCATATATTCTTAATTCCATCTCTAAATTCTAGGAGAACTGGAATTTATCTATTTCATCTCACGCAACTCTATATTTCAGAGAAACCATTCATTTACCAGTGTGGCATGATACAAATGCTAGCAGTGAGCATTTCAAAGGTTCAGCTTCCCTGCAAAATATGGACTTTCTCTTTTTTCTTCTTTCAATCAGTAAAATAGTTCAGAAATTACTCATTTAAAACGTATTGAAGTGTAGCCAAGTTTTTAATTTAAAAGAAGTTATTAAGTGAATCAGAGTCTCTGTACTAATTCTAAGAGCCTAACAGTACCTTTTTCTCTTTCTCATTTTATTGTCTTCTCACCTGCTCCTGAGTGGAAGTATCTACTCACATAGTAATATAGGTGGTAATACAGAGTTCTTGATAGGAAGACATCAAAAGGGTCTGCATCCACAGTGTTCAAAAAAACATGAATGGACATTTTTTGTTTCTTTTTGTCTTCAGTTATAATAATCTTAAAGGTTACATGTACCAGTAGTAGTTTAGATTTTTTGATAGAAAAATACAGTGTTTCATTTGAAAATGCTCCTTTAAATGAGAATTTTAAGATCTAGAGTTATGCCACTTCAAATAATAGAAGACACAGTCTTCTGAATTGAAATACTTTCTACAGGAATGGAAAGTTGCCTGAGTGTTCCTCACTGAGGGTAAGCTCTGAGTTCCCAACAGGAAAAGTGAACATAGTGTTGTCTACAATGGCTTGTTTTTTTTTGGTTTTGTTTTTTTTTTTTTTTTATAAGATAGAATTAATTTTAACTTGAAAAATCAAATATGTTTGCAAAAACTAGGGAAGGCATTTCTTAAACATCTGTTCCCTGTAAATGTTTAGCTTCCAGCAATCAGTTAAGCTTACTTAGGTACCCCAAATTATCAGCCAGTGAGTTATAGCTTTACAACCTCCTTTTCCCCTCCTTTCAGAATAAAGCTGCATCTGAAATATAAGTCATGCACGCATAAGCTCGTAGGCATATCAGCTTTACGTTCATGGAGGTACCTCTGCGGAGGGGAAGATGAAGTTCTCTACACGGCCCAGGGATGTGCTTCTGTCCGATGTGCCCTTTGACAAAGGGCAAAATGTCCTTTGATCCCAGGGGGAATTAATGCAGTCTAAAATGTGAAAGGTTGTGTCCTGTCCTGTCTGCTAAACTCTGTACTGACTCTTGAATTCTTTGAGACAGGAATTCAAATGCAGATTTGCTTGGAGTAAAGACAAATATATCTAGCATAGATGTAGGTACATAGCTAGATATAATTTGCCTGCATCAGCCTGCATACTTTCTTATGTGTAAGGAAATCTCTGTATAGGCTCTGATTTAGCAAAGTACTTTAATTGGGTATCCAAAATTGAGCATATGAATTACCTACAGTAATCACGGATTAAAAGCAGAAACATTATGAGAAAAAATCAGAGTGAAATGTGTTGCATATAAGACCTTCCCAGCTAAAATGCTGTATGAGACTTCAACATGTTTGCTTAACTCTGCTGACCTCAAGCATCTCTGTGATCTTGACTTAGTAGCAAAGTGTTTAAATTAGCAAAGCTGGGATTCATTAATGAGGTTGTTGCAAATTTAACCGCATGCCAAATTTAGAAGATTGATGTTTTTATTCTCCCTGTACAACAGTGAAGGAAACGAGCTCTTATGTGAATGCTTGAAAGCAGACCTAAATGCAGGAGTCTGAAAACCCATTCTTTCTTCCCCTTACCCTATTTCTGTAAAATAGAATAGTGTGAGTATGAATGGAATAGGACTAATTAAGATATCTAAAATTAAGCAGTTGTAAATACCATGTTGTTGCTCTCCTGGGATCAGGAATTTTAATATCCTTCCATTATGACTGCTCCATCGAGAAGCAGTTTTACATTTTTTTTTCGAAGTGTGAAGGGATTTTGGTATATATCTTGCATTTAATTAAGAGAAAGATATGTGACGATTGTGCTGTCCATGTTTCAGGCACAACGTTGAGGTTTTCTACTCAGTTAAGCAGTAATCACAGCACTTTTGAACTTTTTGCCTTCAGAAGTTTTCCACTTTTCCCTGTCCGTTCCCTACAATTCATACAGTCATATAAATACTTCAATTCCTTTCTGACATCTTACATTCAAATAGAACAGGTTTCATTTGCAATAAGTATTCTTTAGGAATCAGAGTTTCTTAGAGATCTGAGGTAGAGAAAAATCCATGTCAAAATATATGCAACCTTTGGGAATTATATTGGGTCCAGAGTTCCCCTGAGAAGCAAATAAACTGATGCTTAAAAACGGTAACTTGAAGCACTGCTTGGCTCTGCCTGTATGGGGGAAAAGAAGGGGGAAGGAATAGAAGAAATTTGATTGTATCTGTGTCCATGTGATAAATACTCTCAGATTATTCATGTACACTTACGAACTCAAAGCAGATTCAACTATTTTATATATTGATATGAACCAACATATCCTAAAAATTCTTGCTCTAGTTATTGAATATGCCAGATAGAAAGATGGGTTTTTATCTCAGAAAGGAATCTCTTTGCAAAATAATCACAGAAACTGACATTTTAAGCTCAGAATCTCTACCCAGCATTATTTTTGAGATGTGCACTACATGTATGTATATGTAATCTGGCATTTTAAAGAGGTTTGTGTCATGTAAAATTCTGCTATGTTTTGTAAATTAAGATCTTTGTGGTACATATACTTGAGTGTGTGCAAAAGATCTGCCTTCCTCATGTACATCTGCATCTTGGACTTACTTCTGCATTGGTGAAGTAATGCAAAAGTAAAATGAATGCACTGTCCAAATACAATGGCTTCAAGTCCTTAAACAATTGGCATATTCTGTAGAAAGACCACAGAGTATTTTTACAGTGCAAGAGCGAATACATAGGAACAATTTTCATCCCTTTT
This sequence comes from Rhea pennata, assembly GCF_028389875.1. Lineage (NCBI taxonomy): Eukaryota > Metazoa > Chordata > Aves > Rheiformes > Rheidae > Rhea > Rhea pennata. The sequence continues at coordinate 3,816,530 of NC_084702.1, read as the reverse complement.
TTAAAGATCATGTCTTCTACTAAAAATGGTGAGAGCTTAAGTATACCAAGTCTCCTTCACTTAAGTCCTCTACATATTTCACTTAGAGCACTGAAAGTTTTTTTTAAAAAAAAAACAAGCCCCAATTATGAATTTGGGAACAGTGAAAGTTTGAAAATTTGAGACTTACCAAAAAGGGGAAGAATTGCCAGAATCTTGCAGAGACATGAAATATAAGAAATGCTACTGCTTCATGTCATGTGTTTTCTCATAAGGCAGTCAATAAATATAAAGCATGTTCTCACTTCTATTCGGACTGCTTCCCAGGAACAGTGGCTATATTGTTGATTTTCTAGGAAGTTGGTGATTCTTCGGAAGTACTTTCTCACACTGAGAGTAGTGCTATTTAGGACCCCTGTTCGGGAGCTCTTTCTTCCTTTAGATAGTTCTTCCAATAAGCATGTCTCCAATTCTTCAATTTGCCGATTAATACCATTTTGGAATTTCTCAATACAGCTTGCATTCCAAACACTTTCAGGAAGATTTTTGCTAAATAGATAGAAGATCTGTTGGAGGAGCTCATGGATCATCACTGTGGCATTCCTCTGTGTGACTTCGGTAATCTCTGTGGGGAATTTAAAATCAGTTTTTTCTCTGAGACATTGCACAGGAAAACTGGCACTCATTTTGCACAGAAAGTTCATGTGCTGGTAGTTCACTTTGCTTCCTTGGAAAAGGCAGACTGGATGTGAGATTTTGATATATAGTGCCAATGTAATGTAAACTTGCAGTAAATGTCTCTGGACCAGGATGGGCATGCTGATCACACACTCTGTCTTATTTTCCTTGTCTTTGAGTAGATCTTTAAGCCTGTAGTTTCTTGAATGTCTTTTCCGTGTTCATGTGCTGCTCTTTCATGACTCTAAATTTATTTCTCCTGTATGAGACACTGGCTATTATTTATTTTGTAGAAACCATGTTTTTATCAACTATGATACTGCCAAAGCTTTCATGTTGCTTTCATTTTCTAAGAGTTGGAAAGGTTTGCTCATTTTTGCCATGGCCGTTTTTAATTTTTTTAAAAAAGTAAACAAAACAATCTGGTCTGGACACTGAGAGATTAGTTTAGCAGATTAGAATCTGACCATAAATGCATTTCATCTTCTCGTTTGCTCACTAGAACAGGCAGTCTTGCTTTATGCTGAGAAGTTTTACTGTTAAGCTTAAGTTGGAGAAGAGTGTGAAAAAAGAACCACATCCCCAGATGTGCAGTTGTACAGCCTAAGCAAGATGTAATTTTACTGATTTAAAAACAGACTTCTTTTTTCTTGGACAGATTGTTTTGTTTGGGAACGTGCTTAAGTTTTATTAGCAGAAGAACCCTTTGCAGGCACAAGCATTGATTCCACTAGGGAATTTGCTGCTGTTGCTAGGTTGGAAAAATATGTATATATATGTGTGTATGTGTGTATATATGAGTATATATATTATAGGTATATATATACAACTTTTAAAATGAAAATCTTTTTTCCCTAGTCTAAGAGTTTTCTGTGCAGAGAATCTTTTATTTCAGCACTAGACCAGTCTGCCTAAATTTTGACAGCTGTAAATGAAAACATGCTTTTACATGAGGAAGGACCCTTCCTTCCAATTTGAGAGTGAGAGAGTTTTTGTTCTGAAGCCTCCCTTCGTGAAGACAAGCTCTCAAGGAGACCAAATTTACCTGTGTTGATAGTAAAATGTCCCATTTTCAGAACCATCCCAGCCAGTGTAGCACTGGAATATATTTCTTAGTTTCTTGTTTCTTGCACTTCTGTGAATATTAAGTCTTTGGGCCAGCTTGTAGTAGGACCACCTACTGTAGTAGGTAGCCACCAGTGTGTTAAAGTGCCCAAAACAGTGTCAGTCTACTGTGATGGCAATTCAGAGTTAGTACTACCTAAGTATTGTGGGCTGAAGTCAAAGCACTTGATATGTCAGTTCCTGTACAGGCACTATGTGCTATGCTTTTTGGTATAGCTAGTTCTGTCTAGTCCAATTTAACTGGGTTCTGTATTTGGAATATTGTAACTAGCTTTTGATTCAATAAGAAAACTTGAATATCAAGATGAACAGAAGTGACAAGGCATTTGGTAGGCAGATTTCCTGGCAATCTCTGAGTTCTTCAATCTATGATGATCATATATAAATCTATATATGAACTAAGGTGATTTGGTCACTGAAGTGTACAGAGCTTATAAAGCTGGGGGACATACCCATTTGTAATTAAGCTTGTATAATTGCAGGGATATTTCATAGAGAATTTAAAAAATGTTGAAGTTTGAGAATGTCTGATGTAAGCAGCAAAAGAATTGCAGGATTTTCTTGAGATTAGAAGGTAGTATTAAAAAAAAATGTTAACGCATGGGAGGACCTTTAGTAATGTCACAGACTGAAAGATTGCTATAGGCAAACAGCTTGTTTAGCAAGCCACATGATGACAGGTATACAGTGGGACTCTGCTAATGTGGTAACACTCCTGTAGGAATTCCTTTTGTTTTGCTACTGCTGATGGTAGTGCTGCAGTGATATGGTGCTATTATCATAAATTATTTACACTTGGTGATTTGCAGAGAGGCTGATTTGTGAATGAAATTGTGGGAAGGATGGTTTTGTGTTTGAAAGCCTGGAAAGAGAATCAAGAGCAATATGGTAATTATTAATGCATGGATTTACCACAGATATCCTTCCTTGAGATTCCAAATTACTTTCACCTTCAGTTCTTTGTTGTTTTAGGAAAGGATTCATACATTTCTCCTGCTCTTCTTTCAACGTATCTGCTTATTTTGCTATTAACAGGTAATATAGGTACAACTTTTAGTAGGTAAGGATCTTAGACTTAGTTGGAGGCATTTACTTTTTATATATATCTTTTAATTTTCTTGAAGTCTGTACACATATCCAAATGGTTTAAACTAATCTGTAATTAGCATGTAACTACTGTTAGCCTGTAGTGTTAACATGTAGTGTTAATATCGGAAGGAGAGAGAGGTATATTCATTGTGGAAGAACCTTTTGACCCTAATTAGGGATCAGAGACCTGTTGAACTAGGTGCTGATTAGCTAGACACAAGTAAAAATGATTGATGCTTATGTGAATTGAGTTCTCTCTACACAATATTGTTTGTAACTTCCCTACTTTGACAACATCGACTTTACCCAGAAGATTACTGTCTTCTGAATTAAAGCTTTTCTTCCCTGCAGACACCGAGGGGAAGAGATACATCACTTAGGTTTTTAACAGTTCTAGCTTGTGGTGCAAAGCATCCACTCTGAGACCAGTCTCATGCTGGGCCTTTTTTAACCCATTATTGGCTGTTACTGGAAATATGTAAATATTTCTCTTGCAGCAATGAGAAGAAGAGCTTAAATGAGCAAATCTGTAGCTATAATCTCTGTTTTTGTTTTAATGATGCAGGATTTTTTTCAGTTTCACAGTAAATTCTTTCCTCTTAAACAACTCTCTAGAATTTGTCAAGGGACCCAAATTCCGTGGAAGAGTTTTCTTTTCACTAGTAAGAACTAATATGTTTGTTGTTTTCAAAAACAGAAAATCACTCTAGAACAAATCTTGTATTTTCCTGGTAAAAATTGTAAGCACTGGAATCTCTGGTAATTTTACTCAGGTAGCCTCAGTCATGTTTCTGTGAATACCAGAGAGGACTTCCTGTGGACTGCCCATACTATTTTGTGCCATAGCAACCAAAGATGTGAAAGTTTTGTGGCTCAAATGAGAACTGGAAACAAAACTGAAAAAATAAAACTGAAGCAACAGATCACATTGCTAGGACTAGGAATCGGCTGAATTGAATTCTGATCTCAAGCCGGAATTCAACTGGATGAGCCTGTGGACAAAGTCCCAATATAAGTTTTCTTGCATTTTACCTGCATCTTTACAAGTAGACACCCATAACTACCACATGCCTTGGGGATGTTACAGAGCTTTACTCAGGCTTTGTGTCAAGGTTGTCGAGTTGAAGTATTATGAGAAGTGTATGTTGATCAAAGAGCTGAAACTATTGTCAGGGGAAAGAAATGGCTGAAGGCTCATAAATGCAAATGAGTTTTGAATCCAGATGACACCAGTTTCTAAGAGAGAGGGTACATTAATTTCTCAGTTCTCTTGTTCAGTTCAATATTGACCTGTATGTTTGCTGAAAAAGTAGTGGTGATAAACTACAAGATAGTGGTCATTTTTTTCTCAGCCAGTGGCATGCAGGTAAAATAGGAAATCCAGTCTCATCTGGGTGTTTATAAAGTCCTTATTCCTCTCTGTATTCCTGTTACTGTGGCCTCTCTGCAAATGAAGGAACACTTGCAGGGATAAGAAATAAAGAATCATTTTTTAGTAGAGTGCCTGCCATGGGGAAAATGAAGAGGCCATATATAAACCCTACTGGAAAAAAAAGAAATAGAGTACCCTAGAGAGACTTTGCTTGGATTCCCAAGGGAGTTTACACCTGGCTGCCCTGTCAGCCACTTTCTGTCAGATTTCTGTGACTTTACTCTTCTTACCTGCTTCCAATCAATTGTAATAAGTGGTTAGACTAATATTAGTTCTTCCATCTGTAAATGGCTCACCTTGGAAGCCATTAAAATTAGCACTTACTGAAGCTTCTCTGTAGTGGTATGAGATAAAAATTTCCTGATGCTTTCTTACTTGCACTGGTTAGCACTGAGAAGAGGGCAAACATCTCACCATGTTATCTTTTTCAGATGGGAAAAGCCCTTGGGCCTGAATCACAGAATCCAATAAATGTGATAGGAAACCTGCACCTAGTTAAATTGTCTACTCCCAGCTGCAGATGAAACATTTTGTGCTGCATGTGTTTTTAGACCTTTGTCAGTTAAGTACTCTCAGGAGTAAACTTCTGATAGGACACTGATGATACAGAGTTTAGTGTGAGGTTTTACCACACAGCCAAACTGATGATTAGCTCCTTTCTGAAGAGATGGTGATGTTTGTCTCCTCTTCTGATCTCAGGCATTGGACTCTTGTAGCTCAGGGTGTGGATTAGACTGAAAAGCCAATCCCCTTTTCTTCCCCTGAAAAAGAAATGAACAGTTTTCTGCCTACTTTTGTTTCCTAAACTGGCTAATCAGAGTAGAGCTGCTAGTGTCACGGAGAGAAGGCCAGAAGAGCACAGCTTTCTAGCATGAGAGCAGGACCTCCATTTTCATCACAGGCAGCCTTTAGATCACCTGAAATGGTATCCTTGGCCTTAAAAATATCAGATCTTGCTGATATCCTATAGGGCCTATAACAAAAACATTTTCTTAGCTTTTAGAATGATTAGCAGTTTGGATGGCATCTCTTTAACTTCAGACTTTTTTAAAGGAGATGTGACAGTAAGAGCTTGGAAAGCTGTTACTTTTGAATTTAGGGGCCTGTGCGCTGCAGAAAGCTGGCTGAGATAATCACATCATCTTCTCTCATTATGATACCCACAAATCCCCTTTCATGGGAGAGGAAAGCTTTAACTGTATTGTAAAGTGGCTCAGCTCCATATTCCAATACTTGAGGCTAAGACTATCTGCAGAATGCAGGACAGCAAAACCTTTTAAAAATGAACTGATAAAAAGCTAAGAAGATTCTAGAAGATTGAAATGTAGAGTTAGAAAATTGAGGTTTCTGCCTATGGAATGCATGCTACACTCTCCTCTCTTGATGCCAGATGCAAATCAGTCTGTGTTGTATGTAAAGCTGTATAGTGTTAGAAGCTACACATATGCATTAATATTCCATTGACAGTATATGCATGCAGTTTATATTACAGTAATTCCATTAGGCTATCCCATGTCATCAATAATTGAAAAAAAAAAAACAGTTATAGTATTTCTGATCACTTTTCTTCACATAGAGGGCCACTGCCTGTCAGGGTCCTCTATCTAATGAAAACTCTGTGCTGCTGACAAATCATCTTTATTTTAATATGGCAATTTGCCAGTGAGAAACACCTTGAACTATGTAGCATGATGACTATTAACAGAATGATGTTGTAGTTTTTCCCAGGCGTGGTGAGCTGAAGACTAACTGTGTGTGTCAGGTATGTTTATAATTTTTAAAAGTTTAGTTCATTGCTAATGAAACCTGGTTTCTGACCTCCTTTCATTTGATTACCCTAATTCCTCCTTCTCATGTTCTGTCAAAGCTTTTAGGAGGTATGACAGAGGGCGTGCTACAACTAGTTTTCGGCTCTATGTGTGTTCCCTCAGTGAGATCAGTAAACTGATCTCATCTCAGTCCATGTGCTAATTATTGTAAACTTTGGAGGTTAGGAATTATTTTGAGATTTCTAGTGCTCTGTCAAATCTTGCTGAATCATGTTTTGAAAAGTTATTGTGGGAAGCAACACAGACAGCTGGATTGTTTGGCCTCTTTCTTTTAGGAAATGAATTGAGAAGTATCTTAGTGATATAATTCTATATTTTACCTCAAAAGTTAACAGTACACATACATAATGTGTCTTTGGAATTGTTGTTGAGGAATAGCTGCAGTGAACTTTGGTGAGCCAGCTGAAATAAGGTGAAGATGGACAGTATTGATGTTCACTTGTTTTGAAAAGAGAATAAATAACCAGGCCAGCTTCTACTTTCCCCTTTTTTTTTTTTTTTCCTTTTCTTTTCTTTTCTTTTTTTTTTCCCCCAGGTGGTATATGTATTAGAGTTTCAAGTTAGCTTTATTTTCTTGAGGAGGAAAGTCATCATCTGAGATGGTCACATCATAAAGACAGCCATCACCAGCTAGATGATGGAGGTTTAAGTGTTAAATGGTCACATAGACGCGGTTCTTTCTTGTCGTTGGTGGATTATCAAATAGGAAGGTTACTGTGAGGTGAAAGCTCTGATTAGCCCTGAAAGGAATGTGGGATCATATAAGTTTCTGCAGTGGAGCAGATTCCAAGTTGGGAGCAAATCATGTGGCTCCATACAAATATATTTGTATGTGTCTCTGTTTGCTCTATGTGAAGGACTGTTTGGGGATACAATCCATTCTCACACTTCACATCTGAAATAGTTCAGACATCATGCTTGAACTGAAGTTCCCTATTAATCCAGTGACATTTGATTCATTTTCTGTGTAGTTTGTGATTCCAGAATAGAGAAATATATATACAGCATGTTTTGCTAATTGAGATTCTGTATCTGCAGAAGTCTGTCTGTGAAACAGCTAGGATTGTCTCCTAAACCCTTTATTAGTCTTTCTTCAGTAACAAGTTGTCTGGAACATATGGGAGGAAGGAGGTTGCTGCAAGAATCAGACAATACCTGTCTGAGCTCAGAACAGATTTCAGTTTAACCTAGCACTGTATTTAATTCTCTTCAAGACTGCTAGCGTGTTTTTGTAACAACAGAGCAGGATGTCATTTCAAACTGTACTGCCTCTGGTATAAATGGAGAAGAGTTTTGGCTTGCACTGTGGACTGGGGAGAGCGCAGCTAACCGTGAGAGTGCAGGCAGCAGACTTAGCATTTTGCACAGCAGTTTCTGGGCTCTGTTTAGATCTTCTGAGAACTGCTTTGGAGGTTGTGGGGATTTTCTGGGAATCCTCCTTCTTGCTGCTGACAGCTAAGGAGAACTAAGGACAGCTACAGGAGGCCTTAACTTTTCCTGGGAAGCTCTAGTATGGTCTAGCTGCTGCTAACAAGCTCTGTTGGTTGCCCATGATGAGCTGCAGCCTTTATTCCAGCTGACCCCTAGTTAGGGAGAATCAAGCACCCTTTTATCCGCGCTAGGGAGAAGCTTATTATATAAAAGCCAGGCCTAGAGAGCAGAAGAGGAGCCAGAAGAGGGAGCAGTTTGTGCAGAAGGGTCTTATCTCTGTTCAGAGCAGCGTACGCATCCTCAGGTACGGTTGTGATACATCACAGGGCATGGTCCCTGGTAGCTGTTAGAGTCACTGTCTCTGCCAAGTCAGAGGCTTTCACTCAGACAGACTTAAAGGCTCCCAACCTCCAGCTGCAGTGGAGATGAGATGGACTCTGTGCCTTGTGGGGTGGTAAGTGGTAACACTGAGAAAGGCAAAGGCTGGAAGCTGGTGACTTCTTGTATCCAGAAGGTACAAAAAGGAGCCCAGAAGGCTCCTACTCCTCTTGAAGTCTTGCAACTACTGAGCAGGTAGCATCAGGTTCGCTGCCCTAAAAAAAGAGGAGGACCTGCTTGCTCTTTGAAGCAAAGTATCTGGGCCAATGGACCATGAGACACACAGAAGCACTCAGAGGAAGTGGCAGGTGATAGTAGTTGGTGAATCTTGCTGTAGGGGACAGAGGGACCCATCTGCTGAGCTGACTTCCTGTCTAGGGAGGTTTGGTGCTTGCTGGAGGCTTGGATCTGGGATGCTGTGGAGAGATTTACTAAGGTTGTCCAATAGTTAGAAAACTATTACCCACTGCTGCTCTTCCATGGAGGCGCCAATAATCCTGCCAAGAGCAACTTGGAAAGTATCAAATATGACTACAGAGTTTTGGGGGGTGGTAGTCAGGGATGTGGGGGTGGAGGTAGTTTTCTTCTCTGTCATGACAGTGAGGGAGGAGGTGTGAAGAGAAGTGGAAGAATACTGTGAGGCAGCAACTGGCTGCACAGCTAATGTTGGCAATACAGTTTTGGTTTTTTATGATCATAAGACCCTATTTGAAGACTGATATCTGCTTGAAAGATAAGAGATCCACCTCAGTAACTGAAGCACAAGCTTCTTTGGCAACACACTAGCCATCCTAGTAAAGAGGGCTTTAAACTAAGAAAGATGAAGGAAGATGAGCATTACATGGACCATGCAATGTACAAATCAGGGCCTACCAGACAACACCATGGGGAAACCTCTTGAGAAATCGGCATACTTGGCTGTCTTTCTGTACAAATGCACAGAGCATGGGGAATAAACATAATGACTTAGGTATCCATGTGCAGTTGGAGGACTATGATCGCATTGCAGTTATGAAGACAAGGTGGGATAGCTGTCATGTCTGGAATACTGCTGTGGATGGATACAGGCTCTGCAGGAAGGTGAGAAAGGAGAGTCATCCTTTATTTTAGGTCTCATAATCTGTTGCAGCAGTCTTGGGAGGCACTTCTACAGTGATGTGTGATTATTTATTATGCCATGTAATCTGGTATTTTTGTCCAGAAAGGTGGAGTTGCTGAACTCTTGTTATTTGCACTTATTAGATTTCTTCAGCCACTAGTTGCTCCTAATATGGGATTGTGATCAGTAGTGCACTAAGCTAAGCTGATACATATTACACTGTTGTGTTGTGCTTACTACTCCGTCAGTTGTAAATTCTGAGATTTGATTATGGTCTGATCGCTGTGTTTATATTGCTACAGTCATGCTGACAGGCACATTGAATCCTGTGATGATCTGTACTGTTCTTGATGATCCAAGCTAAGCTTCTCCTTAGGCAAGTCGATCTTGTTTGATTAGATTAGTTAAAGGAAGGAATGTAGAATCCACTGTATTTCATCTTATTTGAGAATTATGTTTCAGACCTATCAAGGGCTTCAAAGTTCACAAGATTTATTTCTAAATGCATGCAGAAAGTAGGAAAAGAAGTCATATTCTCTAAAACTAATTTTTGCAGTGGTTTCTTATGTCTATTGGCTAAATATTTTTTGGCCCTTCAGCCTGCAACTTTTTGCCATTTCTGTCATTTAGAAAAGAGATAAAATTGCCATTAGTGGGCCAGTTTAAAACAATGCTATAGAATGGAGGAATTGCAAGTGCATTTTCTGAAATGTTAAAGCTTCTTGAAGAATTGGCTGTTCATGCTTTTTCTGGTCAGGATGTCACCAACATTCTGTTGTATTTTGTGGAGGGGAGGTACAGCGTGACCAGAAATGGTCTCTTTGCCTCCAGTAAAAACAGTAAAAGGGGTTATTGCTACTTATCTTCTGTGGAGTTGCCAATGTAGTCTTCCTTTGGAAATTTGTATTGCACTGCTAATAACTGTTTGTTTCAGATCAGTAAGTATGAATGAAAGTGTATGGTTATGAGAACAGAGAACAACTGATATCTGACCACCAAAAAAATAGAACAGAAACTGGATTTGAAGTTTAAATGTAAGCAGAATCACATATGCCTACAAAAAGATTGCTGTTTTACTTTAAAAAAAGTTATTGATTTGATTATAGGCTAAATTTAAATCTTTGAGGACAGTTTTGTGCTATTCTGTCTATTCCTTTTTACATCTGTCTTGAAAGAAAAGCATGACTTAATTCTTATGCTCTGTGTAGAACAACTGTAGTTTGAGTGAGAAAATGTCTTTATACTGAAAGATTACTCCTGTAATCTTTCTATGAGCAAGCTGGTGTTTCAGCTCAAAGGGCGGGCTGACAGTGGAGCTGGCTTTGGATTTCAGAGCTGGTGAGGCCTGAAACAATGAATTGATTCATTGTATTCCTCATCAGTGTCCCCTTTTCTTACCCAGTCTGTTAGGTCTTTACAGAGAAAACCCCAAATGCAGCTGAATCAATGCAGCAGTTCAGCTTGCTGCCTTGGACATTGCACACACTTTGAATCTGTTCCAGCAAAGTCTCATCTTCTTAAGCGTTAGTATAAATAGCAGTCCAGCACTGCACCATCTGCACTCCAGACTAATTGCTTTCATCTGATAATGTTTCAGAAACCAAAACAATGTGAAGTCTTAAGCAGACAAGAAGTTTAATGCTTGTAATGCTTGACATAGCGTTTCCTGTATTTTATTTATTTATTTATTTATTTGCCCAGTGCATCTGTTTCATAACTTTGGCTTGTACAGGAATAACTGAGTCCATGCTGTAATTAATCTAACATCCCTAATGACAAAGGGATGTGACAAATCAGAAGCAAGTGGATAAGTTTATTCCTTATGCTGTAGCAATCTCATATTGAAATCTCTTCTGAGCAAGGCATGGTTAGTTTGTGGAAGGGAGTATCCTATTTCAGTCTGGATACAGTATCTCTGATAGACAGATGAAATATAAGTCCGTATCTCTAGAGAGTGCTGCCGAAAAGCAAGTTTTATGTGTCCAGCCTACCAAAGCTGTTAGCTGTTCTGTGGAGTTTTGGAGAGAATACTATTTCTTTGGGCATAAAGGATGTTGGATTGGTAGTTACATATTGAAAATTAAGGATTACACTCTGCCTTCAGTGGTATCTCTTCTGAAAAATGTGTGGTTACATCAGATGTGTGAGCTTTGAGGAACTCTGTAGAATACAACAGGACTCTGTTATCACTCTCTAGGCCAGAAGAGGTACATTACATCTATGTGACTCTCTGTAGATATAATCTGCTTCACAAAATTACATCAGATATTTAATATTGCAGTTTTTAAAGCCTGCTCAATAGCCCTAGCTTTCTTACACATTTATTATAGTTGCAAGACTTTCAAGATGTATCAGTATGTTTATATTAATATAATTCTGGATTAGGCATTTGGAGAGATTGGATCTGCCTCTGAAAGTGTTTGATTTCTTATGCTGAAATATGTCAAAATGACCTTTTTGTTGCTATAAACTGGATTTAACTCCTATGTGAAGTCCAATGATTGGAATATACATGAATCTGAGTATATGTGAATATTTCTCACTTTGCAATTTTTTTTTTTTATTTTCAGAATACACCATTCATTGATAACTTTCAGTTCTGCCTGTTGTTTTGATTAATTTTCTTTCTGTTAGTAATTGCTAATTACTGGAAGGCTAGTATTGGTATTCGTATTTATTTTTAAAAAAAGGTTGGAACTGAAAGAAACAGGATGATGATGATACTTACTAGAGATTGGAAAATTCTGATTTCCTGGAAGTACTGGATTATTCTGTTATACTTACAGCTAACGTAGTCAGTGCTTGAAGTTTTCTCCTTTTAATTATTATGTTCCCTTATAGTCATCATGTTTTCCAAATTTCTATATTACATATGCCGCAGTTTCTCATGCTGGCTTAGGCATGTCTAATAAAAGAAGGAATCCGAGTAGTGAATTTTACTCTAAATTCCCATGAGTGCTGCATATGTCTGTCTCCGCCTTAGCTGGAGTTAATTGGGTTTTATTTTAGAGTGAGTGAGTGAAGAATTGGGTGGTCGATTCTGGCCTTACAGGCATGACAAAATGAATGACAAAAATAACCTAAAGGGCAGTAGGGCTAAGGTTATTTTGGCTCAGTGCCATTTGAGAAATTAATTTGCATTGCTAAAGTTTGTGAGAACATAAGCAGTATTCTCAGTACTGTTAAATACTGTGTAAAATTATAATGGATAAATTAAAATGTAGAAAAAACACGTCAAGGCCATGTACTAGAAATACCAAACATACAGTAAAACAAACAAACAAACAAACATCAGTATCTTCCAGGTTTTGCAGAATATATATGTGGAATAGATGGAAGTGGGATTCAGAACCTGGTAATGGAAACATTCAGTGATAAAACAGATTCATTGATACTATAATGTCAGCAGGGTATGATAACTAGGTCATATTTTAGGAAACAGTGGATTTTTCATGCATGTTGCTGAGTCAAATGATTTCTCTTTGGAAGACTATGAGTAGTTGAAATGGGGAGAAAATTCAGGCACTAATCACTTCCTAATATCAAGCAATAAATGAAGTTCTGGGAGGATGTTTTTGTTGCTGTTTTTCTTCTAAATAAATTATCTTGAATGTACAAATTATGTTTCATGTGAGGCTTTCAAAATTATCTGCAATATTTGTATCTTACAGCCTTCTTAGAATGTTGACAGGGAATTAGTTTTCCACCTGTGGCAGATCCGTGAATAATAAAGTACTGTATTTTTAGAATCACAGTCTGGGAGTGAGCTGCCAAATAAATAAATAAAATTAGAAAACCCAATGTCTGAGTAGCTGTGCAAGAAGTGCATGGCTTTTTAGCCTGGTACCTTCTCTACGTATTTTGGTGGCTTTCCTGCCTCTGATCTCATCAAACCTGTTATCTCTCATCAATGATTTTGTTTTTTGCTATGATTACTCTGCACCAACCTGTGCCTCTGATGTCTTATGGGTTATAGGAGAGTGTGAATGTTAAAAGATCTTGTTTTGAGGAAACAGAACTTCTATAGATATATATGATACAAGCAGGTACTTACTGGTGTATTAGACATGCTATGAATTCTATAACAGCAGTAACCATCACTGATTTGATCTTTGAAAAGACAGCCTCTCCTGCCACATAGAATTCCCAGCATCTAGGGGATCATAATGTGTCAGGAATTTAATGGCTTATATCAGTTCTCTAGGCTGTCCTGTCCACCACAGTGTCTGAGATTTGAGGCTATGAAATGTGGTATGGTAGAAAGAGACATTGCAATTTCAAGGGTTGATTAAAAAACATAAGCACAAAACTTCCCTACTAAAATTCTAGAGTTATACCAGTAAATTTTTGTAATGGAGATGCACTGATTGGGACCAGAGACAGATGGGGACCAGTCTTTTGATTCAGAGCAGGTGCTACATGGAGGTGTACAAGTATATACAAATATAAATAGGAATCTATCTTTTTTTTTTTTTTTTTTTTTTTTCCTTGGTTAGGGAGCTATTAGAATTATCACTACCACTGTCAGGCTCTACCAGCTTTACATTTATTTTTAATTCAGATTAGCAACTGACTTTTTAGTTAAAGCTAAACTGAGCTGTTGTAGGTGGTGAGGAGGGCTCTAGTTCTAGCTTTGGCAAAATGGCACCTTCCAGAGACTAAGTCATGTGTGCTTTCCCTGCTGGGTGACTGTTGTGACCACACAGAACACATGGATTGATCAATTATTTTTCTTTAGAGTAAATTGCTTATTGTAATAGCCAATAAAAACCCCATCTTAACCTTCCTGCTGATTGTTTTTACAGTCTGTGCACGTAATGATTTTTCTTTATTCCCCCTTTTTTCTGTAGTATGAAGTATTTATTGGCAATAGCTATGGGTGACTTTTTTTGAAAAGCCAGATCCTTGGTGAACGAGGTTTTCCTGTTTATACCGATTGAAAACCTGGTCCTATACATCCATCACAGTAAATCTTTCTGCCTGTTTAGAAGTGGTGTTCTGAATAGTGCAAAATGGTTTAAGGGAAAAGAGAAAACTTAATCTCAGAGCTTGGGCAAGGTGATGGTTGCACTGACCATAAAACCAGACCATAAGGAATGGCAAGATATTGCCGTAAGTATAAACTGCTTACCACAGGAGCTAAGAGAAAAAAAACACCCAAACCTTCCTTTGAGATCCATTTGTGAACAAAAGTTTTGTTTGCTGTGGTAAATGGCTCATGGAGGACAGTATGGATCGAGCAGTGTGCAAAGGTGGAGAAAAGGCTTTGGAAGCTTAAGTAGTTTAATTCACTAGAAAGATAAAGTAAAATCATAAACTGTAAAATTCTGCTTGGGCACGTAGGGCAAAAAATGTAATTCCATGGTTGTTCTCTTCATATTTGCTAGTGTGCAGCCACTCCAGCATTGATGCTTGACTGATAGTCCATGCAGAGCTGGACAACCATATGGGCTGGCTACCTATCATCTGCTATATTGCATTAAAAAAAAGCTGAATCCATGTTTTTTTCTGTACTCTTTTCCCTCCATGTGAACAATCCTTGTTACAACAACAATTATATTGTTGTGAAGAAGAGGTGGCTCTCCTTAGAGAGTATGGTCATTATTTCTCCTTAGAGGGTATAGTTGTTATCCTCTGTAATTTTGCCCGTACTAAATACTTGATTTACTATGTTTCTGACTTCATTTAGTTGCTTTCATTACATTTCATGAATCACAGATGCCAAAGAAAACATTGTGAGAGTAGCGTTTTTTTTGTTTTGTTTTGTTTTTTCCTTCTTCCTCCCACAAATTAATCCTGCTAGTAATAGACTGCTGATTTAGTGCTTTGGAGTGTAGATGGCTACCATAATACCAAGTATTCAGCTTCTAGGCTAGTTTATGGGGATGAATGTATTTAGCTGATTCTCTACTTTTCCCCTTGTGTATAAAAGTAGGTCATTTTGACCAAATGATAAGTTTGAGCATACAAGTTGGTGAGCAGAGCATTTCTTTAGAGAAAAATCTTTTCAGCTTTTGAGTCAGGTGGTTTAGTCCTACGAGTTAGGACCAGGTATGAAGCAACACTGTGGCTGATTTTCCTTTGAAAGTACAGCTCATGGGGTCTTTCAGACCGCACCATCAACTTCAAAAGGCTATGCATTGCGACCATGTGCTGCTGAAGCACAGTATGGCTTGCCAGGTTGCCAACTTACGAGTATGACAGACTCTCGACCTACAAAGTCACCATCTCTTTTGCGTTTGTGGAAATCTTTATATTATTCCAAAGATACAAGTAGGAATAATGACTGTATGCCTCTGTTTCTCTGTATGCTTTCCCTGAAAAAGAAATTGAGTGATTTTAATCAAAATGACACTCTAAGATGCAACATATTGATTTAGACTTTTTTTCTTAGAGTGGACCACATATGTGGTCCCAAAGCTGAGATTTAGGACAAATATAACACTGAACTTAGTTGCTAGGTGCAGAGCAGGGTGTCTGAAGTTCCAGAGGATAAACTGCTGACTTCTAGCAGATTAATTGTTGTATTGCCTAGTACAGAAACACATGACCTTAGGTTAATCTGTACACAAAGGGGAAGAGCAAGGCTCTGGCTACAGATCTGAGGCTATTGGAGCATTTTTATATGTACATGTTTTGCTGCTCCCTACTACTTGTATGACCTGTGCTGAGCTTATTGGGCATTTTTTCAAAGAAGTAAGATTTTAGCTCTCTTGAAGTCAGTATCAAAGCTCCTACAGACTGCAGCATAGCCAGAATTTCATCTCCAGAAAAAGAGAGTCTGAAATGAAACAAACTGGAGGAGAGAAATGCCTGTTACCATAGAAAATCACCATGTAGTTATTTTTTTTAATCTTTTTCTGTCAAAGCTGTTAGAATTTCATTACTTCTTTCACCTGCCTTCTCTGTATTTCTTAAAGAATTAAAGATAACAGTTCTCTTTTTTAGCAAATTCTGGAATAAATATACTGAATAAGTCTAAGAACCATATGTTGCTGTGGGGAGGACTGCAACCATAGAGACAGAAAGGTTTTGTTGGCAGAGCATGGCTAGTGAGTTGGTTCTATTTGTACTTCTGCTACAGGAAGCTCAAGGACTCAGTCCACATACATATATTAACAACCTACAAGAGCAATGATTTTTAAGGGCAGCTGGCAAAGTCATGCATATGCACTCATAAAAGCTGTGTTTTATTAGTGGTGGAAGGAGGTACCAATTCACAAGGCTTTATAGCTGAAAGAAGAGACTCTTTGTGTGCTCACAGTGAGTGTGCTGTAGTGACAGTGCTAGCCGGTGCTAACTACAGCTGACACCAGTAGCTTCGTGCTTGTAGACTTTCCTGGGAGAGAACTGGAAGAACTTGGGTGTGTAGCCAAAAAAAACCAAAAAACCAAACAAAAAAAACATAAACAAAAAACAAACAAAAAAAAACATTTAAAGGGTCAGTCAGAACTGCAACAGAACGACAAGCCTCCTCACATGATCTGTCACTGTGTTAAATTGCAGTGTCCATAGTTGCTTAAAGGGAGTTTTGCACATACTTGGAGAGTTTGAGAGATCTGAAATGATAATGGTGCACACTGTGAGTCACTGGAAAAGCTGTCCCGCATGTTGCTTGTACCATCTATCCCATCTTCTCCTACATAGACCTTTCGTTATGCTATTCTCTTCCCTGTGCTGTGTGGCCAAGCAAGGGATCAAGGAAATTGATGGGACTGAAAAATCAGTTTGATCTTTGCAGTTTAATTCTCAGCCACATACAGCTGCAAGTGTCTATAAACACCTGGGCCAGGCATTACAGAGGGCATTGTAAAAAGCAGGAACATGAAGCAGGAGAAGGTGAGACTTTTTTCAGTGCTTTAAGTCATCAAGAAATTAGTCTTACATATGCTTGGATGAGTATGAATGTATAAGGCCTTAAGTTCCTGGATGACAATGGAATGGGGGCTGAACATCAGTTTAATCTAATCCATGAATTTTCTATGGTTTCTTTTCTGTGGTTCTGAGAGATACCTAACTGAGTTCATCTTCAACTATATGCTATTGTAAGGACATGTTCCTCAATGAACGGCAGTGGTTGTTGTTACAGTGTGAATTGGAATGACAAAGTACCAAGTATCCTGATGGTATAGGATCATATACCTTTACAGAACTTCAAATGAGATGTAATACATTTAATACGTGTAAATGAACTAAATTGATACTGGTTGAAAAGTGAACCTTCCCGACATTTATCCCATTCTGAAGACCGTGCTTCATCTATGTAATTATCTAGGATGATGAAGTCAAACACTTTATATTAGAAGTGACTTTTGTTTAACTCAAATTATGCGTTTTCCAACAAACAATTTGCAGAAAACAAAGAAGAGAGATGTTGTAGTTTGTATAGAACAGAAGTTTGTTGAAGGAAGTGGAATTAGTGATTGTAAACAAGGCATTGAGACACTGCTGTATAAAACTTATACCTAACTTCTCATCTTTTTGGTCTGAAATGTGCTTGTGGTAAATGTGATAACAGAGTTAATTCTGTTTGTCCACAAAGAACTATAAATATCATGTTTTATCTCTTTTACCCTCTCCTCCAGCCATTGCTGTTCAGTTACATTAGATGGATTGGCCCTGTTCTTTAACTCTGTTTATTATTTTTAATTTTATCCCTAGAAAAAGCTCTGTGCCTTTTGGCAGAGTCGATAAAACATGATTATATTCCGTTTGTCAAATGTCTCTGTAATATTAATATATCAGATATTTTCAGGCAGAAGTTGATCCAATTTAAATACTCTTTGTCTTGTTACATGATTATTTTCATTTTTAAAGCAGGCAGTTTTACAGGCAGTTATCCATTGTCTTCTGCTTCTTATTTTTTTTTTTTTTTTTAGTTTAGTTTAGAAACGGAAGGAGAAAGTTGTTATTGATCTAAAGGGAAGAAATTGGGGGAAAAACAAACAGATCAAACCAAACCAAAAAAACAGGAATCCTTTCATGAGCAGGACTTTAAACTAAGTTCTGAATTTTTTCTAAAGATGCTCCGACTTCTGCCATCATAAACAATAGAAAATTCTTGACCTGAAGCATCAATTTGTTTCCTTTCGCTGGGTGCTACCATTCTATTGCTTTTATTTTGTGTCTTAATCTGCATGCTCTAGATTTCCAGTGAAAAGTGTGCACAAGAGCTGCAACAAGACTTTTTTTCCATAATAGTTTTGGTTGTTTTTCAGAACTTTCACCATAAAAGGCATGGAGACACTATCGTGCCAGCACATGGAAGACAGAGTCATTGTTTGTGCATTTCTGTGCATGCTTCCAGTTCTCGCAGTAATAAAGAGACACCTTTCATCGTTCTGTCTGGGATTCTAGTCTTTATGGATCTTACAAGATTGTTGAGGATAGTATGGGATTTAGGAAAGGATATGCTGATTCCCATGCTTATGTATGTTGTGTTTTAGAAACATATTCTCAGTATCCTAGATTTTTTTAATTTGCTTTGGTACTTTTTCCTTTACCTTTCAATGCTGGTGTGACCACAAGGCAAATCTTCATTGCCTTGTCTTCATTACAGGTTAGTAAGGTGTAGTGGGGTTTTTTTTTGGTTTTTCGTTTTTGGTTTTTGTTTTTGTTTTTTTTTTTTTTTTGCTCATGAAGAAGCTCTTACTATGAGAATTTCACTCTTGGTACACAGAATTGCAATTTTTTTTCCAATGACTGCATAAATTTACGTGGAACGTCACTATTCCTACGCACTTGGCTGTTCCTCACTGTGTATGTGGGAAACATGTTTCAGATTCCAAGACAGGCTCTCACTTACTGAATAGTTTTTTATACTTGAATTTGTTAAATGGAGAACCTATGCATTAAATAGTAAGATACTGGTTGTCAAACAGGATTCTGGAAGTGGAAAAGTGTACATTTGCTTGTTAAGAAAGGGACAAGCACTCCATGTAATGTACAAGCGATACCTGTTGTTTCAGGTAGCTGCAGGTGGTAAAATGGCCCATTGTATGGACAGTAAAGTATGGAGCCAAACATGATAAACTTGTAAAATTTTTGATCTTAATGAGATTTGGATCAATCATGCTTTTCTATAGGCTTCATCTGGCTATGAAACAGAGTAGGTGAATACTCAGATTGGAGACTTACATTAAAAAAAAATAGATGAATTGGGTTTCAGAAAATGTCTTGCTGAATAGACAGACTTTAGGTGTATCTGATACTGGACAGGCTGTATCTCTTCACTTTCTTAATTAATAAAATAGAAATCATACCAGTTACTTTTCAAGTAGCTCTCTAGAACTTGCTTAACATTCACTAGAGTATTCTGATGAAAGGTGTGCATTTACAAACCAAGCTTGTCATGTAACATTGTTGTTGCCTGTTACATAATAAAAAGTATACGAAGATATGTTTTTAGTTTAGCAATGACTCAGAAATGATGGTGATGATGTTTTGTTTATTTGTGGTACCTGTGTGGGTAGGACCAGTTTATTATTTCCAAATGTTGCCTTTGTAAATACCTGATATTTACTATGTTACAAGTTACTATGAAGTTGGTCTAAAATTTCATATATGCATGTTTCTACAGAAGACCAAACACAGCATTGATTAGTGATTACCTTTTATTGTTGAGGTTAACTGGTAAGTTTTACTTTTGCTAATGCTGTAGAATTTTGAAGTAATAGCTTTACTTTGAGTCTAATACTGCAAAATTCTAATTGACAATAGGATGGAATGGCAAACCTCCCATCATTCATTGTTGATTCAAACAAAGTTGGTCTGTGATGTGTTGAAGTCTAATGGTGAATGAGTTTCTGCAATGACTTAGTGATTCAGTCCAGTTTCAAAGCAGAGCAGTGTCCATCCTAACATTAACTACCATGACTTTCTTGTCTAGTAAAGTAGATGTTTTTAGAACCTGCAGGCCGTTGCCAGAGCTTTCCCATTAGTTTAAATTTCCAAAGGATCCAAGCCTAAGGTGTCTGTGAATCTCGGGTGAAAATCAGGTACTCTACTGAGCCATATGACAAAGCTCAGCCTGTTCTTTTCTCTTTGAGACTAAAGAGAAAGATTTTTTTTTTTCTTCCAGGAAAGTGATGGTGATGATCTTTGTAAGTTTTTAGAAAAGTTTAACTGAACTGGTTACTCTAGTGAGAGTAAGGGCAGTGCTGTAAAACTTACTGTTTTGGAAATGAGGTGCCTGCTCTCAAAATTTGTGTTTATTTCTTTGTTCATTCCTTTCAGCCTTTGAGTGGAGAAGAAGGTTAATGACATGGAAAAGATCTTCATGAAACAGGATGCGCAAAATTATTTTGATTTCAAGACACCAGATTATTTCTGTGAAATTCAGACCATATGCTTATCTGCCTTGTATTCTTGCACCTGAAAATGTATGAGCAACAAAGCACATTGGTTCGCAGGCAATGAGTCTGACTTGTAGAGTCCAGCTTTCCAAGAACTGAATCCAGCTTTACATCTGGAGAAGTGGAAGGGAGATGAAAGAGGAAGAGGCTTAGTTTTTATTGCAATATGCTGAAGAGAAGATTCTGCAAGTAGAAAATATGTGGGAGCTTCTGGTTTGTTCAGATACACTCTTGGACTGTTAAAGCAGAGTTTCTTCTGGATGCATAGCAATGTTCTGTGTTAGTTGTTGTGCAGAATTTGGCCTAGAAGGTGATGCATGTGTGTTTCCAAGGGCAATTTTAACAATGACACTTGAAATAGAGATGATGTGGAAAGAGATGAGTTATTTGCTGAATGTTTTGATTGTTTCTTCTGTTTCTTATTTTCTGTTATACAAACTTACATTTACGAAATACATGGAGAGGAGAGGGAAGGAGTACATATTTAGTATGGTTCTGTGTATATTAAGTAGGAAATAACTCATAAAAACACTATCTTCTGTTCTTGAAAAAAAATAACACCAGTGAGTACTATGCAATAAAATGTGTTTTTTGAAGATGAAAGAATCAAAGTAGCCACATAATACTTCTAGGTGTATTGAAGAAGAAGAAAATGTAGTTACCTGAACTGTAAAACTTGAGTGAACTGGGACACTGGCTCCGTGCCGTTTCCAAGTGTGTCAGTTACAAACTCAGTGTAAGCAGCAGTACTCACCTATTCTTTGAAGGGCTTTCAAACAAACAGCCAACTGCCACAAAGCCTGTGAGAGCTGGAAATTGTGGGATTCAGCATAACAAACTGCAGGGCAGAGCCATCTCTTTAAAATTCCTTCATTTCCTGCCAGTGTCACTTAACTAAAGAAATCCGAGGCTAGGTATCTTGTAAGGCCTCTTTCCCCAACCTACCTCAGGTGTCAGCCAGTCTGGACTGTGCTTGAGCATTACTTCAAGAAGCCTATCAGATAAGACAATAGTCTCCCTGGAGGACTGTTTTCATCCCTGAACTTCCCACACTTTGCTGGCACTGAAAGAATGACTGTTTATGAACTCCTGATTGGAGTATCCCTCCAAGGCAATGTGAAGATGTGTCATCTCAATGATAAAAACAGGAACTTCCATGACAGTTTTGTTTAGTTACTGCTTACTGGAAAATTGGCTGGGTGCTAACCTTTTAGCTTTTTTTTTTTTTTTTTTTTTTTTTTTTTTAATGGCTATTACGTTCTATTTTGTGGTGAAGAAGACATTGTCTAGAATGTCGGATTTCTGTTTGCTTAGGTATGTTTTACTCTCTTGTGGTGCTTGAGAGAAAGCAGCGCCTTTCTCTGTACCTTTCTGCCCCTCAGCAAAGCCTTGGGCAACTGTCTTCAGAAGAATGTAGTGTCTGGTACATACAATCCAGAAAAATTTTCATGAGAGTGCTTTCTTTTAAGGGAAGAATGGAATCATGGGAGCATGCTAGATGCTAACAGGGTAGGGTTTTTGTAGTTCTGTGCATATGTAAGATTTTAGTCTTTTAGTTTAAATAAGGCAAAGCATGAAATGGTTTCTTTTTAGGACTTTAATTTGACTCATTGAACTAGCCACTAGCTAGTCCATCAATGATTAGTTGCTTGCATTTACTGATGATAATACTCTCCTGCACATGCATACGTATGTAAATGAAAAAAGGCTTTTTTTAGTCAGACTAGTTGTTAAAACTATTTTGTTGCTGCCAGTCAGGCTAGCTTAGATAGGAGAACACAAAATCAGAGCTCTTTTTTTAACAACCACTATGCCAAGTATTTCCCTACAGAGAAGTTGAATAGAGCTTTAAAGAAAATGGCAGCTTCAACATTGCTTTTTAATTTCTACACAGTTCAATAGAAAGTTAAGATCACTACTGAATTCCCCCAAATAAGTGAAGAATGATAACAATCCATATACATTTCTGCCAAACTTACACAGTATTGCACAGAAATAATTTCTATTTCATTCTCAATAGATTCTATGAGGTTTGTGTAAACAAATAGCTCATTAATTAAAAATACAGAACAAAGTGTATTTCATGGATTTTTTTCTTTAGATAGACATTGTTCTATTTAGATTCCCAGGGGCCAAAGCATCCGGTTTGGCAAGCCAGCACAAATTCATACACACACACACAAACACTCTGCAGTAGCAAGCAGTTTATTAGCAGATACTTACAAACAGACCGACCCGATGGTAATCTCGAGAAGGACCACCTCAATGCTTGTCCCGATCGTCTGCATGGTGAGAGAGAGAGTCGGCAGGAACAATCTTTTCGGGCGTCCCCGAGGAGGCAACGTGGTCCTCTGTTGTGTAGCAGCCTCTCCCTCCTTCGGAAAACTCCGGCATTTATGATTACTTGCGATAGGCAGGAGTCCTGGCACCTGGGGCCAGCAAGTGCAGGGAGTCTAGCCCAACTCCGCCCCGGTTGCATAACCAGGCTATGATACTGCGCACACGTGCAGACTTATTTCGGGGGCCACACTTGACTTTGGGGGTTGCTATTTCATTACTCTTCAGCTTCTGACCTTCATGCTGACTGCTTCTCATGGTGATTCTGTGGCTGGAAGCCACCGAATCTATATGTGACCAACCGCTGTTCTTTCTCACAGATTTCCAAGACCTTGTTAGTTACTTATTTGTATCCCGCTTAACACAGTGGTATTGTTCTAGGCACTAAAAAGTTACAGCGCTAGACTATTCTCACCAAGTATCAGGTAGTACAGATACAAAAAGTTACAACACGGACCATTCCCATCAAGTATCATGTAGTACAGATACAGACGAAGAAAAGAAGAAGAATAACACTATGGTGAAAACTTAGTAGCACCATCTGCCACTTTAGGAACTCTAAATTGTCATGCAGTATTTCTGTTAAATTTACAGGTGTATTATGTATGGGGTGCACTCAGTGTAAAACATATGTAAATGAAATGGACAGTTATTATATAAGATATATTTTATATAAGGTATATTTAATTCCCATCCCTATGCTGACTTGAGAACATCATTTGGGTAGATGCCTTTTAAAAAGGCAGCGTGTTTAATTCCTTAATTCTGAAAAAAAGGGGGGAAAAAGGCTTTTTAGTTTAAGTGTTCATCAGGTTAGAGTTTGGCTGATTTTTAAGTTTTTTTTTTAATGTATATATATTTCAAATTTGCTTTTCAGTTCGTTGTTACTAGAAGATGATAGCAAACAGTAACAGATTGATAGGATCAGATTTGAGCTTACTGCTGTATTTTCTTCATATCCTTAGGAACATGAACCTTTCAGGAAGGCTTTCAAGAGGAATAGCCAGTAGACCACTTTAAAGGCAACAAGAGCTCTTGTGACAAAAAATTGGATCTGAAGGACCTGTAACAGGGAGCAACTGTTTTTGAATACCTGCACTGAATCTCAACTGTGCTTCTCTGCCAGTTGCTACAAGGTAAAACATTGACAAACATGTCCATAGCACTCAAGCAAGTCTTTAATAAGGATAAGACTTTCCGTCCTAAACGCAAGTTTGAACCTGGGACCCAGAGATTTGAGCTTCATAAACGAGCCCAGGCCTCTCTGAACTCGGGTGTGGACTTGAAAGCAGCGGTGCAGTTGCCAAGTGGAGAAGACCAAAATGACTGGGTGGCAGTCCATGTTGTCGACTTCTTCAACCGCATCAACCTCATTTATGGAACTATTTGTGAGTTCTGCACAGAGAGGACCTGCCCAGTGATGTCTGGAGGCCCTAAGTATGAGTACCGGTGGCAGGATGACATGAAGTACAAGAAGCCCACAGCATTGCCAGCACCCCAGTATATGAACCTTCTCATGGACTGGATCGAGGTGCAAATCAACAATGAGGATATATTTCCTACCAGTGTAGGTAAGTGCAAGGAAGGCCTGAAGTGTAAACTGCCTTTTGTTCTGCATAGTAAGTATTCTTCCTTCCTGATTCTCATTTTGAAGATTGTGAAATTCAAGCCCTTAAAATGCAGCAGGAAAAGAGGAGAGCGTCCTGTAGGAATAGTGTGAAATCTGTGAAATATTACTCATGCGTGCTAGAATATAGTTGAGTTTTCATCCCAATCTTTTGTTCCTAGTGAGCTTCTCAGGTTAAATCTTAAAATTCAGTGCATTATTAACTGTTGAAAGCTAATCATGTTTGAACTGCTTTGCACCTTGCCTGGCTGGTTGTGCAGATACAGAACAGATGGAAAGCAAAGTTTACTTAGAGTGGCATATTTCCTTCAAAGTGTGTAAAGCTGTGCACAAGACATTGGAGAGTCAGGAATGCAGTGATGTCTGTACTTGCTTGACTTCCTACCCCCAAATTGATGAATAGGGAAGTGAATTATTTTCCAAAGTATCTTTCCAAGACAATATGTAACTAACAAGGCTTTGGCTGTTGTTTAACCAACATAGCCATTTTAGCAGACAGACCAGAGCAGAGAACAATAAGGGCAGCACAATTTTCCTTTGAATTCGAAGAATATTTTTCCCAGTGGTAGACAAGTAGGTAGAAGTATCTTTGCTGGAATAGTTCCCTCTGGATGAAGAGGACATTACCAGAAAAGTGCATTGTTTAGTATAGAGGTAGCCCACATCTTTAGCTCTGGCTGCTATAAATAAGAAGGGTGATATGTCATATCTTAGATTTCAGTGTACTTAGGTAAACTTTTAACAGTTTTAGTTAATGAGTCCTGAGTAACTTCTTGGAAGTGAAAAAGCTGGGACCTTCATTTAACAGGTGGGAGAATGGTATGTATAAATAGCTGACTTGGATGAGTAACTCATAAGAATGTTCAAATATTAAAATAAGTTCAGTGGAATATTTTGCAATTTATGTTCATTTAGGACTTGAGGTTAATTGGTAGAAGATGGTATGTCAAGAGGTTGTATGTATTACTTAGCACTATCTTGACCTTTGAAGTATCTACTTCTTGGCCTTGAGAGTTATTTGGCTGGATAAACTTACAGTTAGTTTCCCAGTCCTTGTACTAATAGGTAAAAAGAAGAAGACATTAACTACACCCTATAACCTAAACTTTGCCAGTGTGTTGCATAGCAGGAATAAGGAGAATTTCCAAAGTAGTGCATTATTTTGGATAGTAATAAATAAGTTTGGTTTCTTCAAGTATTTGTTGTTTTCTGTTTCTTGTATAGGAGTGATTTTTGGAGTTCAGGATGGGTTGGGGTACTGTGAAGTGTGGGTAGTGTTGGGATTTATGCTTCCATTGGTGTTCATGCAGGCTTTTGTTATACCATGTTCCTGTCTTAGAGCATTCCACTGTTTTGCTGTGCTCTTGCAGACTATATATGCAGAATATGTTTGTGGCCTTTCTAAAGGTATGGGGAGAAGGTAACTAAACACACTGGCATGCTGATAAGCTTTTCTGAACCAACAAATGATCTATTACATACAAGATTGCACTTCTAAAAGATCCCCTTTCTGACATATTTAGGAAGATGTGTCTAGAGGAACTTCTGTGCAGAAGGTGCATATCTATTGTAAATTGTTAGTCTAATGGGAGACATCCCATTATCTATGGGTTATCATCTATATCTACTTTATTGCTAGATGTCCAGAGATGCTTGCCATTAAGTAATGGTAGAAGTCTCTCTGTGGCAGATAGATTTCTCTGTGCTTAGTATAACAGAGCAGCTATAAAAAATACCCATCACTTTCTGCACATTTCAAGACAATATTCAGCCTAGGAATGAAGTCAGTAAATACCCTCTACCATTTTTTTTCTCTCCCAGTAGCTGCTACTATTGTAGATTGTATCAAATCCATAAAAAATGAGGAAGGAAAAAGACCTGTGGTCTTCAGAATGGAGCCGAACTGTTATAAATCAGAACATGAGTGCTTGGTATCTGTGAAAATCTTTGTCTCCCTTTGAACTGAGCCAAAGGAAGGAGGAAAACACTGCTTGAGCCTACTTGGAGTGGTGAACTGTGTCATGGTTGTATTGTAGACCAGGATGACTAGCAGTCCCGTAAAGAGATTTTGTAGATAATCTTTGAAGCATTAGTGCATAAAGCAGCATTTTCTTCCATCCACCCTTCTCCCCCTTTGATTCACCGATTTGTAGTATGAAACAATTGGTAAAATTGCTTAGGTGTCCCTAGATATTGTGGTTCAGAAATTGATGCCCACTGACTTGAATTTGGAGTTCTTGAAACCTTTTCTCTCAGCAAGTCCCGAATTAGTCATCCCAAACTAGTCAAGAAGCTATACTAGGGATTATAGAGAACTCTAGGATCTGTTCCTGTTGTTCCTGGGTAAATTAGTTCTCCTTCAAGGGAATCACTCTAGTTTCTTCACACATCAGTCCTCTATTTGTAAAAATGGAGTTGATAATACCCACTTGTATGAGTACAGCTTGTAAAGCTTTTGAAAGAAATGCACTAAATCAGCATGCGTATTGTTACACTTTGCTTTTCACAGATGATCAGGGAGAGAGAAGCTTTGTTATCGTGTTGGGTACTACTTGTTTCTGCCAGCTCTGCAGTAGCCTTTGATTACGGAGTGTACCATGGGCTCTCTGTTACCTTCAGTATTAAGGCAAACATCTCTTTATTCTCATTCTGAGAAATTAATGCTGATGAAAATTCTGGCTGTTAATTCTTCAAGGCAACTGAAATAGGTCTTGGAAGATGGCATACTTGGATATCAAAACTAAACAGGTTGCCCTTCTTATTAGCACAGTGTTTTTAAAACACAGTACAACTTCACCTTATGTTATGCTGTACTTATTTTCATAAATGTGAAAGGAGTTTTTGCAGAAAGTGCTACAGAAAATTGCTTCTCATGAAGTATCTGGCTGTTATTAGAGAGACTGATTTACTGCTTCGGATCTCCGTAGCATATGGTTATCAGTGTATTCCTCTGGAAAAAGCGTATGCCCTGTATGGGATTTTGCCTGACCTTTCTATTAGCAAATGAGTTAAGAAAATTAGAGTCACATTTATAGAAGCTGTCTATGGAAACATGTACATATTTTTCTCATTGTCCTTTGTCCTTTTTCATTTGACGTACCTCCTGCAAACTCTGGAATTGTGATTAAGGGCAGCTTTTACTGAGGACCTACTTACAAGTAGCCAGGCTCAGTGGTTGTTTTTTTTTTATTTTTTTTTTCCTCATCCCTCTGTGATTTAAAAAGAAATGAATGCAGTTTTGTTATAAATAATTACTAAACTTATTTTTAACAGAAATGTCTGTCCGTTTTCACCTGTTTACATTTGTACTATAACCTCCAATCGCTTACCAGTCTGTGTGATTCCTGTGGTCTGGAGCTATTTCATCTTTTCTTCCTCCAGGCATTCCAGTTCATTCATTTGCTGATAGCAGAGCCTCTTCATTGAGCCTTAACACTAAACTGACTGACAGGGGTAGCATGCTAGTATGGGAACTGAGGAGCTGATAACAGCTATAAGTAGCTGACAAAACCAGGTGCTGAATATTAAGAGCACTTCTTTTTTGTCAAGCTAAGCTTTAAGGACTCTCTTTGGAAAATGGCCTCACTGCTTGTAGAATTTCACTGACTATTTCCTGATTTCATTAGCATTGTTCTCAATTTCTTTGATCCATTTTAAAGTGTATTTAAAACATGTAACAAGCTCACAGCTCTCAGGACTGGATGTAATCTTGACTTGTGTTCTAGCCTTCACTGAATGGGGGCGTAAGAAGAGAACTGAGGAGCATTCACAGATGTGCTTACTCATGCCATGCTAGTGAAGCTATCATTATTAGCATGAGTCTTTGTAGTGTGTTGGTATTTAGTTTTGCGGTAAACTCTTCTGCTTCAGTACCTGTAATTGCTCTTTCAGATACCTAGCAGCGTTGATGTTCAAATACCTTTCAAGGGGTATATTCCCCAGGCTCCTGTGGACCATCTAAATGCTCCACAAGCTCAAAAGTTTTTTTTTTTTCCTACTTCTTTACCTTTGTGAGCTTTGCTTAAAAAAAATGAAGGAATCACTTGGAGCAGGAAGCAGTAGATCCTTGAAACAACTGCTGTTTTTGGTCAACGGTAGTTCACAGCTTTCATTATGTGTGCTTTGGCAGCATCAAAAGAAGAGCTAGGTGTGTTCTCTTCTGACTCTGATTCCTAAAGAAGACAAATTCAGCTCCCTTGTGTGCTTGTGTCCTTTTTTTCTTTTTTTCTTTTTTTTTTCTCTCTCCTCCCCAGTACAGCCTTAAATTGAGAGTAATTCTGTCTTGTTTAGATCTTGAGGGAAAGGAATAGTGAGTTCTTTCTTTCTTTCTTTTTAAGAGTTACTGGAAAAAATATTGATACTTAAGGACAAAAGGGATTAATATCTTCATCTATTCCAGTCTGACCTCTTGTGTAATACAAGCCAGAGTTTTATTAGGTCTTTAGCTTGTGGCAAGAAGACAGTACAGAAGACAGAGTTCTGCTCAGATAAACAAGAACATGAACATCTTTTCTGACATGATGTAAGAAAACTCTCTCCCCATGAGGTCCATCAAGCAGTGGAGCTGGGTCTCAGAGAGATTGTGCCATCACTATGCTTGGAAGTTGTCGAGATCAGGCTGCAGAAGGTCCTGGCCCATCTTGTCTAATCTTGTGACTACTTCAAGTAGGAGTTTGGGCTAGAGACCTTTCAGGGTCCCTGTGAGCTTCAATTGTGATTCTGATAATATCAATATTGACAAGCTGCTTAACAGACAAGAGCTAATTGATCAGAAATTGATTAATCAGTTGCAATTTGGCATTTGATGGAAGTACAAAATCACATTTAAGCTGTAAAAGTTTGCATAGAGTAAGATTTCAAGAGTATTCAGTTTCTGTAATCAAGTCAGATAGTTATAGCTGATGCAAATGGCAACATATTCTTAATCTCCTTAAAGTTAAGACTTCAACTGACAACATATCTTTAGAAGTATGCTGCTCTGTCTGTGCTGGGCTGGTAAATTGTAGTTACTGCCAGCTTCACTTTTTTTTGCACAAAGCATATAGGTGATGCCACTGCCAAAAGAGAAAGCCAGTGTGTTGCCAAAGGTGCATCTACAAAGCAGACCAAGTGTTTGCACAGCCCTTGTGGATGAAACTAAAAACAATCACTGAATCAAGATCTAAGCTTTTTAAATAGTTTTCTTATTAATCTTGTGGTAGAATTTTTTCTGTTTCTCAAGCCAATAATAGATGGTTTCAGAAGCCTACAGACAAATTATTGCTTAGGCATTCTTCTGCAGAGGCTGGGGACCAGCTGACTGGAGGGTGTGATTGAGGACTTCTCAACAGTTTTTGCTCAGTAAAGGGCTTATAGCCTAGGAATGTGGGGAGAGTGTGTCTGATGTCGTTGATTTTGTCCTACATCCCTCCAAATCCTATTGCCCTTCCAATGAATGGGGAGGTGTCCAAGGTGTGGGCGAAGCGGCTCTTCTGGTTCCATATACTTTTTCTCCATTCCCTTTGCAGCCAATAGCATCAACCTCTAGGAACCACCATTGCTTTCTGCACACCCATACTGCAATAAAAATCATACAATCTGTGCAGCTGGTTTGTTTCTTTTATTTTAAGAGAATGCTTTGCCTGAGATTGAAGGGAGGGAGTCAGACCACTGACTATTAATTGGTCACACATATATCCAGTGACGGATGGTTATAGCTGTGGGCTGCCCGCTGAAGACTCTTATAAATTACAGACAATCCTGTTGCTTGACCTTCATGCTTGTTAGAAAAATGCTGGATTTAGGCTAAAAAATATATCTTTTTGTAAAGCTTCTCTTTTCACTATTGCTGCCCTTCTTTAGTCCCATCATCCACACGTGTAAGTGCTCATAATAACTTTCATTTCATCTGTTACATAAATGAAGAAAAAACACCAAGATATAGACTACTGTATGACTGTAACATCTTTCCAGTCATTAAACTATGTAAATTCCATGTGTATTTGTATGTTATAGCAAAGCAAAGTACTGTCTCAGAGCTATCTTTTCAAGAAAGTTTTGTATCTCTTTCCCAGGCTGGAAATGTTAGGCGGATATTTTGCAAAAAGATCTGTCAGAGCCTCCTCTTCATCTCCCTCTTTTTTTCTTTTCCTCTTGTTTAGGAGCTAGCAGATGTTTCTCTGTAAACCAAGCTAACAGATGAACCAATGAATCAACAAACCTAATACATTTTAGAAAAACCTGGGTATGCTCTATCCTTAAAAAAGGCTGAGAAGTATTTTTTAGTCCCACATGTATAACAAATGTTATTATTTACTAGATAGATAAGATACCTGGCCTAGTTAACATTACATAACTTTCTTGCTGACTGATTATACCTTGGAGCAGCTTGATTCCCTAGCTTTATATGGTATGTAACGTGCCATGATTACTCCAGGGTCTATGCTTATACAAGAATAGGTACTGAAGCTTGGAAGTAGTGCAGACAATCCTCAAGCCAGGTCACTGTTAATTACTTAGGGTAAATAACAAGGAGTCATGTGGATCAGTCAGTGATTCCTCCATCTGCTGTGCAGTTGTAATCAAGAAGTCTTGTGCTGTTCTTTAGTTCAGCTAAAACTGGCCATTATTAAAGACACAGGACAATTTGATTTTGTCAGTGTTTACTAAGTGCTTCATATCAAAGAAAGTTCTGAGGCTCAGAATATTATGCCATTTTAAGTGATTAGTAGAATTTAGTTCAAAGTGTTCCAGATGTGGTCTTTACGTATGCTTTTTGCTATCTTGTCTTCATTTCAAATATTGTTTTTTGAACAGCTAGTTAAATTGAAATTTTGAAATTATACTCTTCACTCCATCTCTTAAATACTGACTACTGATAACATGCTTTTCCCACTCCATGTTACCAACATAGCTGAGCTAGCAGGCCATGTGTTTAGCAGTCTGCTGCTCATAACAGCCAGTAGCAGATTAGCTTGTCTTGGAAC
This sequence comes from Rhea pennata, assembly GCF_028389875.1. Classification (NCBI taxonomy): domain Eukaryota; kingdom Metazoa; phylum Chordata; class Aves; order Rheiformes; family Rheidae; genus Rhea; species Rhea pennata. The sequence goes on along the minus strand of NC_084702.1, from coordinate 3,785,207 downwards.
AAGTCCAGAAGAAGGATAGGCATGATTTGTTTTCTGGGATGGCACCAATTTAATGCCACTCACCACTCAAAGCATACTGGAAAATTGCCATCTGTTCCTGGCTTAGGAGCTGAAACAGCTCTAAAATTCCTCACCACATGAATCAATGCAGTAACCCCTAAATAAGTAATATTGCCTGTTACAGGGTGTAAATTTAACCATGTAGCTGTAAACAGCCTTTTAAAGTGCTCATAGAATCATAGAATCAATAAGGTTGGAAGGGACCTCTGGAGATGATCTAGTCCAACCTCCCTGCCTGACAGGTGACTATACTCCCAACAGTATCCTCCCTAGTGTACCCTCTTGATACGATGTCAGATGTGCCATTTCAGGAACATGTGAGGTCAGCTTACATCTCAAAACCATAAACTAACCCATTCTTCAGTCTTGTGTTGACACAAGTCTGCAATAGAAAATAATTGTAAATTCTTTAGGGTAATTTGCTTCTACATCAGTGAGCTGATGTTGCTGCAGCTGAGTTGTCTGCATTCCACAGCATTGTGTGCATTCCCCTCTGTTATAAACAAGGGGAATAAATAACTCCTTATCTGAAACCTTACAAAAGCAGACTTTGTCTGAGATGCTCCAAAACTAAATCTATGAAGAACAATATTTATAGGTCATAATGGCTTTGCTAGTTTACTTTCAGGAACCCAGAGAAAATAAGATTTACAAGTAATGCCTTTTCCATTTTTTTCCTCCATGCTTCATTTGTGAAACTTAAGTTATTTAACCTCTGAAATGCCATAAAAAATTCATGATACTCCCACAAATCATTTTCATCTTTAAGGTTAATATTCTGGGGGCAACAGTAATACTCTTAGGCTTATTTTATGCAGAATATAGCCAAGGGAAGATGCATCTATAAATGTGGTCTTCAGATAACCCAGTTAATATGGTAGTAATAGTCACAATAAAGTGTTGTCATAAAGGTATGAAAATAAAATAATTTAGTTCACTTTGAAGTAAAAATCTCCATTTACCTTCACTATGGAATGGTTAGAGTGCTCTACCTTACTAATTCTATGATTGTATGGTAACTGCATGATTCTAACAGTTCTGAAAAGAGTAGAGGAAGGACAAGATCCTTTGTTTTAGCCAGGGTTACATCCACTGACATTGCCTCTGAATTTTCAAATAGAAATTTGCTCTTCTAGTTTTAGTTAGAATATATAAATAGAGCAAAATTAGAATTCTTAACAGGAGGAAAGTCATAAGTTTCTTCTAAATGATGCCCTCATGTCTTTTACAGATATTTTTGGATGGAAATCAAGTGTATACTTAAAAAGTAGTTGGTTAAACACCACTTGTGTTGATAAAAGCAATATTTGAGCCTTTATTCTTTAAATATAAAACCAAGAATTTTATATTCTGACATGATCAGCAACTGATCTATATGGCTTAGTCTCTCATTTTCCCTGCAATTCAGATAATTTGAAGCACTTATTAGCAGTGGTTTTCATTCCCATAATGCTAGAAAGAGAATTGTCAACCATTCTTACCAGAATTATTATTTTTTTAAGTCAGTTATATGCTTGCCGTTAAAGACAGAGTTCTCTGCCTTGAGGAATTTACATGATGACTAAGCAAAATTCAACAAGGAATTGTGGTGAGAAAGTTCTTCACAGAGCAAAGCTGTTTAGCGTGGCTTATGCTGAAGTGGAATATTCATCTCCACAATAGTTTGACTGCTGAAAACTCACAGGTCGTGCTCTGTATGACATGACCAGCAACTGATCTATATGGCTTAGTCTCTCATTTTCCCTGCAAAGAATGAACTGTATGTGCATTGTATTGCTTTGATTCTGTGGACCACAGTTTATTTTTCTTTGTGTGTTTCCATGTATTTACATTGGAAAAGGCTAGGCTGAAGCAGTGAAAGCTTGTGGTTGATAATTCTCAAGGGTGTTTATTTATGAGTCTGAGAATGAGTTGCCTTTGTCTTTGTGATTGCGAGTCTCAAAGAGAGTTTCTTTGGTGTGTGGTCCACCATAGTCCCTCACATGGCTATCGTAAAAATTCCATGCCTTAGCTGTTGAATACAGGTATGCATCTAGTAAACTATGAACCAGCCTGAATGACAGTTGTCAGAATTACTCCATTTTCAAGACAATATTACTCATTTTGCTTAGTAGTCATACACAGGGGTAATATAAAGCATCCTTCTTTTTGTTGAGGTATGTGTGTATCTGGCTAGGAATTACTTGGAAACCAAAATGATAACGTCAATCAGAAGTGTAAATATGATCATATCTCAGCTGACCCACTTTTGGCAAAGCATATGAAGCATGTCTCAGCTGCTCAGACAGGGGAAGAACTGTGGGGACAGCTGAGTGCCATCTATGATATAGGGCATGAGAGGTGTCTGGTGTGTGTTTTGTGCCCCTTACTGCTCTATCTCTGTGTGCATTGAGAACATTTTCACCTGTGTGAATGCAATATTGACAGGCACTTGTCTCAGGTGACAAGTAGTTTTTTCTTGCTGCTTCTCATGTTTGGAAGTGAATATGGAAGGGGTAATGAATGCCGCAGGTTGAAATAGAAGTACAAGAAGACTAGCAGGTAAGTTATTTTCAAATGGCTTTACTGCTTAGTTTCTACCACTGTTCTCTTTTTAAGCAGTCTTGCAAAGCCCAAAGCTGTCTGCAAAATGCTGAAATGTACAGGAAGCTATCTCAGACCCTCTAATTAGAGTTCAGGCATCTGTAAAAGCTTTGATGCTCTACACACAAGGGGCAGAACGTTTCTGAGAACAGAGAGATGCCCAAATACAGAGGGAGAAGTAGACCAAAAAAGAGGTGTTACTGCAGCAGGCAACAAGCATAAGGTGTTTCTCTGTTTTCCATTTTTCCTGCACCTATAATGACAGTGTCTAAATTGATGGGCATCACGGTCTTTGTCGAGAAGATACATGACAAGAACGAATATACATTAATGCTGTAAAACATATGTTTTCATTTTATATTTTCACAATAGGATTGACATTTTAAAATAGAAAATAATTCCTTTCAAAAATATATGTTTTGATGGCAGAATTTTTCATATTAAGCCGATTTTGTTCTAATATCCCAGAAAAATCATTTGGGAATATCCTTGCTGGTGGAGATTTCAAAAAGCAAGCAGCACAGAGGTAGCTTTTGAAGTCTATTTTTGTGTATATTAATCTATATTGTGGTTAAAAAAAAGAACTAAAAAATATGACCAATAGAACAAAAATGGATGCTTGTCAGTTTTCACTCCATGCAGTGGAGGGCATATGTTCTCTGATTCTAGTGCTACCAACTGTTATATGCGGAAAACCCAGCTGACATCAGGAAAATCAAGAAAAAAATTGAAGGCTTCAGTAGGATGTGCTTCTGTGTGCCTCTGTGGGTGTTTCCAAGTAAATATTTGAGATAAAAAAAATTATGACCAAAACTCTTAAGAGAATTTGCAGTTTATATTTTTCAAGAAAAACTATGATAATGTTTAATATTTTAGGACTTCTAAGAATGCTTTTTAGTACCAGAATTGTACTGAGGGTTTTTTTAGATTTTTTTCCCAACATATCAGTGCGATGTTTATAAAGTGACTCAGAACTGATTAAGAATTACACAGTGCTGGATGTCTGACACGTATGATGTCTGGTTTTCCCCTGGCATTCATCCTGTCTCTGAGTAGAGGCAGAGTGTTCCCAGATTAGCTCAAATAACAGAAAACATCTGCTGGCATGCAAAAGACCCATTACAAACAAACAAGAAAAAAAGCCATTCACAAAATAGGAGTTTGGATCTTCCACCCTTTTTAATACCTCTTCCACCCAAATACTGTCTTGTGCTTCCTATCTTCTTAAGTTTTAACAGATAGACATCGTAGTGATATCTAGCTTTCTCATTCCCACTACTTCACAGACAGGTCAGTGAGATTGCAAAATTTGAGCCTGTTTGCTAACATAGAGTTCCTCAGCAGGCATCAGAACCATGATTATGCTGCATTGGATTGCTTCCTGTAACGCAAAGTGACACAAACAGAAGAATAGAAAATAAAGATGATTACTTGCCTAGCAAACAGCTGGTTCAGTGGTATCCTGTGAATGATGTTCTTGTGTACTTTCTACAAAGAGTGGTAAAGAATCCCATATTTGTCCACAGGAGGATTTTTAAAAACATATGACTTTTCTCTCACTGGTCAACAGACTTCAAAGTCTGTATGCTTCTGAGACATTCTAGTTCCTTCTTCAAATAATTAATTAAAAGAAGTCATTTGGTATAAGGAGGATAATGTAGCCCTATTCGAACCTAGTGTATGCTACCCTTGATGGCAAACAGTCAAACTCTTTCTTCCTCTCTGAGGACAATCTCTTTTTCATATCCTTTTTGTTCTGATTAGCATTACTGATGCCTAAGAACTCAAAGACATTAAGTGCTTAAGGACTGATGTGTCCAGAGACCTGAGTCTACCTAGGCACAACGTACCAATTTTTTTTATAATTCTTGCCAAAGTGCGTAGATGTATGAGAGGCTGGAAGCTCAACAATATCTCTCTAGTAAGAAAGAATTTGCATTAGAAGTGAGAAAATTGGTGAGGTTCATACCTCAGTCTGTATTTCCATATTTAACGTAACTTAAGATTCAAGATTTACAACATAAACGTGGCTTCATTATCTTGATTTCTGGAAGCATCGACCGCACCAATGCAAGCGTCTGACTAAGCCAATAGCAATGAAAAGTACTCAGCATAACTTTGGAGTTTTATACCACACTGCTGGATTAGACCCTCAACTTATCAAATGATTTTTTTTTTAATTTTAAATATGAATTTACTTGCTTGCATAAGTAGCTTATTTTTTGAGAGTGTAGAACAGGAAGGTAAAGAGAAGAGAAATTTGATAGATTCTGTTTTAACAGGATTAAGAGGGACTTTTTAGATACTCATCATCAGTCACAAAATATGCAGATTAACTGATTAAATGAATGCCTAACCCGGATATCCCTCATGGTGAATAATTGTTCTTCAGTTTACTGGAAATCAAGTTAATTGTAGCTTTTTCTTTTTCATCACAGACCCATCTGGACCTCTGCCTCTGTCACTGTTTCTGTTCTAGGGCTGCAAAAGGTGAAGACCTTTTCTTCACCACATAAGACCATATAAGAACCATAAGACCATATATGGTGAAGACCATCTTCACCATATAAGACCACATCTTATAACCCTCTCTTTCTGGAGAGATACTTCTAGTTTGCTGTCTGTCAAAGTTTTTAGAGTTCCTTCCCCCTACACCTCAAGCCAGATGCATTATATTAACCAACAGGTTAATATAATGAGGTTCAAAGTAACTAATTAATTCAGCAGACAAACCAGAAACATATAGATGCGAATATATCACTCAGTGATGTCACACAGCATTTCAGAAGCTTTAGAGAAAAAGAGTTACTTTAATTGCTTGGAAAGAAAAAGAAAAGTATTTTCAGAGCCACATACAATTCTTTGATGACTTCTCTGCTTTCTGTAGATCTGCTGATCTGTTAGTTGAAAAAAACAGAATTGTAGATTCTCTTACCAAAATGAAATCTACATTTTCAAAATATGTTTAGTGGAAATCTAAAATACTATGAGAAGGGAAATATTTGGATTTTGAGTGTTTTTACTGAGTGTTGTAGCTGGTTTTGAAGACTGGACTTTTTTTTTTTTCCCTAACTTTTGTCGAAGTAAAATTTAAAGATCCCAGCATTCTATGTAGAACAAAAGACAAATGTTAAACTTGGGTCTCTTTCAGTAGTTAGAGTAAAAATCTCAAAGAGAATTAATTCTTGAACCATCTTTCTACATGACTTTCTACCATGACTTTCTACACCATCACAATTTTCTTTCTTCTATAGAAATGATCCTATTTGAATATCTGAGAAGCTTTCTGACATTTTCAGACCTTCTGAATTATGTTCATCAGAACTGCCAGCAAAGCTCATGTAAATACAATGAGCAAAGAAGATCAACTCTTTCCAGCCTTCTTGTCAGTCAGTTTCAGTTTACATGTACGAAAATCAGCAATTGTCCTGAGAGAAATTTATTGGCAGAAATACAGCTGAATATGGTGTTTCTGTGCGCTGTGTTTGTCCACCTGATGATCCATGATGGAGGATCTGCTGCTAACAAGTCCATAGCTCCTGTAGTGTGCTAGGCTGGGACAAAAAATACGATAAAAGCTATCTTGATGTCTGTTATCTTAATTTGATCTAGTAGGTCTTATTCCATCTCTCACTTTTGCCATTGAAAATATTTATTTAATCTGTAGTATGTTAGTGCTGATAAGAAAATCTTATGTCCTTTCAAGAAGTCAATGGACAGTAATAATGTAAAACTGACAGTTTTGCAGCAATTTGGGGTTTGAATTGTTTTATTTTTTGCTTGTTTTAAAATGTGGATTTAACTACGTAGCTATTTTTGACAGTATATGCTAGTACATAATAGATGCTAACTACAGAATGAGATGTTGTTGCTTTTGGGCTTTCAAGTATCCCTCCTTCAAGGAGCCAGGACAGGTGGAATATTCTGATGGACTATGTGAAACAGGTAAAACAAGTGAGAGAAAAAAATACTGTTTGCATTTGATAGATGGGTAGCCAGAGATGTACAGAGAGATGAAATGATTCATTACAGGGAATTTGTAGAAGTTCAGGAGTCAAATGCATTTGGAAGCATTAATAACAACATAGTCTGCATTATAGTAACTGTGTTTCAGTATTATTTATTTTTTCCAGAAAAAAAATCTATTAGATATGAAAGAAAAACCTCTATTCTTTGCATTGCTTTTTTGTTGTTTGATTTACTGTACTTCCTGATGCTGTGATAACTTACATGTGAGACTGATAGTGTAATGAAGACAGAGCTCGACCATCTGATAAGTTGTTAAGTTTCTTTATGGTTCCTTTTTTTTTGGTCTCTGCCATATCCATATTTTCTAGGTTTCCATGGTTATTGTTTTGCATAGTTTAGTGGATTTTTTTTGACTTCTTTGACCTCGTCTCAGAGACAGTTCTTTATTGAAAATACTTGTAGTTATGGTAAAAAAATGTGGTGGTGATGAGAGAAAGATCAGCTTCTACTTCTCTCCCTGGAGCAAACACTGGATAACAGAATCAGAAACATGCTTTTGCTGAGGCAGCTTTATATGTACTGCCATGGCTCAGGGAAATTAGTGTATCCTAGATTTACAACTTCACGTTAATCAGAGTGGTAGAAGTACAGAGTTTGAAGGCAGCCCTCTAATTTTTGACCAGTCTGTCCTGACCAGATCACAGCTTGCTAGACTACAGAGAAAACTTACTCATTTTCATTTATCTGTTTCCTCAAGCTAGTGACCTTAGGTTGCTTGTTTGTGAGAAGAGATGATTTTCTTAAAAGGTGCTCTGGAAAAGGATAAGGTAGTTCAGACTTCTCTGTTTTCCGTACGGTTATGTATAGCATGTCTAGTGTTCAATAAGATTTATTGCTCCCCTTCAGAGCTCTCTGAGGACATGTTGTCCCCTCTGCCTTTATAAAGGAATGTATCACTACAGTTACCATGCGTGAAGAAGGCTGTGACCTTGTGACGGCTGGACTGTTTGAAACAGGACTAGAAGATGCAAAATAATTCCTGAAAAAGATATATATCAAGGAAATAAGCCTTTCTTCCTCAACAACAGAGTAGCATTATGATGGAATAAATTATAAATGTTAAATTGACTTAAAACTCATTTCAGAAGGGGGAATCAGCCTGGTGATTCTTACTGTCAGACTCTCCAAATGGTGATTCCAGTCTAACTCTTGATAAATTGTGGGAACTGATCTCTATCTTTTCTTTCTCAGTTCTGTTGCTGATGATTTCAAATGTATTATTCATACTGCAGTGATAGGCAGCTATAGTGCTATAGAGTTCTATGAGAGAATAGTATTACTGCCTTGCATGGAGGTTCATTTCCCATCAGTTTGTCTCCTTTGCTGAGGATTGCCCTTCCTAGTTCAATAATTAAGCTATTGCTAGGCCAAACCTTCTGTTGAGCTTGGTGAACAGTTTAGGAAAAAGTTGTCTGATCTACCTTTGTTAATGTCTTATAGCAATCCAAAGAGAAGTCATTAAGTACTGTCTGCTGGCCTTCCATATCTGCAATGCAGATACTTACATGACTACGTCCAGAGCATGTGGCATGTCTGTATGTGCATTCTATGGGTGGTGACTAAAGGGTTTCTTTCCCTGACAGTTGTGAGCTGCATTTTTTAGTCCACCGGTGCATGCAAGGTTTTCATGACTTTCTACACAAACTTAGCCTTGGCCCTGACACAACTGACTTAACACAAGCGGCTTGTGTTCACATGTTGTTGATTTTAAGAGGACCACAGAGCTCTGTCAAGTTCCCTAATCTGCACTTTTGCAGCTTTGTTGTCCCCACAGGAAAATCTACTTACTGTTTGACTGCTATGGAAATACACAGACTCAAAATAGGAGCTGGTATGTGATTGATGTTCCCTCTCATTCTGGTTGTCCTCTTAATATATGCAGTGTTATTTATTTTGTTTTGTTTTGTTTTTTAATAATTTGGGCAGTTTTGACTGAAGTTTATCCTCAAGTACAATCAAAGAACTTCCTACAGTAAAACATGAAGCAAAATGTGCATCCTGCATATGCCTTTTGGAATTTGAAGGCAAAAGATAAAGCTCAATCTTATTGATGTAGCTCTGGCAACAGAAGCTGTTTTCCTGCAAAGAAGAGACCTGATAAGTCTTAGAAATAATGCTTATCTGTTGCTTCGGCAAGATGAAGTAATACTTTTGCCATTTCTTACACGGCAGCAGGATTTGCCCCTTCCATTTCAAATACCTTCATTCTTCCCATCTACCAGCTTTGTGGACAGAGCTGCTCAGGCTGTCTTAATTAAAGCAGTAAAAATCCCTTCTTCTCCATTGCTGGTTAGTGCTGCTTCTGTGTGCCTTAGTAGTGCATAGTGAGATGAGAGACAACTTTTGTTAAACTATAACTCACTTTAATAACAGGAACCCAGAGAAGGGCTTTGCAGCCTGACAGCAGCCCTTGAGCTGGGTTGTTGGACCTGTGTCACAAAGAGGAACAACACTTATAGTACAAATTATTTACTTATCGTGGTATTTGTGTGCCATCACAAAAAGTACGTGTGCATCAGGACTATGGAAATACCAGATAATTTTCCGTGTTTGACACTATTGATATGAGACCCAAAATCTTGGGGTTACCCATTTAACTTCAAAGAATTATTTTCACACTCAGAAAACTGTGAAGCCAAAGTCTAAATGCTTTAATTTCCCCAAACACTTAGAGAACATGCTCTTCAGCAGAAGACATACCACAGGAGTGAGTGCCTTCAAGTGTAAATGGCTATAGGAATTTCCTAAAACAGAGAAGTCTGTGATGTTTTGTGTGTCTCCCTTTTTTACCCTTAAAAGGTTTTCTTTTACTTGGCTCCAGGCTGTGCTTAGAATCCCTCCAATAATGGGTCAGTGCAAACCATGGTTACTGATGGGTGACTGTTCTGTGTGACTGAGAAGAAAAATCCACTTTCAGCAAAGTCAGAGGTGAATAAAGACCTGACAGATGTTCAAAGCATTTTGGTGACAGTACAGAGTGAGACAGGCTTTACCCCTAGTGCTGATACACAGCATTTTCCCCTCTTTTCCTCTTTCCATCTCACAGTGAGTCTGAGAAACACCACAGGATCTTTGCCCTTTCGTAAGCTTAAAAATATACAGCAGAAACTTGAATTTTCTTCTCTTAATATGAATCAGTAGCACACTGATTCATGACAAAGAAAAGAAAGGTCACCTTGACATCTGGAATCGGAGATGCTCCAGGAGGGAATAATCAAAAGTTTGTTAATATTTGGATGAGAAAAGGGAAGCAATGAACAAATTCTCTGAAAGCCAAAACCCTGTCTGGCTTTGGAAAAAATTGCTTTTTAGAGTCAGATGATCAACTGAACTAAGAAACTTAGTTTACCAATAAATGTATACTGTCAACATTACTGTGGTGAAATAATGAGAACTGTTCCTCCACTGTCAACTCTAATCAGCTTAAATACAAAAAACTCTACCAAGTAATAGACAAATCCCTAATGCTTGAAACTATAATGCTCAGCAACTGAGACACTTCCAAACAACTTGCTGGATGAGATCAAACCTTTTATAAAGTGCCAATGAATATTTGGGCATTAGAACAATAAAACTATTTAGAATTTATGTGCTTTAAAATTAACTGCATACCAAGGATGTCTTTCCTTGAAGTTCTAGGACTTTGTGTGTTTGGGGGGGGTGGAGGGATTGTTTTGTTTTGTTTTAGGATGTAATTGTCCAAAAGCCCTACAAAGCAAGGGAAATATTACTTATTTCACTTTTTGAACAAGAGACCAAAACACAGATAATATACCTAATGTATGAGTAGCTACACAGATAGGAAATTCTGAGTAGAAGTGATTTTTCTTAGGTTGTACAGTCATTCAGGGTAGATCCAAAAATGAATAGTTCAGTGATTCCAAGAATACTGCTTATTTATTCCTAAAACTGTAGAGTTCTTGTATACATGAAGGTTTCAGCTTTTGTTGGGAACAAAGGAGAATAAAAATGTAAGACTTGACTTTAAAAAAAAATGCATTTTTAGCCATTCAATTACAAGAGAAGGCTTGACATTTTCTGGAAGTATTAAAATTGCAAATCGAACAGAGAAAGAGTTTGTCTAGTTGTATTTTACTTAAGGCCTGCAATATTTGGTATTTTGAATATTTGGTATCAGATCCATGGACAATGAGCAGATGGTGTGCATAACAATGACTGAAAAAGTTTAAAGCAAAAGTCTACCCAGCCCAGTGGAGAATGTCTGTAAGACAAGAGTATGAGAAAATGGTAAGGTGGTATTTTCCAGTTTCCAGCAATCCACATCTCAGAGGCTCTCTCAAAGATTTCAAAACACTCTTTGATCCTAGGAATTCTGACCAGGAGGAGGATCTCACACACTGCAATCTCAAAGTTTTGTATTAATGCTAGTTTTGTGTTCTACTCATTTCACTTTTTTACTAATGTTGCCTTTTTTCAGTGGAGGATTTCTGCCAAGGGATTAAAGGTCACAGTAGTTTTCCCATCCAGATGCAGAAGCTTTGGAATAAAGGCGAGTGCCCGTAATAGTGTTCAGGTTATGTTGTAGTTTGAACTAATTGATTAACTAACAGTTAACTAATAGTTTCCATTTTTACTGCAGATGATCACAAATATTTGTCTCTGTCCTGAGTCATAGGAACAAGAGAGCCTGGAGTGAGTAACTCAAAGACAGTGGTGCAGTAATTTACTTTCTGAGAAATCAACAATAGCAACAAAAGATTAAAAAAAAAAAAAAAGAAAAAGAAAAAGAAACTTGTTAACACAAAGTAGTTAGAGTTACTCATTGATATGGAAGTTTGTCATCAGCATTATGATAAAGATTTCATTTTGTATATTCCATGCCTTGTGCAAACAGTTGAGTTGCAGGGAACTGAGGATTTCCCTTTGAAGGAGCAACTGCCTGCCCATGAGCTGTGAAGCTTTATGGTAAAATAAGTGATGATAGAAGTGTTCAAGCTGAAAATTTGTGTAGCCTTCAGCTGAAATGAAGAAATTGCTTATTATCTCTCCTGTCATCTACCGGAGCTGATCCTAGCATGCCTTCTAGTACGAGATCTCAGCTGTTAACACACACAACTTCTTTTCCTGCCTTAACAGTTCCTCTTTAAGTATTTCTTTCAGTACTGAATTTAGCAGGTTAAATTCTACTGGGAATTCTACTGTAAGTTACTTTGTAAAAGTACTCTCGCAGATGTTTCTGCATGGTGGGCACAGGAAAGCAGACCTTTTCACCTCCTAATGTGGTAGCATTCAAATAGTTCTCTAAATAGCTCCATTGTAAAGATGAAAATATTTTCACTGAAGGTCGTGAGTACATCATGGTAAGGATCTCGACACTCTGGCCCTGATCGTAATGCTTGAGGATGTACAGTCAGTGCATTCGCTGTGTTTATAATACAGAGCTGGTATTACAATGCTTTCTATGATTATAACTACCTTTTAAAACAGAATTTTGTCAGCATTATGGTATAGTCATAAGTGGTAAACAAGCCTGCTAAAGACACCCTGCAGGCAGTCCCTGTCTTTCATAATCCCTTAGAACCCAGCTGTATCATCAGCAATGCCATGGCCCATGGCAAATCAGATGTGTGCACTATGCAGGAAGATGTGGGCACCTGACTCTCTGGAGAGGGATGAGAGGAGATGCAGCAATCAAAATCAGCATCTATAAAACCTCCCAGAATGCAGCTTGTTATATGCCCTTTCACCCTTGTTCTGTTATTTCCTGGATGATAGAGCAGTGTTTTGCAGACAAATAGAAAAGGATAGGATAGAAACATCAATATATCAGAGCAACTATGCAGCTTACAGAGTAGTGCTTAGTAACTATGCAGACCAAAAGGGGCATAGAAGTAAAGGGACATTAAATCAATAGCAAGTCCAAATTTTACTTTAACTCAGTAAGATCTGAGAAGAGTCTAAGATCTATAAAGTCATCCTTAGGGTTCCATATTTTAGTAACAAAAAAAGTGTATAATTTGCTCTTTTCTTAGGAACAGTGAGCAAGTTCTCTCTTGCATAAGCCTTTCATTATCATGTATACAAAAACAAAATGATATTAAATCAGAATAATTAAAAAAAATTACCTTGACAGTAGGGTAAATGAATAAGATATTGAAGATCAAGTTTAACAGTTATAGATTAGTTTTACTATGTTTTTCAATTGTCTGTTTCATGAAAATTCATATAAAAACATATTTTTATTTTTATAGGATTTTTCCTCAAATAAAATGACAGTAATATTTTTCTCTTGTTTAGATCTTGGTTATACTTGGCTGCCATGTATCTCCAGTATTTCCTCAGCCAGGTCTATTTTAATGTGGCTTAGCTTTAAATCCACCAACTAAGACTCAAAAGCTGTGAACTTCTCTCACTATATCCTGTTCCTTGGACTGAAGTTTTGCTTTGTAACCTATATGTCAGAAAATGAACAAGATGTAAGAAGTTTGTCTTTACATGTGATTTTCTGCTAAGCAAAATGGGCATGATTTTCTTTTAAAACTTTCTGTAGTTAATCTCTGGTGCCTGGAGACAGACAAAGAATTGAGTGTTAAGACTACCAGCTGCAGACTCCAGCTGCTAACTCAACCAACTGAACTCAGCTGCCTCCAACAGATTGTTCTGTTTTAGCATCTCATCTTTAATGGTCCACCTCCTCTCCCAGACGAGGGACAAGCATCAGCTGTAAAATCATGTAGCGGTACGTAAAGATACCTGTTAAATTTTCCATCTGCTTACCACATTTGAACGCCACGCATTTCCTTGTTACTAACACAATTACTGTCCCAAGAAAGACAGTCATGGAGGATCCAGTTGAAAGTTTTAGTTATTGTTGAACATCTGCATTTTGAATAAGCTTTTCTTATTTATAAAAAAATTTGAGACAATACAGAAGCAAAAATATCCATAAACCTTGTCTTTTAACTTTGATCATCTTGAAGGAAGAACAAAGGCTTGAAGAAGTTTTAAAATCTCAGTGCAATATTTGCTTCCATCAAGATTATCAAAAATTATTAATGATTTTGGCACTTCAGTGATAATTAGCAAATACCAAACTTGAGAGATTCTTTGAAGACTCTGTTCTAGTTAGATTCCCGGGGGCCAAAGCATCCAGTTTGGCAAGCCAGCACAAATTCATACACACACACACAAACACTCTGCAGTAGCAAGCAGTTTATTAGCAGATACTTACAAACAGACCGACCCGATGGTAATCTCGAGAAGGACCACCTCAATGCTTGTCCCGATCGTCTGCATGGCGAGAGAGAGAGTCGGCAGGAACAATCTTTTCGGGCGTCCCCGAGGAGGCAACGTGGTCCTCTGTTGTGTAGCAGCCTCTCCCTCCTTCGGAAAACTCCGGCATTTATGATTACTTGCGATAGGCAGGAGTCCTGGCACCTGGGGCCAGCAAGTGCAGGGAGTCTAGCCCAACTCCGCCCCGGTTGCATAACCGGGCTATGATACTGCGCACACGTGCAGACTTATTTCGGGGGCCACACTTGACTTTGGGGGTTGCTATTTCATTACTCTTCAGCTTCTGACCTTCATGCTGACTGCTTCTCATGGTGATTCTGTGGCTGGAAGCCACCGAATCTATATGTGACCAACCGCTGTTCTTTCTCACAGATTTCCAAGACCTTGTTAGTTACTTATTTGTATCCCACTTAACACAGTGGTATTGTTCTAGGCACTAAAAAGTTACAGCGCTAGACTATTCTCACCAAGTATCAGGTAGTACAGATACAAAAAGTTACAACACGGACCATTCCCATCAAGTATCATGTAGTACAGATACAGACTCCTGCATGCTTGGAGTGTACAAGAGACAGCAATGGTACAGGGCAATGGAAAGTCTCTGAATCCAAGCCCACATTTTTAGTGACAAGAAAACTGATTGTCCTAGGGCACCACATTAGTTCTCAATGAGACATACAGTTTTGCAAAAACTTGAAGTAATGGAAAGCATTAGTAAAACTGCTATGGTTAACTAACTAGCAATAAATACTAGCAAAAGAACATTAAGCAAAGTTAGGGTTGATAAGAGCAGTTAACAAAACAAAGAATAGCAAAGGACAGATAAAGGTAGATTATACTCCAGTTTATGACAGCTGAAATCAATCTTTTATTTTCCCAGAAAGATCTAACCAATCCTGTGAATTAAGTGTCACTGCAAGGAAGGGGACAATTAGCTTGCATAACATTTGCTTTACTTTAGCAATTAGATATTGAGTGTTAATTTTTTTATCTGCCTTACTTTGAATCGGTTGGCCAAAACAATATTTTTATGGTGTCCTCACATGATATTTTTTCATGTAGTCCTTCCTGAGCTGTGTGACTGCATTATGGCAGCCCTCAGGATCATCTGTCATGATAACATAGGAATGACTGTGGTCACCAGGCAGACTTTCAAAAAAATGTATGTATTTTCAGCAGATTCATCATCACTGAATCGTTTTCTCTGACTTACTTTCATAATAATGTCAGTTACACTATCTCAGTTAATCTCCTGGTTTGTAGAAGATCTTTTTGTTTGTTTTTTTTAGGAATCAACACAAATGAAGAACACAGTGTACAAAGAATTTCCTCTATCTAATCATTGCTATTTATCCCTTTTGATTTTAGATTACAAAATTGTGATATTTACATACTAGAAACTACTTTTGTAGTGCTTAGGGTGCAGGTGATAAATGCATAAATAATTGACTAGAAATAGGAAAAGAAGGGGAGGAATAAAGGGACAAATTCTTACAATATGCAGTAGAAGAAAGTTAGCAGTGGAATTCCTGCAGCAGTCCTTGCTGGTACTTAGACTGTTTAGCATATTCATAAGTGAGCTGGAAAAAGGGTGAGCAATGAGGTGATAAAGTTTGCTAATCTTATGAAGTAATCATCCCAAAAAATCCCTCTTATCCCAAAGAGTTAATGTTAGAACTGGAAAAGTGTCAAAGGGGGCAGCAATGGTGAATAACAGTGTGGAAATATTAGCGAGAGAGCAGTTGGCTTAGACACTTCTGCATAGAAGAGAGGTGAGCTGATAAAGAGTGAAAGACATGAGTGGTGTGGACAGGGTTTGACTGTTTACTGCTTTTTCCCCACACAAAATCTAGCCAGGGAGAGCCATTTTTTAAAAGAAAGAGTGGGAAATGGTCTTTTCACAGAGGCTGGCAGAAGAACTTCACATGGATTTAAGGATTTATTTCCCTTCTTGAGCAGGAAATTATCAGAGGCAAGAAAAGAGTTAGAAAAAGTATCGTGTTGAGTACTGGGCTAGATGGACCTTAGGCCTGAACAAGTACAATTGTTTTTACACTACTTTTGTAGTAAATCTGCTTAATCTTTAACAAGTCCTTTGGACGTAATGCATTTTCCTTCTAGATAAGGGCTCTGACAAACAGACAGAAAAGAACTGAAGTCACAAACCCCAAACTGTTGCCCTTCTGAGTGACCTACCATATCCCGCTGACAGATGTTGCCTTCCTTCGAGGCTTGGAGGGCTGCTCTGCTTGTGAATCAGCTCCCAAACTGCTGTGCATTTCAGCATGTTACTGTAAAACAGCTCTGATTTCAGTTTTTGAAATAAATCAGACATACTTACCAAAATAGTAGTAATGTGAGAAGAGGGTATGGAAGGTTAAAGCAGTAAGAGCCAACTGTTCTGCTGTTCATTGTGGCATGCCTGCCCGAGCTGTAAGTTGCAGGGAAGCCAGACATGTTTGTGGGTGCTAAGCTGAAAATCTCCAGTATGTTCAGTATTATACAGTAGTGTAATAGACCTTTTGAGTTATGAATGTAGTTATTCATCCTGAAATATGCATTGAGCATTTCAGCTTCATGAACCATAGCTAAAGAACAGGTTGGCAGGCTGGCCTCTTCACTGTCATGGAGATCTAATGTTTTAAGATACATCAAACTGTGAATCCGTGGGGTGAGAGCAGGCTTAAAGAGCCTGCTGTTGGCACTGTCCTCAGGATTTTAGAAGTTGTTTTTGGAAAACAAAAATATAAACAACTTCATTATGAGTAAGCAGAAGGAAAATAACAAATCCATTCTCTTTATGATTTCTTTATGCTTTTTGTTCCTTGGAAGTAAGGGCTAGATTGAGCCCAGCACCTAAAGATACTCTTAAAATGCAAAAATTAAATCCTTTTGAAACATTGTTCTGTGACAAAGAATAAATGAATCTTTGATAGTTTGAGCTTCCCATCCAGTTCCTAGTTGTTTTTTCTTTTTCTTCTTCAAAAACAATCAGCTGCTCTCACTCCAGATGCTAGTAGCTCATCTTTCCTCTAAAGTGCAGAAATGTCTGAGATGCAGGTGCTTTTCATCTTATGCAGTACATTTGTACTCAGATCTTAAATTCAAAAACTTAATGCTTGGAAACATGAAAGAGCTGGTGAGTAGGACCTGTGTGACTGCGTGCCTTCTGAGGGATGTTTAATGATATTTAATGAGCCAAGACCAGATTCACCCATTGTCCAGCTTTGTAGAAGGAAAAATATAATTGTCCAAATACCTGTACAGCTGCCAATTCTTACTTGTTTTGCACTGTTCTATCTATCCTTTAAAATTCTAGCTTCCTTCTGGTCTTTGTTAGTTACCAGGTGACCATATACATCCCCATAAACCTAAGAGCAATGCGCTGTTATACTCCATATGACAGTGGCAGAGATCAGGTAAACTTATGTCTGAATATAAACCTATAGGTATAGCAGTCTCTGTTCTACTTAAAAGTAGATCTTTAACTGTATTGATGAACAGGAGTAATCATCCTTGCTAACATGAAAATTGCATGTGTTCTTACTGTAGATGTCTCAAGCTATGTTACAAGACCTGTAAGTGACGCTTCTGTTTAAATTATCAGAAGTGTATAATTTTATTATTGCATAATAAAAACAATGTAGGGATCTAACTATTATTTCTATTTCAGGTATTAGGAGAAGGGAAAGGTAACAGTAGGAGGTACGCACTGTGTGCCTGAGGAGTGGAGTAGAGGTAAATACTGGTTTTCTGGTATACCAAAAAAAAAAAAAAAAAAAAAAAAAAAATTATTAACTTGATACTTGATACATAAATTTTCATTTAGTTGAAACAAAAGTACTACTTTTTCCCTGGTAAGTGCATTTGATTGCTGTCTCACCAGAATGGCTAGGCATTTATAAATCTTCTGAAGTTACTAAGAGGTAAGTTTCGTAGCAAGTACACATGAGGTAAAATAAGAACTCTCTTCTGCTTTCCCCCAAAACAAGGAGCAGATCAGCTGCTGTTAAGGTCATTGAGAAGATGTCTTTCAGAACAAGTCATTTCTGATAGTCCATTTTTATCAAGAAATGTTGACTCTGGCTGGG
The DNA here is from genome assembly GCF_028389875.1 of Rhea pennata. Lineage (NCBI taxonomy): Eukaryota > Metazoa > Chordata > Aves > Rheiformes > Rheidae > Rhea > Rhea pennata. Next base: position 3,767,190 of record NC_084702.1, on the reverse strand, counting down.
ATACTAAACCTCTAAAATTGTCCTGTCTTCTATTGAAGTAATATCTATTCTGTAAAGAAAAATATTTTATGTTTTTGTGTTTGCTTTCCTTCAAGATTTTAGGATTATCTTTGCATCTACAAAAATGTATTTATTGAGTGTTTTCTTGTTTTTTTCTATGTGAAATAAAAATAATTCCTGTAAAATCGGTGGCTTATAGGAAAAGAAATGAATGTTAAGTAATCTTTTTTTGATTTATTTTCCTTTCACTTCTCTGATATTCAGTAGGCATTGAATGGGAAAATAGAATATGTTTCTAGGCGGTTTTCAAGACTCAAGGAAGGTTCAAGCAGCTGAAGTTATTGTAATGTGGAATTCTTCTTTACACAATGGTTAAATGGCATTTTTATAATATGACTCACATTCTGCTATTGCCCATGACTAGGCAGGCAAATCTGAGGTGTTGCTGCTAAAGGTAGTGTTCAAGACTGTCAGAAATTTGATATTCCAAACAGGGGTGAGTGGGAGCTGGAGAATGGATTCTGAGTGAGGGAAAGGCAAAGAAAATATTAACCCTGTTAAAGCACTATTAAAGATAAAATTTTACTCTACTGAAGGTAGATAAGGTATCTCTTTCACAGCTGAATTTGGAAATGTAGGAGCTCAACTTTTTTTGTCTGATTATCTTAAAATATTCCTTTTATTTGTTCTCTTTGAAAACTTCTCCTACAGAACATTTGTTCTATAGAACATTTGATTTTTATTGACTCATTTTCATGAAAAAGGATCTTTTAATTAGCCCTAGATGATACAAAAATAATTGATTAAGATAAAGTTAATACATCTTTGGAAATAATTTCCATAATTGTCCTTTGCTAGTGACATTAAAATAATATTATATTGCATAGATTCATGATGCTTTAAAAGAAGATGATCTTGCTCACTGATTTCCAGACCCATTTTCAATGAGATCATTGGTAAAATTTCTTTTGATTTCAAGGTACCAGTTGTAACCCTTAGTATTTGAAGAGATAGACCTTACCTATTTATAACAAATTGGTAAAATCTTTTAAAATCATACTAGCTACTTTGTGTGGGCAATAGTAGGTTTGAAGGGCCTTTTAAATTGAAAGATAGTTGCCCTACTTTACAAATACTTTATAAACAACGAGCATGTGTGTATGCATATGGACATGTGAAATTAAAATTATCAAATCTGTTTAATATGACTAATTTCCTGCTTTGGAATTAGGCTGAATTTAGAACACCTTAAGCAATGGTAGCTTTTACAGAGACTTCACAGCATTAGTGGGTGTGGGTGTGTTTGCATGTGTGCATGTATCTGTCTGAGATAAATCTGAAATCTCTTGGAAAAGGCTGTCATCTGTGACAGTAAAATCCAGTGTAGCCTGGTTCCAGTTCCAGAACGTTTTTAAAGTGGGTTTTCTTTCATCAGATGAGTCTTTCACTACAGAATGCAGGAGCAGTCCTAGGAGCAGGGCTTTATCCACTAAGCCAGCCAGTCACACTACCTCTTCTGCTGTCTTTCTGATGTGAGCCTTTGCCTTCAGCATGGTGGTTTCCAGAGGTGGCGTGAAGCATGCAGCAGTATAGACAGCTGATTAGGAGTACTTCCCTGCAAGACAGCAGAAAGAGCTTTGAGTCTCCTTAGCTGTGGAGGTCCTAAAGCACTCAAGCCTCTTACTGCCAAATTAACTGGATAATGATATACAAGATAGACAGTATTACCTTCTCTGATTCTATTTTGAGATGAAAACAGTCACCACTGCCAGCCTCAGGAAGGTTGGGAATTATGCTCAGTTTTTCGAACATGAGTTGGTGTTTACATGGCAGGGAAGCGTGGACATCCTCCCTTTGGGCACTTCTGAGAAGCAAGAGAAGCAAAACTTAAGGTGACCAAGATTCTCCTATCCTGACTAGAGGAAGGGCAAGTGAAAACATAGTCGCTCAAGTAGCAGTTAGTAAATTTCAAAGAGTGAATCTGGCTTAGCGCTCAGATATTTGAAAACATGAAAGTTTGGGGGGAGGGAGAGAGGGTTCTTTTTTCTTCAGTTGAAGGATTCATTCGATTTTATAACATCTTCAAGTGTCTTAAAAGCAGAGTAGTTAAAAGTGTCTGGTTTTTTACATCAGATCTGAGGTTAAAAAAGAAAAGTAGTTAAACAGGTAAAAGCACATTTAAAACTCTTGAGTGGCTCTTGCCTGTGAAACTGCAGATTTCTCTGCTGGGAAGCTGGGTTGTGTTCTCAGCTGCACTGTTGTAAATCATGGTTCACTCAAAATCAGGGACTTGGATTATGTTCTTCTTTTCACTTAGTAAAGCCTGGATTAACTCCCCGTCTACCACACAGCTTCCTTGGCATACTATTTTGTAACAGTCTTTCTATGGCACATGAAAGAGTTACATTTTGTTAGAAAAAATCACAATTCTTTAAACCTTTTAAATCACCGTTTCAAGTAACTATCAATAAATACTTAAGACATGCTTATGCACTTACAAGATACCTACCTCAGCACAGAAATGAAAGGGTCAGAAAATGACTTACATTGGGTGGAAGCAAGGGATGTGATCTGAGGTGTTAGAACTGTCTGAACATTTCTCTTAATGACACATTAAAAAGGAACTTAACACAGTGAGCATCTGAAGAGCAAACATTCATTGTTTTTCTTTGAAATATTTTCCTTCTGTTCTGTTGTCTTCTTTGAATTGCTTTTGTGCTATTAACCATTAGCATTTTGTGCTATTAACCATTCAAATAAGTTACCTGTTAATGTTAAGTGAGTTTCTGCATGTGTAATACCTCAGTTTTTCAGTTAATTACTAGAATTTCTGAACTGTAACCAGGGTACAGCTGTCTGAATACATCTGCAAGTATTTAATGCTGCATACTGCTTCCCATATTGTTTCATACTGCTGCTTCTCACATCTGCCTCAGATAAATCCAAGAGGGCCTCTTGGAACAGCGTTTTTTTTCCAGTATGTCTATGCAATTAATAGGTAGCCATTCCTGAAAGTGTCAAAAGCTAATAATAAAAAAATTAAAAATGGATGATACACTCAGAATGAAAGGCTGAAGCCATGATATTGTCCACAGATTGTTGTGTAGTGATAAATATTGTAGGAACGTAGTTATAGAACCTATATCAGGTGAGGAGGAGCAGAGTTTTTCCCTCAGTATTTTTGCCGAACTTCAGTGTTAGTACATTCTGCTTTCTTACGTTCACTCTGCAGGTTAATAAACTCTTTTCCTATCCTAAGCTTTCCCTTGCTATACTGCCAGATGGCTGCTGTATTCTGACCTTAGAAATGACTGCATTTATACTTGCCTGTAATTGAGCCATTACTAAGGCAGGGGAAGGTGTAAATTATTCTAATGGATTCCAGGCCTATTTTAAACTATCTGTATATTAGTGCCATATAAAGATGAGAGCACCACCAAATTCCCTTTTGCTACTACAGAGAAGATGAAACTTCCAAGGCAAATGGTTGTGTACTATCAGTTGCAGTGTCAGACAAACACAACTTCACTGCTTTTTGTGGCATCCAGTTTCCGTATTGGCCTGAAGGCTCACAGCTCAATCCTAGTGGGTTTATCTGCCTGATTATTGTGTGGGACAAAACTAGTGCCACTAGGAACATGGAGCAAAAGAATGCTCCCTGCACTATTTCTTTTCTGTTCCTCTGCAGCAACAGATTCAAAATTAATAAGTAACATGGGGTCAAGTTATAGTCATTATAAGTTTATTTAAAATCCAAAGGGAATGGCTTTTGCAGCCAGAAGTGTTTAGGTCCTCCGTCCTATGATTTCAGGGAGCATCAAGTCAGGTTCTTAGCATTCTTACATGCCCAGTATTTGCATGTCTCAAAGCTACCTCTTCTGATTAAGTTACTAATTAAATGGCAAAATGAGTACTTTTATTAAAAATCTGTCAGAAGACCTGCCTTTATCCAATCAGGGGTAACACTGGCTCTGACCGAAAAATAACAGCTTGTTGATGGCAGCCTTACTTGAAAAGGGGAAAAGGACATCATTTGACTAGGAAGCCTTATAATCTTAGAGTGTTTTCTTTTTCTGTTTTCTTCTTTCCTTTCTTCAAATGATGTGAAAACAGAGAGGAGAGCAGTATCCGTGCAATTTAAGTACCTGGTGATCTAGTTATTCCTGACCCATTTACAACTGTCAGCTTATTTAGGTGAGGAACAAAGTCCTATAAAACTGAGATTGTTTTCATTGGCACATTTGACACTTCCTTGAATAGCACACTGACATTGTGTTAAGGCTTGGCAAAGGATAGGTATTTTTTTCAGAAAAGGTTATAGTCATATCTGATGGCCTCTTTTTGTATTTTGTGCTTGAGGCAGGGGTAGGAGAAGAATGAGGGCAGAGGGAGAGCAGAGGAGGAAGGGCTTGATTCAGTATGTTCTCGATGCTTTCAGATGTTGGTAGCCCAGTTTCCTTACTCCTTACCTGAGACGTTTCCTCGTTTCCTAGTTTCCTAGTTTGTCTGTGGTTTTTTTTTTTTTTTTTTTTTTTTTTTTTTTTTTAAGCTACATTGCACTGATATATTCTCAGTTCTTTTCTCCCAAAGGGAAAGGGAGTTTCTCTCTTTGTTTCCATGCATGCATTTTCTAAAAAATATGGATGATATCTGTGGCCTGTTAAAGGATTTTCACAAGTGCAGTGCTATTTCTATGGACAATTGCCAAGGGGCTTGCTAGTCTCCCTTGGGTAAAGGAAATATGGACCCTAAAAATTCGGAAGCATGATGGGAAGGTCAAAAATGTTTGTGTATCTGACATCACAGAAGAGTTTACTGGGGCTTCATTTTCATTGCATGTTACAAGCAGCAGTGTAAGCTAGTCAAGAAGCATGTGTATATATGAGGGGTTCCTGGGGAATCAAGAGAAAATAATTCTGATTTTTTGCCTACCTCTCTGATTGCTTGTAATCTACTTTCTGGGACCATATTCTTTTTGACTTTTTTACCTAAAAATAATGAATGAAACGGTTGAGAGGAAGCACTATCATGACTTTACTTCTCTTTTCTCCCAAAGCTGTGGAACTGACATGCTTCAAGAGATGTATTGATGGGAGTATGTATATATGAATTGTAGGTCTTGACATGAGGAGACTCAGTATGGTTGTTCTTTCAATGAAACAACTTTTTACCTGTCTTACTCATCCCAGAGCCTTAGTTAGCCCCCTTCACCCACCTATTTTTGCATCTTTACTCTCTTAGTTTCTCTCTTAGTAAACTATTTTTATGGGATTAGACAAAGAGCGGTTGTTGTTTCAGACAGAACCTCTTTGACCATGGCATTAAAATATCTCTGTGGTTTAAACTAACAGACTCACAGAGCCACTGACTTTGTTAGCACTGTGTGATATGTCTATTTGATAACAGATCAATGAGATTTGTCAGTCAGACACAGGAGGAGAACAGCTGTTAGCAAATTAAAGTGGTGTAAGGAATGAAGTCTATAACTTGTATGGATCTATGGAATAAGTCTGTTTTGGAAAAGGGGAAAATCCCTCTGTTTTCCCTTAATGTGGTAGAAAGTCTTAAAATAAAGCGTTTGCCTCAGCTTTCCCAAAACAGTATCTGATTTTACATCTAGTGAAGTGGAAGGATGAAGGAGGAGAAGCCTTAGTTTTTATTACAAGTTGCTGAATGGAAGACTCTCCCAGTAGCAAAAAGGGCTCAGGAGTGTGGGTAGGTGAGAGGGAATATAAAACAAAGTGATTGCCCTTTCATGTTCTTCTGGTGCATCTGTTACCAAGGTATGCTGGTGCAGCTTTTCTACAGGTGGAGGAGAAGGAACCACCTCCTTATAGCCTTCTGTTAACACTGTCAAGTACAGCTTGTACTCCAGAGTGGTGTGAGTATAGTCACATGCTGTGCGAACATTTTCTTCTCTTCCAGATTTGCTGTGTCTGCTGCTATACCCATCGGTTTCCCACTGAATTGCTTCAGAATTGCACATATAACACTGAGGTAGAGGAGCTTGTACTGTGTGCCTGGAATGCCTGAGAGCTGTTTGCGTAACTTGGCATGTTCTTAGGACATAATCAGGAGCTGTTCTGAACTCCAGATTGGCAGAAAGGATCCTTCTGTCACTCCTCTGTCATACAGCAGTACTGGGACTCAGCCTGCAGCTGCATTAGAGCAAATTCACTTATCCAGAAATACTTCTTTAACAGCTGGCAGCTAGCTCAAAAATTCTACCATCATCTTTGTATTTCTTTGCCTTTTAATGGCTGTAACTCAGAAATCTAAGTTGGTATTTTTAAACATTTATTTTTGCTACAGTATCATTCTGCTGATATTTAGACAGTCCTATTCTTGGAAATTTATTTCATTTTGAAAAATAATTCAAAATGTAAATAAGTATTTGGACTTTTTTTCTCTTCCACCACTTTATTTATTTATTTAACCACAAAGTTCCAGGACAGAAAGTATCAAATTTGGGCTTCATGTCAAAAGTGGATTTTGAAGAGTTGAAGGCAAAGGGAGTAGGAAGGAATGAGAAAAGACTCTACCAAGTCAGGGACCTAATTCTAACCTTGCCAGTTCACAGGAATCACTGGTAATGATTACATTATCTGCTTGATTTACATATGACAATAGCAATTGCAGTGAGAACAAAACATTAGGCCAAATTCTGACCATAGAACGTAAATCCAGAACAATTTCACTCTGATTTTTTAAATTCTGATGCCATAACCTTGAATTCAATCCATTGTAACAGTAGAATATTTAAAATGATGGCACTTCAGAACAGTGTTCCTACCATCTTCCCTGTCTAATTTTGAGTACAAAGAGCAGCAGCAGTGTATGTTTAAATTATTGCTACAGTCCTCTCTGTATGCTTCACCTGTAGATTGAGGTTGACCACTAGACCACATCAGATCACTAATCCACTGCACAAGTTATCAATTATTTTCTACAGTAGAAGCAGACACATTTTAGCTATTTAAGACTCCATGTCAGTTGGCAAACAACCTTGCAAAAAGGAGAGAGTAATCAGAGTCATTTGATATGAAAATGGATTTTGAAGTGCCCGCTGATAACTCTGTGATAGCAACGCTGTTTCACTGTTCACTTAAGAATCAAACTAAATGAAATAGAGATAGCTTTGCAAGGCTGGAGAATTTCCACAATGCTGAACAAAGCTATACAGTTCATGTGAAAATTAAATGCACGTAAGGAACAGTGGGAACACTGTAAATTTATGTGCCTTAGGCTGTTTTGCATTGGCTTTTTATTTTTCAGCAGTTATTTACATGTCCTCAAACTGAATGCACAACACATCTAAAAACCTTTCAGGCTTCACGCACAGCAAGAACAGTGTTCTATGCCCTTTGCTCTTTTAATACCCATAACTGTGGGTCTTAAAACCATGGGAACAGGAGCTCCAAAGAGGTAAAGGATTAATTTCCCTTTGTCAGTGTAATTTATTCAGCTTATTTGTACTGGAGTACAAGTTCTTCATTTATTTGCGGAGTGTGGTAACAATCACAAGTCACTGAGCCCAGTGGAAGTGAAGCTAATTATTCTCCATTTTGGGATATGTCTGATCTGGATCAGAAAATACAGTACCATAGAGAATTTGTTTCTTAGTTCTGTGAACTAGCTTCCCTCCTTGCTTCCCTCCTCTTTTAAGACTTAGAAAATTTATTCACTGTATTTTTAAACTTTACAAATTTTACTTTTACAAAAATGTAAAGCAGGCAGCTGCTGTTATCATTCCTGAGTTCAGTCACACTCTGCTGGCTGAAACAGGCAGCCAGATCCTCCTGGCTAACAGGCACCTAAATGAGGTTTGTGTTATATTTTTTAACCTACTGTATTTATTTTGCCATGGGAAATAACAACAATAACTTTCAGTAATCCAGGGGGGTGACTAAATTTTTTTTTTTTTTTTTGGGGGGGGGAGGGGAGTTGGTTTGTATATTGCCAGGACAGTTGCACCTCTTGTTGCTTCCCGTACTTAGAGATGCCTCAGTTCAAAGCTTGAGTGTCTAGACCTGCTCCTCTGTGACCTTAGATTTTCACCTGTTGCATTGAGATCAACTAATTTCTAAAAATGGATGTGACAGTCAAAAGTGAACAATTTTCAAGGAGATGGAGAAACTGTGATTTGATAGATCCAGATCTCCAGTCCCTAATTTGTGCCTTGGGAGGAAGAAGGGCTGCACTGCAGATTTTTAAGACATCTTTAAAACTGCTTGAAATTACATCATAAGAATTTGCTGCCAATGAACACAGTACAGACAATAAAAATAAGGTGTGTAGCCGCTTCCCTACTGTGTCCTCACCTCAGCAATGGCCAATGTAGGTGCAATTCAAGGTACAATAAGCAACTCTTCAGCACAAACAAGCGGGAAGAAAGCATCCTGCCCTCCAGTCTTATCCATCCTTCTCAGTTTCTACATCTTCTGTATCATGTGTGGTGATCTGAATTTCAAGAATTAACTGTATAATAGTTCTGCCTTTTCCCATGGACTTCGTGACTACTCAGTAGATGCGTGAGAGAAAGACCATCAGACCTATTTGGTGGCTGTGTTTTGCCTTTATTTAATACACCCAGACTTTTAATCCAAGGTTTATTGCAGCCTGGAATCTGCAAGAGTTCTGTGTATACGAGTTTTGTACTGTGTATATGCTATCACGTCTACATTTTAAAAAGTTATTTCATTTTACTTTGAGGAGTTCTTCCAGATAACTGACAAAAGATTTGGATTAACTGGGCCAGAACATAGTTTTTCCTTAGGCCCACACATAGATGCAGTCAGAACGGGGTGCCTCTGAATGGTCTGACCAGTGTCAGGGTAGGTCTGAGCATCTGATACACTTCCCTACTTGTATGTTTGTAACTTGTGTGTTAACAGACACAGTGACATTCATGTCAGCAGTGTCTGTGCGTGGTAATTACTTGCCCAGATAAAGGGGCATGTGTATGCTGGTGGGATGTGAACTGATTACGGCTGTGATGGATAGCTAATGTATTCTGTAATCAAAGCTCTGATTTCAGTGTGGAAATTCTTGCTGTATGTCCTCAAATCTCCCTGAGTGAAACTATACCCAATTTTACACAAATTTACCCCTTTATTCACCAGTCTCCAATGGGTATTAAGCAGTTTTTGAGAGAGGATTAAGATTTGAAAATCAGAATGTTTGTGAGAATGCTGATTTATTATCTTCATCTTCTTCCTGCAAATAATAAATATATTTCTTGCTGCGAGTATGAGCTAGGTTTCTGGAGGCCATGACACCATTAACAGTGAAACTCATTTTTATAGGAGCGGTGCCTATAGTTTGAGATATTTTTGGTTTTCTGAGCCCCTGAGTTGCAGTTGTGTCACATTTTCAAGCTCTTTTTCTCCTGCAGTTATTATGGCTAGGAATTTTACTAAAATGATAGTTAGAATCATAGAATCATAGAATCAGTAAGGTTGGAAGGGACCTCTGGAGATCATGTAGTGCAACCTCTCTGCTCAGAAGGGTCACCTAGAGCATGTTAGATAGGGTTGCATCCCGGTGCGCCTTGAATATCTCCAGAGAAGAAGACTCCACAACCTCTCTGGAGTTAAGATCTTCATGTTTACGTCTGACAAAGGAGCTAACCGTTTAAGAATGTACCAAGCAGTTTGAGATTGGTGATGAACTTGAGAGTGCTGGTAGTGCTGCAAGTGTAACACGAAGCTAGTTTCCTTGCCATCCACAACTGGATCACACCAGACTCTAGTTTTGTGACTTTGTGTGAGTGTTGATGGATCGTAGCTAGGGAGATTTGGTGGGCTGAACACAACTATCTCTGAGAGAGGGGAACAGTTAAAACTGTGCTTAATGGGAAGACAGCTGTAACAGTTTTCCCAGTTAGGGTGTTTTTAGTTTCTTCATTGAGCTACTGGTGAGTATCCTACTTCACCAGATATTTTAAATGGTGGGTTTTTTTTTCTTTAAATGTCATTATTTAATTTTGCTATCACAAATCAATTGGTAGTCAGTACCCCTTCTACAAGCACGTGGAATGGAAGCAACTGCTGTCCTGTGAGCCCACCACTGTTTCACAGGTGCTGCTACATGTGTGAAATGCCTTACAGGACATATTAGCAAATATATTGCTGGTACAAAGACATGTGAAAGAGCCTTAGAGTTTCACTTTGAAGCCAAGCAGGACTTTCTGTGATGGCACGAAGTGCCGTTCTTCTGAACATTCATCTAGTATTGAGTTTTGTTACAGAGCCAACTTGTATCATGTTTTGGGATTCTTTAGCAGAGGCAGGACAACACCAGTTGAAGCAAAGCCATGACCAGTGGATGATATCTCTGTAAAATAGTAGGCTCAGATCTCCCTAAAATATGAAAGACAAGCAGAAAATCAAGGGAATGAGCAAGAAAATAGTTTGGCAATGGAGTTTCAGGGACAGCCGTGTCCAGGGCACGATCACAGAAAGAGGTAAAACCTTCAATTTTTCTGGAAGCTCAGTGATGCACAAATGTATACAATGCCATGTAAGATCAGTCTTTAATGAAATGAGATTTTGGACGCACTGTTGATGCTACATTGATGGATACCACTTACGGTGCTGTTTACTCCCACGTGTTGCTCTTGCTGCTGCTTTGGAGTCTTGAAGTGCAAAGTGGTTTAACTTCTAAGCTGTGTTGGAAGAGCTATACCTGTGGCTCTACAAGAGCTTTTCTCTTGAACAGCAGTGAAAAGGGAACATATAAGTGGGAGGAAGATGTAAGCAAATGGATCTATCCTTGAATCTGTGTTCTTTATTAAATTTGATATTATGAAAGTACCATTCTGAAACAGATGGTCAGGAGACAATGTATTACTTCTAGGAAGGGCTGTGTCTGAAACTGCGTGGAGAACAACCATCCTAGGATGAAAAGCCATTTGCTTTAAGGAGATAGTGTGCACTGCTGTGAAAATCACATTTCTGAACATTGCAACATAGCTGTTCCTCCACTACATTAGTTAAGGACTAAAAAGACTGGTACCTTTTGGTCTTTATCCATTAGAGTGATTAAGTATTTGGTTGCTTTTAATGGTGCCAGGAGTAAGATAAATGTGTGCATTAAGTGAACTTCTAAATTGGAAAGGTGGCCTAGGAACTCATAACCTACTTTGTAATCACAAAGGGGTGCTTCATTCCGTGATCGTTGTCTTGCGGGGGCAGGGTGGAGTGACAGTATAGTTATGACAGCCCTGCCTTCTCTGTTCACAGGTGTTCCCTTTCCAAAGAATTTCCTTCAGATCTGCAAGAAGATACTTTGCCGGCTTTTTCGGGTATTTGTTCATGTCTACATTCATCACTTTGACCGCATCATCCTTATGGGGGCTGAGGCCCATGTCAATACCTGTTACAAGCACTTTTATTATTTTGTGACAGAGCTCAGTCTCATAGACCGCAAAGAACTAGAGCCTTTGGTAAGTGTGAAGTCTGGGGGAAAGCTCTGGGAAATCTTCCTCCTGCCTTCACTGTCTTTCCCATATTTGCTGCAGTGGGTTTCTACTGGAAAGATGATTCATGATTGAATTTAGGCAAGTCAAAAGGGGAAAATCTTACCTCTGTCCATAGACTTGTCCCATCCGCTGCAGCGAGACACTCAGCAGGCTTAACAGAAAGAGTGCAATGTATTTTGAAAGGAAAAGTACAGAATGAAAAATGCTGATGTTTGAAAACAGAAGTTCACTTTTCTTATGCTGTTTCCTGTACTATATATATGTTTAATTTTTCACTATCTTCTTTCATGAGTTAGTAACAGTGTGGTACTCAGAGCAATGACTTGAATGTACGTAAGACTTGGATGCATATGAAAGGGACAATGACTTGTGTAAGGGTTCGCTGAGTTTTATTTTTTTTAATCTTAAAGTAAGCGTTTGTGAAAGTATTGAGTGTGATAGATCCAGAGTATGCTAAGTTAGACAAATTAGAAGAGAGAAAGGTTCAGACAATTAACAGCTTAACAAAACTAGACACTTCCCTTTGGTCTGGGGTAGATCAAAACTTACTGTTTCAAAAAATAAGACTTCAGAATTGGAAACAGATTTGCTTTTCCTTGCAAATGCAAATAAAATAAAAATATAGAAATGACAGACAATTCAGAAAGTAATTTACCAACAAACTCTCGCTGTGGCCATATAGGCAATTTTAGAAGAGATCAGGGCTACATTTCTGCACAGATCAGAGCTTGGAAAATATTGTGTCCTACAACATATTGTTGAAGTGCTAAAACCATCAGGATTTTTTTTATTATTATTTTTGAAGTCATTCTAGATAAATCTACATTGAAAGGAGATATATAGCACGGTTGGTCTGAGACGTTTCTGAATGTGTAGCAAGGTAACATTTGCCTATACTTGCACAGGAACCACTGGCTGTTGCAGGGGATGTGTACACATTGTGCTTATGTTCATTGAAGCAAAGCCTGTAGAGCGAGACAAAATAGAGGGTCTTGTTTGCAGCAGTTCACAGGAGGGCCTGCTGAAAGACACTGCATTTGGTGTGCATTGATAACTTTCGGTGTATCCATGACTGTTTTGAGACAGGATAACTTAAATGATATCTAAATGTGTCCTAAGGGATAGACCAGGCCCTATGAAAGAGAACTCCCCTGCCACAGCAGTGATTTGAGCTTAGCTGTAGCTGTTGAATGCTTTGGCTATGTCTCAAACAGCTTGCAGGGGAGGATATCTCAGGGATAGAAAGAGAAGAATTTAAATATTCTTGCCCCTCTTGGAATACAGAGAGTCTAAGGATGACCTATTGCCACAGCTACTGGTTAACAGTATTCCTGCACTAAGCAGAGAGACTAAGGATTTGGGCCAGAGTGGCTCAGGAGTTACCCATGTGTAACTGCAGTGCAAGTTAGGAATGCACTCCAACTGGTGAGTGCACTCCCCTTGCACCCCAGCATTCCCTTCCTTCATAAAATGACTCTTGGTATCATCACAGGACATAGTATTATGAACTGCGATTCAAGGACTTCCAGAAAACTCTGCTACCTACACTGAGGAGCTTCCAGCTCAGCAAGCTTCCTCCATCTTCCTTTCCTTAACTTGGGCATTTGTCAGCAGTACAGAGATGCAGAAAAACATATGTCTGTACTTTTGTCTTCAGCAAGGCAGGGAGGGAGTTGCCAAACAAAAGCAGACATGACAAATAATCTCGATTGTTGATATAATACTGAGAACAACCTATGCCTTGCCAGGATCACCATGGAAGGAAATAAGCCCACATTATTTTCCTTAATTGGAAAATGGTCTAAGAGCTAATTAAATAAACAGACTGGCATATGATTTAATAAGGATGAAGGCAACTGATATATCAATGTACCTTCAAGAAGGGAGAGTAACTGGGGAAGCAGGCACTGGATGAATACTCTTAGCCTGCTAGGAAGACTTAGGCTCTTTGTTAATAGTAGATCTTATTGGCCTTCTGCAACTCAGTGCAGCAGTTATAAAATCAAATGAATCAAATGGATCAAACACTTTTTTTCCCTTGCTTCTCCTTAGGGAGTTACTTAATTTGCATTTGATCAATTAAAGTGGAGACTGTAGTTTAAAATGCTGCTTATCCTTGCCCCATCCTGAAGGCTACCTTAAATTAACAGATCTGTGAGATTTTGTAGAGCTATTTTGTTTGAAGGAAAAAAAGCCCCCAAGTTGGCACACTCACTGACTCTGCGGGTGGTCCCAAGGCACACACAGCCAGTTAGTTAGTTTGGGGGAAAAAAGGAAGTGTGAAAACATACCTGCCCTTCCCAACAGTTAACAGGCAGCCAAGGCAGTTTACCCCATAATATCTCTCAGAAGACCTGTAATGCTTGTCTCCATGGGTAGGCTATTAGGAAATAAATTATGATGTGGATTTAAGATGTGGCCTCTGTTTTGTACTGGCTCCCTGTGCAGCTGATTTTATTCTCCACTAGCAGCAGTTCACCTTAATTCACTTCTGAGCGCCTTTCAGTGGACAAAAATTATCTAGCTGCATGATATCTGTTATGTCTACCACACCTTCACTGCACATGGATGACCTCTTATACATGGTGCTTTAAATATTCATGAATCCAAACTTGTTAGTTAATATCTAATATATAATAATAAGGATACCTAATATATATTTAAGATAATAATATGTAGTTCACATCTTCATATAGCTGCATATAGCTTCATATAATTTGAACAGAATTTACTGTTCAAATGGCAGCCTAGAAAACATGCACATCATAGACATGTTTTGGGTGAAATGGCTTCAGTTTAGGGAATGTTACGTAATTTATGCCAATTAACACAACCTTTTGACTATTGATTCAGGTAATAAGAAAAAAAAGACAAATAGTAAAACCCTTGGGGAAGAAACATCCTTCCTCCCCTTTCCCAGGCTTAGCTTCAGTCAGCAACCTCCCCCTCCCCATCCTGGTCTTAGCTCTCCTTGTTTCTGCAGCAGGTTACACGCAGTCCCTCCCAATCCCTTTAGTGAGGTGTCAGGCCATGCAGGAGGTTGGGGACATGTGCACAGTGGTTTCTTTCTGCAGCTCCTTGCTGATTACTCCTCCTTTGCTCTGGCATGGCTCTTCCATGAGCTGCAGTCCTTCTGGTCCAGTGTGGTTCACCCACAGACACAGTACCTTGGGGCTGTCCCTGCCCAACATAGAGCACCTCCTTACACCCCAAATTTGTGCCTGTTACAATGCATCTTCTACAAAGTAAGAATTATAAGCAGTATATAAGTTATATGCAATCTGGTGGTTTAAACCTTTCATTCTGTTTCCAGTTTTGCTGTGGCTTTCCTACCCTTCACAGTGTAAATAAATAGCTCTCATCAGTTTTCTTGAATCGAATATGATAATACTTAGCCTTTGACAAAAGTATGAAAATACTGAATTCGGTACTCTGATGCCACCAAATAAAACTATAATAAAAGTAGAACTTACTATTGATGGTCTTACATGATTGTAACATGAGCCCAAAATTGGCATCTCGTGTTTAAGAATGACCTTCAGTAGCAAGCTCAATCCTTCTTGTTGGTGTGTATAAAAAATGGGAGGACTAAACTTCCTGCATAGTTTAATTAGGTCTTTTTTTCATTTTATTTGCTATTCCCTTAGGAATTCCAGTGAGAACTGGAAATGTGCAAGCATCACACTATTACATTTTGTAGCACTATAGAATAAACAAAAAGCTTACATTAAGCTAGTGGTCTGTTAAACTGGACCCTAGCCTTCCCTTTCTTTCTCAGAGCAGATTGTCTTTTGAACCATTTTTTAGAGCAGTTCATCACTGTTAAAATGTTCACAATATTTGCAGTCATAAGCACCATCTCTAGTTGTGAAAGGTGTACTTGTTTGTAGTTTTGACAAACTCTGCTAATATATTTTATTGGGACAGATCATCCATTGGTCTTGTTATTTTTAAGGAATGCAAGCTACTGCATTCGATACAATGTAATCCTTTTCAAGTTTTTTAATTTCTTTACCTCAGTACAGCATAAGTAACCCTAAATAGCTTTTTCCTTTAAAGACAGATGAGCACCCTCCCTGATATGCCTAACTCTCCGTTACTCTCATTCCATTAAATAACAACTAATGAGCAGGAATGAAGTGCAGCTGTAGGTACAGCATTCCCTCTTTAAAGGAATCCAGCTTCTTAAAGTGTCCTCTGGCTATATGCAGAAGCAGATCCCAGACCCCATTTCCCCAGAGGTAAGGAACTCTGTTGCAAGAAATACAGTTCCTCTTTCCCATCACTGAGTGCTGGGGGTCTTTTCAGCAATAGCTGGTGAGCACTTTCAGGTGCCCCACTTGGCACAGTAACTACAGAGCCTGTTCACTGCTACAGTCCGAGCTCAGCTGCAGCAGATACTGTCGTGAAACCTGTGGAGCAACATTTCCTCCTAAAAGAGAGGGAGGGGGGAGGGAAAAATTACTTCTGAAAAGCAAAAAAAATAGTTCCAGAGGAGCATTAAATCACAGAGGATTTTTTTCTTCCCTCTGAGCAGGAAGGTGCCTCTCAGAGAGAGAAGCGCAAAGAATCCTGCAACTGTACTTTATGGTCAGTCGTTTTAGATCCAAATGATTCAGAACCTTTAGAGATCAGTGTGTGAACAGCAGCGCAAAGCATTTTGTCCGATAGCAGTTTGTCAGTGATATAAAGGGAGGTGATATTGCCTGCTCCCAGCTTCACAGTTTTGTTCATGATGTGTTGCAGTATCTTGTTTTGATTTTTAAATTTCTTCATTTTAGCTGGCCTACATATTCACTATGCTTTGTGCTTGTGAGACTTAGTTAAAAAAAATAAAAATCCACCCCAAAACATGGTGAGATGTCAATGTTAAATTTAGATCTCTGCGCATAGTGTAATTCATTTGAAGAATAAGGTTCCTAAGGCGCCTTCATTTTATCTTTCTTTGCAGAAGAAATGGGCCTCCCTCCTTTTTTCGTTAATGAACATTACTTATTTATGTAACCTCATGTTGTATCTCCTAAAAAGGAGAGCTAAGACAAAATGTGTATTTGTTCTTTCTTAGTGAGTCTGTGCAAGGTCGTAGAGGGCCTGAGAATTTATGCAGAGGTTATATATTCAATATGTACTTTGAAACTTGTGTTCTAATAAAAAATTTCAGTTGTAAAAGCAAGTGTATTTCAACTCTGCATAGGGACAGAGTTACAAAACTGTGTGTCAGTCAAGAGTTCCTATTGTACTAAAGGGCCGCGGGAACTGATGACCAAGGGAGACTCTGCCAACCATGAAGGAAAGATTCATGTGATTTGAATACATTTGCTTCTCTTGTAGTAACTAGGTAGTGTAGAAGGCACAAGTCTATTGACTAGAGACACCAGTATGTGCTGTTTTGTGTTTACAGATATACTGTCCTCCGACAGAGCACCAAGCACCTTTTGTGCTTTCTTGGAAATTTCTGAAAGTTCATTGCAAAATAGTATTCAGATCCCCAGCAGATTCCTACATATCTTCAGAAGCTAGTGGTTATAGTGAAATTCTCCAGTGAGGACAGGGGTAAAATACAATAGAAACTGTCAATTTCTATTGCATATTCTCTGGATGTCTTTTTTCTTCCCATGCCTTAGAACCAATTAATAAACCGGTTGTTATAAATACTTCGCTTTATGAGGACAAAAAATAATAATTACACCTGGATGAAAAAAGTAGAGAAGAGTATTATTTAAGTGTGCAGTTGTGATAAATACTAAGAATACTGATGCACTGAGGTTCAGCTATGATTGCAAGTGGATGCCATTGGGATTAGAAGTGGTAGTCAGTGGATCTGAATATATAAAAAAGTGGAAAAGCTGGTAATTGCCTCCAGCAGGATGGAGTTAATATCCAGGATAACCAGAAATAATGTCTTTTTACCACCCCATTATTCGCAATGTAAAAGCTTCCTTTGACTTTACAGTAGCATAATGGACTTCCAATATCCCAAGCTTTTTCCAAGCAATTCCAAGCTTTTTCATCTAATATATAGTGCTGCTTAAAAGTAAGCATCTAAATTAGCTTTTCCGTCTCTACAGAAAATTCTCTTTCCTGAATGGAATTTCTAGTATTTATCCAGGCAGACTAGTAAGTAAAGAGATAAGTTAACTTCTACATTAACCTGATCATTAAACTCTCTCCAATTCTTTCTTTCTTTCTTTTTTTCTTCTATGAAGCAGTACTATATGTGAATTGCAGAACACTATGATGAGCTAGGTGACAGTGAAATTTAAAAGTTAAACATATTCAGGAAATTGCACAATTACGTTTGTGTAATGGCCATATCTTTACCTTCCTACATTTTATGATGCAGAGCTGATATGCAGCCCTGATTACACTGATGTGAATCTGGAGCACATTCATTTCAGCCAGTGGAATTTTCCTATAAAATTCAGAGAAAAATCTAGCCCTGCAGTCTCAAGCGGTATGTTCATGTACTATTTTTTTACCAACATTAATATTACATAATATGCTGTTCTGAATGCTTTTGTAGGGTGCTCTGGATCCCCTGAATGTATTTATCAATGAGTTTGTAGCCACAGTTAGCAGAACAACTGAAGACTACGATGAGAGATGGAAGAGTCATTTTCTCCCAGAGATATACTTTTAACCAGGGTATCAGAAGTGCTGCATTGTTTATGAATAGAAAATATTTCTCCCACCAGGCCTTTCAGCCAATACTTTCCATAACCCTTAAAAAAAAAAAAAAAAAAGGAAAAATGATTAATTAAGGTATAATCCACCATCATGTTAAGCCAAGATAAATGCAGTCTAAAGCAGAAAAATATGGTCCTGCCTTCCCTATCACCTCCAGCTGCAGATTCTTTCTCCTTCTTTGTGTCGGAGCCTTTATATTACCGTAGTCAGATCCAGGTAATGATCAGCTGAAAACTAGCACAGCCAAAACTGATATTTTTGTCCAGGACTCTTCCCTGAGCAGTTATACATAATCTAATATACTAACAAGGCATTTGGTGGTTTGGGGGACATGGGGCAAGCAGGAAATGTGACTATATCTTTCCTAGAAGTCTGTACTTCTGTGGATTAAAGTGACTTTGTGGATTAAAGTAGTCTTTCTCTAATCATGGCAAGAGTGAAGGAACCTTTACATGGGAGCTTGGGCTTGCAGCAGTAATCTGTGCAAGTCCAGTCATGGATTGAGGGACTCACATGGGATTCAGGATACCAGATCAGGAAATCTCCATTTTTGAGTTTCTCCAAGAATCCTGTCTGTTTCAGGTAAGCTTATTAGATGTATTCTAGGCAAACAATGCTCAGGTGAATATTTGAGAGAGAAAGAGAGAGAAAAGTTTCTTCTTCTTACTTTGCCAAGACTACAATAAGACATTAATGTCAGTCCCCCAGACTATCAGTACTTTTTCTTGAGGCCAAAGTAGCTTTGACCAATTAACCAAGCTTTGGCCATTCTTGGGGCTGGCTAGGTAGGGCTGATGTTCCTTGATTATGTCAATAGATTTACAGCTGCTTGGGAACACGATTGAAAAGCACATTTTTTTGCATTTTTCTTCAGCGTATATTGGAGAGGGGGGCAGGTTTAGCTCAGCTGGTTAGAGCATGGTGCTGCTAATGCCAAGGTCGCAGGTTCAGTCCCCATAAGGGCTATGCTGAGGGTTGGACTAGATGATCTCCAGAGGTCCCTTCCAACCTAACCATTCTATGATGATATGATTAATCCCCTAAATAGGAGAAAATACTCTGCAAGAAAGGCTCGTTCCCAACCTCTCTGAAGTCCTTTGCTCTTTCCCTTTGGTGTTATGTTAGTGAAAGATGCAACAGAACTGGATGAGGAGAATGTAGTATTTTCAAAACAAGTGCAACACAAGCAGCAAGAATATAGGCTTCACTGTGTGGACTGGCCTTAACCCCTTGCCCATGTGCTGTCTGGGAAAAATTGATGCTAAGGTTAAGAGGAATTTCTCTCTATGAAGTGCATACCAATGGTAGTGCTACTGTTTGCTTTTTCTTTCTGTATAACCTCTGTGCCAAGAGCAGCAAATTATAAGTCAGTTGAACAAGATGCATCACAACCCGCCACAGAAGGATTTCTAGTCAGTTAGTTGCAGACAAAGAAAAAAAATAGGTGAAAGAGAACGCCATAAGAACATTTTTGGAATATGACAATATTTAATCAAATCAGTCATCAAAGATATGTTCTGTGTGTCTACCTGAATTTAGTCTTACTGATGTGTGCATTTCGCAGTGTAATCTTCTGATCTTGCTGCAACTTGATAAACTCCCTTTGTCATCAATGATAAGAGGTTGCATGCAGAAACAGAAGTATTACCTACATTCTACAAAAATCTATACAAATTCAGGAGTAATCAGCTAGGATTATTATAGTTTTTTGAACATCAGGCCATGTTTAGCTTCAAAATAACTACCCTGAAGCCAAGCAGATTATGGGAGGGATTAATTTAGTCTTCTTCACTGAGATAATTGAGAGTCAATCAAATAAAAGGTGTTCTGAAATCTAATCAAGGAATACGCAAGTGATCGATATACTTACTGGATAGCAATTCTGTCATTTTTTCTATGACTGTACAGAGAGAGAGAACTGAAAAAAAAAGAAAAAATAACTTTGGAGAAAATTTGTGTATGTAGATTCAAAGCATGACTCTCAACTAAAAATGCACAAAAAAGAGAGTAAATTTGCAAATCACTTACCTGTTACTAGTGTTGCTTCAGCATTCCTATTCTGGTTATTAGCTGTCTAAATATAGCTAAGTTCTGCAACACTGGTTTTTGGACTGCTTTATCTATATTATTCCACAATAAACAGCCTCTTTTGTGACCAAGATACTAAAAGTTTTGTCCACATGATGAATATTTGTCATTTTTTGAAATCCTCTTGATAAAGTCAGCAATGAAAGTTATGATCATTTGTATTTATGTATGAAATATGAATATTCTTTTATACCTTATACTTGCTCATTGGCTTATTTTGTGGTTCTGATTTGAACAACTAAAAGGCTGTGGATTAGCTTAGTGGGTACCTCACTGAGATTCTGAAGTCTTGTTATGTCTGTGTATATATGGGATTCCCCCTGGGTGAGGCTTTCTTTTCATTGTGTGAGAGCATAGAGGAAAAAGCTATGACCCTTATAGGGTTTGAAGCAGTTATCAGGGACTGAAACACAACTTTATTATGCCATCACATGGTTTGTCTACTGGCAGTAACAGGAGCTAGGAGGGAAGAATGGCAAACTCAGTTATGCTGCACTGGCAGAACTGAAAATGCAACAGGGGTAGAGCAGTTGAGTAAGAATTTGAATCTTCAAAGCAGCCCTAGTTTTTATGAAGGTGATTATTGCATTTATTCTTTTTTCTAGTGTTTATTCATTTTTATACCATGCCGTTATAATCATTTATCTCACTTCACCCACCTTCCCATCAGCTTTTGACAGACTGTGAATCCCATCAAATATGCATTTATCTTTTTTTATGCCTTATGTTTTGTCCACTCTGTATTTGACTCATGCAAGAGTAAAAATGGCATTTTCTTAGAATAATATGGTTCTTTACTGGGAAATGCATTCTTCAGGTACTCCATTCAGATTTCATCCAGAAGTCTGCAGAAATGGATTTGTCCTGTTAGAGAGGGATTTCTTCAGCTACTCGCAAACTCTGTAAGCGGTTTGATTTTTTTTTTCCTTTTTCTCTGCTTTATTTAGTGGGAGCTGAAAAGCAGAAACTGAAATTGTTAGGTGGAGAGCTGTGAGCTGAATGTGTCTGACATGCATATTGGAGCAGCAAAGAGTGGAAGCGAATAGATATTCATCAGAGAAATAATGATTGATTACTCTTAAAATTGTGTTGCATTTTTTTCCCCTGTTCTGGGAAAAGGTGCTTCCATGAAAATATCCAGGAATGCATCCTTCTGTGACATCTCAAACACCATGGAAATAAACCATCCTCTAGTGTTTAAACATGTTGCTTATTAAGTGCCGGTTAGAGTAACTTAGCAAATGAGAAAGTTCTTTAAGGACTTGACAAAGAATAACAAATGGTCTCTCTTCAGGTTCCTTAGAAGTCAATTCTGTGTAAAGTTCTCCTTAGGGGCTGGTTGGTGGCAATATGGGGAATAGCACTTATTTGTTTTGAGTTAATTGTGCAATCCAGCCTTTAGAATAGCAACAAGTTTGAATGCAGTATCATAGAATCATAGAATCAGTAAGGCTGAAAGGGACCTCTGGAGATCATCTAGTCCAAATCTCCTGCTCAAGCAGCATCACCTAGAGCATGTTAAATGGGGCTGCATCCAGGCAGGCCTTGAATATCTCCAGAGAGGGAGACTGCACAACCTCTCTGGGCAACCGGTTCTAGTGCTCTGTCACCATCTCAGGAAAGGAGTTCTTCCTCATATTAAGATGAACTTCCTGTGGTTCAGTTTGTGCCATTGCCTCTTGTCCTGTCACCTGGCGCAACTGAAAAGAGTCTGGACCCATCCCCTTGACACCCTCCCTTCAGATACTTATACACATTGATAAGTCTCTTCTTCTCCAGGCTGAAGATGCCCAGCTCTCACAGCCTTTCCTCATAGGGCAGATGCTCTAGCCCTCTAATCATCTTCGTAGCCCTACGCTGGACTCTCTCCAGTAGCTCCACATCTCTCTTGTCCTGGGGAGCCCAGAACTGGATGCAGCACTTGAGATGTGGCCCCCCCAGTGCTGAGGAGAAGGGCAGGATCACCTCCCTCGACCTTCTAGCAACACTCTTCCTAATGCACCCAAGGAGACCACTGATCTTCCTGGTCAGAAGGGCACATTGCTCGCTCATAGTCAACTGTCATACACCAGCACGCCCAGGTCCTTCTCTGCAGAGCTGCTCTCCAGAAGGTCAGCCCCCAGCTTGTACTGGTGCCTAGGGTTATTTCTCCCTGGGTGCAGGACTCGGCACTTGCCCTTGTTGAACCTCAGGAGGTTCCTGTCTGTCCAGCTCTCCAGCCTGTCCAGGTCTCTCTGAATGGCAGCACAGCCCTCTGGTGTATCAGCCACTCCTCCCAGCTTGGTAGCATCAGCAAACTTGGTGAGGAGGCACTCTGTCCCTTCATCCAGGTCATGGATGAAGATGTTGAACAGGATGGGAGGCAGTACTGAGCCCTGGCGGACGCCACTAGCCGCAGACCTCCCACTAGACTCCATGCCACTGATGACAACCCTCTGAGCTCTGCCTTTCAGCCAGTTCTCAATCCACCTCACTGTCCACTCGTCTAACCCACACTTCCTGAGCTTATGTAGGAGGATGTTACAGAGAATAATACTCTGGAATTTCTTGTGACTGCTTTTCTAGAGGAAGTGCAACTCCAAAAGATACATGAAGTTAAGCCCAGGCTTTGCTATTGAAAACTTTTGTTAACTGTGTTCTGGGGCATTCAGTCAACCTAGAAAGATTTTTAAAGTTTTAAATATTTTAAAAAATGTTTGTATGTATCTCTGTGTGTTTCTCTCTGTCTCATTCCCTAATTTGCCTGCCTAGTCTATATACTTTATTTTCTAATAGCCCTTTGGGGCTAGGTATGTAGTGCCTTGAGCCAAAGAAACAGCAAATCTAGTTGTTTTGCCATGCTAGAACAGTCGAACAACAACTGTTTGTTATTTCTTCTGTTTGGGAAATACCTCCATTTTCTTTTAATAGGTAGTTAGTAGTCAAGAACATACTCTCTTTTTTATCAAATTAAAATGAACAATAACGTTACAGACAAGCACAGAACCATGCAGATTCAAAAGAGAATAAAGACAATGTGGTTTTCAGCCTATTGAAGGTAGTGCCTGTGTAACTGCTGAGCACCACTGTAACAGTGAGATGAATCTCATTTGAGATTACAGAGAGACCTCTGTTCTGATTTCAACGGAGTGGGACTGTGTATTAGATTTATTAGGTTGTGTGATACAACTCGTCTCTACAACCACAAAGGAGAGCAAGAGAAGGGGAACCCAAATGGACACCCTGGCGGCTGCTCCAAGGCTGTCTCAGCAGAGCAACGGCCCCGTGGTCTGGGTGTGAAAGCAGGAAGATGAGTAATGGCAGCAGTTCCCTGCAGCACCTGTTAGACTGAGGGCACTGCCTGGGGCATGGGACACAGGGCAGGATGCTGTGGGGAGCATTAGGGGGTTGCACAAGGCGTCTTATGGAATGTTTAGGGCACCAAAGGCAGGAAAAAGGAAGGAGCTAGGTGGTGTGAGGAGGAACAAATGTGTGAAGCTAAGGGGATAAAAGGGGCCAGTCATCTGTAAATGCTGGGTATTCTTGTCTGATCATGCGCTATGCTTGATCACCGCAGTCTGTCCTGTCTCTTATTAAATTCCTACCTACCTGTTTTCCTGAGAGAAGGACTCTCTGTTCTGTGTGCATGTGTGTGGAGATCTGCAGGCCAGCACCTGGAGCCAGAGCAGGGGGTGGGGGCTGCGTGTGTGTGGTGGCAGCAGTGGGAGTGAGTGTGGGTATGCAGGTCAGAGTGCAGTCGCTAGTGAGCACCAAGCTGGACCGGCCAGTGAATAGATGAACTGACCTGGGAACCAGGGGTGTGTGTGTATATCTGAGGGCAAGAGCCCAAGGGAATTGGCTGCTGGAGGCTCTGGAGGTCCCAGGTGACTGCCAAGGAGAGACTGTGGGGACTGAGGGTCAACTGAGACCCGTGTGTGTGTGTGTGTATGTGTCTAGAACAGGGGCAGCTGGAAGAGGAAGGGTATAGGACCAGTTACTTGATGGACTGCATATTCAAGGTCAGCTGCTGGACAGATCAAGTCTGTGTGTGTGTGTGTGTGTGTGTGTGTGTGTGTGTGTGTGTGTGTGTGTGTGTGACTGTAGCAATGAGTAGATGTAGAGTAGTAGTGTAGTGCTGTAGAGTAGAGATGGGGTCTGAACCACCAGCTGGAGTGGGGCTGCAACCCTGGGGCAGTTGCATGTCCAGATGCCAGTGACTGAGGAGACAGGGAATCTGGGAATGGCAACAAGGTGGTCTGAGGCTCTACACCCAGGTGCTGAAGGGATCCACGTTGTACATATGTATATATATGTGTATGTCCTACTAACGGACCTTCCTCCAGACCAGTCAGAGAGGGGAACAGGATGAGGCTGTTGGTGCTATTTGTGTTTGTGTGAGTGCTGGGTTTGTCTGTTTGTGTTCATCTGTGTGGCAGCCAGGTATATATGTATTATATATGTGTGTTGATATGTGTGCCTGCCAGGAATACCTTCTCAGCCTTGCTACAGGAAGGACCTGGGGACATGGAGCAGCAGCAGCCATGTGCCATCAGGTGACCAAGTTCAGCCTCTTTACCTAGTAACAGTCTCTAGTGCCTGTCAGAACCAGTGTGAGACTTGCTAGCAGACTCTTGAGAAGAGTGAATGATTGATTTTTAAGAATAATTATCTCAGTGGAACAGATTGGCAAGTAAATACACTTTTCTCTCTGAAATACCAAGCAATAGGTGTTGTTTCATAGAGAATGCAATGTACTGCTGCCCGACAGAGAAGTTCAAGGGAACTCTTTAGATATAACTTTTCCTCTCTGAATTTTGTCTGAAACTAACTTTCCTTGCCAACTTCATAATTACAAGTCCCCATGAGAAATCATTTACTGTTTATTTCTCTTCCCTGTTGAAAATTCCTTTAAAAACAACTAAAAGTAGAAAGTCAGTCTCACAAAGCACATGCCAATTCACTGTTCTGTGGATCATGGTCTTAAAAAATGTTTCTAGTTCCTTGTCCTTTGCTGAAATCAGTAAAAGCTTGTGCACGTACCTATAGGAGTGCAGTGTGGCCATGTTTATGTGTTTCTGTATTCTTCATTTACAGATAACAATATGAGTCCACATAGAAAAATTTTATGCATATTCTGACTTTATGACTTCAGTGAACATTTTCAAAACCAAAGTCAAGCAGGTGTTGGAACTAAAAGCTCTTTTAAGTGGAAGCAGAGAAAAAACTGCAGAGCCATTTCCAGCAGTCTTGATACTGGGAGAGGTAGAGCTTAGCAACAGAAGAATAAAGCGGGAGGCAGTGGATGGAAGGTATCATGAGCACAAAATATTCCAGGTATATCATGAATATATCATGAACCCAAAATACTCCAGATATGAAGGGTGAGACAGATTGGGGAGAATTTATGCTGCTATAAAAGATACCTTCTGTCTTGGCAAAAAATAGCTGAGATGGCATTGTAGGCTCAAACTCAATGACACTTTGGCAATGAAACACTCACAGCTTCACTTTATTGATGCTGAAATACTTCAGACACATACTCTGACTACAATTGCTTTAAAGTAGTCTAGTTTACATCTTGTGTGTAGATAATTTAAGTGCTTACTCTTTGCCTGAATGTTTTTGTCTAATCTCCTATAACATTTTTCCTTGAGTTAAGAATTGAAAGAGATTTTGCATAATGAATTTGTTATTTGTGATGTTTTGTTATTTTACTGGGAGGCAGTTTGCCTTCCACTGCTCCTGAGAGAATGGCCAGCTTTACTGAGACACTGATACTGTCTGCATTATCCTCGTACTGTTTTCCTAACAACGTAAGCTATTACTGGCTGACTACAAGTAGCAGTGCAGCAAGAGCTGCAGAAAGAAGTGGTTCTATTTCATCTCATAGATCTGTCAGCTTGGTCATGGGGTGTACACTGCTGATGTGTAGACACCAAGTACTGAAATTTAAGGGACTGCAGAGATTAACATTGCCTTGGGACACATTAGCATCTAGTCATTCTTCGGATGAGAAAATAAAAGAACTAGTCAAAAACTGGGAAGAAAACATAGACTTTGGCAAGGAGTCCTCCCTTCCTCAACATATTTTAGTTCATTTCTCTCTGAGGCGTATTTTCCTGAGGAAGAAGATGAACAAGTGGCAGTCCCTGTTTCTGCAGTGTGCATGCATCCTCCCTCCATAGCCAAAAGTCTAGCACCATCCTGTGGAGACCGCTCAGAGTGCAAACCCATCAGGAGAGGACTGCTCTTGAGAATCTTGCCTAGGAAAATGAACTTTGGAAATGGTGCCAGGCCTTGTCTGTAAGGGTGGTGCTGGGGCCTGCGATCCATCCACTCGCTGCTCCTGTTCCTCCACCCGCCTCCGCCTTGCAAGAGCTTCCTGAGGCTTAAACAAAACGGAGTGCTGATGGATTTTACCAGCTTCTCAGTGTCTCAGTGGTTTAGAACTCATTCTCATGAGGTTGAGTACTAGAGAGTTATTTGTTAGCATTTCCTTGCATAGTTGTTTTGCTGATCTCTCAGAGTAAGAAGAGGGGTGAGCATTTTGTATCTACTTGTGTGCAAAAACCATCCAACAGTACACTGAATTGTGCTGTGTTTGATGTTTCTTGCTCTAAAGAGATAATCCTTATTGCAGCTGCTTAAAAAAAAGGGAAAAAAAAGAAAATAAGATTTAAGGGAAAAGGGGAACGTTTTTCCACTAGCATTCACCCTTGTCACCTATAAGAAAATAAGATTTCAGATTCTTGTGTGGATTACTGTAGAGAATATAGATTACTGTACTAATTAACATTGCCTTTATAATGGCCACAAATGATACCGTTCCATTCTGTTACATTATAACAGCAAAATAACAGCTAATGCTATGGAAGCTTATGAAACAACTAAGAATAAAAATGAATTAAAGCTCCAAAAGGGGGAAAAATGTCTCTACAATTCTATGTATTAGATAAAAAAATGATCAGTTAAATACAGGATAAAATATAGATACAAGACAGTCAGGAAACCCTTTCCATGATCATCTTATAACTTCAGTTGATACCAATGGAGTCTGTGAATGGTCCCAGACCCCATCCTAGAGACAAACTCTGCAGTTCTTATAAAGCCTTGGAGAAGATTTACCATATCTGTTCATGTGTAGATGGAAATAACTAGATAAAGAAGGTATCTGCATGTTTCCTCTTAGGTATGAGTTCAGTGGCAACATTTGGAACTCCTTTTCTTACATCAAATTGTTTCTTGCATCACAGAGGTAGGTGATTTATTTCTTTTATGCAGGATGCCACACCATTTGCCTGACATGACTAGGGAATTAATAAGGCATTAAAGTTGTCAAAAATAATATGCTTCCTTCTAATTCCCAGTTATGTTCATTGTCCTTGAAAATGACAGAAAAATCAGAAGCGTGATGGCATATGACACTACATAAGTTTGCAGAGAGGCAGAAATGGTAATGAAAAAGGCATGTTTCCACATTTTACAATGAATGCCCTTTGTTTTTTAATTCCCTCTTCTTGTTTTACAGAGAGAGATGACAACCAGGATGTGTCACTAAAAAGCTATCCACTGAAAGAAAAGCTAAATTCACTTTCCTTCTTAAAGCAGAACTTAAGGACAAGATTGCCTTGGTGAACTGAACCTGCTTTGTAAACTGTGGGAAGGTAATGGGAGCTGAGAAAAAGCTGAGAAGGAAGAAAGCTGAGAACCACAGTTACTTTCACTGATGCTTCTCACCACTGTCAATGTTATTAACCCGGACTGTGCTGCTGTGAACCTCATTTGAGTGACATGGATTACTGCAAAAAAGAATCAGCTTTGTGTAAGCTTTAGCTCCTCCGCTAGGGATGAGACCCTCTTTAGCAACCTATGATGACATATCATGTTCCTGCTGCTAGGGCTTTACTGAAATTCGGGTTCCTAGGCTGATCTCCAGATTTATTGTTTTGAAATGAAACTGTTTTGTTAGCTGCCATACTGTTCTCTTTTTGTTTTGTTTCTTGGTAACGTGCACTGTTTCCATGTACAGTGAAAAACTAAGACACACTGGACAGAAAACTTGGAGACTTTTGTGTCCCCCTGCCTCTCACCAGGCCTTGTCAGCATTCCCAAATGCCAGAGAGCCTTCTATTTTCAGGCACAAAGTTGTGTCCTCTAGCTGACCATTTGTACTTCATTTTGATTCTTGACTGGTTGGCAGTGGGACAGATTCTGATCTCAGTTACGTTAATTGGGATCTAGATTTATCTCTGCAATGTTGGTGGTTTCTCTCTGAATTCTTACTACTGTGACTGACAGAAAATCTCAGTATCTCTACACTACAGAAGAAAGAAAGGAAAAAAAGCTATAGTCAGCATCCTCCTGAAATACCTTATAAAGTGCACTGCGCTGTTACATAATCTGATGTGCCCTGCCCCCCTCAGAAGAAAAAGATCCCCCTCAGTTGCCTTAAAGTTTTGTACTTCCAGGAAAAAGAGGTTTTAATTTGGTAATGGGGAGGAAGATATGGTGAAGATGAGTAGTCTGATGGTTAGAGCTGGATGATCTAAGTGATGGTGTCCATTGCATCTAAACAGTGTTCACCGGTATAGCCTACTTTCCACACTGGAGTAATACATTTCATTTGTGGAAAACCTGGAAGGGTCAACTGCAGTAAATCCGGTCTTCTATGTCGAGTGTGCCCTGAGAAGAGTATTTATTAAAAAAAAAAAAAAAAAAAAAAAAAAAAAGAAAAAGAAAAAGGCAGAGTAATGCTTACAGAGAGAAGCTCACAAGAGAGATATAGCTGAATAAATAGGAATCATTTGGAATACACCTATGTATTCCATGTCTTCTAATGATTTTTACATAGTTTTGTTACTGTGAAAGATCATTCCTGCCTGAGAAATTGCTGAACCCTGCTGCTGCCTTCCTACCCAACTGGATTAGATACATTTACTTCTTCTGGGACAGTATCTTTAGCAGGTCTAATAAAGTATTGAGTGATTGGAACATGTAAAATAGAGGTGTACAGACACTAAAGTATAACAACAAACCTCTCTGAGCTCATGTTGTGGCATATTCCCATGTGCTTGCCTGCTTGCTCAAATAGGGCTTGTCCATGGTGCGTGATGGTGACTGAATCCTTGCTGGGACAAAGGGATTCTGTCTGCAAATGCTAGATACAGCTAAGGTGGAGATGCTTCTGCATCTTTAGAATTATGCAAGTAGCACTATGCTTTGCTTTCAGGGAATGGATTGAGGTGTTCCTACCTCCTTCAGTGCTCTTTGCAACCAGGGTCACTCTTTGGGGATTGGAAGGCACACAGATGCCTTTTTTGGAGGCTGGCACTTACACAGAATATAACTAACTAGTGGGATTCATTGCAACAGACACTGCTTCTTTTCAAGAAGAGAAATGTGTATATCTTTGGAAGAAAGCTGAACGGATACGTGTGGATGCTAACTGCCTGGAATTACAACATAAATTACCTATTAAAATATTTCTTGTATCATTCTCTGAAGTGTCTGGGTCTTGGCACTGCTGGAGATGGAGCTGTAGCCAATAAAGTGCTATCGAGTTTTTCTGCGATAAATTGCCATCCTGCATTCTCGCAGCTGGGCAGTACTGCAGTGCTATATTTTAAGGATTAATATAAAGATGCAAATCAGTGGAATTTTGTGTAGAAAGGTGACAGTGTCACAAACTAAATGGCAGAAAAGAAGTAATTTATATATAAAATCATTTATTCTCCATTTTGTTAGACTACTGTATGCTATTTTGAGTCTAACTATAATGCAATCCAAAGATGCCTCAGGGCTCTGTCACTCTCACAGTGAACAAATTCTCCCTCACATTCAGGCAGAACACCCTATGGTTCAGTTTTTGCCCATTTGCTCTTGTCCTGTCACCTGGCACAACTGAAAAGAGTCTGGACCCATCCCCTTGACACCCTCCTTTCAGGTACTTATACACATTGATAAGATCCCCCCTCAGTCTTCTCTTCCCCAGGCTGAAGATGCCCAGCTCTCGCAGCCTGTCCTCCTAAGAGAAATGCTCCAGCCCTCTGATCATCTTCGTAGCCCTACGCTGGACTCTCTCCAGTAGCTCCACGTCTCTCTTGTCCTGGGGAGCCCAGAACTCGGTGCAACACTTGAGATGAGGCCCCCCCAGTGCTGAGGAGAAGGGCAGGATCACCTGCCTCCACCTGCTGGCAACACTCTTCCTAATGCACCCAAGGAGACCGTTGGCCTTCCTGGACACAAGGGCACATTGCTGACTCATGGTCAACTTGTCATCCACCAGCACTCCCAGGTCCTTCTCTGCAGAGCTGCTCTCCAGAAGGTCAGCCCCCAGCTTGTACTGGTGCCTAGGGTTATTTCTCCCTGGGTGCAGGACTCGGCACTTGCCCTTGTTGAACCTCAGGAGGTTCCTGTCTGTCCAGCTCTCCAGCCTGTCCAGGTCTCTCTGAATGGCAGCACAGCCCTCTGGTGTATCAGCCACTCCTCCCAGCTTGGTAGCATCAGCAAACTTGGTGAGGAGGCACTCTGTCCCTTCATCCAGGTCATGGATGAAGATGTTGAACAGGATGGGAGGCAGTACAGAGCCCTGGCGGACTCCACTAGCCACAGACCTCCCACTAGACTCCATGCCACTGATGACAACCCTCTGAGCTCTGCCTTTCAGCCAGTTCTCAATCCACCTCACTGTCCACTCGTCTAACCTACACTTCCTGAGCTTCTCTAGGAGAATGTTAGCAGAGACAGGGTCAAAAGCCTTGCAGAAGTCAAGGTACACAATGTCCACTGCTCTCCCCTCATCTACCCAGCCAGTCATTCCATCAGAGAAGGCACTCACACTGGTGAAGGAGGGTTTCCCCTTGGGGAATCCATGCTGACTACTCCCAATCACCTGCTTTTCCTCCATATATCTGGAGATGACATCTACAATGAGCTATTCCATCAGCTTTCCATGGATGGAGGTGAGGCTGACCAGCCTATAGTTGCCCGAGTCCTCCTTCTTGCCCTTCTTGAAGACTGGAGTGACATTGGCTTTCTTCCAGTCCTCATGCACCTCTCCAATTCTCCAGGACCTCTCAAAGAGGATGGAAAGCGGCCTGGCAACATCTGCCAGCTCCCTCAGTACCTGTGTGTGCATCCCATCTGGGCCCATGGATTTGTGGATGTCTAGCTTGCGCAGAAGGTCTCTAATCCTATCCTCCTCAACCAAAGGAAAGTCTCCCATTCTTCAGACTTTCTCCCTCACATCCAGGCTCGGGATTCGGGAGGGCTGCCCTTAGCAGTGAAGACTGAAGCAAAGAAGGCATTCAGTAATTCTGCTATCTCTGTATCACCAGGGCCCCCGCCCCATTCAGTAGCAGGCCCACATTTTCCCTAGTCCTTCTCTTGCAACTGATGTGTTTGAAGAAGCCCTTCCTGTTGTCCTTGACATCCCTTGCCAGACTCAATTCCAACAGGGCCTTGGCCTTCCTTGCCACATCTCTACATACTCTGACTGCATTCCTGTAATTCTCCCAAGTAGCCTGTCCCCTTTTCTACATTCTGTGCATTTTCTTCTTCTGTCTGAATCTGGCCAAGAGCTCCTTCCTCATCCATGCAGGTCTTCTGCCCCCTTTGCTGGACTTCTTACTCATAGGGATGCACCGCTCTTGAGCTTGGATGAAGGGATATTTGAATACTAGCTAGCTCTCCTGGACCCCACCCCCTTCCTTTTAGAGCTTTAACCCATGAGATTCCTCCAAGTAGGTCTCTGAAGAGCCCAAAGCCTGCTCTCCCGAAGTCCACAGTTGCAATCCTGGCTTGTTGCCTTGCTTCTTTCCTGCAGGATTCCGAACTCCACCATCTCATGGTCACTGCAGCCAAGGCTGCCCCAACCTTCACATCACTAATCAGTGCCTCTCCGTTGCTGTTTTCTTTGTCTTAAAACAGTACTCCAAGTTTAGTACATGCCCTAAATTTAAGAAATGTTGTAGTGTTAAGATTTAGGCTAATACAGGTGGGATCATTTTAGCTGACTGAGCTGATAGCCAGCTTTACTTCAGAAAGTGCAGTGCTGCTGTGATACAGAATTGCCTTCGGTGATTAAAGATTTAATGACTTTCATTGTTTTGTCTCTGTAATTGTTAGGAACTTTTTGCTTTGTGTGAACATAGGCTGACGCTTCACTTCAGTGACGTATGTAACATGGACCAGGTCTTAATACAAGCTCCCTGAGCTTTGCTGGAGGAGGGAGTTCTAGGAACTACCGTACCAAGTTTACATTTACTAACACACAGCAGTGAAACTGGTGAATGCAATCAGATCTGAGAGAAGGCAGGTACTTCTGAAGGCTTGCATTTTCTCCAGGAACTCAAGCTCTAAGCAGCAAAATTATACCCTACAAGGTGTTCAAGTCTTCTGACCAATGCTTTCATTCGGATCGTGAAATCCTTAATGTATGATGGGAAGAAAACAACTAATGCATAAGTCTAAAGGGGCACTAAAGGGACAGCTAGTAAAATCCTGCAATAGCCTGAGGGGTACGCACTGTGCTAGTGACCGCATGAGAAGATTGCTGTGGCTGTGCATAGAGGACAGCGGTTCCTTGGGGAATGGTACTCTGCAGCAGCATTGCCACGTCTCTGTTAACATTAGCCTCTCAGGTCTTTGTTCTGGTGTGTCCTGGTTCCTTGTGTCTTCTTTCCAGCTAAGGCCAGCCTTCTCTCAGGCAGAGCAAGCTAGATAAAGAGCCAAGGACTCAAACTGCTTCCTTCCCAAAACCTTGGGGGAGTCTTTTAGCACTTTGTACTTCAAGCTGAATAAATTACACATTCTAGAGCCTTTCACTTTCTACTTCTTCTACCTGTTCATCAGCTTTCCTACATTTTTGGGGAGTGAGGTCTCAGAGCTGACCTTATGCCTTTTAATTTTCCCTTTCACCCCAAGGAAGATGTTGTCATGAAGAGTAGCTTTTCCACCTCTTTTATGCCTCTGGAAAAGAAAACTTTGCACCTAGGATCTCTGAAAACCTATCAGCACAAGCTGGTTTTTCATTCTCTCTGCAGAAAAGTAGAAGCAGAGGGCAGGAGGTACCTGCCAAGTGCTGTGAGTTAGGATATACCATATTTAAAACCAAAGTATGCTCCTGTCCCATACTGTGTTCTAGGTTCTTTAAGAGGGGGATAGCACAGGGGGACACAGTATGAACAAGTCATCGGTGATCAGACTTTTTTCCTATATGTTGGAAGAAATTACAGACATTGTAAAGTCGTTAGTCCCAAGGGCAAACAAGCCAAATTAACAAGAACCTGGTAGTGATACGCATTTAAATCCAAAATGATCAAATATGATGCTTCGTGTATTTCATGCTAAGGAGAGAGACAACATTTTCCATGGCCTAGCCAATTGAGGTTGAAGCTTTTACGGAAGCAGTTGTTTCTTTTCTGTTTTCATAAGTTTTCTTCTTTTAACACAAATATATTACAATAAAGATTTGTATCACAATATTATCCCAGGGGAAAAAAATATTCACTTGTCTGATCTGATTCATAGGTACATGTGCACGTGCATACATGTTTGGGTGGACTGGTGGATGTTGAAGTGTAATGGATGCATGTATCTCTGGCTCTGTCCCCCACAGCACATTATTTTCTTTTTGTTATTTTGGAGCTTTATAGTTCTAATGGTTAAGTGGTTGGTTCATTTTCTCCTTCATGCACCATCACTGTTCACTATGTTAATTCATTTTCTTTTTATGTCAAATGGGTCTTAGACTCTTTTAGTTCTGTGTATAATTAAATGGTGGGTTGGTCATGTATAAAGAGAGATTGATGCTAACTGTTAAAGATGTTAAAAAAACAGAACACTGCAAAATTACTTTTCCAATCAGTTCTAGTTGATAACACTAAGAATTAAGACAGCATGAATTAAAAGATACGTAACTCTGTAAGTGTGGTGAAATCATTTGGAATGTAACTCTTTTAAGCAAGACATATGGTGGATATGCTGAATAAAATTTTCTGTCCAAATCACGGGAGTTAGAGATGAGTAAGATCCATCAGTGCCAACAAAGCAACTGCCTGACGCTGTAATGCCACCGGGAATAATGGAGTAAAGGTTGCGCCAGTGAAAACTGGCCAGCTTCTCATTGGCATTGGTGGGATCAGACTGTTCAAGTAGCCTTTCTTCAAGTAAGCTGGCCTGCTGGTTCTTGCATGCCTGTTCTTGTGTGATTCATGAGTTACACCATGCTTGTCAGCTGGTTCCTCATGGGACTTCTCCAAGACAGGAGGGACAAATAGTGCCAAACAAAGTTTCATCTCTTAAAAACAGAACTAAAAATAAAACTTAGTTATAATTTATCTGCCACAAAGGGAGATGGAAGCCTAACAGAAAGATGGAAACCAGCTTCAATGTATTTATGCTCATTAGACTGTTTCCTGTGTGCTTTTGGCTTCTTAAACAAGGAGACAACAGGAAGAGAGAAGGAAACAGAAAGCAGAGATTTTAAAAATGGAATTTCGGGGTAAGTAAAAGGCACTGCGGCATAGCTGGAGGAGAAGTGAGACTGAAGGAACACGTGACACTGCAAGGAGGTGGGGGGAAGCAGGAGCCTGGACATGAGACAGTTCTGGAGCTTGAGCAGAGCAGGAAGCTGCAACACAAAGAACAGAGCTTCAGCCTGGCTTCAGGCTAGGCAGAAACAGCACCCGTGAGGAGAGGACCTGATTCTGGCTTAAGGTGTCTTTCTTCTTAGATGGTTGGGAGCAGCTGAAGCTGAGAGATGCTAGGATCAAAGGAATAATGGGAAATCTGCTGCTAAGGGAAGGCAAGGACTTTGGCAGGAGTGAAGGAATCCCAGTGACAAGGCTAGCAGGAAGGGACTCGGGGTAATGTGACTATTTACACAGCAGATGATTGTGTTGCTTTTCAGAGGGACCTCAACAAGACTCAGAAAGGATTAGAGAGGAATCTCATGAAGATCAAGGGAAAGGCAAAGCCTGCACCTGGGGAGGAGTAAACCCAGGCACCAGTACAGGCTGGGTGGCCACCAGCTGGAAAGCAGCTTTGCAGAAAATGACCTGGGGTTTTGATGAACACTAGGCTGAATGTGAGACAGCAATGTACTGTTGTGGCAACAAAGGGTAAGGATATCCCGTGCTGCATGAGGAAGAGCATTGCCAGCTGGTTGAGGGACATGATCCTTCGCCTCTACCTATTATTTGTGAGGCCACATCTGGAGTGTGGTGTCCAGTGCTATGCCCAGTGCTGGACTCCCAGCAGGACATGGACCCACTGGAGCAAGTCCAGTGAAGAGCCACAAAATGATGAAGAGATTGGAGCATCTTTCATATGAGGAGAGGTTGAGAGCTAGTATAACTGAGGCTTAGGGGCTCAGTTAGGCTTCAATGTGTATGAATACCTTGCAACAAGTGGCTTCTGTCAGCTGGCACTCACAGGTGCAATCGCTGCTCACAGCAAGTTTGCCTTCTAAGAGATGCAATAGTTCCCAGCCACTGAGTGAGGGGAGCAGTTTGCTGAACACAACCCACCTTTGCATTTTATAATACAGCAAAATGGCTGGGCACAGAGCTGCAGAGTAAATCTTTGTTAGTTAATAGCCTCTGACTTAGTGATGCTATTATTTTAGAGACCAGTTCTAGAACTAATTGTTTCCACTTGTCTGTGCCCACTTGCTTAATTTTTAAGTAGGAATCAAATACAAGGAGAGAAATACTATTTTTTTTGGCAAACTCTTCAAGGATAAAACTCTCCAGTCCTAATCAGTAATTGCATTGCACTTACCCTTCTCAAACTAGGCGGCAATACAATACCTTCCTAAGCTGATGCATGTAGCCTGAGAAGTAGAGCTTCTCGTTTCCTCAGCAAACAGTTCCTGGTTTCCTCAGCAAACAGTTTCACCGACAAGTCGTCTTTCATTAACAGTTCCTGTGTTAGATTTTTCCTGGCAGTAAGGAGACCTTCCTACATGTGTGTGAATTCTCTTGTCCCCAGCGCCCTACCATTAAACCCTCACAACAGGCTGGTGGGTAGGAGTTCCTGCATCCCACAAACAGGAGTTCCTGTTGAGGGTAGGCAACATTTGGTCTCTAAGGCCTGTGAATTTGGAGAAGTGGGAGCCTAAGCAACTTCTCTACTGCTATAGCAATCATGAAAACTGGTGGAGCTTTTCAGAAGGAAGTCATTGCTCAACTCCATAGATTCCCCTGAGAAGTTTCAGAAATGTATGTCATCAGGAAGGATGTTTCTTCCCCAAGTGTTTTATTGCTTGTCTTTTTTTCTCAATACCTAAATCAGTAATTAAAAGGTGGTGTTTGTTGGCAATACGTTAAACTGTCACAAAGCTGCTGTTTATGTGCCATGAGACAATGAGTAGGTAAAATGATACTCTGCAATGCCTGCATGAAAGCAGGCTGGCTGAAAGTGCAGTGAGGGATTCCAGGTCTCACTTCTTATAACTACAAATAACACTAAAGATTTGAGATCTGACTTTTTTTTTTTTCTCTCTCACATGCAGAGCCATAGAGATACTTTTTCTTGATATTGGAACTGGATTTAAAAAAATGGTGGCTCATTGTTTAATTAGTATAGCTATGGATGGTGATTACAGTTCGGTACAATCTTCTCTTCCTTAGCCATGCACCTGTGTATGTGTGTGCAGCATGCTGTGCATGCTGCAGTTGGCCATGTCCCATCCTTCCCTTCAGATGTCTGCACAGTCAGCCCTATATCAATGACCTGCATTGAAGGACGATGTGATACTCCTTTAGGAATCCTAAATATATTCAAGGTTTCTTTTGGAAACGCCCGTGGAAGGAAAGGGAGGAAGTCCTTTAATTTGTGTCCAGACTGTGTCTTTCATTTTCATGCTCTCTTTTAGCTTTTTCCTGCATTTTAAAGGGAGCCTCCGTTTAGGCATTTCAGCTGGTAGACTCTGCATCTTGCTAGGTACTTTTGCCCCTTCCCACATCACAAAGCCTGCATCTCAACGGCACACACAGAGGCAGTATTGGAATTTCATTTGTCTCCCCTGCAGAAGAGCAGGTGGGAGAGAGCACTACTACGCTCAGCAAACTTCTTCACCCACAAATTCTGTCTACGTGACAAACGTT
This sequence comes from Rhea pennata, assembly GCF_028389875.1. Lineage (NCBI taxonomy): Eukaryota > Metazoa > Chordata > Aves > Rheiformes > Rheidae > Rhea > Rhea pennata. The sequence goes on along the minus strand of NC_084702.1, from coordinate 3,729,843 downwards.
ATCCGAGAAAGGAAGACTCACGAGCCTTGAGTACAAGGATTCTGTCTTTTCCATTGCTTAGTTAGCAGGCAAGGGCAAGGAGGACAAATTGCTTGCTGCACACGCTTTGAAAAGGACTGGAAGAACCAGCCGCACTTGATGGGTTCTCATACCTCTATCTACAACTCTCAACCAAGGATGAAATGGTTGAATTAAGGAACAAGAATGAGGTTTGTCTGTTATTGAAAAATAAGTGAGCTTTTGCATTAGTGTTAAACCATTTTAATTTTGACTGGCTAAAGATAATCAGTATTTTCAGATCTGTAAAGAGGTGCGGTGGCTTTGGTAGTGCTTTTCCAATGAGGTTGGAAAACTTTCATTCTCTTTCTCTGTGTTGTTGTGGCTACTACACACTGCACTTCCATTGCCCAGGAAGTTTTTGAAATGTAAAGATTTTCTTTCCTCTTTCAAATGGTCAACTATGGGAAGAAAAATAAAGTTTACAGTTGCCCAGGACCACAACAACAGTGTATCAACAGAAGCAACACTACTCCTTTGCTTAAGAGGAGCATGCAGAGCTACTGTATTAGCCTACTGCTATGAGAACTGATCCAGACAGTCAAGACATACTGTTTCTCAAGAAGGAGCTGAGCAGTTTCCATTCCCGTAGTGTTTGGGATCAGTGATAGCATTAGTTTTAGGGTGACTTTAGGAGAAAACAGAGATATCAGAGTACTCCTAGCTAGGATTTTGCTCCTTGGAGTTTCACAACGTCTCTACACTTCATCTTAGGCAGTGACACTCGGCCTGGGTTCTGGGTGTACCCCAACCTGGCCTGCTCAGGTCCATGCAGGACAGCGTCATTCAACCCAAGGCACTGACAGCTGGGCAGTAGCCAACTCCTTGATCTGCGCCAGTTTCTGAAGCCTGCAATGACCAGGTCTACAACTTATCAAGGACCTGATTAGCTTGACCAGCCAGGGAAAAATCTGTCCCGCTCAACAGATACACATCAGGTTCTGAGGCAGTGTTCCTGTTTGCTCATGTATCTCTTGGTTGTATTTGTGTATTAGACTCTGCCTCTGCCTCCCCTCTCTTCTTTAGCTACACTGCTTTATTATCCCTGTTTCCAGACTCTTTTCCTTATTTCTAGGATCAGCTTCTAAATAGCCAGCCCTAGGCTGTCTACACATGGCAATTTTTTTTTCACGCTCTTGATTCATAGAATCACAGAATCACAAAATGATCGTGGTTGGAAGGGACCTCTGGAGATATAGTCTGATGCCCCTGCTCAGAGTCCCCTGGAGTATGTTGCTGAGGATGTGTCCAGATGATCTTCAGCTTTTGTTGTTGTTGTTCTTTGCCTGCCTTCATGACTTTTTTGAAGATCTTCTTGACTGTTTTTTGCTTCCTGATTTCACTGCTGATTTGGCTTTAGATACAAGTTTTGTGCTACTTGACAGTTTCATGCTCCGAGGGCCACAGTGAATGGTTCATTGCATTAAGACCTCTGATCTACTGCAGGCTGCAAGGTTGTGATGACTGTGTATTGTAGGTAGTTGCACTTACAGACTGTGTACCAAGATCACACCGCCTAGAACTGATCGATATCAAGAGCAAAACATGGCATTCACTTTTAGTTTTTGCCTGGAGACCTGTGGCTAGCCCAAATCTTCTGACCCGTGTGTATGAGTCCCTCCACAGATTTGGCTTTTGCACCCTGGATAGAAGAGGCAAAGAGATAATATCTTTCTAGCAGGTTTTAAAGCTCATTCCCCCCTGCTACAGAATGTGCTAGCATAAGAGTCTGTGCTCTAAAGCACAATTTGACACTCTGTAATGATAAGAGTTTATGCTGCTATTAACAGTGAAGTCTTGCTCCTGTTGAAGTGTGTAAATCAAATGACCAGCGAGTGGGCAAGGAAAAGCTGTTTCTGTTTTTCTTTCACAGTACAATCAAAGAGAAGGCTAAAAACTAAAGACAGGCAAGTCCAGGGGAAACGGGAGGAGAGAAGTGGAGCGAGCAATCTTGGTTTCCTGTGCAGAAACCTGGCATTCCCTTGGTAACCTGAACGTACAAGTTTCATCAAAGACTTCTGAGAGTTGTGCTCATGTAAAAGCTTGGCAGTGTTCCTGCTGCAGAGAGAGACATCCGGGGTTGCATCCAGATGGGCCTTGAAGATCTCCAGAGAAGGAGACTCCACCACCTCTTCAGGCAACCTGTTCCAGTGCTCCATCACTCTCACAGCAAAGAAATTCCTCCTCACGTTCAGGTGGAACTTCCTGTGCTTCAATTTCTGCCCATTGCCTCTTGTCCTGTCACACGGGACAACTGAAAAGAGTTTGTCTCTGTCCCCCTGACACCCTCCCTTCAGGTACTTATGTTAGAGAAATACTGTGAGAAAAACCTTGCAAATAGTTAACAAGACTCAAGGACAAGGGGGAAAGAAAAACAGTACTGCAAAGGATAACCAGCTCCGGCTAAAGAACCTTGATGAAACCACAGCGCTTTGAAGATTGCGAGGGGTAGGTAAGACAAAAACAGCAGAATAACCCAGAAGTGACCTTAGGTTCATTAAGGCTTCTTATTAACATATTAAATTTCACACCCCTAAATGAATAATGAGATGGAAATGACATGATAATGATGTTACCGCCTCTTCTTCGCTTCCTATGCTAATTAACAAGAATGTGAAAGCGCAAGCGCAAAGCGATTACCTGAGGTAATGAAATTGTAACCAATAGAAAGATTTGTATAAAGTACTCCCTGAAAAGTGTATATAAATCAAGACTGAGAGGGGGAGAAGGTGTGCTAGCTTTGTGGATTTACCACCTAGCACCCATCTCTGTGCAGAAATGAAATAAACAAATATCTCGACCCTGTGTGTCTATTGGTTGCTTGCACACCTGATAACAGAACCCAGATTTTGGACAACACTGCCAGCAAGAGGAAGCATGAGTGGAGGAACAGACAGACTTTCCAAGTTAACAACTGGCTGCACCACTGAGGTTGGCCACAGGGCTCTGTTTTCTACAACCATGGGACCCTGTTTGAAGATCAGCAGCTGATGGGGAGAGATGGGATCCACCCCAGCAGGTCACACATGTCTTTGCTAACAGGTTGGCCAGCCTGGTAAAGAGGGCTTTCAACTAGGCAGGATGGGGGAAGGGGATAGTTATAGAGACAGGGTAATAAACAAAATGCAGCTCAAGTCAGGATGCCTCCAGCATCCTGTAAAAACCTCCAGTAAAAACATTGATAAGATCATCCTAGATCCTTCTCTTCTCCAGGCTAAATGGCCACAACTTTCTCAGCTTCTCTTTGTATGAGAAATGTTTAATCATCTTTGTGGCCCTTGGCTGCAATCACTTCAGCAAGTCCATGTCTCTCATGTATTGAGAAGCCTAGAATTGGACTCAGTCCTCTGATATGGCCTCTCTAGGGCTGAGTAGTGGGGAAAGATCATCTCCTTTGACCTGCTGCCAACAGCTGGTTGTCCACCAGGACACCTAGGTCCTTCTCTGCAAAGCTAATCTTCACTGGGTCAATGCCCAGCCTTTTCAGAGGTATGCAATCATGCACCAGATGACTTCTCCTGTAGCGTTCCTTGGTTGTTTGTGAAAAGAATTAATTCATTTGGCATGTGTACAGACATAGTCATGATACTCAGCTGCATCACTGTGAAAACTATAAGACAGCCTTGAGTGTCTCGATAGAATTTAGATTCCTTAATTCTTTCCACATGGTAATGAGGAAGAGCAAAGAAACCCTACAGCATCGCACAGCTACCTAAGGGCAGTTCAAAGATGACAGAGTAAAAGTCTTCTTGGCAGTGTCGGAGGATAGAACCAAGGTCCATGGGCACAAGATGCAGCTTCAGCTCTCAGCTTAGACATAGGCATAATATCCTGCCCAGGAAGACTTTTCAGCCCTGGGAAAGGTCTGCAGTGAAGTGTGTGTGAGAGGGGTCCATCCTTCACGTTTCCAAGCTTCACCTTGACAAAGGCAGCACCACCCTTCCCTGCTGTGGTGGGTAGTAGATCCCCCCCAAGCATGAGCTGGGAATGGAGACTGACAGACCTCCCTTCAAACCATCACTTCTGGGGTTCATTACTGTAGTAGGTTGGCAGACCTTCTCAGAGGTCTGCCTGCTTTAGGCAGTAGTGTGATGCCTGCATCCCAGCCCTGCCAAAAGAGCTGTCTTCGTTTTCTGCATCTTTCCACAGTAGCTGCAAGGAGTGCTTCCACAGTGGAGTGCAATGGCTGCTAAGGGAGAGTGTCCTTGCCCACTTGTAGGCACAGTCCACAGTCACAGACTAAACAATATCCAGTGAGACAGAGGCAGATTTAGAGTCTGGAGGGGGTCACAGTAGCTCTGCTGTTCAGTTCAGCTCAGTCTCAGAGCCCTTGCCTTAGATTCCCTTGGACCAGAGGAAAGACGTATCAATAAACTTGAGAGAGTGGTTTTCACTGGACTTTGTCAGCACTGTGAATCTCTTTCTTGTATGGGGAATGGGGTCAGTTCATCAGCAATAGCATAAGAGATGTCCTTTACCTCCGAGGCAACGTCTCTCTTTGCATGAAGGCTCAGCCACCTGGAGCTCATTGCCACTGGGCCAGGCAGTGAAGCTGATACTTGGGGACATCTCTGTGGACAGAGCAAGGGGTAGTGAGCAGAAGGGACCTTCTCAGGTGGTAAAAATGGAAATAGAGTGGAAAATATACCCAGTGGTACTCTCGTTGCAAAGACAGATGAACATTCATAATGAGTGGGTGTTGTGGAGGATGCACTGCAGCTTTCCTCAACACCACACCATCACACTCTTGATCATCCCATCTAGCACAGCATTCACCCTTTGGGAGACACTGCTCATATACTGTAGCCTGTATGCAGCTGACATCATGCAGCACTTCATGTCTGCATAAAGAAATCACTCTTCCTCTCCGAAAATGTGAATTTCATTAAGTGGCTCTGCTCTGCTCTTCTCTGCCAAACAGATGGCTTGTAAATCAACAAAAGCAACTTTTAGTGAAATCTCAGTGAACTCACTTTTCCCCAATCCCCACTGTCCTCTCCAGCTCAGACTGCAGTGATAGACTGAGCTGCAACAGAAAAGACAAAATGCAAGTGGCCCACACTGTGTTTCACTGGCTGCTTCTCCAGATGCTCCTCCATAGGTAGACTACCAGATCTTCTCAGATGAGGTGGAAGATGACGGAAGAAGTTTCAGTAGGGACAGAAAAAAAGAGACCTAGAAGTAGGACTCCATTGGTTTAAGTATAGTGTGGCCTTTCGTGGGAAGGGACAGCTGGTGGTGAAGTGATAGGTTGTTTCTCTGCGAATCTTCCTCTCTAAGAAGAACATGGAGTGTTGGACTGCAGAGGGTCAGCTATCATAATAACGCAGATCTCTCTGCCCAGAAAAGGCAAGTGTTCGGTGCTCCAGTACTAGGAGATGGTTAAACAATTAATCAAGATATCTGGAGCATGCTCAAACTCAGATGACATATTCAGGCACACCTGCCTGTAGGAGGATGATCCCAAGACTAGCTTACGCAGGCCTGGCGCCTGCTTGAATCACTCTACCGATCTTCCACAGCCTAGGGGTCAGATCATACAGTCAGCACAATGTCCAATACAGTAAGTCATGCCATGCCTCAAGACAGTTTAAATTGTATGTTCTCATTAACCCTGTTGATCAGTGGATGACTCAGAGTAAGGTAAGAAAGCACGTGGGGGAAGAGGATAGCCTACATCAGGAAAGCATGGCATGAGGTCCTGGCAAAGTAGGTAGGGAAGAGCGTGCACACTTTTGGGTTCCTGCCAGCACCTTCAGTGCCAAAAGTCTTTGATTTGGGCATATGAAAGTGGTCATGCATGGTATCATTTTGAGGACAACCTTTGAGCCTTAATAAGCATTAACTTGCTCAAATAGGCTGGCATGAAAATATACCTGCTTGCACATGAAAATGAATTCACCGATGCAAATTGCTCCTTTCATACAGCAAGTCAGGAACACAGTGTGTTCAAATAACAGAAAATACAGAGGAGGGGGAATATGTTGTCTGTGCCAGCTTTTTTGACATACTTCACTGCACAGTCTAGATTCAGAAAATTCCATGTTTTTTTTTCTTTTCCTTTATTTACTTTTCTTTCAAGAGCCAAGAGACTTTGGAGAGCTCTTCACAAAGCAAAGATCTTGGTAGCCCAGCAGCCTGTCCTTTTTGGGGAGCAATTTTGCCTGACTGGAAAAGAGGAGTACATAATACTTCTCAAACATATGCAGCCTTCAGGGATTTGCAGCTCCAGAGTGGCCTTGGCAGGGTTTTTCTTCTCTGAATTTGTTCGGTTGGTTTTTGAATCTGTGACAGCTCTCAAACACACAATGAAAAGTTCCAGAACTTCCCTGAAAGTTCTTAATCTGTACTAGTTTCATTACTCTGTAGAGGAGCCAAGCAGTCTGATGGCATCTGTTCTGCTCCCCTCTGCAAGCTGAAAGTCTCTAGCCTGTTCTCTAGCCTGGATTTGTTGGAGGGCTACTGGGAAATCTGGATGGAGGAAACAGAATCTTTAGGAAAGATACAACAGATCCCTGCTTTCCAGAGTGGAGATTTCTCAAGCCGCAAAATCTTCAACACAGTGAAGGATACCTGAAAGTAAGTAATGCAATTTTAAAATGCAGGATACTCTAAACTAGTTGCCACAAGCAGTATACAAGGAGATGGCTGGTGGAGGCCTTGTGCTTCTCGTCTCCTTAGAGGAGCACCGCTGTACCTCTAGAAAAGCGGGAGAGACTGTGCAGCTTTTCCCCTCCCGGCCTCATTGACCTCAAGCATCAGTCCAGAGGAACATTGAAAGATCTGTGCTGCAGACAGGGGTCACTCTGCGTTTCATTAAATATAACACACACAGATGCCTGTGGAGAGCCATGCAGAAGCAATCACTACTGACTAGCTCTTGACCTGCTCTAAAGCAGGTGCCTTGAAGCCTAGCAGAAAGGAAGGAGTACATAATGATCTCCATATCACAAAACATATTTGCTGGCTAAAGGAATGCACTAAGCAATGCTTCTGCAAAGCTAGTTGCAAGCGCTGTCTTCCAGTGCCTGATCCAGCTATCAGAACAGAAACCTCTGATGCAAAGATGCTGGTTGCAGAGCATGTGCATCCTGTGGATTTTGTACTGCATCTATGGTACATCTTCGATGTACCTTAACTGCTGCTGGGATTTACCTCTGTGAAGCTGACTCTGTGTTATAGGAGTTTCTGGGGAGGGATTCTCAGGAGCTTTCTTTCCCCTCGCTCTCTTGCAGAGAGAGTTGTTTGTCCCTCATCTCAGGATGTTTACTCTGTGGCTTTGGTGCAAGATAGAGATAGTGCTAGGCCCTGCTTCAGCAAGATGGAGGCTAGTACCTGCTTCTGTCCTCTTGACCCATTAAATTCCCAGCCCAAAGTGCTTTCTTCCTATGGCTATCTACCCTGCCCCCTTCTCTACCCTACCGCAACACCTGTGGTGTGAATCACTGGCCAGAAAAGGGGATTTTCCTTCCCCTGAACAAAGGGCCTGGGCTAGCAGAACTCTCTCAGCTAGGAATGAGATGTGCAGAAGAAGGCTGGGGCAGAGCAAAGCCAAGCTAGACTGCAGGAGCCTGCCACTGTGGAGACTGTGACCCTCCAGGAGTAGGAGTATCTAATTAATTGGGTTTTGTCCAGCATCATGCCTCTCACTACAGAAGCTCCTGTGCCTTGGTAGCTCAAGAGCATTACCAACATGACCCCCCAGGTCAGCCCATCGTTGATGTTAGATGTGCTAATGGCTGGTGTGTGAATGTGTAGATGCCTCGTTACACCAAGCAGTTTATCTTCACTCATATTTGCCTAGCTCCTGACACCAGAGAAATCAGAGTAAGCTATTAAATTCACATCCTCACTGTTGGGGAAGTCTTGGCAATAGTCTGCCATACTCTCTTGGCTAACAAACCAGAGCAGGCTGTCATAAGCCATGTCACTTCTCTCCTGTACTCCAGCAGCCCAAATCCTGAGCTGGCCACAAAGGAGTGGCTTACTTTGCCTCTTCTAGCCAGTGAAATTCTCGCATTTGGGCTGGTTAGCAGCTTTCTGCAGCTTGAACTCCACCTTTCCTCAGTCCCATCAGATCTGTTGACCTTTGAAGACCCTGAGGCATCCGTAGCCCTGGATGAAAGCAAAGTTCTTTAGCTGAAGTATGCTGGACAGTGGCATGCCGTAGACATTCTCTTTTCCTCAAAACACCAGTCAGAGTTCTCACTTCCCTTCATTACCCACAAGTGACCAAATTTTATGAATCAAAATTCAACATGCCGCTGAATTCACCCATTTGGTTCTGACCATGTCATTTCCCAGTGCAAGGTGCCTCCTGCAGCTGATTCTCTGCTGACTCTATCACTCTCTGAGTTTCTCTATACCAGATTGGGTTGGGTGATCAGGATGGCTAAACAGTAGTAACACCAGCTCGTGAATGGTCTCCCATTTGAAGCAGCTACTCAGTGTGTTCTTGCAGGACAGCTACTCAACAACTCAGTAGCTGTGAGGAGGCCGAGGCTACAACGTACAGCTCAGGACGTGGCACATTCTCTTTTCCAGAGAGCACACAGTCCTTGGGTTCCACATTGCTCGTGCAATGGAAACCAGTGTCATGGCTACATTTGTACATTACAAGCAGAACAACATAGATTAGTAATCCGCCATCTAGCTAGTTGTGAACAAACATAATTGGTGTAGCTCTAAGGAAGATGAGATACAGAATTAATAAGGAAGACGGAATTCTGCATTAGAGAGGGGAAACTTCCAGTGCAACAGCTGCTCCAATATGAAGATGAGAACTGCCTAATGAGAAAAGTGCTCAGAGGTTTAGAGGTTTATATTTGCTGCAGTTTCCCTTTGAGATCTTTTTTTAATCTAAAAATGAAATTTACTCTTTATGGACAACTGTATGGAAGGGGAAATCTGAACACAAGTTGCTCTTTTTTCTTTCTTTTGGATTATGCAATCAGAACAGAGAACAGCTCTGGAGGAGGCCTGCATAGAGTCTTGTCAGAGTTTAAAAGAAAGAACCCCATGGTAGAGAAAGACTAAAGCAATGTGAGGCTGCATATGGGCATCACATATATTAAGGGTACTGAGCATTAGTTCTGCAAGCCCCCTTTGAACTTCCAAGCTGAATCTCTCATGAATCTTCTCATGAATAATCGCTACCCATAATCAATGGCTCACAGACCAGGCTGCTGCATGACACCAGTATTACTCCTATTAGCTGTTATATAGATGGTCTGTTCTCTTCATTCAGAAAGACCTAAACCCCACGCACTGGGGAGCTCCAAGTGTCCTTACAGGCAAAATTTGCTTTCTGTAACCTTTAGCCCAGAACAGGGCGTGGAAGATGGGGAGACTCCAGCCCAGACTGTGAGTAAAGGGGAGTTTGCAGGCCAGTTAGCTAGAATAATGCATTTAGTTTCAAACTCAGGATATTTGCAGAGAACACCGTTGAGACGTGGTTATAAAATAGTATGTAATTCCATTAAAATGGGTTACTTTTGTGGAGTGATGCAGCAAGGAGGAAAGGGAGGCAAGCATGGAATATACCTTTCAGTGAACATTAGGAACACACAGGCTGCCACAGGTTACTACAGTTATGCCTTCAGGCCACAGAATTCTGTGATCAGGCAGTCTGATCGCTGAGAGCAGAGGCCTCTCCCTACCGTTCATGCAGCTGGCGGTTATGAAGTGAGAAAGTATTTTTCAGGAAGAGTCCAGACCCTGTTTTGGGACACCCACCATCTATTTCAGGAAGCTCTGCAAGAGCCGATCAGTCTTAGCAGCAAAAAGCCGCTCCGTTGGTCTGATTCGGGTTGTTCTGTCTTTTTGTTTGCTATAATAAGGCTGTCCTTTTTTTTAGCAGCTACCAGTCCATGGTAAATGAGCACATGTAAGAAGCCCAGTCATGAGTTACTGGCCTGGAATCATGAATCCTTGTTCTGTTTCAACCAACCCCACTTCCTCCTGCCACTCAGTTCCGACAGAGCTCTTCTTCCACACATGCAGCCTCTCTGTGTTTTGAGTTTGGATGTCTAGGCAGGATGGGATCCTGCAATAACCAAAGTAGAGATAAAAGCACAGAAGATCCCGGGATTGAGCTCCAGTAAACTCTGGAGAATTCATTTTGCAAATGTTTACTGTAAGCATAGAGTTAGCACTTTAATTATGCCTGCTTTGTCTTTGTGGGTATCAGCTGGACCAACTTAGTTTAAATGAATGCAAAATCTTCTCTTCCTTAATCTGCGTCTTGAGATTTTACTGACGTGCTGATCTGCAGAGGGCAACTTCGTAATCATGAGAGCACACAACAGTGTTGTGCAGCTGTAGTTGTCAAGCTGCATTTGTCCTTTTCTGAACTACCAGTTTTGAAACCTGACAGACAGCAGCATGTCATCAGTTCAGCAGCAGTCGGACCAAGAATGCTGTCATATGGGAATTCAGCAGTCACTTTGCATAATCATTTTCACAGCTGGAATCACTGTGATTCTCCGTAACGTAATGAAGAATGTTTCTTTCTGTTCAAAGACCTGTGGCAGAGTGAAGGAGAGAGTTACTGCCGGAGAAAGGAGCTTCATTCATGACCAAGCCGCTAGCCATAGAGTTTCTGGAAAGAAAGAAAAGCACAGGCATGTTCTTTAATACTGCAGAACTGCTAAGAAAAAACATTTTGTCAGAGCTCAGAGAGAAAACCAGAGAGGAATCAGGATTCCTTGATTCCTTACTCAGCCCTTGGCACATCTATCTCCTGTGCAGCTTCTCATTTAATTATTTTATTTCATACAAGTTATTAATACAGCCAGCTGTTGATGTAGCTGAGGATTTTCCCCTGAACTAGAAAAATCTAGCAATTTTTAAAGAACCAGTTCAGCAGGAGGGAGCAGGAGAGCTAAACAAGCCTCCGGCAATTCACTGAGTTCCAGCAGACAGCTGAATGAAAAGCTCCTTGTTGCAGCCTACTCCTGAAACAGAATAAAGGTCAGACTCGTGTCTCAAGGCTTGGAAAAGGCTATGCACCTTCCCTCGTTGTCCCCATTCACTTGGGCTACAACCCAGCCTCTAATATTGAAATACATTACAGAAGAGTGGAAAGAGCCATGAAGCTACTTCCAAAATGAACGCCAGCATCAGCTCTTACAATGGGCCTTGCAGAGCTGCACCTTCAGCATTAAAAAGCGGTAAGACAGGTGGAGTGTCCTGCTCTGGTTTTGTATCAGACAAGTAATAGCCTTGATCATTCCCCATCACCCTCTCTAGCCTCCGAAATGCAGCTTTGGAAAGAAAGAGGTGGAGAAATAGCATATGAAATACACCCTTTGGCATAAAGTGCTTTGTGGGATGGCGAGGACAAGGAAAAACTGCTTGTGAGATGGCAGAAAGGATCCTTCCAAACTTCCTCAGACTCTAGTAATGGTGTGCAATAAGTCGGATCAGGAAAAATGAAGTGAGTCAAGCCAAGTATATTCTTCAGATGTTATAAATGAGCAGCTATGTTTAATGCAAATGCATTACACAGGTTCATGTTTGCCATGCGTCTTAACAATATGAATACCATATATACAATAGCTCTCTCCTGAAATCAAAACAAAGAGAATGAAACAATTACCTTTACGTTTAGTGTCCTAGAGGTCTTTGGCCTTATTCAATGACTGCCTAAATCTTCTTTGAGAATCATCCTTCATTGGTTTGGCAGATAAAATAAAGTTTTGTAATCAAGTTAGACATTTTCATGACAAGCGTCCTAGCTGTTGGCTACCCAGAATGGCGGCAGCGTGAAGGGCTCGCTGAAGTCTTTGGGGAGTTGTGGCAGCTCAGCCAGAAGTGGGTTTAGTGGGCACGTGTCCTAATTCCTCACTCAGAAAAAATGCAGTAGTGAGACCTGCTTGAAATATTTCTCTGTTATGTTTAACTAAATGTGGCATCCAACCATCTTGGCCCACAGCTGACAGAAGCCTGCCGAAGGTACCGGAGATGATGTAACCGCATTCCCACTGGTGAGTTAAATATGCACATACCTGGAATTTAAGTAGGAGCGTAGCAAGTGAAGAGGGAAACTATTGAAATTAACTGTAATTCCTAAGCTAGGCAATGCTGATGAAGCAAAAGAGAAAGGCCACCTTTATGTGCAGAGAGCTAAGAGATTAAACTTCAATGAACTCTCTCCGCTCTATTCATGGAACAACAGCACTGGCCAAGTACATGAAATTCTGCTACTTGGATCACAAAATACTCTCAGAAAAGAGCAGTCGTGTTATGACTCCAAGACCATGTTTGTCCTAAGGAAAAGGGGAATAGTTGCAAAGGTTTATGTGCAGCACGCAGGTGCACTCCGAGCACACGTGCACTCAGGAACTCACAAGGCAGCTCTGGCCTTGGCTATCCATTGCCCTGCTGGGGAAACATGTACTCGTGGATTTCACCTCTTTCTTTCTTCCACATGTTCATCTTGCCTGAGCCAAAAGAAAAGGCATAGAGAAGCAAGCCACCAAGACATGGAGGGACTGAGAGAAAGGGAACTGCTTTAGTGTGGTACAGGGGACAGAGCATAAAGATAAGAGCCTGAGACAGGAAAAATGCTGCTGTGGTTCGGAGCTGTGTCCTGTAAGTAGTATTACTGCTTTGTTTTCTTTCTTCTTGTACAGGTACAATAATAGCACCCCTCTACGCCTCTGCCTTCTTACAAGGGTGGAAATAAACGGGAATGAATTTTCTTTAGGCTGGTGTTGCTAGATTCAGGTCTTCATCACTTCACATGTGAATACAATAATCACAGACAAATTTAAATTCAGTTGGCTGAAAAGAAATGATTTTGGGGGGCTGCATACTACAGCTATTACTAAAATGTCCTAGTAACCCTTATACCAACATTAATTCCTTATACCATCAAATGGGCAATCATTGTCTGCTTGGCTGTTTTCAGGACGGCATATTAAGCACCTCAGGACTGTAACTTTGGCCTTCAAAGTGTTTTTAGAGCAGAGGTGAGGGTCTCTCATTTGCAGTTGGAAAGGCTTTGAAGGAATGATGGCAAAATACATTTCACTTAGGCACTGAAAGTCTATTTCTCTGGCATTGCACTGAAGATCATTACGGACTGACCGTAATCTTATTGGCTCTTGTTTGACACACTGCATCCAGAGGTGCATAAATTTCAGCAAGGAATTAATGACAAGTTCTTTCCCTAGAAATGCAATTCTTATCCAAATGCACCAGGGCAAAGTGGAATAAAATGGACTTTCTTCTAGTGGTATGCTTTGGTTCTGTACTTGAGGAGAGAAAATAGTAGGGTGTCTTCACACGTTGGCTTCAACAAAACTACCTAAACCTAACGCCACTGCTTTTCTGAGGAGGAAACATTGTAAGACATTGTCTTCCTTAAACAAGAAGATTTCCTCAGAGTGCAGAAGACTGTTGAACACTAATTGAAGATAGAAATTCACCTATCTATCCATGGTAAAGAATTTTGCCAAGAGATTTTCAAAAGACAAAAAGACATACTCAATTGTGTGAAAAGACATATTGTGTTCTGTTGTCACATAGTAAACTGATGCTTGTAGTAGCTGAATGGTGTATTTGAAGACAGCTGGAGTAATGGACATAATACTGATCTTCATTTCAAAATGGTTCCTACCTAAAGCAGTTACTCACTTCTCATGTGTTTTTTCCCTTCTTTTCTATCCAAAAGGGAGGTCTCTGAAACTCATGGCTACCACTGGCAGATTAAGAAAAAACTTCTCTCTGCCACTTCATTATTTTCTTAACTACTCTGTCAGTGATGACTTGAAGCCAAAGGGCCTACCACATAGTTCACGTTTCAGTACCAAGCTCTGCTGTGTGATGACCAGAGAATGCCAGAACCTGACAGATCTGTCTCCCAGCAACACAAGCAGCTGCAAGGAATCCTTGTGACACTCTCTTACAGATGTGAGCCGCCAAGACCCTGGTCCCCTCTGTGGCTCTCACCTTCTTCTCAACTCATGTCTTCTCCCGAAAAGTTACAACCTAGCATTTTTGAGTTTTCCCATCAGGATACGGTATTTCTGCTTTTGAGAGTAAGTAGCAACTTTCTGCTAAAGGGAGGCTCGTCTGAGACAGAGAAGGTGTCTGCATACAATCACTGCATTGTTCAGTAAATTCAGGAAATAATTACGGATTTATTGAGAGAGCCAAGAAGAAGACAGGAGAGGAGGGGAGGAGAGGGGAGGGGAGGGGAGGGAAGGGGAGGGGAGGGGAGGGGAGGGGAGGGGAGGGGAGGGGAGGGGAGGGGAGGAGAGGAGAGGAGAGGAGAGGAGAGGAGAGGAGAGGAGAGGAGAGGAGAGGAGAGGAGAGGAGAGGAGGGGAGAGGAGGGGAGAGGAGGGGAGAGGAGGGGAGAGGAGGGGAGAGGAGGGGAGAGGAGGGGAGAGGAGGGGAGAGGAGGGGAGAGGAGGAGAGGAGAGGAGTGAATGGAAGAGCAGGGGAGGGAAGGGGAGGGCAGGGGAGGGGAGGGGAAAGGAAGGGAGAGGGAGGGGGAGGGGGAGGGGAAGAGAAGATGAGATGAGGGGAGGGGAGATCGGAGGGGAGGGGAGGGGAAAGGGAGGGGGAGGGAGAGGGAGAGGAAGAGGGGGAGGGAGAGATGAGGTAAGAGGAGGGAGGAGGGGGGAAGGGAGGGGAGGGGACAAAGAGGGAGGAGAGGAAAAAAATAAAAGAGGAGAGTAGAAGAAGAAAGTAGCAGAGTGAAGACAGTGGACAAAGAAGAAAGAGAAGAGAGAGAGAAGAAAGAAAGAAAGAGAGGAGAGAGAAGAAGAAAGAAAAAGAGGTGAAGGAAGAAAGGAAGAAGAGAAAAAAAGGAGAGGGAAGAAAGGAAGAAAAAGGAGAGCGAAGAAAAGATCAGAGAGAAGAAAGCCAAAAAGAGTGGAGAGAAAAGAAAGAAAAGAAAGAGGAGAGAGAAGCAAGTAAAAAAAGAGAGATGTGGGAAGAAAAGAAGATAAAGAGACAGAAGAGAGGGAAGTAAAGAAGAAAGAAAAAGAGGAGAGGGAAGAAGAAAGAAGAGAAGAGAGAAGAAAGGAGATGAGGAGAGGAAGAAGGAAGAAGAGAAGAGAGGAGAAAGGAAAAGAGGAGAGGGAAGAAGAAGAGCTGAGAGAAGAAAGGAAAAGAGGAGAGGGAAGAAGAGGAGAAAGGAGATGGAAGAAAGGAAGTAAAAAGAGAGGGAAGAAAGAAGAAGAGAAAGAGGAGAGAGAAGGAAGAAAGTAAACGGGAGAGAAGGAAGAAAGGAAAAGAGGAGAGGGAAGAAGAGGGAAAAGAGGAAGAAGAAGGAGCAAGAAGAAAGAAGAAGGCGAGTGAAGAAAGCAAGCAAGAGTGGCGAGAGAAGAAAGAGAGAAAGAGAGAGAGGAGAGAGAGAAGAAAGCAAGTGAGAGAGAAGAAAAAGAAATGGAGGAGAGAGAAGAAGAAAAGAGAGCGGAGGCTGAAAGAAGCAAAAGAAAGAGGGAGGAGAGGAGAGGAGAGGCGAGGAGAGGAGCGGCAAGCAGTGGCGAGGCGAGGAGAGGAGAGGCGATGAGAGGAGAGGTGAGGAGTGGCGAGGCGAGGAGAGGAGAGGCGCTAAAGCAAGTAAAAGAGGAGAAAGCAAGCAAGAGAGTGGAGAGAGAAGGAAGCAAGCGAGAGAGGAGAGAGAAGG
The DNA here is from genome assembly GCF_028389875.1 of Rhea pennata. NCBI lineage: Eukaryota > Metazoa > Chordata > Aves > Rheiformes > Rheidae > Rhea > Rhea pennata. The sequence continues at coordinate 3,714,142 of NC_084702.1, read as the reverse complement.
AAGCAATGTGGGAAAAGAGGAGAGAGAAGAAGAAAGAAGAAGAGCTGGGAGAAGAAAGGAAAAGAGGAAAGGGAAGAAGACAGAAGAGAAGAAAGGAAAAGAGGGAAGAAGAAAGAAGAGAAAAGAGAAGAAGGGAAAAGAGAGGGAAGGAAGAAGAAAAGAAGAACTGAGAGCAGAAATGAAAAGAGAGGGAAGAAAATAGAGGAGAAGAGGGAAGATAGGAAAAGTGGAGAAAGAAGAAGAAAGGGGAGAAAAGAGAAGAAAGGAAAAGAGAGGGAAGAAGAAAGAAGAGGAGAAGAGAAAAGAACGGAAAAGAGAGGGAAGGAAGAAGAAAGAAGAAGAGCTGAGATCAGAAAGGAAAGAGAAGGAAGAAGATAGAGGAGAAGAGGGAAGAAAGGAGAAGTGGAGAAGGAAGAAGAAAGGAGAAAAGAGAAGGAAGGAAGAGGAGAAGAAAGAAGAAGAAAGAAGAAAGAAGAAAGAAGAAAGAAGAAAGAAGAGAAGAGAGAAGAAAGAAGAAAGAAGAAAGAAGAGAAGAGAGAAGAAAGGAAAAGAGGAGAGGGAAGAAAGGAAGAAAGGAGAGGGAGGAAAGAAGAGGAAAGAGAGAGAAGCAACAAAGTAAGAGGGAGAGAAGGAAGAAAGGAAAAGAGAGGGAAGAGAGGAAGAAGAAGGAAAGGGAAGAGAGGAAGAAAAAGGAGCAGGAGGAAAGAAGAAGAGGCAAGTGAAGAAAGAAAGAGTAGAGAGAGAAGAAAGAGGAGAGAGAGAGAGAAGCAAAGAATCTAGTAAAAGAGGAGATAGAGATAGAAAAAGGAAGAAGAAAGAAGAGGAGAAGAAAGAAGAAGGGAAAAAGGGGGAAGGAAGAAGAGGAGAAGAAAGGAGGAGAGGGAAGAAATGAAGAAAAAGCCTAGGGAAGACAGAAGAAGAGAAGGAGTAGAGAGCAAGAAGAAAGTAAGAGGGAGAGAAGGAAGAAAGGAAAAGAGGAGAGGGAAGAGAGGAAGAAAAAGGAGAGGAAGAAAGGAGGAAAAAGGAGCAGGAGGAAAGAAGAAGAGGCGAGTGAAGAAAGCAAGCAAGAGTGGCGAGAGAAGAAAGAGAGAAAGAGAGAGAGAAGGAAGGAATCTATGAAAAGAGGAGAGAGAAACAGAAAGGGGAAATGCTGCAATAAGAAAGGAAAAGAGGAGAGAGAAGAAGAAAGAAGAGACGGAAGAAAGGAAAAGAGGGAAGAAGAAAAGGGGAGAAGGGAGAAGAAATGAAAAGCGGAGAAGGAAGAAGGAAGAAGAGAAGAGGGAAGTGAAGAAAAGAGGAGAGGCAAGAAGGAAGAAGAGAAAAGGGAGCCTGAAGAAAGGAAGAAAAAAGATGGAAGAAAGCAAGAAAAAGCCCAGGGAAGAAAGAAGAGAAGGAGGAGAGAGAAGGAAGACAGCAAAAGGGAAAGGAGGAAGAAAGGAAAAGAGGGGAGGGAAGAGAGGAAGAAGAAGGAGAGAGAAGAAAGGAAGATAAAAGGAGCAGGAAGAAAGAAGAGGCAAGTGAAGAAAGGAAGGAAGAGTGTAGAAAGAGAGAAGGAGGTGGAGGAGAGAAAGAAAAAAAAGTGAGAAGAAAGAAAGAAAAAGAGGAGCTAGAAGAAGAAAAGGGAGAGGAGAGTGAAAAAAGCAAAAGAAGAAGGAGAGGAGAGGCGAGGAGAGGCGAGGAGAGGCGAGGAAGAAAGGCGACCAAAGAAAGAAAGAGAGGAGAGAGGGAAGGAAAGGGGGAAGGAGAACGAGAAATGGGGAAGGGGAAGGGAGAGGGGAAGGCAGAGGGGAAGGAGAAAAGGAAGGGGAAGGAAAGAGGAAGGGAAAGGGGATGGGAAAGGGGGAAGGGGAAGGGAGAGGGGAAAGCAGAAGGGGAGGCGGAGGGGGAGGGGAAGGGGGAGGGGAAAGGAAGGGAAAGGAAAGGAAGGGAAAATGAAAAGGGAGAAGGGAACGAGGAAAGGGGAAATGGGAATGGAAAATGGAAGGAAAATGGGGACGGAAAGGGAAAGGGAAAGGGGAAAGGAAAACAGAAGGGAAATGGGGAGGGAAAAGGGAAAGGAAGGGGGAGGGGGAAAGGAGGGAAGGGAAGGGAAATTGAAAAAGGAGAAGGGAAAGAGGAAAGGGGAAATGGGAATGGAAAATGGAAGGAAAATGGGGAGGGAAAAGGGAAAAGGGGGAAGGGAAAAGGGGGAAAGGGAAAGGGAAAAGGGGGAAAGGGAAAACAGAAGAGAATTGGAAGGGAAATGGGGAGGGAAAAGGGAAGGGAAATGGGGAGGGAAAGGGGAAGGGAAAGGGAAGGGGAAATGGAAAGGAAGGGAAATGGGGAGGGAAATGGGGAGAAAACTGGAAGGGGAAGGGGGAGGGAAATGAGGAGAGGAGGGGAGAGGAGGGGAGGGGAGAGGAGGGGAGGGGAGGGGAGGGGAGGGAACGAGAAGGGAAATGTGGAGGGAAATGGGAAGGGAAATGGGGTGAAAGGGAAGGGAAAGGAGGGGGGAAATGGAAGGGAAGGGGGATGGGGAGGGAAATGGGGAGAAAAGGGGAAGGGGGAGAGAAATGAGGAGGGGAGGGGAGGGAACTGGAAGGGAAATGGGGAGGGAAATGGGAAGGGAAATGGGTTGAAAGGGAAGGAAAAGGGGGAGGGAAAGGGGAACTGGAAGGGAAATGGGGAGGGAAAGGGGAAGGGAAATGGGGTGAAAGGGAAGGGAAATGGGAAGGGAAAATTGAAAGGAAGGGAAATGGGGAGGGAAATGGGGAGAAAAAGGGAAGGGGAAGGGGGAGGGAAATGAGGAGGGGAGGGGAGGGGAGAGGAGGGGAGGGGAGGGAAAGGGGAAAAGGGAAAGGGAAAACAGAAGGGAATTGGGAGGGAAATGGGGAGGAAAAGGGGAAGGGAAATGGGGAGGGAAAAGGGAAAGGAAAGGGGAAGGGAAAAAGGAAGGGAAGGGAAATGGGGGGAGGAAAAGGGGGGAGGAAAGGTGAGGGGAGGGGGGAATGGGAGGAGATGGGAGGGGGAGGGAGGGAAGGGAAAACGGAAAACGGAGAACGGAAAAGAGAAAGGGAAGGGAAATAGGGAGGGAAAGGGGGAGAAAGGGGAAGAAGGGAAGTGGAAGAAGGGAAGAGGAAGGGGAAGAGGAAGGGGAAGGGGAAAAGGGAAAATGGAAGGGAAAGGGGAAAAGGGAAAGGGGAAAATGCGAAAAGAGAAGAAGTATGGAAATGGGGAGGGAAAGGAAGAGAAAAGGGAGAGGAAAAGGGAAGGGAAAGGGGAAAGGAAAAGTAAGGAAATAGGGAAAGGAAAAGAGAAGGAAAAAGGGAAAGGAAAGGGAAGGGAAAGGAAAGGAAAGGGAAAATAGAAAGGGAAAGAAAATCAGTAACAATCATTGCACAGTTACGGAAACGGCAGACCCGAGGATGAAATGATTGATCACTACTCTTTAGCTAATAAATGGCAGATTTAAGGAAAAACACAGAGAGATGAAAAAAATCGTGTCGGATTCACTTTACCTCTCATTAGATATCTCCGGGCTTGTTAATCCCGGCCTGCTTTACTCCAGGTGGTGAGGGATTCTCAAAGTGTGAGTAGCCGGATTTATTGTTCACGTCTTACTTTCTGCTTATTTCCTTCGGCCAAGAGGAACTGCTGCTGGCAGCACCCATTTCTCTGCTTTACGAGAGTACTGACTCAGTGCAACGCAGGCAACTCATCCACAGCAGACATCCACCACACAGATCTCTGGGCAGAACAGATCTGGGCAGTCAGATCCCTGCCAGAACCCCTTAAGTTTTGACGCCTACGCAAAGGGAAGACGATTTGCTTGCAGTTCAGACTTCTTGACAGGACAGAGATATCCTGGCATAGAAGACTTTAAACCAGATTCCAGGCCATTAGTGAACACTGCAATCAATATTTCCTGCTGCTGAGATTGACCTCTCTGGCTGCAGTCAGAGACAAAGTCACCTTTAGTTTCATGGTCACCTTCCATTTAGGGTCACACTTTTAAATGTTTGTTTTCTAAGGGGTGAGAAGACTATACCCATATTCTTTCTACACAAACACGCAGCTGCAAAACCAATTAAAATAGTGATTCCGTATGTCACTGACCAGCTGCGAGCTGCTCTGCCCACTCCTCTCACCACCTCAGGAGTCGGTAAGCTCCTGTCTTCTGCTCTGCATTCCTCCTGTTACACACCGACAGCAGGCCTTCAATCTCACCACGTGCTGTTCAAGCCTGTTGTCTTCAGACAAGGGCAGACAAGAGGCAAAACGCAGATTCCTCTCTCCCAGTACTGCACTAAGGGGGAAGAGAGAGCAGAGCAATTTTTATACCGGTTTGCCAACAACACTGCAGAAAGCTGGGCTGTTGAGTCAGCAGATGCTGTAGCTTCACTTTGAAGAGGAGAAGTGAACTGGAAGGAGAGAAGGGGAGGATAGAATTTAATTCCCCCGTTTTGAAATGCACGGTAATACCCACCAACAAGCAGCCACATCCTGCGCCCTCTCTAAGTATAAGTAACACATTACCACTGCGGAGATGCGCCAGCCAGTGTGCTGCGGGTCTCGGGTGGAAGTACATGGGCTTTGTCCTCCTTATAGCAATTCCATAGCAAAACTTCATCCACCAGTGACTGAGGGGGCCATGCGCCCTCTCTCCAAAGATAGGCGACACGGTGCTCTAATACCTAGGGGCTCCGCGTCTTCCTGTTCTTCTGTGCTCTCCAGCCGCTTCACACCCTTCAATGACCATCTGACTACAGTACGCATTGCGAACCAGAAACAAGGGCTCCATGGTTTAAACAGGCTCTTCCTGAAGAACCTGAACTACTGGGGAATGAATCCCAGAGCCCCAGATTTTCCTGCCTTCCATAACTGGGCGTTGAAGGTAAATTTGGTGGTAATGTTGGAGCTCTCTTAGACCACATCAAAATCCCACGGAGTTGATTCCAATATGTCTAGCCTTTCATCCAGCTGTAGGGACCAACACAGGTTTGTTAGCTTATTGCCCTCTCTTTCTTACAGGCACTTAGCTTTTTGCCCAGCCCAAGGCCATAATAACTACACGGACTGCCCCCCTTCCAAGCCCTGTTGTAGCTATTTCAGTGTGAGGAACTAACTAGCACCAAAAATGCAAGACTTGCTTTTTTGTAGAATAGCTGTAGCGTTAGATATGGCAGCACTCTGAGTGTTTATTAATCCAGAAAATTATTTCCTCTCTTCCTTTTTCATCTATAATTCAAAACGCGGCTACCATGTATTGCAATATTTATTAAACAACAAAACCAAAAGCATGAGAGGAAACAAATGCCACATAAGTTCCAGAGAAGTTGCTCCTTAGCTGCATTACTTAATTACATGGATAAATTACTAGCTTGCACACTTGGTACAAACGAATGAGCTGAGTGCAATAATAAACACGGGTCAAGCTCTTCATTTGATCTCAGCCGAGATCAGAATCTCACTATTACTTGTTCTCTACGCTGGAACAAATTGCAAAGCCTGGCCGGGTGCTTTTACTGCACGAGGTCCAAGGTGAGAAGAAGCATGCGTTCAATTCTGAGAATAGCATTTTAGGATCTGCTATTTCCCAAAGCAGTTTTGTCTCTTTCACCACTACCCTTCCATCCCCAAGTGTTGCACAAAACAATGCCCCCAAACCACCATTCACTCAGAACGCCAGGTAAAGCTCTGAAACCCTGTTCTTCCCAAAGCCACGTGCAGATTAGTCAGGTCAGGAATTAGCAGCGCTCCAAGCGTGGACATACCCTCGAGGCATTCTGGGACTATGAAGCAGCCTCTGCACATCCATGGCTGCTGTGCGCTCTGCAGGTTCTGGCTAGTGTCCACTCAGAGACTGCCACGCTCTGCTCGTGAAGGAAACAGTCCTCTCATCTCTCTTCTGTGCCTGCTTTGCAGATTCCTTTAGTTTCATTCATGTTAGGTGTGATATAGATTCAGCTGCTTTTCTTGGGGTTACCCAGTCTCCCCATCTTTGCATCCTCACACATTCCTGAGATTGGATGGGAAGTGGGTTAAAGCAACCTCTGAAACATTAGGGGAGCTTCCCTGCCCTGGCAGCATTTGGCTCAGCTGTCTCCCAGGCTGCCTGCCAAGGCAGCACAGAAAGTGTAGTTCCTCATCCTTGACACGAGGGAGAGCTGCAGCACTGAGTTGGGGGATACCCAAACAGCCAAAATGATGGAAGTGCTCCTCAAGAGACTGCATGAAGAAACTCACATGGGAGCAGATGCTATGATAAGCAGTATAAAAAGATATGCTGTGGGATCAAAGATGCTATCAAATACTGACCTTATTGTAAGGAGATGCCCCACCTGTTGTGCAAATAACCCCCAAATTCAGAAGAAACCACCTATGGGAGAACTAAGAAGAGGATCAACCCCAGGGGAACACTGGCAGATAGATTTCTCTGAATTGCCTAAATGTGGTTGGTGTAAATATTTACTTGTTTTGGTAGATACATTTTCTGGTTGGCCAGAAGCCTTCCCATGCTCCACCAATCGTGCAAAAGAAGTAATTAAAATTTTACTAAAAGAGATAATTACTCAATTTGGGATTCCTGAAGGTACATCCTCAGATAATGGACCTCATTTTATTTCAGAGGTGGTTCAAGGAACATCCAAATTTTTACAGATGAAATGGGAATTACACACTCCATGGAGACCCCAGTCTAGCGGCAAAGTGGAAAGAATGAACCAAACACTTAAAAGACATATTGCAAAACTGTGTCAGGAAACCCATCTTAAATGGGTAGATGTATTACCAATGGCCTTGATGAGAATAAGAAGAACCCCAAGAATAAAAGAGGGAGTAAGCCCTTTTGAAATACGTCCTGGCCCTCCTGTGCCTTCACGCTGCAGCTGCGTTCTTGGAGGAACGACAAGCAGAGCAGGACTAGGGCGCTGCTAGGCTTCTGAACAGTGAGGTCCTTGAAGGCTGAAAGAAATACAAACCCATCTTGCTCCAGCACAGAAACCAAGTACAGGCCTGGAGCATGGCATTCCTGGAAACAGCCACTGCTGCGCGTCCTGCAGCCCCCTGGAAGACCGTGACACTGGCCAGGCTACACACCGGGTATCTGGTAGGGTAGGACTCAGGCTGCTCTGAGAGCTAAGGTCAGATGTGGTGAACACACTGAACAGACGTGGGGGGACAACACTAAGAATATACAAACAGAAAACTTTGTGGTTGCCCAACCTAGCAGAGCAAGGATGTCACGGTCCTGTCCAAACCAGCCGAGGGCAATGCCGTAGGAAGCCCTCCTGGGAAGGACACGTGTGTGTGAAAACCCTGTGTGCACAACGCGGGAAGGGGCAGCTGGCGCACAGCTGTGCTTTCAGGAGGTCCCCAAAGCACACGGGCAGGCCCACCTCGAGCAAGTTTCAGGAGGATGGACAAAACCAAGACCCTTCTTTGCCTTCAGAAGCGGCACTTCACAGAGAACGCACAGGAATTTCACAGGGTCCCCTCCAAAAGGGATTACACCTCCGTCCTAGTTTCAGGCCAGCCGTCTGCTCAGGCAGCACGTTCAGACCGTCGCTGCTGCATCAGGGACGCTGCCACGGCTCCCGACAGAGCCGGGGTCTCTTGTGCCCGGCGCGGTCCCGGGCAGCAGGAGGCTGTTGCTTCACACAGCAGTGCATCTCCGAGACGCTCCTTCACGGCTCAGAGCGGCTCAAACCAACCAGGAGACGACACAGGTGAATCCCGGGGGAGGACAAGGACGAGCCCGACAGCCTCCCGCTGCTGCTGCTGGCACGTCCGCGCTCTCGCTGGCGAGGGCCTCTGCAGGAGGCGAGCGGAGGCCTCCTCCCCCCAGTCGGGGGCTGCCTTTCCCCTGCCCCCCGCGCCCGCCCCCAGCCGCGGCGAGGGGCCGGGCCCTGTGGGCAGACGCGTCCCCACCTCCGGCCCCAGCCCGGCCCGGCCTGACGGTCGCCGCCGCCGCCGCCGCAGCTCGGCCGGCTGCCAGCGCCGCTGCCTGCGCGACGGCACCAGCGGGCGGCTGCGGCCCGGGGCGCCCGGGGGGCCGCGGTGTGGGGGAGCCCCACAGCAGGCCCGGCTCTGCCCCGCTGGAGCCACGCGCTGTGTGACCCCCAGGATGCTGCGTGCCCTGGGCACGGGCGAGGTGGCCTCGAGGGCTTTCTGCTCGTCCTCGGGCCCTGCCGCATCGTTCGCCGCCCCCCGCGCTTGTCCCGCAGCCCCAGCGATTGCCGCCCGGCGCCGAGCACGTCTCCCCGAGGCACCGGGTCCTCAAGGCTGCGAGCAGCCGGTGCCCCTCGTCCCCTCCGTCCAGGAAGGGGAAGCAAGCGTGATATTGACCCTGCCAAGCGAGGGAGTAGGGCTGGGGGTGTGCTCATCTCCTGAAGGGTACCTGGTGGTGGGACGCAACCTCCTCTTCTGAAGGCTCCGGCTCTGGATCACAGACTCATAGAATCGGTAAGGCTGGAAGGGACCTCTGGAGACCATCTAGACCAACCCCCCTGCTCAAGCAGTGTCACCTAGAGCATGTTGGACAGGGTTGCAGCAACAGGGACCCCCCTTGCTGGAGCCCAGGCTTGAATCTTCAGTCTAACTCTCTCCCAGCTGAGCTACTCTGGATGGTCTGGCCTGTGGTGGCCTGGCACTTTCTTGGACGACCCAGGCTGCTCTACTGGTCTTCCAGCCACGGCATAGCATCGTAGAGTGGCTCTGCTGTGGCTGAAAACACCTTCTGCAGGGCTGCTGCTGCTCTGGAGTTTGTGTAGCCTCTTCTGTGTGAGACAACTGCACGTGCTGCTGTTGGTGCAGGGGAGGAGGAGGGGACAGGAGCTGCTTGTGTTGGCAGCTGGAGGTGAGCCTCAAACAGGCTGATTTCAGGAGTTGGCAGCTGTGCGCGGAGCAGTGGCCAGGAGAGCAGAGTGCTGACTGTGCTGCTCTTGGCCAGAGTGGTGGACAGCAGGCAGAGGGTCCCGCCTGCCCTTCCTAAGCTCTCTAATGCAAAGGGCCGGAGCCGTGTAGCTGGACTGCTGCTCGGTGAGTTGCTGCTTTCCCTTTGGGAGGCCAGGTGGGGCTGGGGATTGTCCCTGCAAGGCTGTCCCTGCCTGTGGTAGCCGTGCGGGTCCTGGCACTGGAGCGCCTTTTACCAGCTTGCCTGGTGGTGCGTTTCGCGGGTAGATTGCCTGACTGCTCGGCATAAATTCACTTCCTCTCTGTCTCTGTTGATAGCTGCCAGAATCTGTGCTGCTCCAATCCCGCCAGGGAAGAGAGTGGAAAAGGTCATTGCTGTCCTGTGTCTCTGGCGATTCCGTAGTGATGATTTTGGCCTGGTTCCAGCAGCTGACAGGTGCGTGGGGACAGGAGTGAATCCTGCGTGCTGTCGATTCAATTCATGCTCGGTTAGTCTCCGTAGATTTTCCTGTTGGACGTGTGGATCCTGGAGCATTCTCTGTTAAAAAAACTCACCTTGCACGTAGGAACTAGCGGGCGGTAAGTATTAGGGGAATGAGTAATAATGTTAGTAGTAATGCGATGTGTCCCTATGGATACACTTTCTTTCCTCATTGTGCTTTTATGTTGAGGCAGGAATTCTAACTGAAGTCTGCAGACTGATAAAATGAATACATGTGGGAGACAAGAAGCTATAGCATTTAACCTCAAAAGGTAGTGGCACAGTCTACAGAAGGCTAAAAGTAGCTTCGGTGTAACGGAAGAAAGTGAATGTATGCTTGAAATACGCACAGACACCCCCCCCCCAAAAAAAAAAAAAAAAAAAAGAAGAAGAAGAAGAGAAAAGATTCAAAGAGTCAAAATGCAAAAATTGCATGTGGTCACTCTCAGATCTTTTGGCTTACTGTGTGGGTTCCAATTTAAATGCAAATGAAAAAATCTGTGATGAATATCCCATATTGCCTGTGGAGAGATTTTTTTTTCCTAAACTATTGAAGTAGGTGCGGAGCAGGATTGAAGGAAGTGTGTGGGGCAGTCAGTCAGTATTGCACTTGTATGTTGTCTGTTTTTCCTGGAACTGTAATATCTGTGAATGGAGTTTAAATATATTCTTAATCATATCCTCTGATGTGCGCCTCTTCCTTCTGATCTCAAGTTGTTGCTGTATCATACCAGTTAGTCACCTGCTTAAATAAATTTTGCCTCAAATTGAATATTTCTTGTTACATGTGTTGAAATGATTTGTAATATTTTGCAATCTACATAATATGGGAGTGGACATGTGTGTGTGTGTGTGTGTGTATCTATGTGTGCATTTTTGTGTGTAGTATACAAACATGTAGAATTTGCATCAATGGAGACTTTGAGTACCGAAGAGTGTGGTCTAGCCTTGCCATTAGCCCTGCTTTGAGGGAGAGGTGGTTTAATTATTTTCAGAGGTCTCCTCTGACCTAAGTCTTTCTGTGCCTTGGAAGACTGCCATGGAGCCTGAGCACTGCCAGCAGACTTTTATTTAGGTTAACATAGTGTATTCCTGTTAGGACAGTAATTCAGGATCCACGGTATATCTCTGCCAAACTGGAGTTTCTTTCCCGTTCTGTAGAGGAATCTTTGCAGTAAGTGAACGTGAAGTTAGACTGGCGCTTTCTTCTGAAAAGGCAAGGAGGAGGGAAGAGGGTTTTGGTCAGGTTAGGTGCATGTGTGTAGAGCTGGTCACGCTTGGTGGCTCAATGAGTGGGAATGGTGGTGTGAGGATGCGAAGGCAGAGTGAATGCTGCTGCTGATCAGCAGGAAGGAGAGGACTGTCCTTACCTCCACAGACAGTCCTGTGAATTTTCAAGTGGGTGTCTGCAGCAGGTGGGGTAGTTAAATCTGCATGCTAAAGTACTGCGAACCTAGACACAAACTTGTGTAACGCTCTTCTCTCTGTGTTTCTAGATTTGGGCCACCATAAATCCAGCTCACTTGTTGTTATGGGACAGCACAGATCTTATCTCTGTGATCAGCCCGCCCTCCAAAACTGCTCAGGTAAGGGAAAAGGTCTGCCTTGCAATTCTTAGCATACCGGGTTGTTATGCAAACAGACTCTGTTGGCATTAGGACTATTCTCATGTAAAAAATAACATGGAAGTGGAACCTTCTGTAACCAGACTAAAGCTAAGCAGTTTGAAGTTTAAAGGGTTTTTTTTAACTGTAAAGGAAAAGTAGATGCAGTAACTCAGGTAGGAATTAATAAACATTGTATAATTGGTTTGCAGTCTGCTTTTCTTTGTAATGGCCAGTTGCCATTGTGTTAGATGAACGAAGACGGAGCTTTGCTATTTCTCGCACAAACTCCTTTGCTGCCCACCTGACTGACACTAATATGGAGGAGAGAGATTCTTCTCTCCAAGCATTTTGGCACATGTCCTTGCCTAGGAGCATTTGGATGTGGTGCCTGAATCCCAGATTTTCAAGCTCAGCAGTGCCCCATGGCAAAGGATATGGTTTGACTTCTTTATCCTTTGCTGCCTTGTGCTGCTGTGATTGCATCTTTTGAGTAACAGTGTGCTAGGCCTGCTGTAGAAAGGTGGACGTAGCGTGAGACCTGGCTGTTGAAACAGCACGTGATGGATTCTGATGAGAAGGAGGAAGGGGACTATGCTCCAGATCTTCCTGGATATGTCACTGTTTCCATAAATGTCACTGTGCAACTGTCCATCGCTTTGATGTGGAAATGGATGTACACTGTGGTTTTGTAGCAGTCCTGCGGCATGCGTGATGTATGGAGCAGATTTGTACAGAGCACATCTGGCAACAGCAATGCATAGGACAGTAGGGCTTTTTTTTATATATATATATTTTTTTTAATGGAGGGTGTTGCCTTTTTTGGGGGGAGGGGTTGGGTTGTTTTTCCAAGGGAAGCAACACCTATAAACTGCTGTCTGTCCTTCCCTAACATTTGGATCTGTTGGCAGACACTGGAAGGAACATGTTCAGGTTCAAGATAGGTGGGTGAATGGGCCAAGGAAGAACATCCTGCTGAAGGGAAAGCAGGGAGAAGTGCCTTTCTAAACTTTCAGCAGCAGCACCTGTGTTGCCCTACCTGGAGTCGGGACATCAAAGGGAGCAGCAGGGAACTGCAGTTACTGCTTGGGGAAAGGAGGACCTAGAGAAAAGAGGTGGGGAGGCATTTGGCTACAAAAGGACACCAGCTGGTGAGAAGGCAGGCCCTGTTGTTGATGTGTGCGCTTGTCAGCAGTGGGCTTCTGCTACTGCACAGTGCAGACTGATGCGTTGTCTTGAAATCTGGAAAGTGCAAACAGGAATTCATTCAGACTTAATTCTAAATTTTATATATGAGATGTAGCTTTTGAAACTCTTTTATTAAATCGTGGCTGACTTTCTGTTTGACACCTCGCTACCCTGTTGGTTCCTATTTGAGAGATTTAGGAGACACTTTACCCAGTTAGTGCTTCAGTTCCATTTAGACAAAGAAGATCTCACTCTAGAAACCAAAGCTATGAATGAGGCTTGTAACTTGCTCCAGGGCCAGAGCTCATACAGGCCTTTGCAACTCCCAAATCCAGGTGCAGAGGGAGAGTTTGCAGACATAGCTCCATCTCTGGATGTAATCCTCCAGGATCATGACCTAAATTGCAGACTCCTTAGTCGGATACTCAAAAGTCTGTTTTTGCTGTTCTGATCTAAGGCCGCCAGGATGGTGGAGATCCTTTGGCTGGCCCTTTTCCAAATTGAGTGCTGTATAGGTCACTGTACTTGCAGGTTTTCCAAATCCGTGAATTTTATTTTGCAACAAGCAGCACTGTGGCCGTGGGGAGGATTGTCTGAACTTGCACTGAGTGTTTGATAGGAGGAAGTAAGTGCGTATTTTTATTTGTTTGAAAAACAAACCCAGACCAAACTTAGTAGCCCTTCTGTATGCAGGCTAACCTCCTAGGTTTCATCCCCAGAGATCTCGCTGATAGGTAGTCCTCTGAGCTTTACCGGAAAAGGCTCTTTTTAAAGAAATATCTGCCTACAGTTGGTTTGGGAAGTGCGACCAGAAGATCTCTTGGGTGGAAGGAGGAAAAATTGGTAGCTGTTCAACTCTTCACACAGTTTTAAAACTGGGGCACCAAATTTGTTCAGCAGATGCATATTTAATACACAGTAACTTCTGATGTAGCCAGGAACTGCTCTTTTGTGACTGTAGATTCTTGGAATGAGTGTAATTCTTTGCATTACACTCTGTAAAGCGTGTTAACCATTGTATTCTCTGACACTCCTTCAAAGATTGTAGGCACCTTCTTTCTCAGGAGATCTCCTCCTGCGTCTCTGCTGGTAGTTACATGTTCTTGTCTCGGTTATCAACATATTAAATTAAAAATTGTGAGTCACCAAAACTGAGAAGGGATGAGTATACAGTCTGCCTATAAAATAATAAATGTTTTTCAAAGCTTTGCCAGGCAGGAGAGGTCTTTTGCTTTTTGCTTTGTGTTATTTATCATAATTCCTTTTATAGTCTCCATGGAAATAGTATAGGTAATTAAGAATGTAATTAGTAGGATTAACTAACCTGGATAGCCACTAAATGAATCAGCAAACAGATTTTTCTGCCCTGAAGTTGGTGTCCCAGAGATAGTTCTCCTGTATCTCACTTCATTAGAGGACTAAGAGGAATTATCCTGAATGACTAAGTATATTTTAGTGTGGTAAATTCTCAATAGTTTCTTTTTCTGCTCATTTGCTTTAAAAATATATTTTTCAGCCAGATGCAGATATATGAAAAATGATGCACTTAGGTCTATTTGTTGTTTTCTTGCTCCAGCTGCATATGGAAATGATACTTTTGCATGTGCAAACGCTGCTTTACACTTGCATGTAATACAATCATGCATGTAGGTCTTAAACAGTGCCTGGGGGGGACTGCAGAAGAACAAAGAACATTCTTCAACTGTGAAGCCTGTATCTTAGTACATATTAGAGGGGCAAAACACACTTACTGTGAAACTTGTATCTGATAACAATTTTTTTTTTTTTTTAATTTTTGGATCTGCTACTTCTCAGCAAGCCTCTCTGTTACAAGCAGCAGTGTTACTGTTTTGAATCTGCCAGGTTACTCGGTAATTAGGGCTCACTCATCTTCTTTTGTCTTTGACTTTTAACAGACTGCCTCCTAGGGAACTCTTGCAACCTTTGAATGAGTGAAGGCTGATGTGCCTGATGTAGGAAGCTCCACTCTGACTTTCACATTCTTTGGATGAATGCACTTTTCCTCCTGTCTTGGTGTTTCTCTTACTTGAGCGACATCATAGAAAATAGTACCGTATTTTTTTTTTCCCACTCCTATCTCTGTTGTGGAATTTGTGAGCTGCCCTTCAAGTTGCTTAATGCGATTGACATTTACTTATTCTTCCTTACGATTCTTTCCTAAGATGTTAGTAGTTTTGGGCCTGGCTTTTCTATCTTAAAAAGATTCTTCCTGGTTTTCTTTCCCTATATGCTATTCTTCTAAAGCCAAGATTAATTCATTTCCATTGAAAAGAAAGTTTAATAGAGTTGGATAAATGCATGTAGAACTGAAAGAATAGTTTCCTCTTTTTGAATGCTTGAAAGCAAATGCCTGTCCTTGGAACAGGCCATGGGCAGGGTGAATTATGTGAGGCCTGGTGTGATACAAGCCAATATTAATTTGCCCAATATTCAGTAATTGAAGAGGATGGGTTATTACAAGCAAAATCAGGACAAGGCACCTGAAACAGCAGTCTAAATGACATCAGTGCCAAAGCCTGGCTCGTGTCTGGAATAAAGCCTCAGCAAATCCTGGAGTGGGAGGATCTGTGTGGTCAGCTGACTCAGCAGGGCTTCCCTTGGTTGTTCTGATGCCAGGCTCAGTTGCAATGCATGATCTTTCTTTTCAGGGGCTGGGTGTCTCTTGAGTCCGTGCCGTTACACTCCAAACATTATTTCCATGTTAAAGACAAGAATGGCTTATTGGGTTAAATTTGAAATGCAGTAGAGCTCATGACTTTGCGATAGTGAAACGCAGGAGACTCAGTTCTTGGTTTGAGTAGGTGTGATATCTGTCTCTATGCCTCCTATTATAAGGAACCGCTCCTGTGTCCCCAGAGTTGTTAAGGTTTACAGATGCTCAGGACAAGTGTAGCTTCTTAGCACCAGGAGACCTTAGTCAGGCTTTCGAAAGCATAGAGAGAATTCAGTTCTGTTAAAAGCGTTGTTTGCTGCTTCCAAGAAACCCTGCAATGTGCGTATGAGACAGATGAGAATCTGTGAAGTATCTGATGTAATTTCAGATCGCTCGCTGCTGTGAAATGTGCACAGAAATGCTTTTAGCTGTTCTGTGGAATGGTGGCATGGCTTGATTAAGGCTTTTAGGGATGTTCTTTTTCCCCCAAGCTTTGCCTGAAGGTGGGGCAGAAGCTTCTTGTTCATCCCTAGTGAAGAAATTGGTAGACTGTACTAGCTATGAGAGTTGTGGTGAGATTGTCTGGCATGCAGCAGGTTTGGAAAGTCAGCTTCCAAAAAGCAGCAAAGGCTAGGCTCTTCGATATTGTATGAGCGTGTTTTGATAACGAGGAAATAGCAAAGTAGGTACCAGTGCTCCTGGGGAGCAGCAAGAGCAGGGCTGCTCCGCAAGGAGACACAAGCCGGGAGCTGCGGGTGACCCCAGCATAGGCAAGGCAGTGACCTCACCGAGAGGTGAGTGCCACCAGGTCTGAGCGCAGCCAGGCTGGTGGTAGTGACGGGGACCTAAGGCAAGGTGGTGTATGTTATCAGCAATGGTAGTAAGTGTCACGTGATGAGAAGCTATGCTTTGATCTCTGTGATAGTTTTTATTGTGTCAAGAAACAAAAATTCTGAAAAGAAGTTAGAAAAACCTGAATGGCAGCTCAGAGATAAAACTTATCATTGTCTATAGATGGTTCATGTGTTTGCAAATCGCTTAACTCGCGTCTGGAAAACCTGTTAATGTATGTTTCTCTGCCAGTGTGACTTGAGTGCAGGGTGTGGCATGTATGGCAATGTCACTGAGCCCTCTAAAAGGCTATTTCCAAGTTTGCAGTTTGCACTGAATATTTTGAAAAAAATAACAAGCAAGAATAACAACAACAGCAACAAAACTCCAAACTAAGACTCTAGTTTGTTGTTGCCAGTCAGCTCCAATACATTTTTGGAACCCAGTTAAACCTCTGTTGTGTGGGTTGGCCTTGGGGGGGCATGATTTGGATTTGTTTGTTTTGTTTTTTGCTTACTGTGTGGGCATATACTGGGAACAGGCTTTAACAAGGCCATGGAAATGAGGATTGCCTGTATTTGAAGAAGACTGGCAATTTGACAGTGACATGGGCAGCTTTCCATTCTCAGTAGAGTGTGTCTCGCTTTAAATTTACCTCATCAATTTTTTTGGCAAAAAAGAGACAGGTAACACACTTTGCAAGATCTGGAGATCTGAGTTCATCTTCTGACTGTGACTGAACGTCAGCGTGCCGGCAGCTGGAGCGAACGCCTGCCTCTTTTTGCACGATGCCAGGATGAGCTGTGACAAGACTTCAGCACACTGAACTGCTAGTCATAACACAAAGGGCTTTTAGTTTCTCCTTATCTGGGTGATTGTTAACTGTGTATCTTGAGAGGAACCACTGTAATATTGCTGGAATTCATGGCCTCACCACTGAACAATGTGCAGCTTAAGTCAGGAGTTTGCAAGTTACCTGTTGTAGTTCTGCTTAAATGGTATCTCCCTGCTGAGGGAGTAGCACTGCTGCAGAGCACGTAGAGCACAGCTGAGTTAGAGACAGATTTATGTTAAGTATGGGGGACTTGCTGCTCTAAAAGTCCACTTGGTTGCCTGCACTGATGTCCTGTATGCGTCTTTGTGCTAGTTGTTCAGAAGTCATGTTTTGCTTTGGGGCATAGATTTTTCTCTCCTAGTGAACTTGGAGACAGACCTTGGCTTCTGGAGGATTTCAGATACTCTCTACTGTGTAGGAAGAAAGCTCTTATGGAAACATTGTGCCTCAAAGTAGAAACTGTTTTCTATGTGGCAGACTAGATGCTTGCTAATATGCCAAAGGAGTGTGATCATAGCATCGGAGTTCTTGGCTATCTCAAAAAGTTCCTCTGCTTGTTTTTGGTGTTTTTTCTGCAGCTGTAAAACTATCCTAAGTGCAACTTTGGGGATGTTGCAGAGACTGTGGTAGAACTGCTAGCTTTCACAGGATTTGTAAGCCAGCCTCCTGTTTCATGTGTCCAAGTGACAACCTAGGTCTGACACATGCTTACCTTTGCTGCCAGAACAGTTTTCCTGCTGTTGCCTATGATCTCGAAAATGCCCCACTGCTTAAAAAGCACTGCAGAGGGCAAGAGCCTTCAGCACTTCTTAAACATGCAGAGTACACTGCTACCAAGTGCAGGATGGCTTTCCAGTTCTTGTGTGCACAATTTTGATGGTCTGTCTGCAGCTAAGTTCTTGGAAGGAAGGAGCAGCCACAGCAGACTGGTAGGAACTGGCACGTTATTCCCATTTGAAGCAAAGATGACTTGTGGTTTTGCATGTCAATTACAGAAATCCTGCCAGGAACATGAGCTGTCACCTCTTGGCTCTGTTTTGCTGTTCTCGCAGTGAAACAGCACAGAAGCTGTCTTTAAGGCAGAGTTCACAGTCTCAGCACTCCAAAGAGTTTTGTAAGAACCTAACTTGAGCAGTGTGCAGTGCTGCACTGGAATTCCTCTTCTTGTGGTTTGCTGTGAAATGGAATGTTTGTAGTTATTAAAGCACAGACTGCATGTTGATTCAATTGCAAATACTTGAAAGCTATCTGGTACATAAAACAGTTAAAAAGAAATTTCAGCTTTAGTTCTTAGCCACAGTGGGTTTAACTAAGAAAGTGGATCGATTTTATGATCCCCTGTGATTTTATCATTGCCTCTGGATGTATCTGTTGTACTTTTTGCCTTGACTAGCCCGTAGTGGGTGAAATGCGGCCTTACCCAGGGCAGACCTAAGAAATTGTAAACCTAACAGTGTTTCCCTGAGCAGTTTTCTGGGAGGTATTTTGAAAGGATCTCCTGGGCATTTAAAGCATCTGAAGGATGCTTTTAAGTTCTGTAAATTTACTTGCAGAGTGCTAGCTGTCTTGCCAAACGATCTGTGGGAATGGCATGCTCCATGACTCTGAACAAGACGTTGGGTAAGTAATGCTGAAAGCTCTCTAAGTGGAGTTACTCATCGTTTGCTTTGCATTCAAAACCATCTGCGCTAACAGTGCTTGGGCACCAAGAATGTCAGTAGTAAGAATGTCATTAAATATTCCATCTGCCAAGTCTAATATTCAGCATATACAGCTGACTTCCTAGGTCCTCTGTTTCTTTTGTGCCCGCTAAGTATAAAAATGCCATTGGAGTGCATTTCCTGTGAATGCATAACTTTGATACATAGCATGTGGCAGGCCTGTCACAAAACAGTGGTGGCCTCTTGCCAGCTGGCAGCATACCTGAAAAATTTCCTGGGTGGCATCTCTTCCTGCAGTTGCTGTGGAGGGACATCAGAGATGGATTGGGAATGCCAACAGAGTAATTTTAAGTGTGACAGAAAGAAGTAGACAAAGTTGACGCAGGGAACAGCAGTGGCATGTTGCTTACCAGCTGACATCCAAGCTTCATGTTTCCTTGGGCCTGACATACCTTGTGCCTGGGTTAATGCCTTTGGCTGTGGAGCGGCAGGGGCAGCGCCTGGACTAAGCCTGCAGACGCGGCCACTGTGCGTGCTGTGAGCGAGCGGTGGAGGTGAGCAGGGTGTCGCATGGTTGTAGCTTTCCATCCAAATGTCAGACTTGTATTAAAGTGTGTGTTCAGTCAATAATTCTTTTTTTTTTTTTGTGTGACATACCTTCCTTTTTGCAATTTATTTAATGAAGTGTTCCAGGGTAGCACAGTTGTTTTACTCGCAAGGAGGATCTAGTTACTTTATACTTGATTCTACAGGTTTGGAAAGCTTTTTACTAAGCCTGCAAATTTATGCCCTTTCTTAATTTTATGATCCCAGTAGTTACCTTAAATACCTGTGCTTGAGGCTTTTGTAATGATACAGTTCTTCTTAGTTTCAAAGGATTTTACTGATCTTGAGTCTGTCTTAGAATGTTACAGAATACGTCAGCTTGTAAATATAGTAAGCCAAAATCTTTTGCATGGTTATCAAGAATGAATGAATGAGCCTTTATAAAATAGTCCTATGCCTTATCTCTTGCTTTGAAAACAGAAGTACCGTATTAGTTCACATTCTGTTCCTTGTCTCTCTTACCATGAACATATTTACCTGTAAATCTCTGAAACTCCTCTTAAACACACAATTTATATTCTAATTAAAAAATCTTCTAGTTAAAATTATGCTCTAGTTAAAAAATAAAAAAGAAGAAGAATTTCAGCCCCAACTGCAACTAGAATCGTGCGATATTTTTTGAAACCTTACATTTTGGGAGGGGTGAGTGTGCATTTCCAGGGCATGTTTGCAAGAGCTAAGAGAGGCCTTGGAAGGAGGTCTCTGGCTGTCCAGCAGGTGCCTGCAATGAGTGACGAATGCCTTCTGCCTCTTCCTCCACTCCTACAGCCTTCTCGCTTCTGCACTTTCCCGCTTACGCTCAGCCTTCCCAGCTTACTCTCAGCTCCTTTTTTTCCCTCTCTACCTGTATCTGAGTCATGTCAGATGGACACAGACAAATCCAGGTGACTGAGAATAAGCACAAGGGTGTTAATGTTGGATTCAGGAAGAACAGAAAGGACACCGTGTAGATCTTGCTTCCGCAAGAAATGTTAAGAGGCTTGACTCATGAACAAAATTGGTATTTAGGATTATAAGATCAATATTTAATTTCATAGCTGGCTCAGGGAAAAAAAAAAGAACCAAAAAACTAGTGGCACAGACAAAGGAAAGAAAGTTCCCATTCTCCACCCAGAAGAAAGAAATGTAAATACTTACCACCCCAAAATGATGTGCTATATTGACAGCAATGCTTACGAGTTGTGCTGTGCTAGATACCTCTGTATATATGATAAGTATGATGAGTACATATAGAGAGTATATTTATAGATCTAAAGTATCTGTCACTAAACAATTACAAAATATTTGGTATGTAGCTTGGTGTTTGAACTTACAATTTTGTGAAATCCTATTGAGCTGTAATAAGCTTTCAGTTAAATGATACAGCTTGATGTAAATGGGAATGAACTTTCTGGATCTAGAGTAAATGGACATAAGTACAAAAGTGGTTCCTTGGCGTTATCCTTATGTCTTCTCAGCATGCAACTGCATAGTTCTTGATTCATAAGGGCTGAAATAATTTTAATGATTCAAGATGAACCTGCCAGTTTTTCTTTGGTAACCATCTTAAAATGAAAAATGAGCTAAGATGTGTTACTGCTGCTTCTATCTGCCCTTATAACCATATTTCCCCTCCTCAGCCTACCACTGACTGATGTAGTCTTAAAAAGAGGGGTTTTTTTGTTTGTTTTTTTGGTTGTTTTTTTTTTTTTTTGGGGGGGGGGGGGGAAGTATCCTGAAGTTTCCATGAGGTGTATTACCAATGGAGTAATATTCCTGGAGTCTTCAAAAAGATTTCTTTTGCTTCTTCTTCTGCTCCCTCACAAATTACATGAGTCATTGTTTTAGAAAGTTCAGGGAGTTAGGGTGGTTGTCAGAGGTCAGACTCCTAAGTGAATTAGGAGTTAATAATTAAAGTACTTCAAACTAGGAGATAAAAACTAGAAACTAGAAAAATAAACTATTTTTTTCTTTATAAAAATACAAAGCTTGCTTATGTCAGTTGATAAACAGCTGTCAGTAGGCTGCTGATCAGGTCTCTAAGCAAGACTGGCCCTCTGCATCGCTATTAGAAGCCAATGTGTTTGTAAATGTAGTTTTCCTTCTTAGTGATGGGTGTTGCAGTCAGCGGTGGAGCGCGCTGTCTGGGCACTGGTAGAGACGCGGCCCTCCGCAAAGGGGATTTGCGCGGGCAGAACCGGAGCAGCCATGGGCTGGAGGGGACCTCTGGAGGCCAGCTGGGCTGGCCCTTTGCAAAGCAGGACCAGCTTCAGACTTAGACCCAGCTCCAGAGTGGGATCAAATGCAAACTAAAATGTGAATCACTTCTGCAAGCTGTCTGCTACATGCCCTCGCACAGCGCTCAAAGTGGCACTGGTATGACTTAAAGAAAGAACCAGTACTTTCTCCCAAGACATTGCTGCCTAGCCTGGGCCTTTTTCACTTGCACCTCCCTCATAGTCCAACAAGTCCTGTGAGGCAGAGTCTTTCAGTGTCTGGAATGAACTGCAGATTTAATCTTTATATGCTGTTTTCTTCCTTATCAGATACGTTCGTGATGCTTATTGTACTAATTCAGATTCTAAGCATCAGGAATTTTATCTTCTCCTATTTGCAGGACATCCTTGTTCCTCCCCATCTTTTTGCCTCCAAAGATCCATTTAAAGCAGTTGAATGAAAATTTAGGCCTACAATAACTTTGCATTTTGTTAGTAATACTTACATACTTAATGCATACTTATTTGGGGTACGGGAAGCTTGCAGTTTTTGCGGTAAGCTGGATGTGTGCTAGCTGCTTAGCTGATGCATTTCAGGGGAACTTAGGAAGCTCGTGGCTAGGAGCAGTAATACTTCAGTTACCCCAGCAAGACTGTCAAGGTGGCTGCCAGTGTCCTGAGGAAGAACTTAACACTCAAGAAAGAAATAAGGCAGAAATGGACTTGTGAGGACTGACTTCTACCAGCTTACACATTAACAACCTCCTTAATTTTGAGGGATATGGAATTGCTGTGGATGAGGTTTCTGTCTGGCCAGAATTGTCATGGTATGGTAGGAATCCAAGCTGCCTGATTTTAAGTTAAATACACGGTATTGAAACTGTTTGGGAGTTTGCAAGTTTTCAGAAAAATACGTAATCGCCCATAAACCTTATTGCATCTTACCACGCTTTTGGGACAGAGTTGAATAATGAGCTCTGGCTTTCTTGTCATCATTTTAGATCAACACATGTTTAAAATTCTCTCCTATCCTAACGATCTCCCTGTGCATCAAAAGGGTATGAAACATCAGCTTTAGAAATAATTACATACGTTGTTTTATGAATTCTTTGCTATAGGATGGATAGAAATGAACACTTTCTCTCACATCAAGTTTTAGTACCATCTTAGCTGACAGCCCAAAAGTCCCACCAAACCCCCAACGGAGGATGAGAAAGAGTGAGAGACTAGATGCTCTAAATGTGCATTTGCAGTGAAGTTTTGAAAAGGAGCATGGACCGATCTGTGAAAGAAAAGGAATTACAGTAAACTAGAGTAAGCCTAGAACTAGACCGTTCAAAACGGCAATTGTAGCACATGGAAGAGGAACACAGGTAGTAGAATATACCTGTCTGGGAAATGTTTATTAAGAATGAAGATAAATAGAGGTGTACAGGTAGAAAGTAGCAGGTAGTTGAAAATGCAAGGAAAACAGTGTGATTTTTTTTTCTTTTTTTAACAGTTGGACCAACAGAGCAGTCCAGTGCAACTTTGCAGGAAGAGGCTGTAACTATGGAGACAAGTCCTTCTGACTCAAGCACTAAGGATGGTGTAGATGATGAAAAAGAGGATCCTCCTATCTCTAAACAGTTGCTGTCTTTGGAAGAAGATGCAGAAGATCTTGACCAAGCACGTGAGCCACAGTCTTATGATCTGGGCTTTAAAAAGGTTTTAAAAATTTGTTGGATTCAGATTCACGGTTAAGAAGGAAAAACACAGAAAATTAGAACCAGTTCAACTGCTTACTGTAAAAAAGAAAAAAAAAAAAGAAAAAGAAAAAAGAAAAAAGAAAAAGAAAGAAAGAAAGAAATGGAAAGCACTGAAGGAGTTGTTGATCAAATTAAAGGACCTGTGTTCTCAGTGAGCTGCCTTAGCCGCTGATACTGCGTTGCCATTAAGATTTTTTTTTTCCTCGGGGATGGACTAGATTCAGGAAAAAGGAGAGTTTTATGAAGCCTAAAGAATATGAGCTGCAGTCTGCTAAGAAAGAAGAGGACCAAGAAACAGGGGAGGCACTGCTAACAGCTGAAGTCACTGAACAGGAGGAGAAGTCTGAGGACAAGAGTCAGGATCAAGAGAAGAACGTGACAGCAGCAACTGTTGAAACTCATGAGAAGGAGCAAACTGAAGATGGAAAGCAGGAACCGAGAAAGACCGTGGCAGGCATAACAGTTGAAGTAAGTAAGAAAGAAGAGCTAACCAAGTGTGAGTGGCAGGAATACCATGAGGTTTTAGGAGCAGCAGTTGTTCAAGTGCGTGCAAAGGAAGAAAAAGCTTTTCCTTAAGGAAAAGAAGGAAAGAAGTTAGTGGAAAACTCAGAAGATCTAAATAAAAAGGAAAAAAAATGAAGGAGAAAGATGGCACACAGCTGCAGTCCTCTGCAAGGCCTTCTGCAAGGTTTATACATGGATGCTATGCTGTTGCTGGTTAAGATAAAGTTCCTTAAAGAAGCATCAAAGTGGAGGCTGGAGACCAGGCCTCTCCCTTAGCAGGGAGGCTTATGTGCTGGCTGTCTCTTCTTTTTTGAGACTGTCACTGGAAATAACTTGAGGATCTGGTCTATCAGCTTAAGCTCTGGAATCAGCTTGTGCTTTTCCATCCAGCCTCAGTGCATGGGGGAGGCTGCTAGGCTCACCAGGGAAGCCGTGCAGCTCAGGTACAGCTAGCGTGTGCTGGGGCTGGTGCTGTGCCACAAGCACAGGGGTTCCTGAGAGGACTGCTTTGGGGTCTCAAAAGCCAGACGTTTGCCACTGACCCTGCCGCATGGGAGAGAGCAGACCTGAGGAAGGTGAGGACCACAAGGAAGGATGGATGAGGTTTGGGATGAGGAACAATGTGGAGCAGAAATTGGGTAAGATTAACAGAACAAGGATTGGGTCCTGATCTGGGGGAGGGGGAGCATGGATGAGAGAGCTCTGTGAGCATCTCTAGGACTCTGATAAGATAGATGCTTGCCCACTGCAATATTAAATCTAATTTAGGGCTGACATCCTTTCTCTTTGGACACTAAGCTTAGTCTTTGTGACAGTGAGAATGAATGATCATGGCATAGGAAAGATGCACGGCTGCACCGCTCCTAAATCCACTTGAAAAATTAGCATTGGCTTATTTAAAATAGGAGGAACAACTAATTTTTAGAAGTGTCTCCTGCTTCTCCTTGAAAAACAACATCCGTTTCTCGTGCTTGAAAAATCCACATGGCTCAGTCCTTGGTGCTGGGAGCAATGCTGTGCCTAAGTGAGGGGAGCAGAAGTCATTTGCACTGCTGCTCTCCTATATGCCATGGGAGCCTCCTGGGAATGGTCTGCACGTAAAGGACTTGTGCAGTAGCTTGACCTAGTCGGTATGATCTATCCTACAGATACATCCCTGTCTCTCCTGCAAAAGGCACTAGACTTGAAAGGATAATGAGCAAAACACCTTTTCCTCTAAGCAAGTAGACAAGAAGGGAATTGTAAAATTTTACAAGGGATTTATAAGCCAGTGTCTTCTGAAAGGTAGAAATCCTAAGAATCATTCAGGATTCAGCTAACGGAAATCCCTACCTCCTTCCCAGCACATCAGTCCCCTCGTGGCATTTTGCAGTCCCTCAGTCTTGTAGTGATACGGCTTCCTCCCAGCTGCTTGTGTCAAGTAGCTTTCCCTGCTTCTGCTGTTTGTTTCTCCACTTAGTAAGAAGATTTCTTGTAAATTTTAAAACTTGTTCCAAATAGATTTTCAGCAGGTAGTGCTGGGATCAGAGTGATGTAACTGGCATTGCTTGTGCTTTCCCTTAGAAACTGCAGGATAAAGCGGGAAGCCTGACATGCAGCTGTCTGTACTAACACTTCTCCCTTTCACCTTTCCTGCAGCCATGAAGCTCACCGTCAGAAGGACAGAGAGGGTGATGCTGCACTGATACTTGAGAGTACCTACGGGCCGCGTACCCAGGGTTTCAGGCAGTCTGTGCTCCCCAGCCACCTCCCTCAACATGGTGTCGGGTACGCGCGCAAGCTTTGCACGCCTGAGTTTTGGGGGCCAGCAAGCAATGCCAATGTTGTCTTTTACGCACTCTGAGACCCTCTGCAGAGCCAAGGGAGGGGGGCAAGCATGCGAGCAGGCTGGCTTCAGGCTGAAATCTCACTCTGCCGTTGTAGCTGAAGGGGCTGTGGAAGAAGATAAAGTTTTCAGCGTTGGCCCCCTGAAGCAAAGAGGGTTAGTTAAAGCTCTGAAGGCGAGTCTGTGCAAGGGGAGAAAGGGCCGGGAGGAATCTGAAGCAGCCTGTTTGAGATGTTCACTGCAAAGCCAGCCTTTTCACAGTTCCTGACTGCCATGGGAGTATATCTTGCCCATTTGGTACCCTCCGTCAGGGACAGATAAAACATTTCGTAGCCCAGATAACTGCATTTGCTGCTTTTATCCCCCCAGGTGGTGTTTTTACCGTCATTTCATGAAAACAATTCAGAAGTACAAAGAACCTGCCCAGTATTCTTGAGCTGCCACAAACTGTCCTAAGCTAGAATACCTGCCAAATGATCTTGGAAGTGTCATTAGTTTCTGTGGTGTGAGTCCCTCTGCTGGGGAGAAGTTTATTAGAATTTTTTTAGTAGGGTTTTTACATAACGTGTCAGTCAGTATTCCTGTTGACTGGTGGAATTAAGCTCCTATTGACAATTCACAGGGAAGCGGTGAGGAGATTTGGGTTTACTGACAACATTCAGGGGAGCAGAAGAGTACAGTTAAACACCCGCCGGAACAGAGACTGACTTGCATCAAATGATGTAAGACTGCTGTAGCTGGAAACAAAACTCTTCACGAAAATCCTGGTGCTGGAAGGCAATCAGAGAAGCCCCAATATGTTTCACAGAAGTGAAAAAAAGACTGAAACAAGCTGAAGAAGGGCAGTGGTTCTCTTGAGCATTAATCTGTGCCCCGTTCAGGGCAGCAGAGGAAAGGAAGGCAGCAGCTCGAGAGCACCAGGAGGAAGCAGGGCGGGTGGAAGAAGAGCCAGAGCTTCCTGGGGGCTGTTGTTCTTCTGCCTGCTCTGCACAGATGAGTGGGAAATGTCAGGGGAAATGTAGGATCCTGTTTCTTTATTCTCTGCCTTTTGACCTGTAGCCAGGAAATACCCTGCGCTGGCTGTGGCGCTCACATGTTGTGCATGGTGCTGTTCTGTTCTCCGTTTCCTTCCTCAAGCCCTGTGTGGGCAGAGGTGTGCGTGTGTATGTGTGTGTGTGCGCACGTGTGTGTGTGCGCATGCGTTACGCACACGTATCTGTACACTCCTGTATGGAGTACATGTTCAGTGGCACCGTGCAAATGGGTCAACTCTCTCAGGCAAGGCTGCCGCTCAGTAGGACTGCTGGAGACCTTCCTGCCAGGTCCCGGCTCCTTCCTGCTTCCCCTTGCAGGCCTGCAGAGCGGGGGCAGGAGGCTGCGCAACAGCCCTGGCTGGGATTAGACCAGCCTGGGCTGCCTGCAAACTGCATCTCTCACAGCCTTGGCTTTCATCCAGGCAGAGCAAGCCTGAAGTCAGTTGTGACTGCGGGCAGTTTTACTGTAAAAATGTGCTATATAGAACACCATATTCATAAGAAGGATTTGACCTTAATAGTCAAATAGTCAAATGCATGATAAATGAGTACTTGCAGCATTTTGGACTCGACCTTCAGGGCCTCCCGTGCTTAGCTGGAGTGTTCAGTTTTGATTCCTGCAATCAAACTTACACATGGGAAAGCTATTCCAAAGGTACAAAATGATCCCGTTTTGTGACAGCCATACTAGTGGACTGGAGCAGGATCTCAAGCACAAACTTTTCAGAACTAGGTTAGCTCTGAAGCGCTTCCTCGTAGCACACACATGCTGTTGTGGAAATGCTCTTCAGCGTGTAGGCTGTATGCCTCTGTGAAAGGCTGCGGGACAGCAAGGCAAGGAAGCACAAGGAAGCCTGGGGGGTTGTCCTGCTGTGACTGCCCCACCCAGTGCTGACTTCCTCATCCTCACAGCCACTTATTCAGCCAGAAAGGATGCTCAGCTGCTTTCTCACCAACAGAACTGGCTCTCCCCGCCAGTGCGCTGGGAGCCACAGCCCTGGCAGCAACAGCAGAGAACTCTCCCGCAGCTCTTGCTAGCGAAGGCACCCAGCTAGAGGGGCTGGAGTCTTGCCAGCAGTGCCCAAGAGGCAGCGCGCTCTGCATCCCTTTCTGTGAGAGCAGGCTGCTCCTTTCCTTCGGCCTCTGGGCATGTCAGTGCAGAAGATCAAGGGCTTTTGTGAAACGCCCATGGGCTAAGCGAGGGCCTCCAAATGGCTGCACCACAGGTGCTGCAAGATGATGTCAAGGAGGAAGGAGGCAGGAATCAGGCTCAAACTAGCACGCAGGCTCCTGCAGACTCCAGGTGGCAGAAATCTTCCCGTTTCACCAACAAGCTAAAAGCTGGACACATTCCTGGGGTGGGGGCAGTGTCTAATATAGGGCTACTAGACTTTCACAGGAATTACAACACCCTCAGAGCAAAAGTGACTCCTTCTAGAAAGTGGCAATTGTAGTTGGGACAGTTGGTGTCCCGTCCCTGGTTTTGCACTTCCTTGTCCAGGCTGACACTACCAGGAAGAGTTTATTTGGCAAGGGTGGCTGAAATGGTCTTGGCTCTGACTTGTGAAGCCCGTGGGCTGAAATGCCCTTGGAGAACTCCCTTTCAAGAGGGCAGCAGACATTGCAGAGAACATGGCATCGCAGGGCTCACCCATAAAACTGCTGCCCATTGCTAGCTGCCTTTTCTTTTTTATTCAATTTTTATTTTTTCTAATAGGAGTCGTTTTGGTGTACATGCTTTGGGCAGACTTGCCCCAGCACATTCATCAGGAACAGGCACATGTTAAGCGAGGCAGAATCACACCGAGAAGATTCGTGCTGCTTTTCCCCTCCAAAGATGCATTCCAAAGAGCCAGGGCAGCATGCGAGAGGGTTGCCCGTGCAGTGCGAGACGTGCCCTCGTGGCTGGATGCTGCTGTGTGCTCCGCTCCTCAGCAGAACCAGGAGGAGACGTGGCCATGGAAGTCGGAGGAGGAGAGGCAGGAGGCAAAGTCTGGGCCACAAAGGCCCGTGTGCAAATAAGCTCTTCAGGCACCCTCGAGCAGGCACACGGGGGAACTTGCCCTCGCAGGCTCCCCTTTCCGCCCGAGCCGGCGGCCCCCACCCGCCCGCAGCAGCCCCTTGTCCCGGCCGGCGCATCACGCCATGCCGCAGTGGCTCCCACTGTGACCTCGGCCACGGCCACCTGCGTCCGTGCCCCAGTGCAGCTGTGTGCCGGCGCAGGGCAGCGTGCAGAGACGCAGGCTCTCCGCCTTGCGGCACTGCCTGGCACGGCGACGCTGTCTCGTGTGCCCGAGCGCGGCGCGATGGGGCAGGCGAGCTGCTGCGTGGCACGGGGCGATGCCAGCCCTGCTCCCAGCACGCAGGGACGGCCCTGCGCGGCTCCTCGCCCCCGGCTCGGGCTCTTTGGCAGGGGAGCCCCCCAGCTCCCGCAGCCACTGAGCTGCCTGGTGTCGAGCAGGAGCCCCGAGCTCCTCCTCAGCAACTGGGTGAAGGTGACACGCTGCCAGCGCACCAAGGACAGCCACCTCCTGCTCTTCTCCGACGCCATCGCCATCGCCACCTTCAAGTAAGTGCAGCAACCGCAGCCCCCTCCCCGCTGCCACAGCCCCTGCCAGCAGCCCCAGGGCCCCGCTCCTCCCCAGACCTGCTCCCGCCGGACCAGAAAGGGCCTCCTGGGGGCTGCCTGCACAGCAGCTGGCCCGCAGCGGGCACGCGCTGGCTCACGCTGACTCGGGCAGGGCCGCCAAAGCAAAGCGACACGTGCTTCCTTGGGAACCTTTCTCCCGCCCAAGGTGCGGGGTGGCTGCCCCAGGGCTCTGCCCCCAGGGAATGGCTCTTCCGGGGAGGGCTGCTGGGGCTGCCCCCACAAAGGCAGCCACCTCCAAGATGGTCCTGGCTCTTCCACCTGGCAGATGTTGCTTCACCTTCCTGCTGAAGCACCGGGTGCCTCTCAGCGAGCTGTGGGTGGTGAGCAGCAAGGAGGAGGCAGCGTGCCAGCATGAGGAAGAGGAGGAGGTATTTGGCCTGAAATGCAGGCATAGCCTCATCCTCATCTGGCCCACCAGCCTGTGTGTGGTCACCTTCAGGTGAGTCTTGAGGTCACGACAGCGGGCCGTGGCAGGAGTGGGCCACTGTTCCCACTGTTGGGGCTCTGTGGGCTTGCTGGGGCTCGGGTCAGGTGGTGCAGAGGCTCCGCTTTGGTTTGGAGCCCCGTGAGTTGTTGAAGGTGAGCACAGGAGCACTGGGCAAGGCAAAGCGGTGTGCCTTCCCAGGAGGGGAGGGAAGCAAGCTCACCTGAAGGAGGGGCAGAGCTCACACAGCGGGCCAGGCTCTTCTCCCAGGTCTCAAGAAAGCCCCCAGCCTCTGCCAAGCCCTGCTGGCTCCCTGGGAGGAGCTGCTCCTGGAAGAGGGCTTCCCTTGTAAACCCCTCACACTGCAGCCCCTCGCCTGGGGACTTACCCTTGGCCGCTCTCTGCTCTTTTCCCTGCCTAACCACTCCAAGGGCTTTTGCTTGCCTGGAGGGAGGCCAGGAGGGAAGAGCAGAGGACAGAAAGAGAAGTGGGTCCTCGCCAAGGAGAGCAGAAGCCAGAACTTTGGGCGAGCCGCTGGGCTGCCCCCCAGGCCTTAGCCGCATCCCTGGAGCGTGCCCACATTGGGGGAGCTGTTCTTGGGGCCCATGTGTGTCCAAAGGACAAGTAGCAGTCAGGTGCGAGGCTCTTTCTCCTGTTGTCCGCAGGTCGCAGGAGCTGAAGGAGGTGTGGCTCAGCCTGATCCTCGGGTAATGTCCCGCCGGGGAAGTCAGCCTGCAGAGTCAAGGCTGCGGGTGGAGGAGAGCTCCGTGGGGAGCTGCCCACAGCAATGCCACCATAGAGGCGAGGGAAAAGGGAGAGCCACTGTGCAGTGTAGCTCCTGGGCAGAGCCCTATGAGTTGCTCAGCCTTGTGTTTGCGAAAGAACACCAGGGCCGTGGAGCTGTCACCACAGCTCCTCGCTTGCATGGATTGGACTCCGAGCTGCGACTTTCTCTTTCTGGCTGGAAGAGGCCCCCAGCCAGCAGGACCAGGGGTGTTAGGGAGCGGTGCTGCCCGTGAGCACTGCAGAAGGTCTCCTGCATCGGGGTTGCGTGGGAGTGCTGGGCTGGCTGCAGGGGAGAGAGTAGAGAGGTCTGCATGTGATGAAGCTCTTCCTTTGTCCCTGCCCTGTGCCCAGGCAACGCCGAGGAGCCCAGGAGACCATGGTCACCCAACTGACCTCCCTTCGGTTCCTCATGAAGGTGGTCATCTTGTATGGTCCTGTAAGTGTCCCGGGGATTTCCGCTCCAGCCAGAGCTCTTCAGGGCTTTCAGAAAGAGCCCCTGGGACAAGGTTCTCCCGTTGGCTCTTTGTCCTCTTGCCCAGTCAGTGAGGCTGGCTGCCCAGACCATGGAGCCTTTGATTTTGGAGGAAGCAGAGGCTGCCTCTGCTCAGGCCCTTGCTGGGTGTTGGTGGGAGGTATTGCAGTGCAGTGCGGGAGCACCTGCCCGGGGGCTGCCCAGGCCACCACGGGTGGAGGGTGGGGGAGCTGGCCGGCTGTCAGCAGCAGGGGAGCTGCGTGGGGCTGCCCGTGCCTGCCTTTGCGCAGGAGCAGGCAGAGTCCTTCATGGGTGACTCTGGGCAGCCCCATGCAGCAAGGGCTGGGCATGGCTGGGGGCAGCCCAGGTGTGCCCGATGATCCCGGGCCATTTTGGGAGGGAGCCTGGCAGGGCCCAAAGGCACCCAGACACTGGCTGCTTCCTCCTGGGGCAGCCTGGGAGGAACTCCCCAGTGGCAGGGCAGAGCGTGGGAGAGTGGTGTGTGCCCCCTCAGGCACCTTCCGCAGCATTTCTGTAGCACGTCTCTTGTGATGCTCTTGTCCTCCCTCCTGCCCAGCCTTACTACCCGGAGCTTCAAAGGCAGAGAGAAGTAGTGAGACGAGCAGTGGCAGGAGCACGAGCGCGAGCGCAGAGGCGGAGGCAGCCACCAGTGCCCAAGCCTGGAGAAGGCAGAGAGCATGCTGAAGGGCACACAGGTAGAAGGCTGGCGAGGCTTGAATGTCACCCCTGACAGCACAGAGAACATGGCCTCCAATGTGGCAGAGCAACTGCCAAGCTGGCACTGAGGTTGGCGTTGGGGTTTGGTGCTTTCCTGCACAGAAGGTGTTTTGCTGCCCATCCCCTGGAGGCAGTTGGCCCTGGCAAATTGTAGCTGTCAAAAGTAAGGCTTTCCATGGAAAACTCAAGAGAATCCAGGCTGCAACTTCTTCATGCTTTTGCTTTGCAGAGCTGCATACAGAAGAGCCTCTTGAGCGTGTAGTATTGGTGCACGCGACAGGACAGCAAGGAGCGCCTCTGGACACGCCATGCTCTCCACTCTCTGCCAGAGGAGAAGCAGGAGGAGATGTGGCCACACAAACAGACCCAGCAGAGGTAGGAGGCAAAGTCCATTCTGCAAGCACTGTCACAAGGTGTCCCATGGACAAAGCAAGTTGTTCCTGCAAAAGGGAGGCAGAAACGTTCTGTGTAGAAGACCTTCTGCTCACAGAAAGCATAACCTCCCGGTCTCCAAAGTCTGCTGTGAGGTGCGGGGAGCACTGCAGCACTGCAGAAGGTGCTTCTGGCCTGTTCCTGGGTGCTGTCTGCTCCCTGTTACAGTGTTGAGAACTGCTCTCCCCTGTAGCAATAGCATCCGGGGTGGGAGGAGTTGGGAAGACAGAGGTGAGCAGGCAGTCGGTGCAGGGGAGAGCTCTGCCTCCCCATGGCAGCCGCCAAGCTAGCTGCGAGGGGGTCTGTGGTGTTGCCGGGTCCCTGCAACAGGCTCAAGCTCATGCTGGTCCCTTGGTCCTGTATTGCCCAGCTGTGTTTCGGCTTTGTGCTGTAGCTGATCTGGGGCCTCCACCTGCACTGCCCAAGACTACCTTGAGCCCAGGCTCCTCCTCCTTTCCCCGTGTGAAGAGACTAAGCAGCACGGTGGTGTTGAGTGCTTTCCTTCTCTTTCACTGACTTCCAGCTGCAGGTGTCCGCCTTTGGTGCTGAGCTTGAGCCCATCGTGGAAGAGTTGGTTGAGGACACGATGGAGAATGCTGTTCAGGACATGAAGGCAGAAGAAGAAGACCTAGCCAAGCTGCAGCCACTTGAGCTTGCAGGTGTGGCAATTCCCTATGCAGAGCGTGCGGAAGCACAGAGCCTGCAGGAAGGGGAGCAGCAGCCCACCGAGGGAAAGGTAGGGGCAGGGCTGGCCTGCCTGAATGATCGTTGCAAGGCTTGCAATGATTTCCAGCACGAGAAGCCAGGACCCCAAAGAAGTGTGGTTGGCCTACAAGGCTAAGTGAGCAAATGCCCAAGAATGCCATGAAGCAGCTGCTGCTGAGGCAGGGGTGCCATGAGTGAGGGGGCTGCAGTTCCTGCAGGGATGGAGGTGGGAGGTGGTGTGCTCAAATCCAGAGGCACGGATTGAGTTCCCGTTCAGGCTGCTGCACAGAGCAGTGACTGAGGATGCTCTGTGATAGCGTGGGGCACCTATCCAGTGGTACCTTCATTGCTAGGCAGAGCTGCCACTGCAGCTGAGCTGCCTCTGCAAAGGGAGGTCAGACACGGCCCCACTTCCTCAGCTTCAACTGTGCAGGAGCACTGGTGGCTGTTGCACTCCTAGCCTCTTCCCTAGCTGCCTTTCGCCATCTCTTCCTGGCTTTGTCTTCGGTGGAGGTGCTGCTGGCTGCCCCTTCCTTTTGGCTGCCCTTTGTTTCCCGAGCTGCAGGTCCCATCTTCACACTTCCGCTCCCATTCTGTTCAGGTGCAAAACAGGGATGCAGGTGAAGCCTCTGCAGCTGAAGTGCCTGTGCAGCTTGCAGGCGAGCGTGTCACCCCCTGCGAGGGACTGGGGCACACAGAAGCAGCTGTTGTGGCGGTCCCTGGCACGCCGGCGGGAGAAGAGGCAACTCCTGCCTTGGACTCACCAGGCCAAGTATGGGCTAAGGGAGTTCCTGGTGAGGCAGCTCAAGGCAGCAGTGCAAAGAAGGGCGAATCGCCAAGGAGCACGGCTGCAGAAGAGCCAGTGGGAGCAGAAGAAGAACTTGTAGCATCCTCCAGTAGAAGGCAAGTGCCGAGGGAAGAAACGGAAGGGGAGTGGTTGGTGGAAAGAGCCCAAGGCGGAGGTGACTCTGGCACACCAGAAGCTGTGAGCAGTGATGAATGTTCCTCACATGCTGTGCAGCAAAGGTTTTTACCTGTGCCAGAGGAAGGCCCTGGCTCAGGCTGCGCTGGAGCTGGAAGTGGCGAGGCACCAAGAGTGCCCATGCCAGTGCTACCCGCTGCCCTCGAAGAGCCCGTCGCAGCTGAAACTGTGGCAGTCACTGACTCGGCAGCTGAAACATCAGAGCCCTTGGCAGCCGGGCATGGGCAAATGGCTGCTGAAGAAGTCCCAGCAACGACTGTTTGTTGGGTCCTGTAATAACAGGAGCCTCTCCTCTCGACGTGCCCGAAGGAGCAGAGGGGTGCAGTGACAGCAGGGGCAGAGAATCACCTCCCCGGAGAAAGGAGCACCCTGGTCCCCTCCCATCTTCTCATTAAACTCCATTCCCGACCATTTTCCGGCATGAGGAGACTCTCTCTTCTCTGTGCATGTGTTTGCTGCGGTGTATGTGCCAGCGATGGGAGTGTCAGCAGGGCCCAGAGAGGCCTGTACGCCTGCGGCGCTGCCCCTGGGGCATGTGAGGGTCCGTTTGTCAGTGCGCGATGGCTGGCAAATTTCAAGGCTGACTGGGCAGCGTGTAGAAGAGGCTTGGAGATGGCATCGAGGTGGCTGTGAGCGTGGGCCGGAGCTTGGAGAGAGCGTGGGTCTGGCAGCTGACTCCGGGAGAGAGCAGGGCATCCGGGGCAAGTGTGTGTCGACGTGTGTGGCCAGCCGTGTGTATATGTCTTGTGTACGTGTGGGGGTGCTTTGTGTGCAGATTGGGAAAAGGTGCCAAGGCAAAAGCATGCATGGGTTGAAGGAGGAAAGGTTGATTTGCAGATAGCAAGCAGGGTCACTCTTTGGGGACTGGAGGGCACACAGATGCCTCTTTTTGGAGGCTGCCACTTACAAAGAATATAACCAGCTTGTGGGGTTCATTGCAACAGATACGACTTCTTTTCAAGAAGAACGGAAATGTGTATGTCTTTAGAAAAAGCTGAACGGATACATGTGGGTGCTAACTACCTGGAATTACGGCATCGGTTACTTGTTAAAACATTTCTTGTATCGTTCGCTGAAGCATCTGGGTCTTGGCACTGCTGGAGACGAAGCTGTAGGCAATGCAGTGCCGTCGAGTTTTTCTGTGGTAAATTCCCATCCTGCATTCTCGCAGCTGGGCAGTACTGCAGTGCTATATTTTAAAGATTAATAATGGGATTTTGTGTAGAGAGGTGAAAGTATCACTAACTAAATGGAAAAAAAGAAGTAATTTATGTATAAAATCATTTTTCTCCACTTTGTTAGACCACTCTGTGCTATTTTGAGTCTAACTATAGCACAGTCCAAAGATGCATCAGAATTTGTACCCAGTCATTTTGACTTACTTCTGATTGATTTTTTTTGTGACTGCAGTAATCTCAGTGTGTTTGCAGACCTTACCTGTGGAGGGATATATTCTTTTTTTCTGAAACTATCCTTCATTTTAATAAAAGCTTGTGTTTGCTTTCAAATCCAGCACACTTTGTGAGGCAAAGGAGGTAGTACTCTGCATTACATGGCTCTGTAAGGCAGAGTGCAGCCTTAGGGGATTTGTGTTTGACCAACCACAATTCCCATGAGTGTATTCAGAAAAGCCCCTTCCAACCCAGAAGCTGAGCTAGCCAGAGAGAAGTGCACAACGTTCTCCTTTGGTTGCTTATTTTGGAGGGAAGAAGGTAGCATTGTACTCCAGTTTGCATTTTCCTTTGAACATTTTATTTTGTTATTTTTGTCATCCCTTTTGGAGTGGTGACAAGCATCTGGCCAATACCCTGTGCCTAAGAGATGGGAAAGTAGCTTCATGGGCATCCTTTTCACTTTCCTTGCACGCAGTCTGGCATCTGGGCACTTTGCACCCGTGGAACTGGATTTGTGATTTAAAATGCCACGTAGAGCCCAAAAGGCAAACTGAAGCATGTGAGGAAATGATGAAATACAGTACCTCCTAACGATGAGATTGGGCCTTTGGCAGAGTATCTCCCAGCAGGTATTCTTGGGCTTAGTACAGGCTTGTTCAACCATGGTCGGACTAGTGCATGCCATGGGCCGTTTCCCCTCCTGCGCTTGAGGTTTGACATCCCAACAGCAGCAATGTCTGCAATGTGGCATCACCACAGGGAAGTGTCATGTTACCTGTTCCCAGGGAGGTAGGTGAGAGGGGCAGTGTCTTGTTGGAGCTAGTGCTGAGGGAGTCCAGCTTCATCAGGAATTTCCTCAGCACCACCTGTAGACAGGATCTTTTGCCTACTGGTCCTGATTTATGTCCTTCCTTGGGATATGTGACTAGAACTGTAGTTGAAATGTGACAGTATGCCAAAACACCAATTTCATCCTACTGAGGAATTCTTTCCTCATATATACCCTCTAGCTTGTGTTGTAGCACTTTTCACATAGTTCCAGGATTCTGTTTATTTTCTTACTCACCTTCCTAGTTCTTCAGTCAGCTACTGTTTTTCTTGCCTTAAAACAGTCCTCCAAGTCCAGCACTTACCTTAAATTCAAGAGACGTTGTTAGTGTTAAGATTCAAGCTACTACAGGTGGGATCATTTTAGTGGACTGAGCCGATAGCCAGCTTTACTTCAGAATGTGCAGTGCTGCTGTGATACAGAATTGCCTTCGGTGATTAAAGATTTAATAACTTTTGTTGTTTTTTCTCTGTTATTGTAAGGATCTTTTTGCTTGGTGTGAACATAGGCTAGTGCTTCACTTCAGTGACATATGTGGCGTGGACCACGTCTTAATATAAGCTCCCTGAGCTTTGCTGGAGGAGGGAGTTCTAGGAACTACCGTACCAAGTTTAGATTTATTAAAACACAGCAGTGAAATTGGTGAAAGCGATCGGACCTGAGAGAAGGCAGGTACTTCTGAAGGCTTGTGTTTTCTCCAGGAACTCAAGTTCTAAGCAGCAAAAATTGTACCCTACAAGGTGCTCAAGTCTTCTGACCAACACTTTCATTCGGATCGTGAAAGAATCTTAATGAATCATGGGAAGAAAACAACTAATGTATAAATCTAAAGAGGCACTAAAGGGACAGCTAGTAAAATCCTGCAATAACCTAAGGGCTATGCACTGTGCTAGTGACCGCGTGAGAAGATTGCTGTGGCTGTGCGTAGAGGACAGCGATTCCTTGGGGAACAGTACTCTGCAGCAGCATTACTACGTCTCTGTTAACATTAGCCTCTCAGGTCTTTGTTCTGGTGTGTCCCAGTTCCTTGTGTCTTCTTCCCAGCTAAGGCCAGCCTTCTCTCAGGCAGAGCAAGCTAGATGAAGATCCAAGGATTCAAGCTGCTTCCTTCCCAAAACCTTGGGGGAGTCTTTTAGCACTTTGTACTCCAACTTTCTACTTTTTCTACCTGTTTGTCAGCTTTCTTACATTTTTGGGGAGTGAGGTCTCAGAACTGACCTTATGCCTTTTAATTGTCTCTTCCACCCCAAGGAAGATGTCATGAAGAGTAGCTTTCCCATCTCTTTTATGCCTCTGGAAAAGAAAACTTGCACCTAAGATCTCTGAAAACCTATCAGCACAAGCTGGTTTTTCATTCTCTCTGCAGAAAAGTAGAAGCAGAGGGCGGGAGGTATCTGCCAAGCACTGTGAGTTAGGATATATTATATTTAAAACCAAAGTATGCTCCTGTCCCATACTGTGTCTTAGGTTCTTTAAGAGGGGGATAGCACAGGGGGACACAAGTCATCGGTGATCAGACTTTTTTCCTATATGTCGGAAGAAATTACAGACATTTTAAAGTCTTTAGTTCCAAGGGCAAACAAGCCAAATTGACAAGAACCTGGTAGTGATATGCATTTAAATCCAAAATGATCAAATATGATGCTTCGTGTATTTCATGCTAAGGAGAGAGACAACATTTTCCATGGCCTAGCCAAATGAGCTTGAAGCTTTTACGGAAGCAGTTGTTTCTTTTCCGTTTTCATAAGTTTTCTTCTTTTAACACAAATATATTACAATAAAGGTTTATAACACAATATGATCTCAGGAGAAAAAAAAATTCACTTGTCTGATCAAAATTCACTTGTCTGATCCGATTCATATGTACATGTGCATGTGCATATATGTTTGGGTGGTCTGGTGGATGTGGAAGTGTAATGGATGTGTGTATCTCTGGCTCTTTCCCTCACAACACATTACTTCCTTTTGGTTATTTTGGAGAGAGATGTGTAGTTCTAATGGTTAAGGGGTTGATTCCTTTCCTTCTTCTTGCACCATCACTGTTCACTATGTTAATTCATTTTCTTTTCATGTCAAATGGGTCTTAGACTCTTTTAGTTCTGTGTATAATTAAATGGTGGGTTGGTCATGTGTAAAGAGAGATTGACGCTAACTGTTAAAGATGTTAAAAAACAGAACACTGCAGAAAATTACTTTTCAAATCAGTACTAGTTGATAAAACTAAGAATTAAGACAGCATGAATTAAAAGATACATAACTCCGTAAAGGTTGGTGAAACCATTTGGAATGTAACTCTTACCTCTTTTAAGGAAAGACATATAGCGGATATGCTGAATAAAATTTTCTGTCCAAATCACTGGAGTTAGAGATGAGTAAGATCCATCAGTGCCAACAAAGCAACTGCCTGACACTGTAATGCCAACGGGAATAATGGAGTAAAGGTTGTGCCAGTGAAAACTGGCCAGCTTCTCATTGGCATTGGTGGGATCAGACTGTTCAGTAGCCTTTCTTCAGGTAAGCTGGCCTGCTGGTTCTTGCATGCCTTGATTCATGGGTTACACCATGCATTGGTACCACTACATTGGTACCGAGCAGAAGACTAGGGAAAATGTGGGCCCACTGCTGAATGGGGTGGGGTCCCTGATGATGAAGGATACAGAGAGGCAGAGTTACTGAATACTCTGCTTCAGCTTTCACTGCTAAGGGCAACCCTCAGGAATTGCAGAGGCTAGAGGCAAGAAAGAAAGTCTGGAGAAAGGAAGATTTTCCTTTGGTTGAAGAGGATCAGGTCAGAGATCTTTTAGGCAAACCTGACAACCACAAATCCATGGTCCCTGATGGGATGCTGTATGGGAAAGTGTGGAAGAATGTTGAGGACACAGGCAATGGAAGCTACCCAGACCATTCCTGAGAAAAGGAGCACCAACATGGCATGTTGACCCATCGCCATGGGTTGGCTTAGCCCATGTCAGTGTGGCACTACACCTGGGCTTTGAATCGAGATTAGCGATGAGCTCAATACTTGTCCTGCACATGTGTACAGTACATAGAAGCCTCCCATAGTGCCCGTCCCTGATGTTCCTCGTAGTGGAGCTGCACTCGGAGCTGCCATGCTATCTCTCCCACTGGCTATCACAGGAGCAGCTAGGGGAACACTCCTGCACTGGTAACAGTGCTCCTTTTTACTTAATTGTTAAAAAATATAATTGTATTAACTAGCCTTGCATCTCTTGCTATTGAGCCTTTAAACCATCCTTACAGGTGCACCCAGGAGCACAGAGCGAGCTGGCAAATGTTGTTGCTAGGCCACTGTCCATCATCTTGGAAAGATTGTGGAGAATTGGAGTGGTGCCTGGACTAGAAGAAAGCCAGTGCTACCCCCATCTTCAACAAGGGCAAGAAGGAGGACCCAGGCAACTACAGGCTGGTGAGCCTCACCTCTGTCCCTGGAAAGGTGATGGAACAGCTCCTTCTGGATGTCAGCTCCAAACATATGGGAAAAAAAGGGTAATCAGGAGTAGTAAGTATGAATTCAGCAAGGCTAAATCATGCTTCACTAATCTGAGAGCTTTCTGCAATAGCATGACTGGCTGGGTGGACGAGGGAAGGGCACTGGACATTTGTGTAGCTTGACTTCAGCAAGGCTTTTGACACTGTCTCCCATAATATTGTCATATGAAGGAACATCCTCAGGAAGTGTGGGTCGGATGAGTGGACTGTGAGGTGGCTTGAGGACTGGCTGAAAGGCAGAGCTCAGAGGGTTGTCATCAGTAGTGTGGAGTCTAGTCGGAGGTCTGTGGCTAGTGGAGTTCTCCAGGGCTCCGTACTGGGTCCCATCCTGTTCAACATCAGTGACCTGGATGAAGGGACAGAGTGCCTCCTCAGCAAGTTTGCTGATGCTACCAAGCTGGGAAGTGTGGCTGATACACCTGAGGGCTGTGCTGCCATTCAGAGAGACCTAGTCAAGCTGGCGAGTTGGGCACAGAGGAACCTCCTGAGGTTCAACAAGGGCAAGTGCAGAATCCTGCACCTAGCCAAAAATAACCCCAGGCACAGTACAAGCTGGGGGCTGACCTTCTGGAGAGCAGCTCTGCAGAGAAGGGCCTGGGAGTGCTGGTGGACCACAAGTTGACCAAGAGCCAGCCACGTGCCTCTGTGGCCAAGAAGGCCGATATCATCCTTGGGTGCATTGGGAAGAGTGTTGCCAGCAGGTCAAGGCAGGTGATCCTGCTGCTCCACTCAGCCCTGGGGAGGCCACGTCTGGAGTACTGCATCCAGTTCTGGGCTCCCCAGGACAAGAGAGACATGGAGCTACTGGAGAGAGTCCTGCGTAGGGCCATGAGGATGATCAGAGGGCTGGAGCATCTGCCCTCTGAGGAACGGTTGCGAGAGCTGGGACTCTTTCAGCTGAAGAAGAAAAGACTGAGAGGGGATCTTAGCAATGTCTGTAAGTATCTGAATGTTGTCCCAAAATCTGGGTTCTGTTACCCAGTGTGCAAGCAACCAATAGACACACAGGGTCGAGATATTTGCTTATTTCATTTCTGCTCAGAGATGGCTGCTAGGTGGTAAATCGACAAAGCTAGCACACTTTCTCCCCCTCTCATTGATTTATACACACTTTTCAGGGAGTACGTTATACAAATCTTTCTATTGGTTACAATTTCATTACCTCAGGTAATCACCCTGCGCTTGCACTTTCACATTCTTGTTAATTAGCATAGGAAGAGAAGAAGAGGTGGTAACATCATTATCATCATTTCCATCTCATTATTCATTTAGGGGTGTGAAATTTAATATGTTAATAAGCCTTAATGAACCTAAAGTCACTTCTGGGTTATTCTGCTGTTTTTGTCTTACCTACCCCTCGCAATCTTCAAAGCGCTGTGGTTTCATCAAGGTTCTTTAGCCGGAGCTGGTTATCCTTTGCAGTACTGTTTTTCTCTCCCCCTTGTCCTTGAGTCTTGTTAACTATTTGCAAGGTTTTTCTCACAGTACTTCTCTAACATGAAGAGAGGAGGCCACGGGGATGGAAAGAGGCAAAGAGTAAAGCCTGAACTGCAGGAAGTTCCACCTGAATGTGAGGAGGAATTTCTTTATGGCGAGAGTGACAGAGCACTGGAACAGGTTGCCCAGAGAGGTGCTGGAGTCTCCTTCTCTGGAGAGAGTCAAAGCCCGCCTGGATGCAACCCTGTCCAACATGCTCTAGGTGACCCTTCTTGAGCAGGGGGTTGGACTAGATGATCTCCAGAGGTCCCTACCATCATCAACCATTCTGTGATTCTGTGCTTTTCGTTAAAGTTAACTAAGGAGTTAGCAAAATTCTTATGTGACTCACAATGTAGTCACTAAGAACTTTTCCTTTTTTTTTTCTTCAGCCCTGTATATTATCTTCATTTTCTCCTCTCAGAGTACATCTCCACCTAATAATGAATTTAATCTCTTTACATTTCTGACAGCAAAATGCTAGTCTTTAGTTTCTTTGATAAATGATGTAATTTAAGGAGAATCTACAAGGATTTGGCATAACTAAGTAATTTAAGGAAGCAATATGAAAGAATCAGTAAGATTAAAGGGTTTGCAACTAAATGTAAACAAAAGAGTGCATCTTAATGATCAATTATTTATTTACTTAAAGAAGATCAAGAGTAATTAGGGTGTTATACTAATACAATCATGAACATTAAAGGGCACATTAGGTGCTTACTTTCCATCTGTGGCTTCCTTCAATTGAGCAATTTGTCCCTATTGCTGTGTCACATACTACGGTGGGTTTTCTAAAGTTTGCTGGGCAACTCTAGCACTGAGGCAAGGTATATTTAGACTAGTAAAATAAACTCGTATTTATTCTAACACTCTATTTCCATGATAGGTTTTGTTCTTCTGTCAAGGCTTGCCTGCCTTTAAAAGACGTCAGTTTCCAGACACTGTTTATAGGCTTTCCACAGCATTTTTTGGTCTCCAGGGAAAAAGAAAAAAAAAAAAAAAAAAAGAAAAAAAAAAACTTTCCAGCATTCTCCCTTGGATTACTCTTTCAGTGACACAAGGGAAACTGGGAGTGAGCTAGCTGAAAGGACAAACTCATACCACTTACTGACTTAGAATGTTAACATTATTTATTAAATAGGATGAGTATAGTGGATACATTACAATTTTTATTCTGGGTTTTCTTTTTCTATGCAATGACACTCACCCGCTTCACATTCATTCCACTTCTAGTCTCCTGCCTTCATCCTGGCAGTGGCCAGCATAATGGGCTTGGGGAGATGAGGCATTTTTTTTACTGCTCAGCAGGTCCAGCTGGTGGTTTGGCCCGTGCACCCCTTGAGTTCAGCACTCTACACAGTGCTGAATATCCCAATATGAATGTTCCCAAGAGGGGCTAACGCTCTTCACTATTTTTTGCTTTCTAACTTAGTCAGCGTAGGCTGCCAATGGCAGCTAAGGACCCCTTTTATCTACTAGAACTATTTTCTTATCTCAGCTGTACTAACCATGCGTAGGTACTGGGTGGGAAGCAGCTGGGCCTTGCTGACAGTGTAGAATAAGCACATTCCGGCTTAGTGGGTTTGGTCAGTGT
The DNA here is from genome assembly GCF_028389875.1 of Rhea pennata. Taxonomy (NCBI): domain Eukaryota; kingdom Metazoa; phylum Chordata; class Aves; order Rheiformes; family Rheidae; genus Rhea; species Rhea pennata. Next base: position 3,672,072 of record NC_084702.1, on the reverse strand, counting down.
GTGAAAGCACACCCTGAGGCTGCTATCCCATACTCTGCCAGTCCCCCAACTCCTTGCCAGACCTTTTGCAGGTGTTCTCACTACGGCAATCAATAGGTAGGTAGAGTTCAGAGCTTCCAGGTAGAGCTCTCATTTAGCACTTTTCTGCTTTTAGTTTATTTCCCCATGCAGACCAGAGTCACCTAAGGGTTAGAGCTGGGTGAATTTAGCCAAGATCTGACATATTTAGGTGGTGCTTTTCAGTCGGCCTCACCCTGTAACAAGAGTCCAGAAACTTTTTGCAATTTGGATAATCCACATTTCTTCTGGTCCACATCTGCTGTGATGAGGTATTTTTCCTCACTGGCTATTATATGCTATTAAGATAAATATATTTCACAATAAACAGCTTGCTTCTTTCTCAGCCTCCAGTGCATCTTTGCCTTCCAAGACTGGGAAGTTACATTGTGTCAGGTGCTAAAAACTTTTACTTCACAAGATCCAACTTCTAATCTTCATCTTGAGAGATGTGTCTTCCCTTTAGCAACCTCAGTAGAAGCAAAATTACAATCCAGTAGCCCCCCACAAGGAGCAAGTACGTTTCTGAACACTAATCTGAATTTCTCCTGACTGCGTAATGAGCTTCATACATGTTTGAGTTGGCATATGGGAAACTGCAGCTCCCCCTTTCTTCAAAATCAAGTGATTTCAAGTAGTGGTTTCAGTGGGCTGGTAGCGCCACAAGGCTTGTAACTTCTGACAGGTAAGCTCTTCTCATCCTTCATGAAAATTCCCTGTTGTCCCTTTACTTTCATCACTGTTCTCTTCCCTCCTAACAATTGCCTCCTGGGAATTATTAAGCTTTGCTTTTTCTGATGTCTTTTTTTGCAAAACATACAATGACATTAATCACCTGTTTTACTACTATTATTCTAGCTTACATCTCCAAAGACGATGCAAGCCAGCTTGCATTAACTAGCTGGGCTGTTTAGCCTGGAGAAGAGAAGACTGAGAGTGGATCTTTTCAGTGCATACAAGTATCTTAAAGGATGGTGTCAAAAGGATGGGGCCAGGCTCTTTTCAGTGGTAGACAAGAGGCAATGGTGGGCAAACTCTCATGCAATACTCTAGGAAGCCTGCATATTCTTCTTTGGAAAGCATGTGGCACGTAACAGAACTTTCTTCTCATTTCCCGTGTGAACCATGGAATGATGCTACCGACAGAGGGTGCAGTACTGTGAAGGACACAGCATCTCCAGGGAATCCAGCAGAGGAAGCAGCTCTAAATGTCCATGCAGAGACTACCTGCCTACCCTACAAGCGATAGACAAGCACATCCAAAGGAACCCCAAAACATTTTGCCCTTCAGCCTTCCTCTGTTGTACGCATCACATTCCTGCCTGAGGTCGCTGATTGTTGCCAAACATTGAGTTGCCAAGACTACGAGGCAAGCCAAATACTCTGCACAGCAACCTGCTGGGTCACGGTCTGTGGAAACGCTAGCCCGTAAACACAGGCCTGCCAGGCAGCAAATGCTATGGGCATACTTGCATGCTTGATGCAGCCTGTACCTGAGCATCAACCAAATGGGTCACAGCTGAAGACTTCTTCACCCACCTACTAGCAGACCAAACAAGGGAACCTGGCCAATATATCAATTCCAAAAAGGCACTGTGAACATCCCTCGGCCACCGTGTTTGAACTTGGAGCGCAGAGGCACAGGAAATGTAAACATGTCTCATTTTCACTTGGATACCACACACTGTCAGACCTATTCAGTACTTTCAAAATCTTCTTCCAAGTTTCACTGATGGTCTCCTCCTGACAGAGGCATCAAAGAGGTGGATTTTCTCTTTTGGACGGGGTATTTCCTATATAAACAGTTTGGCAGACCACCATTTGCTTTTTATATTTTCAATAAAATCTATTTTGTATTCTGCATCTCTTTTCATACCACCCTCTGGGATTCCTGATGGCTAATTTTAGTGACCTGCAAAGATGACTGCAGCACAAACAAACAAACAAACAAAAAAGCAGTGAAAAGGTGTGCATTCAAAAATCCCAAATCCTGATTCACTCAGTTATTTTATTCAGTTACTCTCCCTTGCACTGCTGAGTGCTGATTTAAAAATCAGTGAATGAGCAATGGATTTAGGTGAATCAAGGCACCACTTGCTGATTTCATTTCCCAGACTAGTCTGCAGAACAGGGTGGGATCTAGAAACACCAAATGCGGAAAAGAACAACAACAACAAAAACCCAAACCCCAAACCCAAACTGTTTCTAATACTATTAGATGTTTACAGGAATATATATCCCTGTATTATGGAATGTTCACAGAATCACAGAATGGTTGAGGTTGGAAGGGACCTCTGGAGATCACCTAGTCCAACCCCCATTGCTCAGGTAGGGTCACCTAGAGCATGTTAGACAGGGTTGCATCCAGTGGGTCTTGAATGTCTCCAGAGAAGGAGACTCCACAACAGTTCCAGTGCTCTGTCACTCTCACTCTAAAGAAATCCCTCCTCACATTCAGGCAGCACTTCCTGTGGTTCAGTTTGTGCCCCTTGCCTCTTCTCATGCCACATGGCACCACTGACAGGAGTTTGACCCCATCCTCTTGGCACACTCCCTTAAGGTATTTATAGACATTGACAAGATATGTTAAGCCTATGGCTCTAATCGTCATCTGGCACAGAGAAGCACCTACAATGACTTGTAGGTCGCTTTATCTTTCTTTTTGGTTCAACAAGTCTTTACAATATGTTAATTTCCCTCCTTTTCTGTGAAATCTTTGCAATTTTGTGAATATGCTACTGTTATAACAGCCATCCTAATCTGGATTTTAGGATTGCTACAACTTGTTCTGTGCACCAATGCTTTGGGGTTTCCCAACCTGGTATATTATACTTCACAATATAATTTCTTTCTGTCTTCTTTTATTTTTCTGTAGCCTAGAAATCATTTATGCATGATGGAAAAGCAGCCCAAGAGATTTTCACTGAAAAACATAATGCTTGTTCCCTCTGAGTTTTTCTTTTTCTTTTTCTTTTCTTTTTTCTTTTCTTTTTTTTCCTTTTTTTTTTTTTTTTTTTTTTTTTTTTGGCCTAGATTGAAGGAAATAATTGATTTTCATTTTGAACAACAACAATGAAAACAATGTAAATCTGATATTTTATCAGGCTAATGTGAAACGTTCATCTTTCTCACTGAAATGAAAATTTTGATATAATCAAGACTAGCAAGACAGACAAAGTAAAAATAAGTTCACAAACCACAGATCAAAAAAAAAAATAAATAAAATAATGGATATATTGGCGCTTAAAATAAGAGTGTTACTAAAAAAGAAAAACTCCTTTCTGATATTTCTGAAATATTTCTTCCATTTTCTTATTTTGATCAAAACAATTTATCAAACCATTTAGCTTTAATTAGGAGTTACATGGTATTGGATAGCAGAGTCCCTTATGCATGGGGTGCATGGGGTGGGCTGTTTAGTCCCCTAAGGAGAAAGCCGATCCTGATTATATTCCTGTTTGAGAGCTCAGTAGTATTCTCATAGGATGAGGAAGGCTTTTGGAACCATGGATAGAGCCAGCAAAATTATGAAAAGAAGCTCTACCTTCCACCTGTATCTTCTCACTGAACTATCTAAGATGTTTCTGATAAGACTAGCGTGCTCAAGATGAAAAATTGATGTCACCAAAGGTACACTGAGAATGGTCTTGAACAGACTCACAGGCAAAGGGCGGAGGAATCGTTACCAGGCAGCCTCAGAGCTTTTGCTGCCACGATCACACCGGCTCTGAGAAGGAACACAGTGTATATAATGTATAATGAATATATATTGATCTTTTGAAACAATGTATACTGTGACTTTTTGCTAGCGTTTTTTTTTTTTTTTTTTTTTTTTTTTTTTTCCTAATGGAAGAGCCACTGCTGCTTAATGTTATGTAAAGGACAGTCTGTTCCTAAAAGAAAACTTTTCCTCTATGGAATATTATTTTACAGTGAAGCAAGGAGGAATTTCTTCACCATGAGAGTGACAGAGCACTGGAACAGGTTGCCCAGAGAGGTTGTGGAATCTCCTTCTCTGGAGACATCCAAGACCTGCCTGGATGCAACCCTCTCTATCGTGCTCCAGGTGACCCTGCTTGAGCAGGCAAGTTGGACTACATGATCTCCAGAGGTCCCTTCCAACTTTACCCATTCTATGAGTCTGTGAAATAAATGTCTTTAAGAGATGTTCAAAATTTCCAGTTTGGGAGGCCTGATCAAGAATTTCCAAGAACAAAAATCCTTTTTTATGTTTATCCTTTTTTCCCTTACATTAATTTCAGATGTCAGATACGGACAGGTAGGGACTTATGTTACCTACATTAATTCTCAGAATAGTAGAATTCACAGAATGCACAGCCTCAGAGGTATGCTGTGAACTGAGAGAAGACCACTCATGTCATGCAGAATTGGGATGAAGATATGAGCAAATAATTTCTCTTCTGAACAGCTAAATTTACCACCTTTTGGAGATACAAAGTAATACTCTGCCATTTCCAATAGGCACTTAGAGGGTCACATAAGTGAAAACAGAGCAATCACAAAATCAGTAAGGTTGGAAGGGACCTCTGGAGATCATCTAGTCCGACCTCCTGAAGATTTCCTGGTGCTGGTTCCACTGTGGCTTAAACCCAGGACCTTCAGCATGTAAAGCAGATGTCATAACCACTACATTATCCCTCTACTACAGACTCTGACATTTAGATAGATGAACTAGGAAGCCAAAGGTAAGTCAACGGACATCACAACCTGTGCTAAAATATTTTACAGTCATGCCCTGAAATACTACGCAGCAGTAAATGAGCAGCCAGTGCAAGTATTTTACTACCAACTATTTTAACAATTAAGAACACCACTATGAAACCTACATTCCAAAGTAAATGAGGATTATCTGATGGTGTAACTGGTTACAAATTCTGTCCCTTCTCCTGCTCTAACAACTTTGAAACCCAGTGTCCAACTTTGGTCAGATTTTGACAGAAAGTTCAGAGATACTGAGATGCTGCAAATTTCCAGAAAAATAGATGATAATTTTCAGGATAGTATCTCCAACAGAAAGGTGTATACATCTGCAACGTATGTTTAACTTCATTATCTAGCCAGAATCCAAAAGGCATAGCCTAAGTGAAAGCCAGAAGAGAACAAACCAAAACAAAGTAAAAAAAAAAAAAAAAAAAAAAAAAAAAAAAGGCTGCATTAGATCTCTGATTACTATGGGATTGGGTGTCTTCCCTCAGCAAACAGGTCACGTCAAGTTAGATTGGTGGAACTAACAGTGTAATTTAAAAACAGCTTTTTTTTCCCCCTCAGTCTCCTGAGTCAGATAATTACACCTTTTGATTCCATCTCCTCCTGCTTAGGATAGACTCCCAAACTCACTCTTGCCCCTTTATAAGCTGTTATTTTAGCCTTTACACAGCAGTCATTATATTCTCTTGAGACTCTCTCTTCATGCCATTAAACAATGAATTAGGTCTTCATGTGACAACAGATGGAAATGTAAACACGATGCTTCAGTAAAGAGGAGGAGGAATTCTGGAAGAAGTGCTGAGGTGCTTATGCTTCACTCATTTGGCTGCATTAAGAGCATACAATATACTATTTCCAGTTTTAAAGAATTTTAAATCAATTACATCATTTTGCAAATTATCTGTAGTCATTTGATGGAATCGAAATGCACTGATTTTACGGCAGCTGCTTGAAATCTTAGAAGAAAAGTAAATAGGCTGTATTTAATCAATATTCTAACCATAAATATTTAAAAGGTAGGTAACAAACATTGAAAAGGCATTGAGCAGGCATTTTAATGAATACTTTAGAAAAAATCTAACTGGAAAGTACAGGGAGAGGAGCGTAGGAAACAAGAGCAAGTATATTTTTCAGAAAAAAAGAAAAAAAATGTGAAAATACCAGACTTTTCACTGAAAAAAGTTGTGCTAAATTAGTTTGACCTACCCAAAAAGTCAGCCAACATTCAAAATGGTCAAGGTAGTTTGCTGCTTATGAGCATTCAGATAATCACAAAACCACGGCTGAGGTTGGAAGACAGCTCTGGAGATCATCTAGTTCAGCCTTCAACCTCCCTGCTCAAGCAGGGCCAACCACAAGTTGCAAAGGATTGAGTCCAGGTGGCCTTTTAATATCTCCACAGAAGGAGATTCAGTAGCTTCACTGGGGATCCTGTTCCAGTGCTCCATCACTCTCACTGTAAAAAAAAGTTTTCCCTCATGTTCCACAAGGAAAATCCTGCGTTTCAGTTTGTGCTGTTGTCTCTGGTCCTACCGATCACGCCATTTGTCACTCCAGTCTTCAAGAAGGGCAAGAAGGAGGACCCAGGCAACTACAGGCCAGTCAGCCTCACCTCCATCCCTGGAATGGTGATGGAACAGCTCATTCTGGACATCATCTCCAGACATATGGAGGAGAAGAAGGTGATCAGGAGTAGCCAGCATGGATTCACCAAGGGGAAATCCTGCTTGACCAACATGATAGCCTTCTATGATGGAATGACTGAAGGGGTAGATGAGGGGAGAGCAGTGGACGTTGTGTACCTTAACTTCAGCAAGGCTTTTGACACTGTCTCCCATAACATCCTCCTAGAGAAGCTCAGGCAGTGTGGGTTAGACGAGTGGACAGCGAGGTGGCTTGAGGACTGGCTGAAAGGCAGAGCTCAGAGGGTGGTCATCAGTGGTGCAGAGTCCAGCTGGAGGCCTGAGGCTAGTCCCAGGGCTCAGTACTGGCTCCCATCTTGTGCAACTTGGGCATCAGCGTGGTGCACAGACAGAGCTTCAGTTTGCGCAAGGACCCAAATGCTTTCCCACGAGGGTCTCCCCCAGAGTTCCTTGTCATGTATCTTCCATTGTTGGTAGCCAGCTTGGCAGGCCCTTGTATAGTACCCACAGTCCCACACAGAGGCAGCGTGCATCTCCCTCATCAAGAGCTCTAGCTGTGGCTTTCACTTTGGCCCACTGACTTGAGTATCCTGTTCCCAAGGCAAAACAGAGAGTCACCGTACCAGGGTTATATACTATAGAGGGCCACACTCAATCTCCTATACGGGAGTGCCCTCTGCAAAACAGGCCCACACTGCAGTGTCCTCAGAAAACCAGGTCCACCCTGTGCGCACAGGAGATAACGTCTCGCAGCACATCGCCTTGCACAGGCAGTGGCTCTGCTGGGAGAGTGGAGGGAGGCGGCCCCTCTGCCTCACACAGCAGAGGCGTGGGCTCAAAACGTACTTCCCATAACTAGGTTACGTGCAGGGTACTCCTCTCCTGTCCCCTCTGCTTCAACTGCACATGTACATAGCGCTTCCATTTCCGTGCAGCTGCAGTTTGGGCCACCGCCACGTGGGCCCTGACTGTACCCTCAGTCAGTCACCCACGTCTGAATGCAGGTGCAGGTGTGTACAGTCAGTGGTGCACGTCCCATAACTCATTTGGTATCCTGCCCACACCAGGGCAACAAGCTGGTTTTCCACAGGTGCGTAATGGGCTGTGGCCCCTTCCAGGGAACGGGACCAGAAACCTGCAGATTCCTGCCTACCATGGGCACATTGCTGCCACAGCCCCCAAGATACCGTATCCCCCATAACCATTACCTCCATCTCGACAGGTTGTCCCTCAGACAGAATAAATAGTTTAGAATGGTGGACCATCGCCTCCCTGCATAGGTCAAGGGCTTGCTGCTGGTCTTCAGTCCACTGCCACTGGCTACTTGTTTTGGTCAAAGGCTGCAGCAGTCACTGGGTGGGGTATCCAGGCCAGCCAGAAATCACCTGTAGCAGGGAAAGACCCTACCACAGTGGCTCACGACCACTGACATAACATTGGAACTTCAATTACATTTCCTGCCCCATGCTGCGCAAAAGTTAATGGGGTAGGAAAATTCTGCACCTGAGCATCAGTTGAAAAGGGGCTCATTGAATTCAGCTCCTCTCTTAGGAAAGTAAGCCGCCCAGCACCTGCATCCCATGCTCTCAATCACCAGCCTAACAAAGGCTCTCCCACCTGCTGCTGGAAAGTAGTTAAAAAGTCACACAGTTCCTTTGGGGTACACATCCAAGCTCCACACTACTCCTACTTATTTCCCTCTCCTTTTCTATTGCACAAATGCCTGGACCTGGGGAGTAGCCGGTTCTCCTCCTAACCCAGATTCAGCCTCCCACTCACATGAAGTACTCCTAATGTTAGCATCCCACTCCTCTGGCTCCCAGGAGGGTCTCCTTGTTACTGCGCTCCCCTGGGCAACTGCAGATGGGCCTCTACCAGAGCTCGCACGGCGCTTGTTAGCCACTTGTAAAGCTAGTGTCTCTACCCAATGGGTTAATTCCTGACTCTTTTCAGTTTGGCTCGTGATCAACTGCTGTGCTAGTACCTTCATGTCATGCTAATCTCCAGTCTCCTTCCCCAGATCTTTTACTCGTTGCTGCAAAGACAGTATCTCTGTATGTAATGCTCAAATGGCCATCAACAGCACCCATCCCAATCATCACGGCTAGCCTCCAAGATGCCTCCAAAGTGCTCTGGAAGGACACAGCCCATAAAGCGACTTCAGGCACTTTTGGGGGAAGATTTTCCCTCTGCACCCACTCTGGACAGTCCTCGGGGACAGCCAGAGTGGCAAGTAATGCAGCTGTCAGCCCCCAACACTCAGTCTGGGCCATTCTGGCAGCAAGCAGTTCCTCCTTGGCTCCGCCCACCCCCTTTGCTCTCCTCAGACACAGCATTTCATTTATGCACCCTGCCAACTGCGCCAATGGTAAGGGTCAAGTGGAGGCAATGCCTGGCCTCCCATCAGGGACAGATGCACAAACACAAGGCACACTGTTGTCAATACGGAGTATTTATTACATCTGCCTCTGAGCAGGGGCTCCTCAGCAAATGAGGCACTGGCAGCGTGGACTCAGGAACAGGGAGTCTCTGGCAGTATGCCTTGGTGTGAGTGAAGCCGAGCACAGGCAAGTGGAGGTGGAAGAGGACTTGGAGCTGGATTTTTCAATCCCTCTCACAGACAACCCTGACCAGCAGGGTCACTGTTGCAAGGAGAAGCTATCACACACAAGTTTTGGCTGGCAGAACGTGGCATCGCATCTTGGAATTCTTTCAAGTCAAGCTTTGTTCGTATCGTATTGGGATCACAAAGCATGGACAGAAGCAAGAGAAATCTTCACCTGTGCACAACTCACAAGTGGTGGAACTGGAACTTCCTGCCTTTGCTATAGTTTGGAGCTAAATGTACCTGCTTGCAATGGAACTTGCTCACCAAAAGAAGGGTAGGCTCTCTTAGGAACCATCTCGTCTCCACAAGCATACTAATCATCTAATATGCCTGCTGGCAAAACTGGTGTCCAGGCTCATTTCAGTATCCCTATGGTAAGGAGAAGCAAGTGCTCAGCTGCTGAACAGGAGGAGCAAGGAAGGCTGCAAAAGGAGGGCTGCTTCCAGAGAGACAACACCTGTGGGTTGCTAGTATCAACGAGAAGTTACTCTATCTCAGCTATGTGGTACGGGCCATGGGTGTTGGTATGCTCTTTCTTGGTATCCTGGTATGTTGGGAGCACTTCCAAGAAGTGAACTGTCTGTACGGAAATGTTGGTGTTGCATCTCTGATAGAATTGCAAGAAGTGAAAGGTACGCTGTATCTCTGCCCTGTGATGCCTCAGCTCTGGAAGCACACGGCACAAGGATGCGTATGGGATCTCCTTGTGTCTGAGACAGCATGGCTAGCACTTCTGCTACAAGAGCTGCGGTTCTGTTCTTGTTCAAATTCTGCCATCCGCTGCGATGATTCTCAATGCATGAAGAGCCATGAAGGCATTTCAAGCGTGCTCTGGGCCCAGGCTGCTCTCTGGGCAACGCCAGCTCGCGGTGCAAGGCCTGCGCCTGCTGCCGTGCTGTCTCTGGTGGGCACCCTGTGTGCCGGACCCATAAAGCCCTAGAAGGGAAGAAGGCTCAGAGGAGATGGGCAAGGGCCGTGTGCCCACAAAGCTCCGGGGGAGAATGTAGTCTGTGACTGACCACAGCTGTTGCACAGAAAGCATCAGCTTTATGCCAGGGCACAGGGGCCCACAGCGTGCCCTTCTTTTAGGTGAGCGGCTAGATAGGTTGAGTGGAACAACTGACCGGGCTGCTCCACTGACTTTATCACAGACCATGAAGAGCAAGCGGTGGTGTAAAGGTTTCTCTCCGAGTTCATCCAAAGGGTGTGACTGTCTCCCTGAGTTAGTAAGGCCAGCGCGATGGGTGGAGGAGGGGGAGAAAGGAGGAGGAGTGTAGGAGTGGCTCCAGCAGGAAAGTCTTTTGAAAAGAAAATCAGGGTGAGTCCTTGCACTTTGTCCCACACCAGCTGCGAGCCAGGCCAGCACACCATGGCGGGAGGTGGACGGCAAGCCCAGCGCAGAGCTGCCAGAGCAGAGGCTGAAGCTGCAGCCGGAGCAGCACGCACAGCCCCCAGCACTGTGGAGCATGGCAAAGACTCTGGGGAGCGCAACATGGCACCCAGGACACCCACGGCCCCATGGGCAGGATGTCCGTAGGGGGAGCTGCCAGAGGCACAAGAAGAGGCCAGGCAGCGCTGCCTCCGCTGTACCCACTGAATTCCACAGCAGCTGCCAACCAAAATATGTTATAACGGCAGCAGGCAAAAGCCTGGGGCAAATCGGTTACATACGACCCTTACTGGACAGCCAGCAGCACGCACACGTGCTGACTGCTGAAGATTCCAGCTCTGGTCTACTGTACAGCCACGCTTCTGTTGCAGCCACTCAGGCCAACCCCAAGAAGGCACAGGAAGGCTTGAGTAGGTTTTAGACGGTTCTCTGGTGAAAGTCCAGAGAGATCAGGGCACTCCTTTTGCACTCAATAACCTTCCAAATGAGGCGGGATAGCAAGGACTAGCCTGGACATAGCACATAGTCTTCCATCCACAAGGACTGACATAGATAGAAGGGATGCCCAGGCTGCTCAAAGAGCAGCTGTGCAAGCGGTCCCCTTCTGGTCCCCTCATGGGTTGCAACAAAAGTGTTTGTCAGGTAACTGCCTGCCTCAGAGAGCACTGCGTGGCTTTCCGCTGTGTGCTCCTTTCAAAGGAGAATCTGCCGAGTGGCCACATGTGAAGACAAGAGGCATTAACTCAGTCCTTGAGGAGGTGATGGTTGCAATCTACTGAAAAGCATCCCCAACCCAGTGGTCCAACACGCAGCCAGGTGGCTGCAGGTCTGCAGGGCGTGCTGTGTGGCTGTCTGATGCGACTCAAAGAATCAGAAGGGGAAATCACAGCTGCTGAGTACTAGCTGCTAGTAATCAGAGCGGAAAGTGTCTCAGTCTATGGCCACTCCTGGAGACTCACACCCAGAGCACCCAGGCCTGATGAATACGCTGAGTGCTCTCCTTGCTGCTCTCCCTCCTAACCCTGTCCCCGGACGCTACTTGGGACACCTGTGGAACTGCGGGGAGCACATCTCCGAGAGAGAGAGCCTCTTTCAAGGACTACACCATGAGAAGTGCCAAGAAGCAGTGCTGCACAGTGCCTGGCAGTGACTGTCGTCATGGCTGTTGAATTTAGGACCCTGGGAAACACACATTCCGCTCCTGCTCTTCTGGGTGGGTCAGTTGTGCGTGTATACGTGTTGTAGTGCACTCTACTGCATAGATATGTGTATTCACTATGATTCAGTTGCTTGCACACCAGAGGTGTTAGTTAGACGAAGCCTGAAAGAAATGTCAGAACCTTGGCCACACACTGCTGGCACAGCCAGCACCACGTGCTGGTCAGTCAAGGAGTGGCAAGTGGTGAGAACATCTGCAGGAGAGGTGGAGAGGAGTCAGTGCCACATCCCATTTTGTCCACAGTGCCTAGCTGCGTGCTGCACAGCAGCTGGTCAAAGCTAGCACAGCTGAGCTGAGGAAAGAGTCCCAGCACATGGACGGGTCCTGTGGGATGCAAGGCGCAGAGTCCCGCCTGGGTGTCCGAACGCTGAGTGTGACCGGTCCCTCCAGAAGCCTGCCATGGGCGATGCCTGAGTGCAGCTCGCAGGGCTTCATTGAGGCTTGGGGTGTAAGGCTGTTGGAGCACACGGAGGTGGGGTCCTGCATGGGGCACAGGGCACCCTGGGCCAGCACTCCCACGGGGCCTTTGTGATGGCCCTTGGTGACAGCCCCGAGCTACTGTGACTGCGCAGCGCAGCTGCCCTTGCCGGGCGGCTGCAGGGTCTCGCCCAGATGCCGAGTGTGTGCGCGAGGCATGCTGGATCAAGGCATAAACGAGCTGTGGCTGGTGCTGGCTGGTACGCGGAGGTGGGCAGCAGCTCTGGGTGCCCGTAGCCAGAGCCGACACTGTCTGAGCTTCCGCTTGCCCTGCCTGCCAGAGGTGGCCGGGCTCCCTGAGAGCGGGGCACGCTTGCAGAGACGAGGTGAGCTGCGTGCGGCATGTGCTGCACGGGCCAGGCCATGGGCTGGGGGCGGTGGGGCTTGGGGAGCTGTTGGGGCTACAGCTGCAGCATGCCTGCCCACGGGCAAGGGCTGTCGCTGTGCCAGCGCGCATGCCCCTGGCATGACTGCGCGGGAGCAGGGTGCCTGCTCATGGTCCCTGTGCACGAGAGCATCATTTTGAGCAGCCACAAGTGTGTGTGAGTGTGCACGTGTGTGTGAGTGTGGGCTGGTGAGTGTGCCTGTGTGTGCGTGCGTGCAAGCCGGGGAGGGCAGTGACCACATGAGTGTCCGGGCGAGCACAAGGGCTCGACCCACTCACGTTGTGCTGGTTCCCAGCGTGCAGCCCAAGCCATGGAGGAGGCTGAAGCGAAGGTGGCCCTGCAGCGGGTGAGGATGGAGAACTGTGAGCTCCTGAATCTCCTGGAGACCCTGGAGGTGGAGCATGAGGCGCTGCAGAGCAGAAACTCCCACCTGACAGAGCAGCTGGCCAGGTGGGGTGATGCTGATGTCACTTGCTGTGGGGATGCAGGAGGCTGGGGAGGCTGGGCTGCGAACGATGGGAGAGGAAGGGGAGGCTGGTGGCAAGGCTAGTGCTGGGCAGATCTGAGGGTGCCGCATTGCTGCAGGCTGCAGAGGCCCAGGAAGGTGGCCGAGCAGCCCGAAGGGCTGCTGGCTGAGGTGAGCAAGCTGCGGGAGCAGCTGGAGCAAAGCCAGCAGGAGAGGGGCTGCTGCAGGGAGCTGCTGCGGTATCTGGTAAGCGTGGAGAGCTGCTGGTTCATGGGCTTGGGGCAGCCCCATCTGCAGGGCTGCTCAGGGCCTTGTGTGCCCTGCTCTGAAGCCCTGCTGTGTGCCTTTTCCATGCAGCAGGAGGAGAAGCAGGAGCTGCAGGACACTGCCCAAAAGCTTCTGGTGGAGAACTGTGCCCTCGGGCAGCAGCACTACAGATGCCGCCAGGAGCTGCAGGGCCTGGAGCAGCTGCTGCCGCATCTGTTGGGTGAGCTGGGGTGGGGGCCTCTGCCAGTCCCCTGGTGCCCACAGAGCTGGGTGCCAGAGGGGAGCCAGTGGCAAGGGGCAGTGCTGGAGCAGGAGAAGAGTGCCGAGAACACTGGAAGGGCACAGGGCCTGGGACGTGCTGCCAGGAGGAGATCTCTTGGGAGACACACTGTGCCCTGATGGGTGCTCCTCTTCCTCTCCTCTCCTCTTCCTCTGCTCTCCTGCAGGAACGCTTGCAGGCAGCCCAGCAGGAGCGAGCTGTGAGGCTGCGGGAGCTGGACGAGGTACAGGGCAGAGGGAGAGTGCTGGTGGCAGTGTGCATGGCAGCGAGCCGGCGCTGGGGTCGATGCACCCCACGGCCTCTGGCAGCGATGGGTGTGGACAGCGTTGGTGTCAGGAGCCGGGTTCCGTGCTGGCCCTTTCCCGGCCTGGTCTGTCACCCACCCTGCCTGCAGCCTGGGGCTGGGGGACTGCGAGGGGCCAGAGCCCTGGGGTTGGATGGGGCAGGGGCTGCCCAGGTGCCAGCCGCCCTCCCTGCAGCCTATGCCCCGTGTCCTGCAGGAGAAAGAGTGCTTGGGCCAGCTGAAGGAGCAGCTGCATCAGCAGCAGGAGCGAGTCAAGGTAGTGCCCAGGGGCCAGGGCGGAGGGAGGCTGGTGGATGCCCACCGGCCGGCTGCTTTGGCGAGGCTGTAGCAGGCACACACAGCGTGACCTTCCCTCTACCAGGCGCTGCATGCTGCAGTTCGGCAGCTCCGGGAGGAAGTGGAGGAGCTGGAGCTGCAGAATGCCTAGTGAGCGGGGACGGGGCCACCTCTGCCCTGCGAGCTCGGCAGGGGCTGGGTGCCGCAGCTGGCTCCCGTGCCAGCTGCAGGCAGCATCTGGGAGTCTACGGAGCATGTGGCAGGCCAGGCGAGTCTGATCCCTGCTGGGGATCCCCAGCGGTCAGTGGTGGTCCAAGGAAGCCCTGTTGCCTGCAGCAATCAGCAGATGCAGATGGAGGCTGAGGTGGAGGGAGCTGTGCTGCCAGAGCTGGTGGAAGCCCAGCTGGTAAGGGGTAGAGGCAGAGCCAAGGGCTGCCACGACTGGCCAGCGGGGTCTTGCTGGGCTCAGGGGTGCCGTGCAGCCCCATGCAGCCCCACAAGTGTCCTTTTTTGGTGTTGACTTGCAGGAGAGGGAGGAGAAGGCAAAGAGGTGGGGCATCGGTACCTGGCTGCAGTGAGTTGCTCGAGTCCCTTGTTGCGACCCTGGGGCCCAAATGTGAGCAGCTGTGCAGCAAGTGGGACTCACCCTGGGGGGTCCTGCTCACTGGCTGTGGGCTTTGCAGCTGGGAAATAGGCCCCAGGAGTGTCTTCATGGTTCCGGGCTTCCTTCTGGGCGGGCTGAGGTGGCTCTTTGGCAAGGCTCCCCGAGGAGGGAGCGGCGAGCAGTGTGTGCAGGGCAGATGGTGGGCTTCCCTGAAGGCAGCGTTGGCGGTGGGGCAGGCAAGGGCTGGGATGCACCTGCCGTGCCCCAACTCCCACCCTCTGCTGTCCCTCAGGAGACTCTGCGTGCTCTTTGTCTGCCTGGAGCTGGTGGTGGGTGCCGTGGTGGGCGCTGTGGTGTTCTACGCCTTCAGGTATGACCAGGAGCTCCTCTACCGGCTGCTGCTGTGGCTCCTCCCCGAGCAGTACTACGTGCATCTCGCGTACCTGCTGGGAGAGAGCCTGCGCCTGTGGAGCGAGGGGCTGCTGCCGTCCTGACAGCCACTGCAGCCCCGCATCTCCAGCGGCCTCTGCCTCCCGGAGCTGCAGGGCGAGCACAGAATAAAAGGTCCTTGGTGCCCCCCTTGGAGCAGTCGCATGTGCTTTGTGCATGCCCAGGGAGAAGACCTTTGGGCTGGGGCGGTGGGTGGTGGGCAGGGATTGCGAGGGGACTGCCGGCAAGGGTGAGACGCGTGTGAGCAAGGGGGGCGAGCGTGTGCCGCCTTGTGGGCTGCCGCCGTGGTGGGGAGCAGGGCTGGGCCTGGAGTGCTGGGGGCCGAGCTGCCCACTCACCGTGGGTGGCCAAAGGAGGTGAGGGCTGGCAAGGCTGTGGGGCTGTGGTAGCAGAGCAGGAGAGCCCTTGGAGGGCTGCCCGGGGCCCAAGGGGCTTGCTGCCCACAGCTGCACACAGGGATGTGCCTGTCACCTAGGAAAGGTGTGGGAGATGCTGTGCCCACAAGCCCTCCTGGAGACAGGCTGAAGGGCGGCTCTGGTGGGATGGGGAGAGACTCTTGTGTCAAAGCCAGCAGGAAGCAGCATTTCTGTGCAGGAACTGCTCGCCCAAGTGGGGCTGTGCTGGGGAAGGGGCAAGAAGGCAGCTGCAAGCCTGTGTTGCGGGGGTGGGGGTGGCAGACCCAGAGCAGAGCCTGCAACACTGTGAGGGCAGGGCTACTCCACTGCGGGTATGGCCAATGTGTGGGGCATAGGCCTGGAGGCAGAAGAGCTGCTGAGAGCTGGTTCCAGGGTAAAGCAGAGGTGCAAACCTCTTTGGGTTGCTTGCCCTGAGAAGGTGTGCAGCTCCTGGGACTAAAGCAGGAGGCTTTCCAGGATGCTTTGGGGTCAGTCAAGGTGTTTTTCCCTTGGGAACACCCCTCAGTGCCAACCACTCTCCACATGCTTTTGGGGTGTAACAAGCGCCTTGAGGAGGTCGGCCAAGTCTGGGGAGCCCTGGACTGGATGTACTTGTCAATGCACCGAGGGGGAGCACAGCCCCACAGGAAGGCTGCCAAGGTTCCCAAGTGCTAGAAACAGGTCTGCCAGGAAGCTGTCTTCTCATGGTCTCAACAGGTCTCCCCAGAGTCTTTTCCCGAGGTGGGTTTTGGGGGAGAGGGTGCTCTGAGGTGGTTCTTCGCTTTTTGCTTGTCTCTTTGGTTTGGTTGGGTCTGGCTTGGTGGGCTTCAGCTTTGGTTTGCATTGGCAAAACTAGTCCCTCTCTGTAGCCAGAGTGACCTGCTCTGGGGCTTGCTCTGATCTCACTGAGGAGAGGCTGTACAGTTCGTTAAAGCAGCTCTGGTTGCCTTCTGCGCCCACTGGGTGGGGCGTGGGTCAGCGGGGTTTAGCTTGAATGCCCCCTCACCTTGCCCAAAGAAAGCAAGTAAAGGACACAGAGAAAAAGAAATCAACGGATAAAGGAGTCATTGCCTTGTGCCCTTGAAGTGAGTGTGGGTCGTCTTGCAGTTCCAGCCCACAAGTCGGAGCTACTAAGTCCCTGGCCAAGACTTGCAATGCACTGCCACGTGTATTCTCCAAGGCTTGGGACTGTCTTGCCCCCCAGGGTGCTCTCTGTGGCCCGTGGCCGTCCTGAGGTTGTCTCGGAATCACTGTGACTCCTTGCCAAGTGCAGTGGGATGCCCAGAGGGCCTGGCAGCCCTGCGAACACTGACTGTTCTGATGCTTTGTAGCGGGTGCAGTAAGCTGCAGGTAGCTTGCTGACAGACCTGTGTGTGTTCGCACGTGTGTGCCTGGGTGTGCGCAGGCACGCACACATTCCCACAGCACTTACAGGGAATGCGAGCTGCCAAGAAGGAACAAGTCTTTTCATTCCCAAGACACTGCTAGTTAGTTTTTATAGGCTGGAAACAGGAAGAGGCAGGATATTCAAGAGCTTCCCCTGCGTGCCTATTCTTACTCAGCACGAGTGGCAGCAAGTCCACCGGTGCAGCTCGGAGCTTGCTATTGAAACCCCTGTTCAGGTTTTCTGCGGAAGAGACCAAAAGGCCCCAGAATTCTGCAACACACTGACTGGACCTGATATTCAGCACACGTGCATCCACTGCCTGGGATTTCCTCTGAAAGAAGAGTGTTGAAGCCCAGCTACATCCTGCTCGCTCTGCTCCAAAGGCAGTCACAAGATGGCGAGGACCATCTCCTCCTGGTGCTACCTGGTCGCCGTCTCGGAGAGAGAGCCTGACCAACCTCTTGTCTCCAGGAGATGCCGTCCCTGTGCCCCACCAATGACCCCAACAACAGAGGAAGGCTCGGGGCAGATGGGCAAAGGCGAGGTGCCCCTGCAGCTCAGGCAGAGTGTAGCATGTGCCTCACCAGTCACAGCTGAGAACTGATGTTTATCTCAATGCACAAGGCACCAGCCAAGGACCTCTGTGTTAGGGAAGGGTAAGCAGCTGTATCTGTTGAGTGGATCCACAGGTGTAAATATTTCTTGCTGAGCTGAGCAAAGGAATGTGAAGGTCTCCCTGAGATTATGCAGACCAGCATGAGGGAAGGTCGTACATGGCTCAGCCCAACAGAGAGGGTGAAAGCTGAACAACTGACAAAGGGACTGTGGGGAGAGCACAGGCTTGAGCTGGCGTCAACCCACGTCTGCCTTCCTGGGCAGGCAGGGGCGGCGCAGCGTCGTGCCAGCGAGCATGTTATAATCACGTTGGTGTTGTGACTGACCTATGTAAGTGTACGTTTATATTGTGATTTTGGTATATTGCTGCATGGCTCTGCTAAATCAAAAATCCCCTGTAACATCATGTATCTTCAAGGGAAGCTTTGATATTAAACACTGCAGTCTCTGTGTTTGGAATACCTAAAAGCATCTGGTCGGAGAGCACTGGACTCTGGCATGAATCAGCTTAAAGGACAAGTTGTTCCCAAGGGTGACTATTTTTTTTTCCTATTGCTAGCATTTGGGGAATACCAGGAGTTCTGATTTAAGGTTACAGTGGTGCCTCACACTGAGGGGTGGAGGGCAGTGACAAGACCATCTGTGGACGGGAGTGCTGCCATGAAAGGGTTTGTAAACCTTATGAAGAGTAAGAAAGGATGGGAAGAGCCAGCTGACAACATTGAAAACTTGAAGAAAGAGCAAGCCTTTGCTGGTTGTTAGAAAGGTGCCTGCGAGCAGCAGCGGGAAAGTTGGAAAAGGAGACCTGTAAGAATAACATGCAAGAAAGAGAGAAAGAAACAGTTATGAAAGAGGACATGATGTATAAAGCAAGTTGCACCGAGTGAGAAATGCAGAAGAGGTTCTTAGAACTGCAGACCCATGGCACAGCCCATGCGCCCCACAGCATAGGCGTCCTTACTGCGGTCTGCTCCACTGGAGCCTATTACAGGAACCGCCGCAACGCATACTGTTAGAAACGAGATATGCCAATTCAAGATCGATGATTACATGAGTAAGATTTATTGATGCACAACTGCAATTGCAGGTGCGCTCCTAGGCAGAGGCCGCGGGCAAGGAGTCCTCGCGTCAGGACTGGCACCTCCCGAGAGCTCCCGCCCTTCACCCGCCTCAGCTCCTCATTGGCCGACGATGCTGAGCTCACAGTCTCCGTGCTGCATGGGGTGAGCTTTGCCTGGCGTCTCAGCCTCCCTTATAAGGGGATGAACCACCTGTCGGCTCCCTATTGGCTAATAAACATTTTGCAGCGAAAGCCCTTTTGCAGGCCGCCATCTCCTTTTTATCTCTAAGAGTCTGCAAGGTGGCGCTCGCCGCAGCTCAGGTTAGGTTACCAGCTTACCTGTTTGTCCCAACTTTGAAGTTATCTAACGTTCCTGTAAAAGCAAGGCAGCGAGGAGCTGTGGCTGGTGCTGGCTGGTGCGTGGAGGTGGGCAACAGCTCTGGGCGCTCGTCGCCAGAGCCGACGCTGCCTGTGCTTCCGCTTGCTCTGCCTGCCAGAGGTGGCCGGGCTCCCTGAGAGCGGGGCACGCTTGCAGAGAGGAGGTGAGCTGCGTGCGGCATGTGCTGCACGGGCCAGGCCATGGGCTGGGGGCGGTGGGGCTTGGGGAGCTGTTGGGGCTACAGCTGCAGCATGCCTGCCCACGGGCAAGGGCTGTACCTGTGCCGGCATGCATGCCCCTGGCATGACTGCGCGGGAGCAGGGTGCCTGCTCATGGTCGCTGTGCATGAGAGCATCGTTTTGAGCAGCCACAAGTGTGTGTGAGTGTGCACGTGTGTGTGAGTGTGGGCTGGTGAGTGTGCCTGTGTGTGCGTGCGTGCAAGCCGGGGAGGGCAGTGACCGCATGAGTGTCCGTGCGAGCACAAGGGCTGGACCCACTCACGTTGTGCTGGTTCCCAGCGTGCAGCCCAAGCCATGGAGGTGGCTGAAGCGAAGGTGGCCCTGCAGCGGGTGAGGATGGAGAACTGTGAGCTCCTGAATCTCCTGGAGACCCTGGAGGTGGAGCATGAGGCGCTGCAGAGCAGAAACTCCCACCTGAAAGAGCAGCTGGCCAGGTGGGGTGATGCTGATGTCACTTGCTGTGGGGATGCAGGAGGCTGGGGAGGCTGGGCTGCGAACGATGGGAGAGGAAGGGGAGGCTGGTGGTAAGGCTAGTGCTGGGCAGATCTGAGGGTGCCGCATTGCTGCAGGCTGCAGAGGCCCAGGAAGGTGGCCGAGCAGCCCGAAGGGCTGCTGGCTGAGGTGAGCAAGCTGCGGGAGCAGCTGGAGCAAAGCCAGCAGGAGAGGGGCTGCTGCAGGGAGCTGCTGCGGTATCTGGTAAGCGTGGAGAGCTGCTGGTTCATGGGCTTGGGGCAGCCCCATCTGCAGGGCTGCTCAGGGCCTTGTGTGCCCTGCTCTGAAGCCCTGCTGTGTGCCTTTTCCATGCAGCAGGAGGAGAAGCAGGAGCTGCAGGACACTGCCCAAAAGCTTCTGGTGGAGAACTGTGCCCTCGGGCAGCAGCACTACAGATGCCGCCAGGAGCTGCAGGGCCTGGAGCAGCTGCTGCTGCATCTGGGGGTGAGCTGGGGTGGGGGCCTCTGCCAGTCCCCTGGTGCCCACAGAGCTGGGTGCCAGAGGGGAGCCAGTGGCAAGGGGCAGTGCTGGAGCAGGAGAAGAGTGCCGAGAACACCGGAAGGGCACAGGGCCTTGGACGTGCTGCCAGGAGGAGATCTCTTGGGAGACACACTGTGCCCTGATGGGTGCTCCTCTTCCTCTCCTCTCCTCTTCCTCTGCTCTCCTGCAGGAACGCTTGCAGGCAGCCCAGCAGGAGCGAGCTGTGAGGCTGCGGGAGCTGGACGAGGTACAGGGCAGAGGGAGAGTGCTGGTGGCAGTGTGCATGGCAGCGAGCCGGCGCTGGGGTCGATGCACCCCACGGCCTCTGGCAGCGATGGGTGTGGACAGCGTTGGTGTCAGGAGCCGGGTTCCGTGCTGGTCCTTTCCCGGCCTGGTCTGTCACCCACCCTGCCTGCAGTCTGGGGCTGGGGGACTGCGAGGGGCCAGAGCCCTGGGGTTGGATGGGGCAGGGGCTGCCCAGGTGCCAGCCGCCCTCCCTGCAGCCTATGCCCCGTGTCCTGCAGGAGAAAGAGCTCTTGGGCCAGCTGAAGGAGCAGCTGCATCAGCAGCAGGAGCGAGCCAAGGTAGTGCCCAGGGGCCAGGGCGGAGGGAGGCTGGTGGATGCCCACCGGCCGGCTGCTTTGGCGAGGCTGTAGCAGGCACACACAGCGTGACCTTCCCTCTACCAGGCGCTGCATGCTGCAGTTCGGCAGCTCCGGGAGGAAGTGGAGGAGCTGGAGCTGCAGAATGCCTAGTGAGCGGGGACGGGGCCACCTCTGCCCTGCGAGCTCGGCAGGGGCTGGGTGCCGCAGCTGGCTCCCGTGCCAGCTGCAGGCAGCATCTGGGAGTCTACGGAGCATGTGGCAGGCCAGGCGAGTCTGATCCCTGCTGGGGATCCCCAGCGGTCAGTGGTGGTCCAAGGAAGCCCTGTTGCCTGCAGCAATCAGCAGATGCAGATGGAGGCTGAGGTGGAGGGAGCTGTGCTGCCAGAGCTGGTGGAAGCCCAGCTGGTAAGGGGTAGAGGCAGAGCCAAGGGCTGCCACGACTGGCCAGCGGGGTCTTGCTGGGCTCAGGGGTGCCGTGCAGCCCCATGCAGCCCCACAAGTGTCCTTTTTTGGTGTTGACTTGCAGGAGAGGGAGGAGAAGGCAAAGAGGTGGGGCATCGGTACCTGGCTGCAGTGAGTTGCTCGAGTCCCTTGTTGCGACCCTGGGGCCCAAATGTGAGCAGCTGTGCAGCAAGTGGGACTCACCCTGGGGGGTCCTGCTCACTGGCTGTGGGCTTTGCAGCTGGGAAATAGGCCCCAGGAGTGTCTTCATGGTTCCGGGCTTCCTTCTGGGCGGGCTGAGGTGGCTCTTTGGCAAGGCTCCCCGAGGAGGGAGCGGCGAGCAGTGTGTGCAGGGCAGATGGTGGGCTTCCCTGAAGGCAGCGTTGGCGGTGGGGCAGGCAAGGGCTGGGATGCACCTGCCGTGCCCCAACTCCCACCCTCTGCTGTCCCTCAGGAGACTCTGCGTGCTCTTTGTCTGCCTGGAGCTGGTGGTGGGCGCCGTGGTGGGCGCTGTGGTGTTCTACGCCTTCAGGTATGACCAGGAGCTCCTCTACCGGCTGCTGCTGTGGCTCCTCCCCGAGCAGTACTACGTGCATCTCGCGTACCTGCTGGGAGAGAGCCTGCGCCTGTGGAGCGAGGGGCTGCTGCCGTCCTGACAGCCACTGCAGCCCCGCATCTCCAGCGGCCTCTGCCTCCCGGAGCTGCAGGGCGAGCACAGAATAAAAGGTCCTTGGTGCCCCCCTTGGAGCAGTCGCATGTGCTTTGTGCATGCCCAGGGAGAAGACCTTTGGGCTGGGGCGGTGGGTGGTGGGCAGGGATTGCGAGGGGACTGCCGGCAAGGGCGAGACGCGTGTGAGCAAGGGGGGCGAGCGTGTGCCGCCTTGTGGGCTGCCGCCGTGGTGGGGAGCAGGGCTGGGCCTGGAGTGCTGGGGGCCAAGCTGCCCACTCACCGTGGGTGGCCAAAGGAGGTGAGGGCTGGCAAGGCTGTGGGGCTGTGGTAGGGGAGCAGGAGAGCCCTTGGAGGGCTGCTCGGGGCCCAAGGGGCTTGGTGCCCACAGCTGCACACAGGGATGTGCCTGTCACCTGGGAAAGGTGTGGGAGATGCTGTGCCCACAAGCCCTCCTGGAGACAGGCTGAAGGGCGGCTCTGGTGGGATGGGGAGAGACTCTTGTGTCAAAGCCAGCAGGAAGCAGCATTTCTATGCAGGAACTGCTCGCCCGAGTGGGGCTGTGCTGGGGAAGGGGCAAGAAGGCAGCTGCAAGCCTATGTTGCGGGGGTGGGGGTGGCAGACCCAGAGCAGAGCCTGCAACACTGTGAGGGCAGGGCTACTCCACTGCGGGTATGGCCAATGTGTGGGGCATAGGCCTGGAGGCAGAAGAGCTGCTGAGAGCTGGTTCCAGGGTAAAGCAGAGGTGCAAACCTCTTTGGGTTGCTTGCCCTGAGAAGGTGTGCAGCTCCTGGGACTAAAGCAGGAGGCTTTCCAGGATGCTTTGGGGTCAGTCAAGGTGTTTTTCCCTTGGGAACACCCCTCAGTGCCAACCACTCTCCATATGCTTTTGGGGTGTAACAAGCGCTTTGAGGAGGTCAGCCAAGTCTGGGGAGCCCTGGACTGGATGTACTTGTCAATGCACCGAGGGGGAGCACAGCCCCACAGGAAGGCTGCCAAGGTTCCCAAGTGCTAGAAACAGGTCTGCCAGGAAGCTGTCTTCTCATGGTCTCAACAGGTCTCCCCAGAGTCTTTTCCCGAGGTGGGTTTTGGGGGAGAGGGTGCTCTGAGGTGGTTCTTCGCTTTTTGCTTGTCTCTTTGGTTTGGTTGGGTCTGGCTTGGTGGGCTTCAGCTTTGGTTTGCATTGGCAAAACTAGTCCCTCTCTGTAGCCAGAGTGACCTGCTCTGGGGCTTGCTCTGATCTCACTGAGGAGAGGCTGTACAGTTCGTTAAAGCAGCTCTGGTTGCCTTCTGCGCCCACTGGGTGGGGCGTGGGTCAGCGGGGTTTAGCTTGAATGCCCCCTCACCTTGCCCAAAGAAAGCAAGTAAAGGACACAGAGAAAAAGAAATCAACGGATAAAGGAGTCATTGCCTTGTGCCCTTGAAGTGAGTGTGGGTCGTCTTGCAGTTCCAGCCCACAAGTCGGAGCTACTAAGTCCCTGGCCAAGACTTGCAATGCACTGCCACGTGTATTCTCCAAGGCTTGGGACTGTCTTGCCCCCCAGGGTGCTCTCTGTGGCCCGTGGCCGTCCTGAGGTTGTCTCGGAATCACTGTGACTCCTTGCCAAGTGCTGTGGGATGCCCAGAGGGCCTGGCAGCCCTGCGAACACTGACTGTTCTGATGCTTTGTAGCGGGTGCAGTAAGCTGCAGGTAGCTTGCTGACAGACCTGTGTGTGTTCGCACGTGTGTGCCTGGGTGTGCGCAGGCACGCACACATTCCCACAGCACTTACAGGGAATGCGAGCTGCCAAGAAGGAACAAGTCTTTTCATTCCCAAGACACTGCTAGTTAGTTTTTATAGGCTGGAAACAGGAAGAGGCAGGATATTCAAGAGCTTCCCCTGCGTGCCTATTCTTACTCAGCACGAGTGGCAGCAAGTCCACCGGTGCAGCTCGGAGCTTGCTATTGAAACCCCTGTTCAGGTTTTCTGCGGAAGAGACCAAAAGGCCCCAGAATTCTGCAACACACTGACTGGACCTGATATTCAGCACACGTGCATCCACTGCCTGGGATTTCCTCTGAAAGAAGAGTGTTGAAGCCCAGCTACATCCTGCTCGCTCTGCTCCAAAGGCAGTCACAAGATGGCGAGGACCATCTCCTCCTGGTGCTACCTGGTCGCCGTCTCGGAGAGAGAGCCTGACCAACCTCTTGTCTCCAGGAGATGCCGTCCCTGTGCCCCACCAATGACCCCAACAACAGAGGAAGGCTCGGGGCAGATGGGCAAAGGCGAGGTGCCCCTGCAGCTCAGGCAGAGTGTAGCATGTGCCTCACCAGTCACAGCTGAGAACTGATGTTTATCTCAATGCACAAGGCACCAGCCAAGGACCTCTGTGTTAGGGAAGGGTAAGCAGCTGTATCTGTTGAGTGGATCCACAGGTGTAAATATTTCTTGCTGAGCTGAGCAAAGGAATGTGAAGGTCTCCCTGAGATTATGCAGACCAGCATGAGGGAAGGTCGTACATGGCTCAGCCCAACAGAGAGGGTGAAAGCTGAACAACTGACAAAGGGACTGTGGGGAGAGCACAGGCTTGAGCTGGCGTCAACCCACGTCTGCCTTCCTGGGCAGGCAGGGGCGGCGCAGCGTCGTGCCAGCGAGCATGTTATAATCACGTTGGTGTTGTGACTGACCTATGTAAGTGTACGTTTATATTGTGATTTTGGTATATTGCTGCATGGCTCTGCTAAATCAAAAATCCCCTGTAACATCATGTATCTTCAAGGGAAGCTTTGATATTAAACACTGCAGTCTCTGTGTTTGGAATACCTAAAAGCATCTGGTCGGAGAGCACTGGACTCTGGCATGAATCAGCTTAAAGGACAAGTTGTTCCCAAGGGTGACTATTTTTTTTTCCTATTGCTAGCATTTGGGGAATACCAGGAGTTCTGATTTAAGGTTACAGTGGTGCCTCACACTGAGGGGTGGAGGGCAGTGACAAGACCATCTGTGGACGGGAGTGCTGCCATGAAAGGGTTTGTAAACCTTATGAAGAGTAAGAAAGGATGGGAAGAGCCAGCTGACAACATTGAAAACTTGAAGAAAGAGCAAGCCTTTGCTGGTTGTTAGAAAGGTGCCTGCGAGCAGCAGCGGGAAAGTTGGAAAAGGAGACCTGTAAGAATAACATGCAAGAAAGAGAGAAAGAAACAGTTATGAAAGAGGACATGATGTATAAAGCAAGTTGCACCGAGTGAGAAATGCAGAAGAGGTTCTTAGAACTGCAGACCCATGGCACAGCCCATGCGCCCCACAGCATAGGCGTCCTTACTGCGGTCTGCTCCACTGGAGCCTATTACAGGAACCGCCGCAACGCATACTGTTAGAAACGAGATATGCCAATTCAAGATCGATGATTACATGAGTAAGATTTATTGATGCACAACTGCAATTGCAGGTGCGCTCCTAGGCAGAGGCCGCGGGCAAGGAGTCCTCGCGTCAGGACTGGCACCTCCCGAGAGCTCCCGCCCTTCACCCGCCTCAGCTCCTCATTGGCCGACGATGCTGAGCTCACAGTCTCCGTGCTGCATGGGGTGAGCTTTGCCTGGCGTCTCAGCCTCCCTTATAAGGGGATGAACCACCTGTCGGCTCCCTATTGGCTAATAAACATTTTGCAGCGAAAGCCCTTTTGCAGGCCGCCATCTCCTTTTTATCTCTAAGAGTCTGCAAGGTGGCGCTCGCCGCAGCTCAGGTTAGGTTACCAGCTTACCTGTTTGTCCCAACTTTGAAGTTATCTAACGTTCCTGTAAAAGCAAGGCAGCGAGGAGCTGTGGCTGGTGCTGGCTGGTGCGTGGAGGTGGGCAACAGCTCTGGGCGCTCGTCGCCAGAGCCGACGCTGCCTGTGCTTCCGCTTGCTCTGCCTGCCAGAGGTGGCCGGGCTCCCTGAGAGCGGGGCACGCTTGCAGAGAGGAGGTGAGCTGCGTGCGGCATGTGCTGCACGGGCCAGGCCATGGGCTGGGGGCGGTGGGGCTTGGGGAGCTGTTGGGGCTACAGCTGCAGCATGCCTGCCCACGGGCAAGGGCTGTACCTGTGCCGGCATGCATGCCCCTGGCATGACTGCGCGGGAGCAGGGTGCCTGCTCATGGTCGCTGTGCATGAGAGCATCGTTTTGAGCAGCCACAAGTGTGTGTGAGTGTGCACGTGTGTGTGAGTGTGGGCTGGTGAGTGTGCCTGTGTGTGCGTGCGTGCAAGCCGGGGAGGGCAGTGACCGCATGAGTGTCCGTGCGAGCACAAGGGCTGGACCCACTCACGTTGTGCTGGTTCCCAGCGTGCAGCCCAAGCCATGGAGGTGGCTGAAGCGAAGGTGGCCCTGCAGCGGGTGAGGATGGAGAACTGTGAGCTCCTGAATCTCCTGGAGACCCTGGAGGTGGAGCATGAGGCGCTGCAGAGCAGAAACTCCCACCTGAAAGAGCAGCTGGCCAGGTGGGGTGATGCTGATGTCACTTGCTGTGGGGATGCAGGAGGCTGGGGAGGCTGGGCTGCGAACGATGGGAGAGGAAGGGGAGGCTGGTGGTAAGGCTAGTGCTGGGCAGATCTGAGGGTGCCGCATTGCTGCAGGCTGCAGAGGCCCAGGAAGGTGGCCGAGCAGCCCGAAGGGCTGCTGGCTGAGGTGAGCAAGCTGCGGGAGCAGCTGGAGCAAAGCCAGCAGGAGAGGGGCTGCTGCAGGGAGCTGCTGCGGTATCTGGTAAGCGTGGAGAGCTGCTGGTTCATGGGCTTGGGGCAGCCCCATCTGCAGGGCTGCTCAGGGCCTTGTGTGCCCTGCTCTGAAGCCCTGCTGTGTGCCTTTTCCATGCAGCAGGAGGAGAAGCAGGAGCTGCAGGACACTGCCCAAAAGCTTCTGGTGGAGAACTGTGCCCTCGGGCAGCAGCACTACAGATGCCGCCAGGAGCTGCAGGGCCTGGAGCAGCTGCTGCTGCATCTGGGGGTGAGCTGGGGTGGGGGCCTCTGCCAGTCCCCTGGTGCCCACAGAGCTGGGTGCCAGAGGGGAGCCAGTGGCAAGGGGCAGTGCTGGAGCAGGAGAAGAGTGCCGAGAACACCGGAAGGGCACAGGGCCTTGGACGTGCTGCCAGGAGGAGATCTCTTGGGAGACACACTGTGCCCTGATGGGTGCTCCTCTTCCTCTCCTCTCCTCTTCCTCTGCTCTCCTGCAGGAACGCTTGCAGGCAGCCCAGCAGGAGCGAGCTGTGAGGCTGCGGGAGCTGGACGAGGTACAGGGCAGAGGGAGAGTGCTGGTGGCAGTGTGCATGGCAGCGAGCCGGCGCTGGGGTCGATGCACCCCACGGCCTCTGGCAGCGATGGGTGTGGACAGCGTTGGTGTCAGGAGCCGGGTTCCGTGCTGGTCCTTTCCCGGCCTGGTCTGTCACCCACCCTGCCTGCAGTCTGGGGCTGGGGGACTGCGAGGGGCCAGAGCCCTGGGGTTGGATGGGGCAGGGGCTGCCCAGGTGCCAGCCGCCCTCCCTGCAGCCTATGCCCCGTGTCCTGCAGGAGAAAGAGCTCTTGGGCCAGCTGAAGGAGCAGCTGCATCAGCAGCAGGAGCGAGCCAAGGTAGTGCCCAGGGGCCAGGGCGGAGGGAGGCTGGTGGATGCCCACCGGCCGGCTGCTTTGGCGAGGCTGTAGCAGGCACACACAGCGTGACCTTCCCTCTACCAGGCGCTGCATGCTGCAGTTCGGCAGCTCCGGGAGGAAGTGGAGGAGCTGGAGCTGCAGAATGCCTAGTGAGCGGGGACGGGGCCACCTCTGCCCTGCGAGCTCGGCAGGGGCTGGGTGCCGCAGCTGGCTCCCGTGCCAGCTGCAGGCAGCATCTGGGAGTCTACGGAGCATGTGGCAGGCCAGGCGAGTCTGATCCCTGCTGGGGATCCCCAGCGGTCAGTGGTGGTCCAAGGAAGCCCTGTTGCCTGCAGCAATCAGCAGATGCAGATGGAGGCTGAGGTGGAGGGAGCTGTGCTGCCAGAGCTGGTGGAAGCCCAGCTGGTAAGGGGTAGAGGCAGAGCCAAGGGCTGCCACGACTGGCCAGCGGGGTCTTGCTGGGCTCAGGGGTGCCGTGCAGCCCCATGCAGCCCCACAAGTGTCCTTTTTTGGTGTTGACTTGCAGGAGAGGGAGGAGAAGGCAAAGAGGTGGGGCATCGGTACCTGGCTGCAGTGAGTTGCTCGAGTCCCTTGTTGCGACCCTGGGGCCCAAATGTGAGCAGCTGTGCAGCAAGTGGGACTCACCCTGGGGGGTCCTGCTCACTGGCTGTGGGCTTTGCAGCTGGGAAATAGGCCCCAGGAGTGTCTTCATGGTTCCGGGCTTCCTTCTGGGCGGGCTGAGGTGGCTCTTTGGCAAGGCTCCCCGAGGAGGGAGCGGCGAGCAGTGTGTGCAGGGCAGATGGTGGGCTTCCCTGAAGGCAGCGTTGGCGGTGGGGCAGGCAAGGGCTGGGATGCACCTGCCGTGCCCCAACTCCCACCCTCTGCTGTCCCTCAGGAGACTCTGCGTGCTCTTTGTCTGCCTGGAGCTGGTGGTGGGCGCCGTGGTGGGCGCTGTGGTGTTCTACGCCTTCAGGTATGACCAGGAGCTCCTCTACCGGCTGCTGCTGTGGCTCCTCCCCGAGCAGTACTACGTGCATCTCGCGTACCTGCTGGGAGAGAGCCTGCGCCTGTGGAGCGAGGGGCTGCTGCCGTCCTGACAGCCACTGCAGCCCCGCATCTCCAGCGGCCTCTGCCTCCCGGAGCTGCAGGGCGAGCACAGAATAAAAGGTCCTTGGTGCCCCCCTTGGAGCAGTCGCATGTGCTTTGTGCATGCCCAGGGAGAAGACCTTTGGGCTGGGGCGGTGGGTGGTGGGCAGGGATTGCGAGGGGACTGCCGGCAAGGGCGAGACGCGTGTGAGCAAGGGGGGCGAGCGTGTGCCGCCTTGTGGGCTGCCGCCGTGGTGGGGAGCAGGGCTGGGCCTGGAGTGCTGGGGGCCAAGCTGCCCACTCACCGTGGGTGGCCAAAGGAGGTGAGGGCTGGCAAGGCTGTGGGGCTGTGGTAGGGGAGCAGGAGAGCCCTTGGAGGGCTGCTCGGGGCCCAAGGGGCTTGGTGCCCACAGCTGCACACAGGGATGTGCCTGTCACCTGGGAAAGGTGTGGGAGATGCTGTGCCCACAAGCCCTCCTGGAGACAGGCTGAAGGGCGGCTCTGGTGGGATGGGGAGAGACTCTTGTGTCAAAGCCAGCAGGAAGCAGCATTTCTATGCAGGAACTGCTCGCCCGAGTGGGGCTGTGCTGGGGAAGGGGCAAGAAGGCAGCTGCAAGCCTATGTTGCGGGGGTGGGGGTGGCAGACCCAGAGCAGAGCCTGCAACACTGTGAGGGCAGGGCTACTCCACTGCGGGTATGGCCAATGTGTGGGGCATAGGCCTGGAGGCAGAAGAGCTGCTGAGAGCTGGTTCCAGGGTAAAGCAGAGGTGCAAACCTCTTTGGGTTGCTTGCCCTGAGAAGGTGTGCAGCTCCTGGGACTAAAGCAGGAGGCTTTCCAGGATGCTTTGGGGTCAGTCAAGGTGTTTTTCCCTTGGGAACACCCCTCAGTGCCAACCACTCTCCATATGCTTTTGGGGTGTAACAAGCGCTTTGAGGAGGTCAGCCAAGTCTGGGGAGCCCTGGACTGGATGTACTTGTCAATGCACCGAGGGGGAGCACAGCCCCACAGGAAGGCTGCCAAGGTTCCCAAGTGCTAGAAACAGGTCTGCCAGGAAGCTGTCTTCTCATGGTCTCAACAGGTCTCCCCAGAGTCTTTTCCCGAGGTGGGTTTTGGGGGAGAGGGTGCTCTGAGGTGGTTCTTCGCTTTTTGCTTGTCTCTTTGGTTTGGTTGGGTCTGGCTTGGTGGGCTTCAGCTTTGGTTTGCATTGGCAAAACTAGTCCCTCTCTGTAGCCAGAGTGACCTGCTCTGGGGCTTGCTCTGATCTCACTGAGGAGAGGCTGTACAGTTCGTTAAAGCAGCTCTGGTTGCCTTCTGCGCCCACTGGGTGGGGCGTGGGTCAGCGGGGTTTAGCTTGAATGCCCCCTCACCTTGCCCAAAGAAAGCAAGTAAAGGACACAGAGAAAAAGAAATCAACGGATAAAGGAGTCATTGCCTTGTGCCCTTGAAGTGAGTGTGGGTCGTCTTGCAGTTCCAGCCCACAAGTCGGAGCTACTAAGTCCCTGGCCAAGACTTGCAATGCACTGCCACGTGTATTCTCCAAGGCTTGGGACTGTCTTGCCCCCCAGGGTGCTCTCTGTGGCCCGTGGCCGTCCTGAGGTTGTCTCGGAATCACTGTGACTCCTTGCCAAGTGCTGTGGGATGCCCAGAGGGCCTGGCAGCCCTGCGAACACTGACTGTTCTGATGCTTTGTAGCGGGTGCAGTAAGCTGCAGGTAGCTTGCTGACAGACCTGTGTGTGTTCGCACGTGTGTGCCTGGGTGTGCGCAGGCACGCACACATTCCCACAGCACTTACAGGGAATGCGAGCTGCCAAGAAGGAACAAGTCTTTTCATTCCCAAGACACTGCTAGTTAGTTTTTATAGGCTGGAAACAGGAAGAGGCAGGATATTCAAGAGCTTCCCCTGCGTGCCTATTCTTACTCAGCACGAGTGGCAGCAAGTCCACCGGTGCAGCTCGGAGCTTGCTATTGAAACCCCTGTTCAGGTTTTCTGCGGAAGAGACCAAAAGGCCCCAGAATTCTGCAACACACTGACTGGACCTGATATTCAGCACACGTGCATCCACTGCCTGGGATTTCCTCTGAAAGAAGAGTGTTGAAGCCCAGCTACATCCTGCTCGCTCTGCTCCAAAGGCAGTCACAAGATGGCGAGGACCATCTCCTCCTGGTGCTACCTGGTCGCCGTCTCGGAGAGAGAGCCTGACCAACCTCTTGTCTCCAGGAGATGCCGTCCCTGTGCCCCACCAATGACCCCAACAACAGAGGAAGGCTCGGGGCAGATGGGCAAAGGCGAGGTGCCCCTGCAGCTCAGGCAGAGTGTAGCATGTGCCTCACCAGTCACAGCTGAGAACTGATGTTTATCTCAATGCACAAGGCACCAGCCAAGGACCTCTGTGTTAGGGAAGGGTAAGCAGCTGTATCTGTTGAGTGGATCCACAGGTGTAAATATTTCTTGCTGAGCTGAGCAAAGGAATGTGAAGGTCTCCCTGAGATTATGCAGACCAGCATGAGGGAAGGTCGTACGTGGCTCAGCCCAACAGAGAGGGTGAAAGCTGAACAACTGACAAAGGGACTGTGGGGAGAGCACAGGCTTGAGCTGGCGTCAACCCACGTCTGCCTTCCTGGGCAGGCAGGGGCGGCGCAGCGTCGTGCCAGCGAGCATGTTATAATCACGTTGGTGTTGTGACTGACCTATGTAAGTGTACGTTTATATTGTGATTTTGGTATATTGCTGCATGGCTCTGCTAAATCAAAAATCCCCTGTAACATCATGTATCTTCAAGGGAAGCTTTGATATTAAACACTGCAGTCTCTGTGTTTGGAATACCTAAAAGCATCTGGTCGGAGAGCACTGGACTCTGGCATGAATCAGCTTAAAGGACAAGTTGTTCCCAAGGGTGACTATTTTTTTTTCCTATTGCTAGCATTTGGGGAATACCAGGAGTTCTGATTTAAGGTTACAGTGGTGCCTCACACTGAGGGGTGGAGGGCAGTGACAAGACCATCTGTGGACGGGAGTGCTGCCATGAAAGGGTTTGTAAACCTTATGAAGAGTAAGAAAGGATGGGAAGAGCCAGCTGACAACATTGAAAACTTGAAGAAAGAGCAAGCCTTTGCTGGTTGTTAGAAAGGTGCCTGCGAGCAGCAGCGGGAAAGTTGGAAAAGGAGACCTGTAAGAATAACATGCAAGAAAGAGAGAAAGAAACAGTTATGAAAGAGGACATGATGTATAAAGCAAGTTGCACCGAGTGAGAAATGCAGAAGAGGTTCTTAGAACTGCAGACCCATGGCACAGCCCATGCGCCCCACAGCATAGGCGTCCTTACTGCGGTCTGCTCCACTGGAGCCTATTACAGGAACCGCCGCAACGCATACTGTTAGAAACGAGATATGCCAATTCAAGATCGATGATTACATGAGTAAGATTTATTGATGCACAACTGCAATTGCAGGTGCGCTCCTAGGCAGAGGCCGCGGGCAAGGAGTCCTCGCGTCAGGACTGGCACCTCCCGAGAGCTCCCGCCCTTCACCCGCCTCAGCTCCTCATTGGCCGACGATGCTGAGCTCACAGTCTCCGTGCTGCATGGGGTGAGCTTCGCCTGGCGTCTCAGCCTCCCTTATAAGGGGATGAACCACCTGTCGGCTCCCTATTGGCTAATAAACATGTCGCAGCGAAAGCCCTTTTGCAGGCCGCCGTCTCCTTTTTATCTCTAAGAGTCTGCAAGGTGGCGCTCGCCGCAGCTCAGGTTAGGTTACCAGCTTACCTGTTTGTCCCAACTTTGAAGTTATCTAACGTTCCTGTAAAAGCAAGGCAGCGAGGAGCTGTGGCTGGTGCTGGCTGGTGCGTGGAGGTGGGCAACAGCTCTGGGCGCTCGTCGCCAGAGCCGACGCTGCCTGTGCTTCCGCTTGCTCTGCCTGCCAGAGGTGGCCGGGCTCCCTGAGAGCGGGGCACGCTTGCAGAGAGGAGGTGAGCTGTGTGCGGCATGTGCTGCACGGGCCAGGCCATGGGCTGGGGGCGGTGGGGCTTGGGGAGCTGTTGGGGCTACAGCTGCAGCATGCCTGCCCACGGGCAAGGGCTGTACCTGTGCCGGCATGCATGCCCCTGGCATGACTGCGCGGGAGCAGGGTGCCTGCTCATGGTCGCTGTGCATGAGAGCATCGTTTTGAGCAGCCACAAGTGTGTGTGAGTGTGCACGTGTGTGTGAGTGTGGGCTGGTGAGTGTGCCTGTGTGTGCGTGCGTGCAAGCCGGGGAGGGCAGTGACCGCATGAGTGTCCGTGCGAGCACAAGGGCTGGACCCACTCACGTTGTGCTGGTTCCCAGCGTGCAGCCCAAGCCATGGAGGTGGCTGAAGCGAAGGTGGCCCTGCAGCGGGTGAGGATGGAGAACTGTGAGCTCCTGAATCTCCTGGAGACCCTGGAGGTGGAGCATGAGGCGCTGCAGAGCAGAAACTCCCACCTGAAAGAGCAGCTGGCCAGGTGGGGTGATGCTGATGTCACTTGCTGTGGGGATGCAGGAGGCTGGGGAGGCTGGGCTGCGAACGATGGGAGAGGAAGGGGAGGCTGGTGGTAAGGCTGGTGCTGGGCAGATCTGAGGGTGCCGCATTGCTGCAGGCTGCAGAGGCCCAGGAAGGTGGCCGAGCAGCCCGAAGGGCTGCTGGCTGAGGTGAGCAAGCTGCGGGAGCAGCTGGAGCAAAGCCAGCAGGAGAGGGGCTGCTGCAGGGAGCTGCTGCGGTATCTGGTAAGCGTGGAGAGCTGCTGGTTCATGGGCTTGGGGCAGCCCCATCTGCAGGGCTGCTCAGGGCCTTGTGTGCCCTGCTCTGAAGCCCTGCTGTGTGCCTTTTCCATGCAGCAGGAGGAGAAGCAGGAGCTGCAGGACACTGCCCAAAAGCTTCTGGTGGAGAACTGTGCCCTCGGGCAGCAGCACTACAGATGCCGCCAGGAGCTGCAGGGCCTGGAGCAGCTGCTGCTGCATCTGGGGGTGAGCTGGGGTGGGGGCCTCTGCCAGTCCCCTGGTGCCCACAGAGCTGGGTGCCAGAGGGGAGCCAGTGGCAAGGGGCAGTGCTGGAGCAGGAGAAGAGTGCCGAGAACACCGGAAGGGCACAGGGCCTTGGACGTGCTGCCAGGAGGAGATCTCTTGGGAGACACACTGTGCCCTGATGGGTGCTCCTCTTCCTCTCCTCTCCTCTTCCTCTGCTCTCCTGCAGGAACGCTTGCAGGCAGCCCAGCAGGAGCGAGCTGTGAGGCTGCGGGAGCTGGACGAGGTACAGGGCAGAGGGAGAGTGCTGGTGGCAGTGTGCATGGCAGCGAGCCGGCGCTGGGGTCGATGCACCCCACGGCCTCTGGCAGCGATGGGTGTGGACAGCGTTGGTGTCAGGAGCCGGGTTCCGTGCTGGTCCTTTCCCGGCCTGGTCTGTCACCCACCCTGCCTGCAGCCTGGGGCTGGGGGACTGCGAGGGGCCAGAGCCCTGGGGTTGGATGGGGCAGGGGCTGCCCAGGTGCCAGCCGCCCTCCCTGCAGCCTATGCCCCGTGTCCTGCAGGAGAAAGAGCGCTTGGGCCAGCTGAAGGAGCAGCTGCATCAGCAGCAGGAGCGAGCCAAGGTAGTGCCCAGGGGCCAGGGCGGAGGGAGGCTGGTGGATGCCCACCGGCCGGCTGCTTTGGCGAGGCTGTAGCAGGCACACACAGCGTGACCTTCCCTCTACCAGGCGCTGCATGCTGCAGTTCGGCAGCTCCGGGAGGAAGTGGAGGAGCTGGAGCTGCAGAATGCCTAGTGAGCGGGGACGGGGCCACCTCTGCCCTGCGAGCTCGGCAGGGGCTGGGTGCCGCAGCTGGCTCCCGTGCCAGCTGCAGGCAGCATCTGGGAGTCTACGGAGCATGTGGCAGGCCAGGCGAGTCTGATCCCTGCTGGGGATCCCCAGCGGTCAGTGGTGGTCCAAGGAAGCCCTGTTGCCTGCAGCAATCAGCAGATGCAGATGGAGGCTGAGGTGGAGGGAGCTGTGCTGCCAGAGCTGGTGGAAGCCCAGCTGGTAAGGGGTAGAGGCAGAGCCAAGGGCTGCCACGACTGGCCAGCGGGGTCTTGCTGGGCTCAGGGGTGCCGTGCAGCCCCATGCAGCCCCACAAGTGTCCTTTTTTGGTGTTGACTTGCAGGAGAGGGAGGAGAAGGCAAAGAGGTGGGTCATCGGTACCTGGCTGCAGTGAGTTGCTCGAGTCCCTTGTTGCGACCCTGGGGCCCAAATGTGAGCAGCTGTGCAGCAAGTGGGACTCACCCTGGGGGGTCCTGCTCACTGGCTGTGGGCTTTGCAGCTGGGAAATAGGCCCCAGGAGTGTCTTCATGGTTCCGGGCTTCCTTCTGGGCGGGCTGAGGTGGCTCTTTGGCAAGGCTCCCCGAGGAGGGAGCGGCGAGCAGTGTGTGCAGGGCAGATGGTGGGCTTCCCTGAAGGCAGCGTTGGCGGTGGGGCAGGCAAGGGCTGGGATGCACCTGCCGTGCCCCAACTCCCACCCTCTGCTGTCCCTCAGGAGACTCTGCGTGCTCTTTGTCTGCCTGGAGCTGGTGGTGGGCGCCGTGGTGGGCGCTGTGGTGTTCTACGCCTTCAGGTATGACCAGGAGCTCCTCTACCGGCTGCTGCTGTGGCTCCTCCCCGAGCAGTACTACGTGCATCTCGCGTACCTGCTGGGAGAGAGCCTGCGCCTGTGGAGCGAGGGGCTGCTGCCGTCCTGACAGCCACTGCAGCCCCGCATCTCCAGCGGCCTCTGCCTCCCGGAGCTGCAGGGCGAGCACAGAATAAAAGGTCCTTGGTGCCCCCCTTGGAGCAGTCGCATGTGCTTTGTGCATGCCCAGGGAGAAGACCTTTGGGCTGGGGCGGTGGGTGGTGGGCAGGGATTGCGAGGGGACTGCCGGCAAGGGCGAGACGCGTGTGAGCAAGGGGGGCGAGCGTGTGCCGCCTTGTGGGCTGCCGCCGTGGTGGGGAGCAGGGCTGGGCCTGGAGTGCTGGGGGCCAAGCTGCCCACTCACCGTGGGTGGCCAAAGGAGGTGAGGGCTGGCAAGGCTGTGGGGCTGTGGTAGGGGAGCAGGAGAGCCCTTGGAGGGCTGCTCGGGGCCCAAGGGGCTTGGTGCCCACAGCTGCACACAGGGATGTGCCTGTCACCTGGGAAAGGTGTGGGAGATGCTGTGCCCACAAGCCCTCCTGGAGACAGGCTGAAGGGCGGCTCTGGTGGGATGGGGAGAGACTCTTGTGTCAAAGCCAGCAGGAAGCAGCATTTCTATGCAGGAACTGCTCGCCCGAATGGGGCTGTGCTGGGGAAGGGGCAAGAAGGCAGCTGCAAGCCTATGTTGCGGGGGTGGGGGTGGCAGACCCAGAGCAGAGCCTGCAACACTGTGAGGGCAGGGCTACTCCACTGCGGGTATGGCCAATGTGTGGGGCATAGGCCTGGAGGCAGAAGAGCTGCTGAGAGCTGGTTCCAGGGTAAAGCAGAAATGCAAACCTCTTTGGGTTGCTTGCCCTGAGAAGGTGTGCAGCTCCTGGGACTAAAGCAGGAGGCTTTCCAGGATGCTTTGGGGTCAGTCAAGGTGTTTTTCCCTTGGGAACACCCCTCAGTGCCAACCACTCTCCATATGCTTTTGGGGTGTAACAAGCGCCTTGAGGAGGTCGGCCAAGTCTGGGGAACCCTGGACTGGATGTACTTGTCAATGCACCGAGGGGGAGCACAGCCCCACAGGAAGGCTGCCAAGGTTCCCAAGTGCTATAAACAGGTCTGCCAGGAAGCTGTCTTCTCATGGTCTCAACAGGTCTCCCCAGAGTCTTTTCCCGAGGTGGGTTTTGGGGGAGAGGGTGCTCTGAGGTGGTTCTTCGCTTTTTGCTTGTCTCTTTGGTTTGGTTGGGTCTGGCTTGGTGGGCTTCAGCTTTGGTTTGCATTGGCAAAACTAGTCCCTCTCTGTAGCCAGAGTGACCTGCTCTGGGGCTTGCTCTGATCTCACTGAGGAGAGGCTGTACAGTTCGTTAAAGCAGCTCTGGTTGCCTTCTGCGCCCACTGGGTGGGGCGTGGGTCAGCGGGGTTTAGCTTGAATGCCCCCTCACCTTGCCCAAAGAAAGCAAGTAAAGGACACAGAGAAAAAGAAATCAACGGATAAAGGAGTCATTGCCTTGTGCCCTTGAAGTGAGTGTGGGTCGTCTTGCAGTTCCAGCCCACAAGTCGGAGCTACTAAGTCCCTGGCCAAGACTTGCAATGCACTGCCACGTGTATTCTCCAAGGCTTGGGACTGTCTTGCCCCCCAGGGTGCTCTCTGTGGCCCGTGGCCGTCCCGAGGTTGTCTCGGAATCACTGTGACTCGTGGCCAAGTGCAGTGGGATGCCCAGAGGGCCTGGCAGCCCTGCGAACACTGACTGTTCTGATGCTTTGTAGCGGGTGCAGTAAGCTGCAGGTAGCTTGCTGACAGACCTGTGTGTGTTTGCACGTGTGTGCCTGGGTGTGCGCAGGCACGCACACATTCCCACAGCACTTACAGGGAATGCGAGCTGCCAAGAAGGAACAAGTCTTTTTATTCCCAAGACACTGCTAGTTAGTTTTTATAGGCTGGAAACAGGAAGAGGCAGGATATTCAAGAGCTTCCCCTGCGTGCCTATTCTTACTCAGCACGAGTGGCAGCAAGTCCACCGGTGCAGCTCGGAGCTTGCTATTGAAACCCCTGTTCAGGTTTTCTGCGGAAGAGACCAAAAGGCCCCAGAATTCTGCAACACACTGACTGGACCTGATATTCAGCACACGTGCATCCACTGCCTGGGATTTCCTCTGAAAGAAGAGTGTTGAAGCCCAGCTACATCCTGCTCGCTCTGCTCCAAAGGCAGTCACAAGATGGCGAGGACCATCTCCTCCTGGTGCTACCTGGTCGCCGTCTCGGAGAGAGAGCCTGACCAACCTCTTGTCTCCAGGAGATGCCGTCCCTGTGCCCCACCAATGACCCCAACAACAGAGGAAGGCTTGGGGCAGATGGGCAAAGGCGAGGTGCCCCTGCAGCTCAGGCATAGTGTAGCATGTGCCTCACCAGTCACAGCTGAGAACTGATGTTTATCTCAATGCACAAGGCACCAGCCAAGGACCTCTGTGTTAGGGAAGGGTAAGCAGCTGTATCTGTTGAGTGGATCCACAGGTGTAAATATTTCTTGCTGAGCTGAGCAAAGGAATGTGAAGGTCTCCCTGAGATTATGCAGACCAGCATGAGGGAAGGTCGTACATGGCTCAGCCCAACAGAGAGGGTGAAAGCTGAACAACTGACAAAGGGACTGTGGGGAGAGCACAGGCTTGAGCTGGCGTCAACCCACGTCTGCCTTCCTGGGCAGGCAGGGGCGGTGCAGCGTCGTGCCAGCGAGCATGTTATAATCACGTTGGTGTTGTGACTGACCTATGTAAGTGTACGTTTATATTGTGATTTTGGTATATTGCTGCATGGCTCTGCTAAATCAAAAATCCCCTGTAACATCATGTATCTTCAAGGGAAGCTTTGATATTAAACACTGCAGTCTCTGTGTTTGGAATACCTAAAAGCATCTGGTCGGAGAGCACTGGACTCTGGCATGAATCAGCTTAAAGGACAAGTTGTTCCCAAGGGTGACTATTTTTTTTTCCTATTGCTAGCATTTGGGGAATACCAGGAGTTCTGATTTAAGGTTACAGTGGTGCCTCACACTGAGGGGTGGAGGGCAGTGACAAGACCATCTGTGGACAGGAGTGCTGCCATGAAAGGGTTTGTAAACCTTATGAAGAGTAAGAAAGGATGGGAAGAGCCAGCTGACAACATTGAAAACTTGAAGAAAGAGCAAGCCTTTGCTGGTTGTTAGAAAGGTGCCTGCGAGCAGCAGCGGGAAAGTTGGAAAAGGAGACCTGTAAGAATAACATGCAAGAAAGAGAGAAAGAAACAGTTATGAAAGAGGACATGATGTATAAAGCAAGTTGCACCGAGTGAGAAATGCAGAAGAGGTTCTTAGAACTGCAGACCCATGGCACAGCCCATGCGCCCCACAGCATAGGCGTCCTTACTGCGGTCTGCTCCACTGGAGCCTATTACAGGAACCGCCGCAACGCATACTGTTAGAAACGAGATATGCCAATTCAAGATCGATGATTACATGAGTAAGATTTATTGATGCACAACTGCAATTGCAGGTGCGCTCCTAGGCAGAGGCCGCGGGCAAGGAGTCCTCGCGTCAGGACTGGCACCTCCCGAGAGCTCCCGCCCTTCACCCGCCTCAGCTCCTCATTGGCCGACGATGCTGAGCTCACAGTCTCCGTGCTGCATGGGGTGAGCTTCGCCTGGCGTCTCAGCCTCCCTTATAAGGGGATGAACCACCTGTCGGCTCCCTATTGGCTAATAAACATGTCGCAGCGAAAGCCCTTTTGCAAGCCGCCATCTCCTTTTTATCTCTAAGAGTCTGCAAGGTGGCGCTCGCCGCAGCTCAGGTTAGGTTACCAGCTTACCTATTTGTCCCAACTTTGAAGTTATCTAACGTTCCTGTAAAAGCAAGGCAGCGAGGAGCTGTGGCTGGTGCTGGCTGGTGCGTGGAGGTGGGCAACAGCTCTGGGTGCTCGTCGCCAGAGCCGACGCTGCCTGTGCTTCCGCTTGCTCTGCCTGCCAGAGGTGGCCGGGCTCCCTGAGAGCGGGGCACGCTTGCAGAGACGAGGTGAGCTGCGTGCGGCATGTGCTGCACGGGCCAGGCCATGGGCTGGGGGCAGTGGGGCTTGGGGAGCTGTTGGGGCTACAGCTGCAGCATGCCTGCCCACGGGCAAGGGCTGTACCTGTGCCGGCATGCATGCCCCTGGCATGACTGCGCGGGAGCAGGGTGCCTGCTCATGGTCGCTGTGCATGAGAGCATCGTTTTGAGCAGCCACAAGTGTGTGTGAGTGTGCACGTGTGTGTGAGTGTGGGCTGGTGAGTGTGCCTGTGTGTGCGTGCGTGCAAGCCGGGGAGGGCAGTGACCGCATGAGTGTCCGGGCGAGCACAAGGGCTGGACCCACTCACGTTGTGCTGGTTCCCAGCGTGCAGCCCAAGCCATGGAGGAGGCTGAAGCGAAGGTGGCCCTGCAGCGGGTGAGGATGGAGAACTGTGAGCTCCTGAATCTCCTGGAGACCCTGGAGGTGGAGCATGAGGCGCTGCAGAGCAGAAACTCCCACCTGAAAGAGCAGCTGGCCAGGTGGGGTGATGCTGATGTCACTTGCTGTGGGGATGCAGGAGGCTGGGGAGGCTGGGCTGCGAACGATGGGAGAGGAAGGGGAGGCTGGTGGTAAGGCTGGTGCTGGGCAGATCTGAGGGTGCCGCATTGCTGCAGGCTGCAGAGGCCCAGGAAGGTGGCCGAGCAGCCCGAAGGGCTGCTGGCTGAGGTGAGCAAGCTGCGGGAGCAGCTGGAGCAAAGCCAGCAGGAGAGGGGCTGCTGCAGGGAGCTGCTGCGGTATCTGGTAAGCGTGGAGAGCTGCTGGTTCATGGGCTTGGGGCAGCCCCATCTGCAGGGCTGCTCAGGGCCTTGTGTGCCCTGCTCTGAAGCCCTGCTGTGTGCCTTTTCCATGCAGCAGGAGGAGAAGCAGGAGCTGCAGGACACTGCCCAAAAGCTTCTGGTGGAGAACTGTGCCCTCGGGCAGCAGCACTACAGATGCCGCCAGGAGCTGCAGGGCCTGGAGCAGCTGCTGCCGCATCTGGGGGTGAGCTGGGGTGGGGGCCTCTGCCAGTCCCCTGGTGCCCACAGAGCTGGGTGCCAGAGGGGAGCCAGTGGCAAGGGGCAGTGCTGGAGCAGGAGAAGAGTGCCGAGAACACCGGAAGGGCACAGGGCCTGGGACGTGCTGCCAGGAGGAGATCTCTTGGGAGACACACTGTGCCCTGATGGGTGCTCCTCTTCCTCTCCTCTCCTCTTCCTCTGCTCTCCTGCAGGAACGCTTGCAGGCAGCCCAGCAGGAGCGAGCTGTGAGGCTGCGGGAGCTGGACGAGGTACAGGGCAGAGGGAGAGTGCTGGTGGCAGTGTGCATGGCAGCGAGCCGGCGCTGGGGTCGATGCACCCCACGGCCTCTGGCAGCGATGGGTGTGGACAGCGTTGGTGTCAGGAGCCGGGTTCCGTGCTGGTCCTTTCCCGGCCTGGTCTGTCACCCACCCTGCCTGCAGCCTGGGGCTGGGGGACTGCGAGGGGCCAGAGCCCTGGGGTTGGATGGGACAGGGGCTGCCCAGGTGCCAGCCGCCCTCCCTGCAGCCTATGCCCCGTGTCCTGCAGGAGAAAGAGCGCTTGGGCCAGCTGAAGGAGCAGCTGCATCAGCAGCAGGAGCGAGTCAAGGTAGTGCCCAGGGGCCAGGGCGGAGGAAGGCTGGTGGATGCCCACCGGCCGGCTGCTTTGGCGAGGCTGTAGCAGGCACACACAGCGTGACCTTCCCTCTACCAGGCGCTGCATGCTGCAGTTCGGCAGCTCCGGGAGGAAGTGGAGGAGCTGGAGCTGCAGAATGCCTAGTGAGCGGGGACGGGGCCACCTCTGCCCTGCGAGCTCGGCAGGGGCTGGGTGCCGCAGCTGGCTCCCGTGCCAGCTGCAGGCAGCATCTGGGAGTCTACGGAGCATGTGGCAGGCCAGGC
Organism: Rhea pennata; assembly: GCF_028389875.1. NCBI lineage: Eukaryota > Metazoa > Chordata > Aves > Rheiformes > Rheidae > Rhea > Rhea pennata. Next base: position 3,630,881 of record NC_084702.1, on the reverse strand, counting down.
GAGTCTGATCCCTGCTGGGGATCCCCAGCGGTCAGTGGTGGTCCAAGGAAGCCCTGTTGCCTGCAGCAATCAGCAGATGCAGATGGAGGCTGAGGTGGAGGGAGCTGTGCTGCCAGAGCTGGTGGAAGCCCAGCTGGTAAGGGGTAGAGGCAGAGCCAAGGGCTGCCACGACTGGCCAGCGGGGTCTTGCTGGGCTCAGGGGTGCCGTGCAGCCCCATGCAGCCCCACAAGTGTCCTTTTTTGGTGTTGACTTGCAGGAGAGGGAGGAGAAGGCAAAGAGGTGGGGCATCGGTACCTGGCTGCAGTGAGTTGCTCGAGTCCCTTGTTGCGACCCTGGGGCCCAAATGTGAGCAGCTGTGCAGCAAGTGGGACTCACCCTGGGGGGTCCTGCTCACTGGCTGTGGGCTTTGCAGCTGGGAAATAGGCCCCAGGAGTGTCTTCATGGTTCCGGGCTTCCTTCTGGGCGGGCTGAGGTGGCTCTTTGGCAAGGCTCCCCGAGGAGGGAGCGGCGAGCAGTGTGTGCAGGGCAGATGGTGGGCTTCCCTGAAGGCAGCGTTGGCGGTGGGGCAGGCAAGGGCTGGGATGCACCTGCCGTGCCCCAACTCCCACCCTCTGCTGTCCCTCAGGAGACTCTGCGTGCTCTTTGTCTGCCTGGAGCTGGTGGTGGGCGCCGTGGTGGGCGCTGTGGTGTTCTACGCCTTCAGGTATGACCAGGAGCTCCTCTACCGGCTGCTGCTGTGGCTCCTCCCCGAGCAGTACTACGTGCATCTCGCGTACCTGCTGGGAGAGAGCCTGCGCCTGTGGAGCGAGGGGCTGCTGCCGTCCTGACAGCCACTGCAGCCCCGCATCTCCAGCAGCCTCTGCCTCCCGGAGCTGCAGGGCGAGCACAGAATAAAAGGTCCTTGGTGCCCCCCTTGGAGCAGTCGCATGTGCTTTGTGCATGCCCAGGGAGAAGACCTTTGGGCTGGGGCGGTGGGTGGTGGGCAGGGATTGCGAGGGGACTGCCGGCAAGGGCGAGACGCGTGTGAGCAAGGGGGGCGAGCGTGTGCCGCCTTGTGGGCTGCCGCCGTGGTGGGGAGCAGGGCTGGGCCTGGAGTGCTGGGGGCCAAGCTGCCCACTCACCGTGGGTGGCCAAAGGAGGTGAGGGCTGGCAAGGCTGTGGGGCTGCGGTAGGGGAGCAGGAGAGCCCTTGGAGGGCTGCTCGGGGCCCAAGGGGCTTTCTGCCCACAGCTGCACACAGGGATGTGCCTGTCACCTGGGAAAGGTGTGGGAGATGCTGTGCCCACAAGCCCTCCTGGAGACAGGCTGAAGGGCGGCTCTGGTGGGATGGGGAGAGACTCTTGTGTCAAAGCCAGCAGGAAGCAGCATTTCTATGCAGGAACTGCTCGCCCGAGTGGGGCTGTGCTGGGGAAGGGGCAAGAAGGCAGCTGCAAGCCTATGTTGCGGGGGTGGGGGTGGCAGACCCAGAGCAGAGCCTGCAACACTGTGAGGGCAGGGCTACTCCACTGCGGGTATGGCCAATGTGTGGGGCATAGGCCTGGAGGCAGAAGAGCTGCTGAGAGCTGGTTCCAGGGTAAAGCAGAGGTGCAAACCTCTTTGGGTTGCTTGCCCTGAGAAGGTGTGCAGCTCCTGGGACTAAAGCAGGAGGCTTTCCAGGATGCTTTGGGGTCAGTCAAGGTGTTTTTCCCTTGGGAACACCCCTCAGTGCCAACCACTCTCCATATGCTTTTGGGGTGTAACAAGCGCTTTGAGGAGGTCAGCCAAGTCTGGGGAGCCCTGGACTGGATGTACTTGTCAATGCACCGAGGGGGAGCACAGCCCCACAGGAAGGCTGCCAAGGTTCCCAAGTGCTAGAAACAGGTCTGCCAGGAAGCTGTCTTCTCATGGTCTCAACAGGTCTCCCCAGAGTCTTTTCCCGAGGTGGGTTTTGGGGGAGAGGGTGCTCTGAGGTGGTTCTTCGCTTTTTGCTTGTCTCTTTGGTTTGGTTGGGTCTGGCTTGGTGGGCTTCAGCTTTGGTTTGCATTGGCAAAACTAGTCCCTCTCTGTAGCCAGAGTGACCTGCTCTGGGGCTTGCTCTGATCTCACTGAGGAGAGGCTGTACAGTTCGTTAAAGCAGCTCTGGTTGCCTTCTGCGCCCACTGGGTGGGGCGTGGGTCAGCGGGGTTTAGCTTGAATGCCCCCTCACCTTGCCCAAAGAAAGCAAGTAAAGGACACAGAGAAAAAGAAATCAACGGATAAAGGAGTCATTGCCTTGTGCCCTTGAAGTGAGTGTGGGTCGTCTTGCAGTTCCAGCCCACAAGTCGGAGCTACTAAGTCCCTGGCCAAGACTTGCAATGCACTGCCACGTGTATTCTCCAAGGCTTGGGACTGTCTTGCCCCCCAGGGTGCTCTCTGTGGCCCGTGGCCGTCCCGAGGTTGTCTCGGAATCACTGTGACTCCTGGCCAAGTGCAGTGGGATGCCCAGAGGGCCTGGCAGCCCTGCGAACACTGACTGTTCTGATGCTTTGTAGCGGGTGCAGTAAGCTGCAGGTAGCTTGCTGACAGACCTGTGTGTGTTTGCACGTGTGTGCCTGGGTGTGCGCAGGCACGCACACATTCCCACAGCACTTACAGGGAATGCGAGCTGCCAAGAAGGAACAAGTCTTTTCATTCCCAAGACACTGCTAGTTAGTTTTTATAGGCTGGAAACAGGAAGAGGCAGGATATTCAAGAGCTTCCCCTGCGTGCCTATTCTTACTCAGCACGAGTGGCAGCAAGTCCACCGGTGCAGCTCGGAGCTTGCTATTGAAACCCCTGTTCAGGTTTTCTGCGGAAGAGACCAAAAGGCCCCAGAATTCTGCAACACACTGACTGGACCTGATATTCAGCACACGTGCATCCACTGCCTGGGATTTCCTCTGAAAGAAGAGTGTTGAAGCCCAGCTACATCCTGCTCGCTCTGCTCCAAAGGCAGTCACAAGATGGCGAGGACCATCTCCTCCTGGTGCTACCTGGTCGCCGTCTCGGAGAGAGAGCCTGACCAACCTCTTGTCTCCAGGAGATGCCGTCCCTGTGCCCCACCAATGACCCCAACAACAGAGGAAGGCTCGGGGCAGATGGGCAAAGGCGAGGTGCCCCTGCAGCTCAGGCATAGTGTAGCATGTGCCTCACCAGTCACAGCTGAGAACTGATGTTTATCTCAATGCACAAGGCACCAGCCAAGGACCTCTGTGTTAGGGAAGGGTAAGCAGCTGTATCTGTTGAGTGGATCCACAGGTGTAAATATTTCTTGCTGAGCTGAGCAAAGGAATGTGAAGGTCTCCCTGAGATTATGCAGACCAGCATGAGGGAAGGTCGTACGTGGCTCAGCCCAACAGAGAGGGTGAAAGCTGAACAACTGACAAAGGGACTGTGGGGAGAGCACAGGCTTGAGCTGGCGTCAACCCACGTCTGCCTTCCTGGGCAGGCAGGGGCGGCGCAGCGTCGTGCCAGTGAGCATGTTATAATCACGTTGGTGTTGTGACTGACCTATGTAAGTGTACGTTTATATTGTGATTTTGGTATATTGCTGCATGGCTCTGCTAAATCAAAAATCCCCTGTAACATCATGTATCTTCAAGGGAAGCTTTGATATTAAACACTGCAGTCTCTGTGTTTGGAATACCTAAAAGCATCTGGTCGGAGAGCACTGGACTCTGGCATGAATCAGCTTAAAGGACAAGTTGTTCCCAAGGGTGACTATTTTTTTTCCTATTGCTAGCATTCGGGGAATACCAGGAGTTCTGACTTAAGGTTACAGTGGTGCCTCACACTGAGGGGTGGAGGGCAGTGACAAGACCATCTGTGGACGGGAGTGCTGCCATGAAAGGGTTTGTAAACCTTATGAAGAGTAAGAAAGGATGGGAAGAGCCAGCTGACAACATTGAAAACTTGAAGAAAGAGCAAGCCTTTGCTGGTTGTTAGAAAGGTGCCTGCGAGCAGCAGCGGGAAAGTTGGAAAAGGAGACCTGTAAGAATAACATGCAAGAAAGAGAGAAAGAAACAGTTATGAAAGAGGACATGATGTATAAAGCAAGTTGCACCGAGTGAGAAATGCAGAAGAGGTTCTTAGAACTGCAGACCCATGGCACAGCCCATGCGCCCCACAGCATAGGGGTCCTTACTGCGGTCTGCTCCACTGGAGCTTATTACAGGAACCGCCGCAACGCATACTGTTAGAAACGAGATATGCCAATTCAAGATCGATGATTACATGAGTAAGATTTATTGATGCACAACTGCAATTGCAGGTGCGCTCCTAGGCAGAGGCCGCGGGCAAGGAGTCCTCGCGTCAGGACTGGCACCTCCCGAGAGCTCCCGCCCTTCACCCGCCTCAGCTCCTCATTGGCCGACGATGCTGAGCTCACAGTCTCCGTGCTGCATGGGGTGAGCTTTGCCTGGCGTCTCAGCCTCCCTTATAAGGGGATGAACCACCTGTCGGCTCCCTATTGGCTAATAAACATTTTGCAGCGAAAGCCCTTTTGCAGGCCGCCATCTCCTTTTTATCTCCAAGAGTCTGCAAGGTGGCGCTCGCTGCAGCTCAGGTTAGGTTACCAGCTTACCTGTTTGTCCCAACTTTGAAGTTATCTAACGTTCCTGTAAAAGCAAGGCAGCGAGGAGCTGTGGCTGGTGCTGGCTGGTGCGCGGAGGTGGGCAACAGCTCTGGGCGCTCGTCGCCAGAGCCGACGCTGCCTGTGCTTCCGCTTGCCCTGCCTGCCAGAGGTGGCTGGGCTCCCTGAGAGCGGGGCACGCTTGCAGAGAGGAGGTGAGCTGCGTGCGGCATGTGCTGCACGGGCCGGGCCATGGGCTGGGGGCGGTGGGGCTTGCGGAGCTGTTGGGGCTACAGCTGCAGCATGCCTGCCCACGGGCAAGGGCTGTACGTGTGCCAGCGCGCACGACCTTGGCATGACTGCGCGGGAGCAGGGTGCCTGCTCATGGTCCCTGTGCACGAGAGCATCGTTTTGAGCAGCCACAAGTGTGTGTGAGTGTGCACGTGTGTGTGAGTGTGGGCTGGTGAGTGTGCCTGTGTGTGCGTGCGTGCAAGCTGGGGAGGGCAGTGACCGCATGAGTGTCCGGGCGAGCACAAGGGCTCGACCCACTCACGTTGTGCTGGTTCCCAGCGTGCAGCCCAAGCCATGGAGGTGGCTGAAGCGAAGGTGGCCCTGCAGCGGGTGAGGATGGAGAACTGTGAGCTCCTGAATCTCCTGGAGACCCTGGAGGTGGAGCATGAGGCGCTGCAGAGCAGAAACTCCCACCTGACAGAGCAGCTGGCCAGGTGGGGTGATGCTGATGTCACTTGCTGTGGGGATGCAGGAGGCTGGGGAGGCTGGGCTGCGAACGATGGGAGAGGAAGGGGAGGCTGGTGGTAAGGCTGGTGCTTGGCAGGTCTGAGGGTGCCGCATTGCTGCAGGCTGCAGAGGCCCAGGAAGGTGGCCGAGCAGCCCGAAGGGCTGCTGGCTGAGGTGAGCAAGCTGCGGGAGCAGCTGGAGCAAAGCCAGCAGGAGAGGGGCTGCTGCAGGGAGCTGCTGCGGTATCTGGTAAGCGTGGAGAGCTGCTGGTTCATGGGCTTGGGGCAGCCCCATCTGCAGGGCTGCTCAGGGCCTTGTGTGCCCTGCTCTGAAGCCCTGCTGTGTGCCTTTTCCATGCAGCAGGAGGAGAAGCAGGAGCTGCAGGACACTGCCCAAAAGCTTCTGGTGGAGAACTGTGCCCTCGGGCAGCAGCACTACAGATGCCGCCAGGAGCTGCAGGGCCTGGAGCAGCTGCTGCCGCATCTGGGGGTGAGCTGGGGTGGGGGCCTCTGCCAGTCCCCTGGTGCCCACAGAGCTGGGTGCCAGAGGGGAGCCAGTGGCAAGGGGCAGTGCTGGAGCAGGAGAAGAGTGCCGAGAACACCGGAAGGGCACAGGGCCTGGGACGTGCTGCCAGGAGGAGATCTCTTGGGAGACACACTGTGCCCTGATGGGTGCTCCTCTTCCTCTCCTCTCCTCTTCCTCTGCTCTCCTGCAGGAACGCTTGCAGGCAGCCCAGCAGGAGCGAGCTGTGAGGCTGCGGGAGCTGGACGAGGTACAGGGCAGAGGGAGAGTGCTGGTGGCAGTGTGCATGGCAGCGAGCCGGCGCTGGGGTCGATGCACCCCACGGCCTCTGGCAGCGATGGGTGTGGACAGCGTTGGTGTCAGGAGCCGAGTTCCGTGCTGGCCCTTTCCCGGCCTGGTCTGTCACCCACCCTGCCTGCAGCCTGGGGCTGGGGGACTGCAAGGGGCCAGAGCCCTGGGGTTGGATGGGACAGGGGCTGCCCAGGTGCCAGCCGCCCTCCCTGCAGCCTATGCCCCGTGTCCTGCAGGAGAAAGAGCGCTTGGGCCAGCTGAAGGAGCAGCTGCATCAGCAGCAGGAGCGAGTCAAGGTAGTGCCCAGGGGCCAGGGCGGAGGGAGGCTGGTGGATGCCCACCGGCCGGCTGCTTTGGCGAGGCTGTAGCAGGCACACACAGCGTGACCTTCCCTCTACCAGGCGCTGCATGCTGCAGTTCGGCAGCTCCGGGAGGAAGTGGAGGAGCTGGAGCTGCAGAATGCCTAGTGAGCGGGGACGGGGCCACCTCTGCCCTGCGAGCTCGGCAGGGGCTGGGTGCCGCAGCTGGCTCCCGTGCCAGCTGCAGGCAGCATCTGGGAGTCTACGGAGCATGTGGCAGGCCAGGCGAGTCTGATCCCTGCTGGGGATCCCCAGCGGTCAGTGGTGGTCCAAGGAAGCCCTGTTGCCTGCAGCAATCAGCAGATGCAGATGGAGGCTGAGGTGGAGGGAGCTGTGCTGCCAGAGCTGGTGGAAGCCCAGCTGGTAAGGGGTAGAGGCAGAGCCAAGGGCTGCCACGACTGGCCAGCGGGGTCTTGCTGGGCTCAGGGGTGCCGTGCAGCCCCATGCAGCCCCACAAGTGTCCTTTTTTGGTGTTGACTTGCAGGAGAGGGAGGAGAAGGCAAAGAGGTGGGGCATCGGTACCTGGCTGCAGTGAGTTGCTCGAGTCCCTTGTTGCGACCCTGGGGCCCAAATGTGAGCAGCTGTGCAGCAAGTGGGACTCACCCTGGGGGGTCCTGCTCACTGGCTGTGGGCTTTGCAGCTGGGAAATAGGCCCCAGGAGTGTCTTCATGGTTCCGGGCTTCCTTCTGGGCGGGCTGAGGTGGCTCTTTGGCAAGGCTCCCCGAGGAGGGAGCGGCGAGCAGTGTGTGCAGGGCAGATGGTGGGCTTCCCTGAAGGCAGCGTTGGCGGTGGGGCAGGCAAGGGCTGGGATGCACCTGCCGTGCCCCAACTCCCACCCTCTGCTGTCCCTCAGGAGACTCTGCGTGCTCTTTGTCTGCCTGGAGCTGGTGGTGGGCGCCGTGGTGGGCGCTGTGGTGTTCTACGCCTTCAGGTATGACCAGGAGCTCCTCTACCGGCTGCTGCTGTGGCTCCTCTCCGAGCAGTACTACGCGCATCTCGCGTACCTGCTGGGAGAGAGCCTGCACCTGTGGAGCGAGGGGCTGCTGCCGTCCTGACAGCCACTGCAGCCCCGCATCTCCAGCGGCCTCTGCCTCCCGGAGCTGCAGGGCGAGCACAGAATAAAAGGTCCTTGGTGCCCCCCTTGGAGCAGTCGCATGTGCTTTGTGCATGCCCAGGGAGAAGACCTTTGGGCTGGGGCGGTGGGTGGTGGGCAGGGATTGCGAGGGGACTGCCGGCAAGGGCGAGACGCGTGTGAGCAAGGGGGGCGAGCGTGTGCCGCCTTGTGGGCTGCCGCCGTGGTGGGGAGCAGGGCTGGGCCTGGAGTGCTGGGGGCCAAGCTGCCCACTCACCGTGGGTGGGCGAAGGGAGGTGAGGGCTGGCAAGGCTGTGGGGCTGTGGTAGGGGAGCAGGAGAGCCCTTGGAGGGCTGCTCGGGGCCCAAGGGGCTTTCTGCCCACAGCTGCACACAGGGATGTGCCTGTCACCTGGGAAAGGTGTGGGAGATGCTGTGCCCACAAGCCCTCCTGGAGACAGGCTGAAGGGCGGCTCTGGTGGGATGGGGAGAGACTCTTGTGTCAAAGCCAGCAGGAAGCAGCATTTCTATGCAGGAACTGCTCGCCCGAGTGGGGCTGTGCTGGGGAAGGGGCAAGAAGGCAGCTGCAAGCCTATGTTGCGGGGGTGGGGGTGGCAGACCCAGAGCAGAGCCTGCAACACTGTGAGGGCAGGGCTACTCCACTGCGGGTATGGCCAATGTGTGGGGCATAGGCCTGGAGGCAGAAGAGCTGCTGAGAGCTGGTTCCAGGGTAAAGCAGAGGTGCAAACCTCTTTGGGTTGCTTGCCCTGAGAAGGTGTGCAGCTCCTGGGACTAAAGCAGGAGGCTTTCCAGGATGCTTTGGGGTCAGTCAAGGTGTTTTTCCCTTGGGAACACCCCTCAGTGCCAACCACTCTCCATATGCTTTTGGGGTGTAACAAGCGCTTTGAGGAGGTCAGCCAAGTCTGGGGAGCCCTGGACTGGATGTACTTGTCAATGCACCGAGGGGGAGCACAGCCCCACAGGAAGGCTGCCAAGGTTCCCAAGTGCTAGAAACAGGTCTGCCAGGAAGCTGTCTTCTCATGGTCTCAACAGGTCTCCCCAGAGTCTTTTCCCGAGGTGGGTTTTGGGGGAGAGGGTGCTCTGAGGTGGTTCTTCGCTTTTTGCTTGTCTCTTTGGTTTGGTTGGGTCTGGCTTGGTGGGCTTCAGCTTTGGTTTGCATTGGCAAAACTAGTCCCTCTCTGTAGCCAGAGTGACCTGCTCTGGGGCTTGCTCTGATCTCACTGAGGAGAGGCTGTACAGTTCGTTAAAGCAGCTCTGGTTGCCTTCTGCGCCCACTGGGTGGGGCGTGGGTCAGCGGGGTTTAGCTTGAATGCCCCCTCACCTTGCCCAAAGAAAGCAAGTAAAGGACACAGAGAAAAAGAAATCAACGGATAAAGGAGTCATTGCCTTGTGCCCTTGAAGTGAGTGTGGGTCGTCTTGCAGTTCCAGCCCACAAGTCGGAGCTACTAAGTCCCTGGCCAAGACTTGCAATGCACTGCCACGTGTATTCTCCAAGGCTTGGGACTGTCTTGCCCCCCAGGGTGCTCTCTGTGGCCCGTGGCCGTCCCGAGGTTGTCTCGGAATCACTGTGACTCGTGGCCAAGTGCAGTGGGATGCCCAGAGGGCCTGGCAGCCCTGCGAACACTGACTGTTCTGATGCTTTGTAGCGGGTGCAGTAAGCTGCAGGTAGCTTGCTGACAGACCTGTGTGTGTTTGCACGTGTGTGCCTGGGTGTGCGCAGGCACGCACACATTCCCACAGCACTTACAGGGAATGCGAGCTGCCAAGAAGGAACAAGTCTTTTCATTCCCAAGACACTGCTAGTTAGTTTTTATAGGCTGGAAACAGGAAGAGGCAGGATATTCAAGAGCTTCCCCTGCGTGCCTATTCTTACTCAGCACGAGTGGCAGCAAGTCCACCGGTGCAGCTCGGAGCTTGCTATTGAAACCCCTGTTCAGGTTTTCTGCGGAAGAGACCAAAAGGCCCCAGAATTCTGCAACACACTGACTGGACCTGATATTCAGCACACGTGCATCCACTGCCTGGGATTTCCTCTGAAAGAAGAGTGTTGAAGCCCAGCTACATCCTGCTCGCTCTGCTCCAAAGGCAGTCACAAGATGGCGAGGACCATCCCCTCCTGGTGCTACCTGGTCGCCGTCTCGGAGAGAGAGCCTGACCAACCTCTTGTCTCCAGGAGATGCCGTCCCTGTGCCCCACCAATGACCCCAACAACAGAGGAAGGCTTGGGGCAGATGGGCAAAGGCGAGGTGCCCCTGCAGCTCAGGCATAGTGTAGCATGTGCCTCACCAGTCACAGCTGAGAACTGATGTTTATCTCAATGCACAAGGCACCAGCCAAGGACCTCTGTGTTAGGGAAGGGTAAGCAGCTGTATCTGTTGAGTGGATCCACAGGTGTAAATATTTCTTGCTGAGCTGAGCAAAGGAATGTGAAGGTCTCCCTGAGATTATGCAGACCAGCATGAGGGAAGGTCGTACGTGGCTCAGCCCAACAGAGAGGGTGAAAGCTGAACAACTGACAAAGGGACTGTGGGGAGAGCACAGGCTTGAGCTGGCGTCAACCCACGTCTGCCTTCCTGGGCAGGCAGGGGCGGCGCAGCGTCGTGCCAGCGAGCATGTTATAATCACGTTGGTGTTGTGACTGACCTATGTAAGTGTACTTTTATATTGTGATTTTGGTATATTGCTGCATGGCTCTGCTAAATCAAAAATCCCCTGTAACATCATGTATCTTCAAGGGAAGCTTTGATATTAAACACTGCAGTCTCTGTGTTTGGAATACCTAAAGGCATCTGGTCGGAGAGCACTGGACTCTGGCATGAATCAGCTTAAAGGACAAGTTGTTCCCAAGGGTGACTATTTTTTTTCCTATTGCTAGCATTTGGGGAATACCAGGAGTTCTGATTTAAGGTTACAGTGGTGCCTCACACTGAGGGGTGGAGGGCAGTGACAAGACCATCTGTGGACAGGAGTGCTGCCATGAAAGGGTTTGTAAACCTTATGAAGAGTAAGAAAGGATGGGAAGAGCCAGCTGACAACATAGAAAACTTGAAGAAAGAGCAAGCCTTTGCTGGTTGTTAGAAAGGTGCCTGCGAGCAGCAGCGGGAAAGTTGGAAAAGGAGACCTGTAAGAATAACATGCAAGAAAGAGAGAAAGAAACAGTTATGAAAGAGGACATGATGTATAAAGCAAGTTGCACCGAGTGAGAAATGCAGAAGAGGTTCTTAGAACTGCAGACCCATGGCACAGCCCATGCGCCCCACAGCATAGGGGTCCTTACTGCGGTCTGCTCCACTGGAGCCTATTACAGGAACCGCCGCAACGCATACTGTTAGAAACGAGATATGCCAATTCAAGATCGATGATTACATGAGTAAGATTTATTGATGCACAACTGCAATTGCAGGTGCGCTCCTAGGCAGAGGCCGCGGGCAAGGAGTCCTCGCGTCAGGACTGGCACCTCCCGAGAGCTCCCGCCCTTCACCCGCCTCAGCTCCTCATTGGCCGACGATGCTGAGCTCACAGTCTCCGTGCTGCATGGGGTGAGCTTTGCCTGGCGTCTCAGCCTCCCTTATAAGGGGATGAACCACCTGTCGGCTCCCTATTGGCTAATAAACATTTTGCAGCGAAAGCCCTTTTGCAGGCCGCCATCTCCTTTTTATCTCTAAGAGTCTGCAAGGTGGCGCTCGCCGCAGCTCAGGTTAGGTTACCAGCTTACCTGTTTGTCCCAACTTTGAAGTTATCTAACGTTCCTGTAAAAGCAAGGCAGCGAGGAGCTGTGGCTGGTGCTGGCTGGTGCGCGGAGGTGGGCAACAGCTCTGGGTGCTCGTCGCCAGAGCCGACGCTGCCTGTGCTTCCGCTTGCCCTGCCTGCCAGAGGTGGCTGGGCTCCCTGAGAGCGGGGCACGCTTGCAGAGAGGAGGTGAGCTGCGTGCGGCATGTGCTGCACGGGCCAGGCCATGGGCTGGGGGCGGTGGGGCTTGGGGAGCTGTTGGGGCTACAGCTGCAGCATGCCTGCCCACGGGCAAGGGCTGTACGTGTGCCAGCGCGCACGACCTTGGCATGACTGCGCGGGAGCAGGGTGCCTGCTCATGGTCCCTGTGCACGAGAGCATTGTTTTGAGCAGCCACAAGTGTGTGTGAGTGTGCACGTGTGTGTGAGTGTGGGCTGGTGAGTGTGCCTGTGTGTGCGTGCGTGCAAGCTGGGGAGGGCAGTGACCGCATGAGTGTCTGGGCGAGCACAAGGGCTCGACCCACTCACGTTGTGCTGGTTCCCAGCGTGCAGCCCAAGCCATGGAGGTGGCTGAAGCAAAGGTGGCCCTGCAGCGGGTGAGGATGGAGAACTGTGAGCTCCTGAATCTCCTGGAGACCCTGGAGGTGGAGCATGAGGCGCTGCAGAGCAGAAACTCCCACCTGACAGAGCAGCTGGCCAGGTGGGGTGATGCTGATGTCACTTGCTGTGGGGATGCAGGAGGCTGGGGAGGCTGGGCTGCGAACGATGGGAGAGGAAGGGGAGGCTGGTGGTAAGGCTGGTGCTTGGCAGGTCTGAGGGTGCCGCATTGCTGCAGGCTGCAGAGGCCCAGGAAGGTGGCCGAGCAGCCCGAAGGGCTGCTGGCTGAGGTGAGCAAGCTGCGGGAGCAGCTGGAGCAAAGCCAGCAGGAGAGGGGCTGCTGCAGGGAGCTGCTGCGGTATCTGGTAAGCGTGGAGAGCTGCTGGTTCATGGGCTTGGGGCAGCCCCATCTGCAGGGCTGCTCAGGGCCTTGTGTGCCCTGCTCTGAAGCCCTGCTGTGTGCCTTTTCCATGCAGCAGGAGGAGAAGCAGGAGCTGCAGGACACTGCCCAAAAGCTTCTGGTGGAGAACTGTGCCCTCGGGCAGCAGCACTACAGATGCCGCCAGGAGCTGCAGGGCCTGGAGCAGCTGCTGCCGCATCTGGGGGTGAGCTGGGGTGGGGGCCTCTGCCAGTCCCCTGGTGCCCACAGAGCTGGGTGCCAGAGGGGAGCCAGTGGCAAGGGGCAGTGCTGGAGCAGGAGAAGAGTGCCGAGAACACCGGAAGGGCACAGGGCCTGGGACGTGCTGCCAGGAGGAGATCTCTTGGGAGACACACTGTGCCCTGATGGGTGCTCCTCTTCCTCTCCTCTCCTCTTCCTCTGCTCTCCTGCAGGAACGCTTGCAGGCAGCCCAGCAGGAGCGAGCTGTGAGGCTGCGGGAGCTGGACGAGGTACAGGGCAGAGGGAGAGTGCTGGTGGCAGTGTGCATGGCAGCGAGCCGGCGCTGGGGTCGATGCACCCCACGGCCTCTGGCAGCGATGGGTGTGGACAGCGTTGGTGTCAGGAGCCGAGTTCCGTGCTGGCCCTTTCCCGGCCTGGTCTGTCACCCACCCTGCCTGCAGCCTGGGGCTGGGGGACTGCGAGGGGCCAGAGCCCTGGGGTTGGATGGGGCAGGGGCTGCCCAGGTGCCAGCCGCCCTCCCTGCAGCCTATGCCCCGTGTCCTGCAGGAGAAAGAGTGCTTGGGCCAGCTGAAGGAGCAGCTGCATCAGCAGCAGGAGCGAGTCAAGGTAGTGCCCAGGGGCCAGGGCGGAGGGAGGCTGGTGGATGCCCACCGGCCGGCTGCTTTGGCGAGGCTGTAGCAGGCACACACAGCGTGACCTTCCCTCTACCAGGCGCTGCATGCTGCAGTTCGGCAGCTCCGGGAGGAAGTGGAGGAGCTGGAGCTGCAGAATGCCTAGTGAGCGGGGACGGGGCCACCTCTGCCCTGCGAGCTCGGCAGGGGCTGGGTGCCGCAGCTGGCTCCCGTGCCAGCTGCAGGCAGCATCTGGGAGTCTACGGAGCATGTGGCAGGCCAGGCGAGTCTGATCCCTGCTGGGGATCCCCAGCGGTCAGTGGTGGTCCAAGGAAGCCCTGTTGCCTGCAGCAATCAGCAGATGCAGATGGAGGCTGAGGTGGAGGGAGCTGTGCTGCCAGAGCTGGTGGAAGCCCAGCTGGTAAGGGGTAGAGGCAGAGCCAAGGGCTGCCACGACTGGCCAGCGGGGTCTTGCTGGGCTCAGGGGCGCCGTGCAGCCCCATGCAGCCCCACAAGTGTCCTTTTTTGGTGTTGACTTGCAGGAGAGGGAGGAGAAGGCAAAGAGGTGGGTCATCGGTACCTGGCTGCAGTGAGTTGCTCGAGTCCCTTGTTGCGACCCTGGGGCCCAAATGTGAGCAGCTGTGCAGCAAGTGGGACTCACCCTGGGGGGTCCTGCTCACTGGCTGTGGGCTTTGCAGCTGGGAAATAGGCCCCAGGAGTGTCTTCATGGTTCCGGGCTTCCTTCTGGGCGGGCTGAGGTGGCTCTTTGGCAAGGCTCCCCGAGGAGGGAGCGGCGAGCAGTGTGTGCAGGGCAGATGGTGGGCTTCCCTGAAGGCAGCGTTGGCGGTGGGGCAGGCAAGGGCTGGGATGCACCTGCCGTGCCCCAACTCCCACCCTCTGCTGTCCCTCAGGAGACTCTGCGTGCTCTTTGTCTGCCTGGAGCTGGTGGTGGGCGCCGTGGTGGGCGCTGTGGTGTTCTACGCCTTCAGGTATGACCAGGAGCTCCTCTACCGGCTGCTGCTGTGGCTCCTCCCCGAGCAGTACTACGTGCATCTCGCGTACCTGCTGGGAGAGAGCCTGCGCCTGTGGAGCGAGGGGCTGCTGCCGTCCTGACAGCCACTGCAGCCCCGCATCTCCAGCGGCCTCTGCCTCCCGGAGCTGCAGGGCGAGCACAGAATAAAAGGTCCTTGGTGCCCCCCTTGGAGCAGTCGCATGTGCTTTGTGCATGCCCAGGGAGAAGACCTTTGGGCTGGGGCGGTGGGTGGTGGGCAGGGATTGCGAGGGGACTGCCGGCAAGGGCGAGACGCGTGTGAGCAAGGGGGGCGAGCGTGTGCCGCCTTGTGGGCTGCCGCCGTGGTGGGGAGCAGGGCTGGGCCTGGAGTGCTGGGGGCCAAGCTGCCCACTCACCGTGGGTGGGCGAAGGGAGGTGAGGGCTGGCAAGGCTGTGGGGCTGCGGTAGGGGAGCAGGAGAGCCCTTGGAGGGCTGCTCGGGGCCCAAGGGGCTTTCTGCCCACAGCTGCACACAGGGATGTGCCTGTCACCTGGGAAAGGTGTGGGAGATGCTGTGCCCACAAGCCCTCCTGGAGACAGGCTGAAGGGCGGCTCTGGTGGGATGGGGAGAGACTCTTGTGTCAAAGCCAGCAGGAAGCAGCATTTCTATGCAGGAACTGCTCGCCCGAGTGGGGCTGTGCTGGGGAAGGGGCAAGAAGGCAGCTGCAAGCCTATGTTGCGGGGGTGGGGGTGGCAGACCCAGAGCAGAGCCTGCAACACTGTGAGGGCAGGGCTACTCCACTGCGGGTATGGCCAATGTGTGGGGCATAGGCCTGGAGGCAGAAGAGCTGCTGAGAGCTGGTTCCAGGGTAAAGCAGAGGTGCAAACCTCTTTGGGTTGCTTGCCCTGAGAAGGTGTGCAGCTCCTGGGACTAAAGCAGGAGGCTTTCCAGGATGCTTTGGGGTCAGTCAAGGTGTTTTTCCCTTGGGAACACCCCTCAGTGCCAACCACTCTCCATATGCTTTTGGGGTGTAACAAGCGCCTTGAGGAGGTCGGCCAAGTCTGGGGAACCCTGGACTGGATGTACTTGTCAATGCACCGAGGGGGAGCACAGCCCCACAGGAAGGCTGCCAAGGTTCCCAAGTGCTAGAAACAGGTCTGCCAGGAAGCTGTCTTCTCATGGTCTCAACAGGTCTCCCCAGAGTCTTTTCCCGAGGTGGGTTTTGGGGGAGAGGGTGCTCTGAGGTGGTTCTTCGCTTTTTGCTTGTCTCTTTGGTTTGGTTGGGTCTGGCTTGGTGGGCTTCAGCTTTGGTTTGCATTGGCAAAACTAGTCCCTCTCTGTAGCCAGAGTGACCTGCTCTGGGGCTTGCTCTGATCTCACTGAGGAGAGGCTGTACAGTTCGTTAAAGCAGCTCTGGTTGCCTTCTGCGCCCACTGGGTGGGGCGTGGGTCAGCGGGGTTTAGCTTGAATGCCCCCTCACCTTGCCCAAAGAAAGCAAGTAAAGGACACAGAGAAAAAGAAATCAACGGATAAAGGAGTCATTGCCTTGTGCCCTTGAAGTGAGTGTGGGTCGTCTTGCAGTTCCAGCCCACAAGTCGGAGCTACTAAGTCCCTGGCCAAGACTTGCAATGCACTGCCACGTGTATTCTCCAAGGCTTGGGACTGTCTTGCCCCCCAGGGTGCTCTCTGTGGCCCGTGGCCGTCCCGAGGTTGTCTCGGAATCACTGTGACTCGTGGCCAAGTGCAGTGGGATGCCCAGAGGGCCTGGCAGCCCTGCGAACACTGACTGTTCTGATGCTTTGTAGCGGGTGCAGTAAGCTGCAGGTAGCTTGCTGACAGACCTGTGTGTGTTTGCACGTGTGTGCCTGGATGTGCGCAGGCACGCACACATTCCCACAGCACTTACAGGGAATGCGAGCTGCCAAGAAGGAACAAGTCTTTTCATTCCCAAGACACTGCTAGTTAGTTTTTATAGGCTGGAAACAGGAAGAGGCAGGATATTCAAGAGCTTCCCCTGCGTGCCTATTCTTACTCAGCACGAGTGGCAGCAAGTCCACCGGTGCAGCTCGGAGCTTGCTATTGAAACCCCTGTTCAGGTTTTCTGCGGAAGAGACCAAAAGGCCCCAGAATTCTGCAACACACTGACTGGACCTGATATTCAGCACACGTGCATCCACTGCCTGGGATTTCCTCTGAAAGAAGAGTGTTGAAGCCCAGCTACATCCTGCTCGCTCTGCTCCAAAGGCAGTCACAAGATGGCGAGGACCATCCCCTCCTGGTGCTACCTGGTCGCCGTCTCGGAGAGAGAGCCTGACCAACCTCTTGTCTCCAGGAGATGCCGTCCCTGTGCCCCACCAATGACCCCAACAACAGAGGAAGGCTTGGGGCAGATGGGCAAAGGCGAGGTGCCCCTGCAGCTCAGGCATAGTGTAGCATGTGCCTCACCAGTCACAGCTGAGAACTGATGTTTATCTCAATGCACAAGGCACCAGCCAAGGACCTCTGTGTTAGGGAAGGGTAAGCAGCTGTATCTGTTGAGTGGATCCACAGGTGTAAATATTTCTTGCTGAGCTGAGCAAAGGAATGTGAAGGTCTCCCTGAGATTATGCAGACCAGCATGAGGGAAGGTCGTACGTGGCTCAGCCCAACAGAGAGGGTGAAAGCTGAACAACTGACAAAGGGACTGTGGGGAGAGCACAGGCTTGAGCTGGTGTCAACCCACGTCTGCCTTCCTGGGCAGGCAGGGGCGGCGCAGCGTCGTGCCAGCGAGCATGTTATAATCACGTTGGTGTTGTGACTGACCTATGTAAGTGTACGTTTATATTGTGATTTTGGTATATTGCTGCATGGCTCTGCTAAATCAAAAATCCCCTGTAACATCATGTATCTTCAAGGGAAGCTTTGATATTAAACACTGCAGTCTCTGTGTTTGGAATACCTAAAAGCATCTGGTCGGAGAGCACTGGACTCTGGCATGAATCAGCTTAAAGGACAAGTTGTTCCCAAGGGTGACTATTTTTTTTTCCTATTGCTAGCATTTGGGGAATACCAGGAGTTCTGATTTAAGGTTACAGTGGTGCCTCACACTGAGGGGTGGAGGGCAGTGACAAGACCATCTGTGGACGGGAGTGCTGCCATGAAAGGGTTTGTAAACCTTATGAAGAGTAAGAAAGGATGGGAAGAGCCAGCTGACAACATTGAAAACTTGAAGAAAGAGCAAGCCTTTGCTGGTTGTTAGAAAGGTGCCTGCGAGCAGCAGCGGGAAAGTTGGAAAAGGAGACCTGTAAGAATAACATGCAAGAAAGAGAGAAAGAAACAGTTGTGAAAGAGGACATGATGTATAAAGCAAGTTGCACCGAGTGAGAAATGCAGAAGAGGTTCTTAGAACTGCAGACCCATGGCACAGCCCATGCGCCCCACAGCATAGGCGTCCTTACTGCGGTCTGCTCCACTGGAGCCTATTACAGGAACCGCCGCAACGCATACTGTTAGAAACGAGATATGCCAATTCAAGATCGATGATTACATGAGTAAGATTTATTGATGCACAACTGCAATTGCAGGTGCGCTCCTAGGCAGAGGCCGCGGGCAAGGAGTCCTCGCGTCAGGACTGGCACCTCCCGAGAGCTCCCGCCCTTCACCCGCCTCAGCTCCTCATTGGCCGACGATGCTGAGCTCACAGTCTCCGTGCTGCATGGGGTGAGCTTTGCCTGGCGTCTCAGCCTCCTTATAAGGGGATGAACCACCTGTCGGCTCCCTATTGGCTAATAAACATTTTGCAGCGAAAGCCCTTTTGCAAGCCGCCATCTCCTTTTTATCTCCAAGAGTCTGCAAGGTGGCGCTCGCCGCAGCTCAGGTTAGGTTACCAGCTTACCTGTTTGTCCCAACTTTGAAGTTATCTAACGTTCCTGTAAAAGCAAGGCAGCGAGGAGCTGTGGCTGGTGCTGGCTGGTGCGCGGAGGTGGGCAACAGCTCTGGACGCTCGTCGCCAGAGCCGACGCTGCCTGTGCTTCCGCTTGCCCTGCCTGCCAGAGGTGGCTGGGCTCCCTGAGAGCGGGGCACGCTTGCAGAGAGGAGGTGAGCTGCGTGCAGCATGTGCTGCACGGGCCAGGCCATGGGCTGGGGGCGGTGGGGCTTGGGGAGCTGTTGGGGCTACAGCTGCAGCATGCCTGCCCACGGGCAAGGGCTGTCGCTGTGCCAGCGCGCACGACCTTGGCATGACTGCGCGGGAGCAGGGTGCCTGCTCATGGTCCCTGTGCACGAGAGCATTGTTTTGAGCAGCCACAAGTGTGTGTGAGTGTGCACGTGTGTGTGAGTGTGGGCTGGTGAGTGTGCCTGTGTGTGCGTGCGTGCAAGCTGGGGAGGGCAGTGACCGCATGAGTGTCTGGGCGAGCACAAGGGCTCGACCCACTCACGTTGTGCTGGTTCCCAGCGTGCAGCCCAAGCCATGGAGGTGGCTGAAGCGAAGGTGGCCCTGCAGCGGGTGAGGATGGAGAACTGTGAGCTCCTGAATCTCCTGGAGACCCTGGAGGTGGAGCATGAGGCGCTGCAGAGCAGAAACTCCCACCTGACAGAGCAGCTGGCCAGGTGGGGTGATGCTGATGTCACTTGCTGTGGGGATGCAGGAGGCTGGGGAGGCTGGGCTGCGAACGATGGGAGAGGAAGGGGAGGCTGGTGGTAAGGCTGGTGCTTGGCAGGTCTAAGGGTGCCGCATTGCTGCAGGCTGCAGAGGCCCAGGAAGGTGGCCGAGCAGCCCGAAGGGCTGCTGGCTGAGGTGAGCAAGCTGCGGGAGCAGCTGGAGCAAAGCCAGCAGGAGAGGGGCTGCTGCAGGGAGCTGCTGCGGTATCTGGTAAGCGTGGAGAGCTGCTGGTTCATGGGCTTGGGGCAGCCCCATCTGCAGGGCTGCTCAGGGCCTTGTGTGCCCTGCTCTGAAGCCCTGCTGTGTGCCTTTTCCATGCAGCAGGAGGAGAAGCAGGAGCTGCAGGACACTGCCCAAAAGCTTCTGGTGGAGAACTGTGCCCTCGGGCAGCAGCACTACAGATGCCGCCAGGAGCTGCAGGGCCTGGAGCAGCTGCTGCCGCATCTGGGGGTGAGCTGGGGTGGGGGCCTCTGCCAGTCCCCTGGTGCCCACAGAGCTGGGTGCCAGAGGGGAGCCAGTGGCAAGGGGCAGTGCTGGAGCAGGAGAAGAGTGCCGAGAACACCGGAAGGGCACAGGGCCTGGGACGTGCTGCCAGGAGGAGATCTCTTGGGAGACACACTGTGCCCTGATGGGTGCTCCTCTTCCTCTCCTCTCCTCTTCCTCTGCTCTCCTGCAGGAACGCTTGCAGGCAGCCCAGCAGGAGCGAGCTGTGAGGCTGCGGGAGCTGGACGAGGTACAGGGCAGAGGGAGAGTGCTGGTGGCAGTGTGCATGGCAGCGAGCCGGCGCTGGGGTCGATGCACCCCACGGCCTCTGGCAGCGATGGGTGTGGACAGCGTTGGTGTCAGGAGCCGGGTTCCGTGCTGGTCCTTTCCCGGCCTGGTCTGTCACCCACCCTGCCTGCAGCCTGGGGCTGGGGGACTGCGAGGGGCCAGAGCCCTGGGGTTGGATGGGGCAGGGGCTGCCCAGGTGCCAGCCGCCCTCCCTGCAGCCTATGCCCCGTGTCCTGCAGGAGAAAGAGCGCTTGGGCCAGCTGAAGGAGCAGCTGCATCAGCAGCAGGAGCGAGTCAAGGTAGTGCCCAGGGGCCAGGGCGGAGGGAGGCTGGTGGATGCCCACCGGCCGGCTGCTTTGGCGAGGCTGTAGCAGGCACACACAGCGTGACCTTCCCTCTACCAGGCGCTGCATGCTGCAGTTCGGCAGCTCCGGGAGGAAGTGGAGGAGCTGGAGCTGCAGAATGCCTAGTGAGCGGGGACGGGGCCACCTCTGCCCTGCGAGCTCGGCAGGGGCTGGGTGCCACAGCTGGCTCCCGTGCCAGCTGCAGGCAGCATCTGGGAGTCTACGGAGCATGTGGCAGGCCAGGCGAGTCTGATCCCTGCTGGGGATCCCCAGCGGTCAGTGGTGGTCCAAGGAAGCCCTGTTGCCTGCAGCAATCAGCAGATGCAGATGGAGGCTGAGGTGGAGGGAGCTGTGCTGCCAGAGCTGGTGGAAGCCCAGCTGGTAAGGGGTAGAGGCAGAGCCAAGGGCTGCCACGACTGGCCAGCGGGGTCTTGCTGGGCTCAGGGGTGCCGTGCAGCCCCATGCAGCCCCACAAGTGTCCTTTTTTGGTGTTGACTTGCAGGAGAGGGAGGAGAAGGCAAAGAGGTGGGGCATCGGTACCTGGCTGCAGTGAGTTGCTCGAGTCCCTTGTTGCGACCCTGGGGCCCAAATGTGAGCAGCTGTGCAGCAAGTGGGACTCACCCTGGGGGGTCCTGCTCACTGGCTGTGGGCTTTGCAGCTGGGAAATAGGCCCCAGGAGTGTCTTCATGGTTCCGGGCTTCCTTCTGGGCGGGCTGAGGTGGCTCTTTGGCAAGGCTCCCCGAGGAGGGAGCGGCGAGCAGTGTGTGCAGGGCAGATGGTGGGCTTCCCTGAAGGCAGCGTTGGCGGTGGGGCAGGCAAGGGCTGGGATGCACCTGCCGTGCCCCAACTCCCACCCTCTGCTGTCCCTCAGGAGACTCTGCGTGCTCTTTGTCTGCCTGGAGCTGGTGGTGGGCGCCGTGGTGGGCGCTGTGGTGTTCTACGCCTTCAGGTATGACCAGGAGCTCCTCTACCGGCTGCTGCTGTGGCTCCTCTCCGAGCAGTACTACGCGCATCTCGCGTACCTGCTGGGAGAGAGCCTGCGCCTGTGGAGCGAGGGGCTGCTGCCGTCCTGACAGCCACTGCAGCCCCGCATCTCCAGCGGCCTCTGCCTCCCGGAGCTGCAGGGCGAGCACAGAATAAAAGGTCCTTGGTGCCCCCCTTGGAGCAGTCGCATGTGCTTTGTGCATGCCCAGGGAGAAGACCTTTGGGCTGGGGCGGTGGGTGGTGGGCAGGGATTGCGAGGGGACTGCCGGCAAGGGCGAGACGCGTGTGAGCAAGGGGGGCGAGCGTGTGCCGCCTTGTGGGCTGCCGCCGTGGTGGGGAGCAGGGCTGGGCCTGGAGTGCTGGGGGCCAAGCTGCCCACTCACCGTGGGTGGCCAAAGGAGGTGAGGGCTGGCAAGGCTGTGGGGCTGTGGTAGCAGAGCAGGAGAGCCCTTGGAGGGCTGCCCGGGGCCCAAGGGGCTTGCTGCCCACAGCTGCACACAGGGATGTGCCTGTCACCTAGGAAAGGTGTGGGAGATGCTGTGCCCACAAGCCCTCCTGGAGACAGGCTGAAGGGCGGCTCTGGTGGGATGGGGAGAGACTCTTGTGTCAAAGCCAGCAGGAAGCAGCATTTCTGTGCAGGAACTGCTCGCCCAAGTGGGGCTGTGCTGGGGAAGGGGCAAGAAGGCAGCTGCAAGCCTGTGTTGCGGGGGTGGGGGTGGCAGACCCAGAGCAGAGCCTGCAACACTGTGAGGGCAGGGCTACTCCACTGCGGGTATGGCCAATGTGTGGGGCATAGGCCTGGAGGCAGAAGAGCTGCTGAGAGCTGGTTCCAGGGTAAAGCAGAGGTGCAAACCTCTTTGGGTTGCTTGCCCTGAGAAGGTGTGCAGCTCCTGGGACTAAAGCAGGAGGCTTTCCAGGATGCTTTGGGGTCAGTCAAGGTGTTTTTCCCTTGGGAACACCCCTCAGTGCCAACCACTCTCCACATGCTTTTGGGGTGTAACAAGCGCCTTGAGGAGGTCGGCCAAGTCTGGGGAGCCCTGGACTGGATGTACTTGTCAATGCACCGAGGGGGAGCACAGCCCCACAGGAAGGCTGCCAAGGTTCCCAAGTGCTAGAAACAGGTCTGCCAGGAAGCTGTCTTCTCATGGTCTCAAAAGGTCTCCCCAGAGTCTTTTCCCGAGGTGGGTTTTGGGGGAGAGGGTGCTCTGAGGTGGTTCTTCGCTTTTTGCTTGTCTCTTTGGTTTGGTTGGGTCTGGCTTGGTGGGCTTCAGCTTTGGTTTGCATTGGCAAAACTAGTCCCTCTCTGTAGCCAGAGTGACCTGCTCTGGGGCTTGCTCTGATCTCACTGAGGAGAGGCTGTACAGTTCGTTAAAGCAGCTCTGGTTGCCTTCTGCGCCCACTGGGTGGGGCGTGGGTCAGCAGGGTTTAGCTTGAATGCCCCCTCACCTTGCCCAAAGAAAGCAAGTAAAGGACACAGAGAAAAAGAAATCAACGGATAAAGGAGTCATTGCCTTGTGCCCTTGAAGTGAGTGTGGGTCGTCTTGCAGTTCCAGCCCACAAGTCGGAGCTACTAAGTCCCTGGCCAAGACTTGCAATGCACTGCCACGTGTATTCTCCAAGGCTTGGGACTGTCTTGCCCCCCAGGGTGCTCTCTGTGGCCCGTGGCCGTCCTGAGGTTGTCTCGGAATCACTGTGACTCCTTGCCAAGTGCTGTGGGATGCCCAGAGGGCCTGGCAGCCCTGCGAACACTGACTGTTCTGATGCTTTGTAGCGGGTGCAGTAAGCTGCAGGTAGCTTGCTGACAGACCTGTGTGTGTTTGCACGTGTGTGCCTGGGTGTGCGCAGGCACGCACACATTCCCACAGCACTTACAGGGAATGCGAGCTGCCAAGAAGGAACAAGTCTTTTCATTCCCAAGACACTGCTAGTTAGTTTTTATAGGCTGGAAACAGGAAGAGGCAGGATATTCAAGAGCTTCCCCTGCGTGCCTATTCTTACTCAGCACGAGTGGCAGCAAGTCCACCGGTGCAGCTTGGAGCTTGCTATTGAAACCCCTGTTCAGGTTTTCTGCGGAAGAGACCAAAAGGCCCCAGAATTCTGCAACACACTGACTGGACCTGATATTCAGCACACGTGCATCCACTGCCTGGGATTTCCTCTGAAAGAAGAGTGTTGAAGCCCAGCTACATCCTGCTCGCTCTGCTCCAAAGGCAGTCACAAGATGGCGAGGACCATCTCCTCCTGGTGCTACCTGGTTGCCGTCTCGGAGAGAGAGCCTGACCAACCTCTTGTCTCCAGGAGATGCCGTCCCTGTGCCCCACCAATGACCCCAACAACAGAGGAAGGCTTGGGCAGTGGGCAAAGGCGAGGTGCCCCTGCAGCTCAGGCATAGTGTAGCATGTGCCTCACCAGTCACAGCTGAGAACTGATGTTTATCTCAATGCACAAGGCACCAGCCAAGGACCTCTGTGTTAGGGAAGGGTAAGCAGCTGTATCTGTTGAGTGGATCCACAGGTGTAAATATTTCTTGCTGAGCTGAGCAAAGGAATGTGAAGGTCTCCCTGAGATTATGCAGACCAGCATGAGGGAAGGTCGTACGTGGCTCAGCCCAACAGAGAGGGTGAAAGCTGAACAACTGACAAAGGGACTGTGGGGAGAGCACAGGCTTGAGCTGGCGTCAACCCACGTCTGCCTTCCTGGGCAGGCAGGGGCGGCGCAGCGTCGTGCCAGCGAGCATGTTATAATCACGTTGGTGTTGTGACTGACCTATGTAAGTGTACGTTTATATTGTGATTTTGGTATATTGCTGCATGGCTCTGCTAAATCAAAAATCCCCTGTAACATCATGTATCTTCTAGGGAAGCTTTGATATTAAACACTGCAGTCTCTGTGTTTGGAATACCTAAAAGCATCTGGTCGGAGAGCACTGGACTCTGGCATGAATCAGCTTAAAGGACAAGTTGTTCCCAAGGGTGACTATTTTTTTTTCCTATTGCTAGCATTTGGGGAATACCAGGAGTTCTGATTTAAGGTTACAGTGGTGCCTCACACTGAGGGGTGGAGGGCAGTGACAAGACCATCTGTGGACGGGAGTGCTGCCATGAAAGGGTTTGTAAACCTTATGAAGAGTAAGAAAGGATGGGAAGAGCCAGCTGACAACATTGAAAACTTGAAGAAAGAGCAAGCCTTTGCTGGTTGTTAGAAAGGTGCCTGCGAGCAGCAGCGGGAAAGTTGGAAAAGGAGACCTGTAAGAATAACATGCAAGAAAGAGAGAAAGAAACAGTTATGAAAGAGGACATGATGTATAAAGCAAGTTGCACCGAGTGAGAAATGCAGAAGAGGTTCTTAGAACTGCAGACCCATGGCACAGCCCATGCGCCCCACAGCATAGGCGTCCTTACTGCGGTCTGCTCCACTGGAGCCTATTACAGGAACCGCCGCAACGCATACTGTTAGAAACGAGATATGCCAATTCAAGATCGATGATTACATGAGTAAGATTTATTGATGCACAACTGCAATTGCAGGTGCGCTCCTAGGCAGAGGCCGCGGGCAAGGAGTCCTCGCGTCAGGACTGGCACCTCCCGAGAGCTCCCGCCCTTCACCCGCCTCAGCTCCTCATTGGCCGACGATGCTGAGCTCACAGTCTCCGTGCTGCATGGGGTGAGCTTTGCCTGGCGTCTCAGCCTCCCTTATAAGGGGATGAACCACCTGTCGGCTCCCTATTGGCTAATAAACATGTCGCAGCGAAAGCCCTTTTGCAGGCCGCCGTCTCCTTTTTATCTCTAAGAGTCTGCAAGGTGGCGCTCGCTGCAGCTCAGGTTAGGTTACCAGCTTACCTGTTTGTCCCAACTTTGAAGTTATCTAACGTTCCTGTAAAAGCAAGGCAGCGAGGAGCTGTGGCTGGTGCTGGCTGGTGCGCGGAGGTGGGCAACAGCTCTGCGCGCTCGTCGCCAGAGCCGACGCTGCCTGTGCTTCCGCTTGCTCTGCCTGCCAGAGGTGGCCGGGCTCCCTGAGAGCGGGGCACGCTTGCAGAGAGGAGGTGAGCTGCGTGCGGCATGTGCTGCACGGGCCAGGCCATGGGCTGGGGGCGGTGGGGCTTGGGGAGCTGTTGGGGCTACAGCTGCAGCATGCCTGCCCACGGGCAAGGGCTGTACCTGTGCCGGCATGCATGCCCCTGGCATGACTGCGCGGGAGCAGGGTGCCTGCTCATGGTCGCTGTGCATGAGAGCATCGTTTTGAGCAGCCACAAGTGTGTGTGAGTGTGCACGTGTGTGTGAGTGTGGGCTGGTGAGTGTGCCTGTGTGTGCGTGCGTGCAAGCCGGGGAGGGCAGTGACCGCATGAGTGTCCGTGCGAGCACAAGGGCTGGACCCACTCACGTTGTGCTGGTTCCCAGCGTGCAGCCCAAGCCATGGAGGTGGCTGAAGCGAAGGTGGCCCTGCAGCGGGTGAGGATGGAGAACTGTGAGCTCCTGAATCTCCTGGAGACCCTGGAGGTGGAGCATGAGGCGCTGCAGAGCAGAAACTCCCACCTGACAGAGCAGCTGGCCAGGTGGGGTGATGCTGATGTCACTTGCTGTGGGGATGCAGGAGGCTGGGGAGGCTGGGCTGCGAACGATGGGAGAGGAAGGGGAGGCTGGTGGTAAGGCTGGTGCTGGGCAGATCTGAGGGTGCCGCATTGCTGCAGGCTGCAGAGGCCCAGGAAGGTGGCCGAGCAGCCCGAAGGGCTGCTGGCTGAGGTGAGCAAGCTGCGGGAGCAGCTGGAGCAAAGCCAGCAGGAGAGGGGCTGCTGCAGGGAGCTGCTGCGGTATCTGGTAAGCGTGGAGAGCTGCTGGTTCATGGGCTTGGGGCAGCCCCATCTGCAGGGCTGCTCAGGGCCTTGTGTGCCCTGCTCTGAAGCCCTGCTGTGTGCCTTTTCCATGCAGCAGGAGGAGAAGCAGGAGCTGCAGGACACTGCCCAAAAGCTTCTGGTGGAGAACTGTGCCCTCGGGCAGCAGCACTACAGATGCCGCCAGGAGCTGCAGGGCCTGGAGCAGCTGCTGCTGCATCTGGGGGTGAGCTGGGGTGGGGGCCTCTGCCAGTCCCCTGGTGCCCACAGAGCTGGGTGCCAGAGGGGAGCCAGTGGCAAGGGGCAGTGCTGGAGCAGGAGAAGAGTGCCGAGAACACCGGAAGGGCACAGGGCCTTGGACGTGCTGCCAGGAGGAGATCTCTTGGGAGACACACTGTGCCCTGATGGGTGCTCCTCTTCCTCTCCTCTCCTCTTCCTCTGCTCTCCTGCAGGAACGCTTGCAGGCAGCCCAGCAGGAGCGAGCTGTGAGGCTGCGGGAGCTGGACGAGGTACAGGGCAGAGGGAGAGTGCTGGTGGCAGTGTGCATGGCAGCGAGCCGGCGCTGGGGTCGATGCACCCCACGGCCTCTGGCAGCGATGGGTGTGGACAGCGTTGGTGTCAGGAGCCGGGTTCCGTGCTGGTCCTTTCCCGGCCTGGTCTGTCACCCACCCTGCCTGCAGTCTGGGGCTGGGGGACTGCGAGGGGCCAGAGCCCTGGGGTTGGATGGGGCAGGGGCTGCCCAGGTGCCAGCCGCCCTCCCTGCAGCCTATGCCCCGTGTCCTGCAGGAGAAAGAGCGCTTGGGCCAGCTGAAGGAGCAGCTGCATCAGCAGCAGGAGCGAGCCAAGGTAGTGCCCAGGGGCCAGGGCGGAGGGAGGCTGGTGGATGCCCACCGGCCGGCTGCTTTGGCGAGGCTGTAGCAGGCACACACAGCGTGACCTTCCCTCTACCAGGCGCTGCATGCTGCAGTTCGGCAGCTCCGGGAGGAAGTGGAGGAGCTGGAGCTGCAGAATGCCTAGTGAGCGGGGACGGGGCCACCTCTGCCCTGCGAGCTCGGCAGGGGCTGGGTGCCGCAGCTGGCTCCCGTGCCAGCTGCAGGCAGCATCTGGGAGTCTACGGAGCATGTGGCAGGCCAGGCGAGTCTGATCCCTGCTGGGGATCCCCAGCGGTCAGTGGTGGTCCAAGGAAGCCCTGTTGCCTGCAGCAATCAGCAGATGCAGATGGAGGCTGAGGTGGAGGGAGCTGTGCTGCCAGAGCTGGTGGAAGCCCAGCTGGTAAGGGGTAGAGGCAGAGCCAAGGGCTGCCACGACTGGCCAGCGGGGTCTTGCTGGGCTCAGGGGTGCCGTGCAGCCCCATGCAGCCCCACAAGTGTCCTTTTTTGGTGTTGACTTGCAGGA